>NC_044303.2:119350108-119950108 GCF_007474595.2 Lynx canadensis
CCAAACCTGCATCATAGATCACAACATAAATGACCAAAGGAAAGGTCACAGAAACTATATATATATATGTATATATATATATATATATATATACACACACATATATATGTATATATATATATATAGTTCATATATATATGTGTGTATGTGTGTGTGTGTACACACACACACACACACAGACACATACACACGTATACATATAGTATGGCAAAGAACTGCATAAATGAGGATGTGCACATGCATTTTGCACACTATTCCCTAGTCTTAGGTTCCCCCTTCTCTTTTCTCCACTTGGTGAATTCCTACTTATGTTAAGACCCTGTTTAACTGTGACCTACATCTTTATTTATTTTATGGTGTGTGCCATGGGCCAACAGCACTGGCATCTCCTTGGAGCCTGCTGTAAATACAGAATCTCAGGTCCTACCCTGGATCCACTGAATCCTAAGTCTGCATTTTAACAAAATCCCATTAAAGCCTGACAAGCACTGGAGCTTCCCTGAGCCCCTCCAGCAAAACACAAGGCTCTAATTACACACCTGGCATTGAGTCTTTATCACATTGTATCATGATTAGTTGCTTGTATGAACCTATAACCGGAGAAAGCCCTTGATGATGTTTGCTGAAACATGTTAGGACCTATTAATCCAGAGTTCTGTTATTTATTATGATGTCTGTAATAATATACTCTAGATTTGTTGACCCATTTTCCTTTTTTCCTTCAGAGGTCTAAAATGCTAAAACCCTGGTTTTCTAGCCTCCCTTCCAGCCAGATATGGCCATGTGACAGTTCTGGCAATGAGACGTAACCAGAAGGCTGCTTGAACTTTTCTTCTTTTGCCTGAGACACGGATACAATGTGGGGGGTACAGCTCTGTTGCTATCACGAGGCCAAAAGGCAAAAGCCAAGGATGGTGGACGAGGAAGACAGAAAAATCTAAATCCTTGAAGGAAAACTTCTGACTGCAAATTGCTTCTCTGTGAATGGAGATGAGAGATAAACATATCTTTATGTGTTTAAATGACGATCAGTTTGCTATCAGTTGAGCTGAACACATTTCTTACCAATCCAGTGTCTAATCATTCAGACAGGCAGATCAAATTTGCATTTGCTCTCTTTACTAATCCTGGCAGAGGTTCCTCAGGGTGGAATAGAATGAGGTGTTACCAATGGCTTTTTGGTTGTTCCTTTTTTGCAAAAATTCTATTTCCCTAAGTAATTGATTTAGAATAACATTTACTAACAACATTCTACAATAAGAAATAGGGACATGGGAGATATAAAATTTACATTACTGGAAGTTTTGGTGAATATGTAAATCATGGACTATCAAAGAAATTAGTTAAATTTGGTCAGTATCAGAACACAAACCTCTCCCTTTGCTGTTCTTTTCTTTTCTTTCTTTCTCTTTTTTTAAAGTTTTTATTTTTATTTACTTTGAGAAAGATAGAGAGCTAGCAGGGGAGAGGCAGAGAGAGAGGGAGACAGAATCCCAAGAGTCCCAATGCGGGGTTCGGACTCATGAACTATGAGATCATGACCTCAGCCAAAGTGAAGAGTCCGATGCTTAACCTACTAAGCCACCCAGGTGCCCTTCCCTTTGTCCTTCTTGATACTTATTCTATTACAAGAATGGAGAGGGACAGCCACATGAGGAGGTTTTAAAAAATTGGCAATTATGATTGCTTTAATGGGAGCTTTGTGCAAACATCTCTGAGTTAGTTTAAATCCAGCCATACTGCCTGACTTGCATGGTATGGGATGCCTTAGGTCATTACAGTCTCAATATTTCCCATACGTTATTTATGCACAGGTTACATTTCACTGGAAAACACTGTGATGGCCAAATGGGAAAGCTGGAGTGGAATTTGCAGAATTAGCCTGGGTGATATCTTGCTCCCCAAACTACCCCATTAGCTCTCAGTGATATTTTGCCCCCACTTCACGTCTCTGTCTCTGTTGGGATATGGCAGCTGTTTCATGGCCCATCACTGTCAAAATACCCTTAGAATCCAAATCATGCAAGTTGAGCAGCACTGGAAACTTTATCCATCTATTTCTTGGTGCACATGGCCTCTGACCTACAATCTGTTGTCTCCTGCAGTCTATCAGTTTACCCTTTGCTCTTCTGTACTTGGGCCCTATCCTACCTAGAAGAGCCACATTCTCAGACTGTTCCAGATGTGTGCTATATTTAAAAAATAGTGAGAAGAGACAGGGGCACAACGAGCGCAAAGTCACAGTAAACCTGTCTGAAATAATCTCCTTAAGCACATTCCTTTGAACACTCTCAATGTGAAAGCTTTGTCCTCTGAGGTTGAGTTTGAAAACCTGACAAAAGACATGTGTGATTTGGCTTTTTGGAAAGAATGATCCAAAGAAGGAAACAAATAAGGAATCCACTCTGGACCTAGTCTCTGAAGACACTTTCAAAAGAGAAGTGTTGGTCTGCTTAACAAAAGAATTATCATTAGAACAAGGGCCCCCTGAAAACACATAAGGAAGTGACGTTGTGTGGTATTCCTTCATCAGTCTCAGTCCTTGGTCCATTGATTCTCAAACATCAGCTGGCATCCAAATCGATGGGGGTGAGGAGGGTTTGTTGAAGCACACATTGTGAGCTCCACCCCCAGTTTCTAATTCAATGGGGGGTGAGGCCAAGAGACTAGATAATTTGCATTTCTATCCCATTTCCCAGCTGATGCTGATGTTGTTGGTCCAGGACCATACTTCAGCCACTTCTTGAGTCAAATATTATACTTTGATCACATCAAGCCAGCTAACTGCTTGGCTGTCAAGCCTGAGAGTTTTTTTTTTTTTTTTTTTTTTTAAGCAGTCTGACTCCGCTCATACAACTTTTCCTGACTCCTATCCTCAATTATCCCAACCTCTCTTATTTTATGATGACACGGTTTTTAATGCATACTGGATCTGGGTGCATCAACATGCAAGGCAAGTTAGAGAACAGGCTAGCAAGACAGCATTGTTGCCAGAGACCTTAGGGGAGATGCGGTGGACAGGATGTGGCAACATAATTGCCACAAGCAATTATAACAATTATAGCATGTGACAGACAATCACCCGTTCTGCACCTTGTCAATGAGCTCAGGAACTGATTTATTTCATTTGCTTTCAGCATTTAATATTTTTACATTTGTAGCTTCTGGAAGGAGCCACAGTTTTCCCGTTTGTGTGGCCAGGTGTTCCAGGGAGGTATTTTCCCCAGCTTTCATTTTATCTCCTCCCTACTTGGGTACACAACAGGTGAGCTCCTGCTGCCCATTCAGGATTCCTACTGGAGACTCCTGGGCGATTTTCAATTCGTTCCCCACTTCCATTTGATCAGAAAAGAAATATCCTAGTAATTCCAGAGTACCTACTAGCCATGTTATTAATTCCTGTAGTTTTTAGCCACATATTACTTAATATGGATCATCTTTGTCCCTTTGATAAATCCTTAATTATTCAGACTTCTTAATATTCTGTATTTCCTTGGGGCGCCTGGGTGGCTCAGTTGGTTACGTGTCTGACTTTGGCTCAGCTCACGATCTCAGATTGTGAGTTTGAGCCCCACATCAGGCTCTGCACTGAGAACTCAGAGCCTGGAGCCTGCTTTGGATTCCATGTCTCCCTCTCTCTGCTCCTCCTCCATTTGTGCTCTGTTTCTCTCTCTCTCTCAAAAATAGATAAACATTAAAAAATTTTTAAAATATTCTGTATTTCCTTTCCAAAAAAAAAAAAGGAAATGTGGTGCTCAGAGGAAAGCCAGGCTGGCTGTCTTTTCCCACAGAGCAGCACCACCTGGCCTCTGTTTTAACCCCATCTGGTGCTCTTCTCCACCCCACTCACATTTGTCAGGCAGAGGACCAGACATCATGTGGGACAAGCACAGGGCTGAAATGTATGCTGTGCCTTTAGAGAAGGTATACAGTGAAAGACAACATCTAGTAGAAATGTCTATGCCTGGGGCCCCCGGGAGGTTCAGTCTGTTAGGCATCCGGCTCTTGATTTGGGCTCAGGTCATGATCTCATGATTCATGGGATTGAGCCCTGCATCAGGCTCTGCACTGACAGGACAGAGCCTGCCTGGAGCTCTCTCTCCCTGTGTCTCTGCAGCCTCCCCCACTCTGTCTCTCTCTCTCAAAATAAACAAACATTAAAAAAGAAAGAAAGAAATGTCTACTCCTTTTCCCTTCCTCCTCTTGCTCCCCTTCAAATCCCTTCCTAAGATAAACGGTGGGGGGGGGGGAGTGTAGAGTCACCAGAACATTGGTAACTCCCCATATACAAAGCCACCTGCCTCCATTAGGAAAACACTGGGACCAGAAAACAATACCTGTTTATAGAGATTTACAATCAAAAGACGGAGAAAATGACCCTTATCTGACAGTTTCTTTCTTTTTGTCCTTGCTGGTCAGGGCATTTAAGAGGCAGAACTCATTCATCTTGGTGTGGGGACACAGTGTGTGTGTTTAGCGCTCTGAAGAGCATTAGACAACCATGGGATTTATGAATATTTGCATTCCATAATTGTCCTTGGGCAGGATCTGTTGGGTCGAGTTACCCTAGGGCCACCTTCCCCCTCTCCTCGGTGAGAAGCCGAGGTTACCAGGTTTCATTTCCTTCGCTTGGTGGCTAATGGGTGCTCTCTCAGTCCGGTCACATCTCTCCTTCAAAATGGCACTTCACCTGCCCCGCCTGCCTGCCTGCCAGCGACCCGAAGGGCCAGTCACTGAAGAGACTGCCTGAATGAATAAGGCTTGTGATTCCCCACTGCCTCCCAGCCTTTCTGCATCTTTCCCCTTCTCTTTAGTACTTTCTTTCTCTGGCCAAAACAAACCGAAACCGAATCCTCTGGGCAGGGGAGTTTCCTGATGTGTCTGCTGACAGCCAGGGATTGGAGTATTAGGGGATTAGACAAAAAATATTGAGTGTGGCATTTTAATAGGGTTGTAACTCAGTTTGATGGGACAACTTGGGAACTATAAAGGCATCTGGAAATGAGGATACTTGAGACTAAGCATCATGATCTGCCCTTTTTTTTTTTTTTTTGCACCTTCACAAGCAAAGAAAACAAAGCCAGCCATTTTTCACCTATGATGTGAGAGGATGGGAGGGTGTTTCTTCAGAAAGTTTCCTCTCATTCTGATTTTGACATTGATTGGTGGGTTTGGCTTCATAGAATTCCAGATAGATGATGTTGAGTGAATATCCTGGGGGTAGGGAAGTGATTTTTTTTTCCCCCAAAAGGACGTATTTTGGCTATTGGCACTCCTACCCACATTGAAAGCTAACCCCAGGACCTCCGACGAAGATGTGTTACCATAGAGAGGCACTGTGTATCCACACTCCTGGCTGGCGCCTTCACCGATGCAGACCTTCGCTGAAATGCACTCACATACTGGTACCTCACACTAAGCTGCAGGTGCCGACACGCGGGTACCAATCCTCAGGGCACGTTTTAGTGTACAAGCTGTATGCAAGGCCGCAACTCTTGCCTGTGCTTTATTTCAGTTAAAGTCTGGCTCCTCCCAGCCAGCATGGCCGGGAGGCTAACGTTAGTCATTGTCCAGGCCCTCCCCTCCTTGGGTAACACAAGAGACTAAATTCATACGCTGTCACCAACTCATCATGCTTGCTGCTGACATCCTCACCATCCAGGCCTGGAGTTCTCTTAAAGTCTCTGCACTGTCCTGCTCCATCCCTGGCATGGGAACTCTGCCAAGGTTGGAGAATCTTTGCTCAACATCAGCCTCCCCAGGGGAACCAGGTAGCCTACCCCTTCTACATCCCACCACCTCCTCGGGGTGAGGCCTATGAGTGACTGGATTCTGGCTCTCGAATGGCCATCTGGCTTTTCCTCTTCCCGGGCTCAAAGACCTGTCTCCTTTTTCTTGTCTCATCCTCAGATGCATTCCTCTCTCTACCCGCCTCTTCCTTTGTCAGGATATTAAGCATCATATCCTCAGAGAGCTGCAACACATAGGGAGCCCTTTTTTCTGAAAGGGTTTCTGTTTTTCTCTGCCTTGTATGCCTCTGTGAGGCAGGGAAATACTAAGGGCCATCAACTAAGGAATAAAAAGATCAGCGGGAGAAGCTTTGGAAAATGTGCAGAGGGCAAAACTGAAGTGAACTGAAGCAAAGGAAACACTGGAAAGAGCTGGAATTTTGGCCAGGGAAATGGGCATTGTACCCAACTGTGGTTATACCTGCAAGGTGAGGCTACAAAAGGAATATTTTATCTTGAGGTAGAGGGGGCATCAAAATGATGGAGAACCATCACACTGGGCAATGTGGTATCGTGAGCATCAACTGGCCAGCCAAAGGCAAATATTCTCTGGGTACCCTCCGGCACACAGAGTGAAGAATGGGAATGAGAAGGAGGAGAAGAGAAATGAAAGCAAACTGGATAGGGGTTTCGGTGGGTGGAGACATAATCGGCTTGAGAAGGAGGAAACTGCTGCTATCTTCATTTCAGAGAGGGGAAGTTGTAGAGGGCACGTAGGGTGGCTGTTCAGTGGAAAATTAGGAAGGATCTAATAAAACTGAGCAATAGATGGTGATCCTGGGTTCACAAACAATAGCTCATGTTTTATAAAATGTATACTGCCTGCCAGGCACCTTTCTAGACATAAATAGCATCATGCCTAGGTTACAGATGAGGAACCTGTGGCTCAGGGCCTATCCGTGAGCTGGAAAGGGGTGGGGCTAGATCAGGACTTGAGCAAGCTCAGTGCCATTGCCCCAGCTAGGTCAAGTGTCCTTCCCTGGGCTGCCTGTCAGATGAGATGAATCAGAGACTGGTTGGTTAAGCTAGAGTCTTGTACATTCCTGCACCTTCATCTGGTAGGGTAGTCCCTATCACCCAAGACATATGGCCAAAGAATGTTAGACTTCTAGAAGAAAACCAGGGTACTCCCTGAAAGAAAGGTGGTGGTATAACAACGGCTATTTCCTAACAGGACCGCATTTCATAAAACACAGGAACCAGAAGGGGCTTGCTGCTGTGGGTGTAGCAGGAACCTGCCTGGAGCCCCACTCCTGCACCCCCAGCCCCAAAGGTGCCCTGTAAGCATCTCTCAGGAGCGCCTATGAACTGAGAAGTTCCCTTAAAACTACTGGTCTTGAACAAATAAGAATCTAGAAATGAGCATAACAATTCTTAGAGCAACAAAACAAATGTTACCAAGCCTCAGCACTGAACTTTGTACACTTAACTAATAAGGGAGTTCCTTAGGTCTCACCCAGAAACCACTTCTGGCTTTCTATCAAACAATTTTAATAAGCTTGGCTATCTGGCTACCCTTCTCCCGAATCAACAACGTAACAAAGGGCCTTCTCTGGCCCCTGGCCCCTGGGATGTAATGTCACCTTTTGTCACTCTGTTCTCTCACCTTGGGTCAGCAGGGACAGAAAAATTGAAACGTAAGTCTTGGTCATGTAACTCTGGGACCTTCAAGCCTACTTCAGTGAGTCAACCACAAATGATTTCACGGTAACAGAGCAAGTGTTCCCAGGATAATTTTCATTCCACTTCAAACTATAATGGTTTGCAAGAGCATTAAGTATGCTCAGCTAGTGTTGCTGCACAGTTTGGATATTGTATTTGGCACCACTTAGCCACATCAGGGGAGTGCCTGCCAACTTGCGTCTTGCAGATGGATCGGGCAGACAGCAGGCTGTAAAACTCCCTCTTTCCCACTGGCTCTAAGTCTCTCTCGTCTCAGGGCCTTGGAGAAAGTTATCCCATCGCCCAAGGTTAATTCATCCTTCCTTGGTTAATGCGAACAAGTGTGGGCTGCCCCTCTCTCTGACTGCTGCCTGTCCACAGAGGCACACTCTCTCTCACTTACCCTCTCTCCCGAAATAGTGCCCAGTGCCAAGGTGGGTCCACACAGACTAAAGTATTCTTGGGAGAGAAGTGTCTTTTCGGTAGTAGAAAGAGCCAAAAATATCCTCACACTTAGGTAGACTGAGGGCAGGACTGGTGAGTGTCAAAGTTGAAAGCTGGGGTTTGAACTTGACCTGGTTGCTAGCTCAACTCCATGTGTCCTGGGGCAATTCATGCTCCTCAGCTATACAATGGGGATCGTACTGGTACATGCAACCCAGGGCGGCTGTGAGACTCCAAGGCAATGATGATATGTGCCAAGTGCTTAGCAGTGGGCCAGGTAACCAGACAGTAAAACAGCTGGCCAATGTTAACCCCTATGGTCACGATTATAATTGTTTTGATTATTAGCAACACCTTGTGGCTACACAGGTAATGCAAGAGTGTTAAGAAGGTTCCCTCTTTGTCGAATGTCAAACTGTCCTGCCAGTAGTTTTTATTTTCTTTTCTGATTTGTAAATCTAAAAACGCCCAAAGACCGTCCTTTCAGTTGGACAACCTCGGGTTTAAAATCCTCATCTCATTGCTTATTAACAGTGTAACAGAAAAAGCTGCTGAGTTTCTGTTTCCTTCCAATAGAATTCCAGTTAATTGAGCTGAAATGTGGATAACAAGGTAGCTATATCAGAGAAGCCTGTTTCTGATGAATAGGTACATTGTAAACACTCAGTAATATTACTCTAACGATTGTTAAATAAAATTGAATCCCCATTAGGTCATTTTCTTGGATTTCCTTTTGAAGTGATCAATATAGCACCAGAGGTCCATCATCTGCTTCTAGTTTACTCAGAGACCTGACACGTTCTAATGTTTTATCATTGTGAGTGGTCATTCGGAACTGAAAATTTTGAAAGACGGTCATTTTGCTAATTATTTTGATTTGGGGAAAAGGATGTATTTTTAGAAATAAGTATATTATTTGTGGCATTGGTTCTTAATCTCCTGAGGCGGTCTAATGTACATACGTGTTACAATTTAGTAAATCTGCATTTGATCCACAGCTCTGTTACTTAACTACCTTTGAAGTTTTGTCTTAACAGCAAAATCTCACTGAATTTCAGCTTTCCTATCTAAACATGGGGATAATATTAATATTTTCCTCGTACTGTTATGATGATTAAAATGGGTAATATATATTAAGTGCTTAGCACAAAGTAAGAAAGTTAATTGTTCTTGTGGAAACTTAACTTTTATGCAAATTGTAAAAGGTAATTGATGGTAAAAAAAAATACTGCACCAAGTACATTTTAATACTGCATCTACATATCGAGGAGGATGAGCAAATGGTCTCTCATTCTCCATCAGTGACTCTAAACTGTCTCGTCCCAGATCCATTGACAATAGAATTATTAGATAAGGACTTTTAGATTCATTTATGGCACTGGTTTTATGATGAAACTTCAGACTATGAAGGGGAAAAACAGCACAACATTACTTTTGACCAGAAGCTTCATCAGGGTAGGCTGAAGGCACTAAATATGGCTGGGGATCATCAGGAATAAGGCAACAATAATCCAGTCAGTGATGGAGCTGCATTTGTGCAAGTGGTACCCATACTGACTTCAGTAGGCTGAAGTACTTTCCTTGGTTGCCAGGCAATAAGGAACCTGCTTTTCGTAGTCCATCAATATTAACACAAAGCATTAACCAAACCACACTCCTGGTTCCACTTATATCATGGCAGCATGGAAATTCTGGGGAACAGAGAATTATGTAATATGGAAAAAGTGAGAGTTGGCACTGTACAGCAAAACCTCATCTTTGAAGCAGGAGCAATTCAATAGGGATCATCTGCTGGTTGCAGTTCCTGCTTAAAATGAATATGTTGCGGAAAGAATACTAAGTAGTCCCATGCCAAGTCTGTACCACAAAGTGAAGCCAAAAGTTGGGAACCTTGTAGCTAACATGATCCACACGAACAAAGCAGATAATTCTTGTCCAAAAGTATAGTTTTAAAGACCAAATAACTTTGATTGTCTCTGAATTCACCAGTTTATCAGAATATTCTGTGCTAAGAGTCATTTTCGCCTTTAATTATCCCAATAATTAATTCAATCATGCATTTCATTTTGATCTTTATAGAGAAAGGCATAGACTCTCAAATCCACAAATTGACATTGATGCAGTTGGACTCAAGAATATTCTAGATTACAAAGGTACTTGTCTTAGAATTTGTGTGGTTCTCTACCTAAGTAGGAAAATTAGCATGGAACTAGGCTATCAAAAAACCTATTCATTTAGTGAGCAGTAGGAACTGATCCTTTACCAGCTATGAGAGAGTTGATGTGAAAGCCAATAAGCTACTCTTTTGATCTGATTTCTTTAAAGTTGCCATTTATTAAATCAAGAATAGTAAATCAAATTGGAAATAATATTGTCAACTAGACAGTCAGTGTAGTTGAATGTGTTTGTGTACAACCTTCATGGGTATTGCCTGAAATCAAACAGTTGTTATAAGTGGCCATAGGAACACCAAAAGAGGCCAGTTAGATAGAAGTATGGGATGTGAGGAAAAGGAAAAAGGAGATACGTGGAAGTTTTGCAAGATTTTGGGTCAATTTTGTGAACGTAAGAAGACACCATGTGTAAAGTTTGGAAAAGAAACATAATGGTAGACAAGAAATTGAAGGAGTATCTGATTGAGTGTAGGTGAGCAGATTGGTCATAGTCAATGCTCATCTGTAGCATCATCATCACAGCTATTATGGTAAAAAAGACCTTTGTTCATATCTTTCTTCTACCCTTGTGGTTTTTCACATGTGTCTTTATTTAAAGACTTGGTCTGCACACCCAGGCCATTGAGCTCTTCAGAGAGACTCATGGCAATACTCACAGAGCCACAAAAGTACAGGATTTCATTTGCCATTGCTGGAAGCTAATGGGTAAGAAAGAAAGAAAGGAAAGGCGCCTACAGGAATTATACTGGTGGGGCCCTGGGCCACTGCCTGGAGCCCTGGCCAGGTAATTTAGCTATGCCAATTAAGTTGTGGCCATGGAGCCAACACAGTCATTTGCCAGGTCCGGCTCAAGCTCTGCTTTCAGCTTCACATGGGTTTGGTCAGACACCCTAGCCGTGCCTCATAGTAATGCAAAACAGCTTGTTCTGAAAACTTAGGCTTGTGTCAGAGATGTCTTTGCTGATGTCTGGAAGATTGCTCAAGATGGAAAACATGTCTAGTCAAAACAGGGAAGAATGGACCCAAAAAGGTTATGAGCAATCAAAAAAATCATGTGAACACAAAAAGAATTTTTCAGAGGACCTGGATGCATCCGCACATGACCAACTCGTTGACCTTTATACTGCTCTTAGTCATGGATTCTCTTTCTAGAACAGACCAGAAGAGTTAAGAGAAAATTAAATCGAGTGACTCACGGAACCGCCCTGCTTTTCACAAATATTTATTGAGAATTTTTTCTGCTTCACACACAGGGCTTGGTAGTATGTGCTAGGTATAAAGCAGAGAATGAAACAGATGTGGCAGCTCTTGCTTATTCTGAAAACTTGAGACTGCTCTCAACTAAAACACCAGCAAATAGAACCAAGCAGGACATTTACAGCATAATATATTCTACTCTATGCAAGTAATTCAAGGATGGTTCAATAAATCTATTAATACAATTCACGATAATAATAGGTCAAGGGAAAAAAAGCCATTTGACCATTTTTGTAAAGATGCCAAAAATTAATTTGATAGACTTCAGTAGCCTACAAAAAATGTTAATAAATAGTGGATATGACTTGCTACAAGAAGAACCATTTATAGTCCCCTAAGAATCAGGCATATCCCATTTACAAAAATAAAAATGTAAAATATCTGAAATAAGCTTAGCAAAAAACAATGCTTAAGATACATAGAGAAAACTTTAAAACTCTATTTCTGTGAAGAAAACTTGAGTAAATAGAAACCATACCATCAGCTTGAGTAGAAAACTTAATACCATAAGGATATTAATTTACTCTAAATTGATCAAAAAAGTGATCTTGACCACAATACTAAGGTTCCTTTCTCTGTCTCTCTCTTTTGCTTGCTTGAGCTCTATTTTTCAGAACTTGACAAGCTGGTTTGAAAGTACATTAAAATTAAAAACTACAGCCTTTAATCAGTGTTCTGGCATGAATAGACAAAACAATAAATGGCAGAATCTAGAAATAAGCTTAACTATCCAAGAAGACTCATGGATATTTAGTATATAATAAGGGAAGACTTTTCAAACTGGAGAAGAAAATACCAATTATACAAATAAGTGTTTCTGAAATAACTAACAACCATTTTGGGAAAAAAAATAAGACTGTGTCATTCCTTCCATTAAACAGCTCAGATTTAAATATTTATATACTTAAAGAATGAAATGACAAAGTACTAGAAGAAAACTAGAGAAGAAAATCTTCGAATGGTAAAGTCCTTCCTCAGCAAGATACTGCACACAAAGGACAGACAGGAAATAAATGATAAGTTTAAATCTATACAAATTAAAAAAAAATTTCAAGGCAGAAACTAGAGCAAACTGGGATAAATACTTTCAGCATATATGATAAAAAGTAGTTTTTTTAATATTTAAAATTGCTCTTAAAAATCAAGAAATGGAGATGAATCAAAGAAAAAGGGAAAAGGAGAAAGTTAAGGACTTTCAGTTTATAAACTGAAAACTTTCAGTTATTAAGTGGCTTATAAACATGAAAAGATATTTAGCTTACTCAAAGATAAGACAGTTAAAAGAATGTCATTTTTCACCTATCAGATTGACAAAGATAAAAATGCTAAATAACATACAATGTGGTCAAGAGTGTAGAGAAATAGGCCATCTTACACCCTGTCGATAGGGCTCTCAATTGATACAAACTCTTCAGGGGGAAGCTAGGGAATATGTGTCAAAATCTAAATGTCCATATTACTTGACCCAGCAATTATATTTCTAGAAATTTACTCAATCAATATACTTATTCACTTTTTCAAAGGGAAATCTCTATGTGGGAGGATTTTACCTTTCATTTTACATCCATATAGATTACGTGAATTTTTGGTTTGCCATGCATATTTATTGCATTTCTTCCATATATATTATGTGACCTTTTGTTTGCCATGCATATTTATCTCTGTTCTTATAAAAAGAACCTTTCCTACTTTGCTGCACTGTACTTTTAAATAAGGATTATACATGTAGCAGTATTGTTGTGGGTAAAGGTTGATTTGCTAAGAAAAAGTTGACTTTGCCATCTAAACCTTCCCTTACCTGAATGAACAAAAACTCCAATCTCCGTGAAATATATTTAAGTGATGAGCTGATTTTAAAGAATTAAGTAATCTCTTTTCAAAAGCATTTAATTTGGGGCAACTGGGTGGCTCAGTCGGTTAAGAATCTGACTCTTGATTTCAGCTCAGGTCATGAGCTCACAGTTCGTGGGACCAGGACCCATGTCAGGCTCTGTGCTGATGGCATGGTGCCTGCTTGGGATTCTCTCTCTTCCTCTCTCTGCCTCTCCCACACTCGTGTTATCTCTCTCTCTCAAAAATAAATAAATAAATAATTTTTAAAAAACCACTCAATTCAAAAACCCTCAACTGCATGAGTTTTGAAATATTGTTTTATTGTTTTTCACCAAGATAAATAATTCTTCAAACAGTATCACTGACAACCCATATATATGTGTATGTTTTAGCTAAATAAATATAATTTTATACTAACAAAACCAGTAAAGGTGGAAAAGCATTAAAGACAGTATTTCAGTGATAAATTGAAGCTGATAAAATTTCCATTACAGTATATTACCTGGAAACACTTAAGACATTGAGACTATATAAAGCTGAAATAAAAACAAGCACCTGAATATGATGTATTACAGATGGAATTTGATTTTGAAAGAATAGTTCATATTTTTTATACACAATGGCCACTTTCATTACCAGATAATAGCACCACCTAATTAGCATATACTCTTTAATCTTAGTTTAAAAGTGACTTAAAATTTGGTATTTTTTTTGTACTTTTAGTCCTAGCAAAGGAATTTAAAAATTCAAATGCAAAATAAGTACAGTAGCAAAGTGCGGTCACCACATTGTTCAAAATCTCATGACTCTCAAAGAGTTTTTGATTTTTTTTCTGGGCATGGAACTGCTATGAAGCCATTATGCCTATAAAGCCTCTAATAATGATCAGATGTTTCAACTTGGACTTAATGATGAGGGAGAATGGCCAGTCCTCTATTATGATATAGAGTAAAATGACAACTGGTAATCAAGAACAAAGATTAATAAACAAACTGCAATTTTTATCTAAAGTATAAAATTAGGAAGTCAATCAAATATGAAGTCTGTAGATGTTGGTCACATTTTTTTTTTAATTCATTGAATTTTTTCTGGGTTAGACAAAGTAATAATTTGTTACAATTTCTCACAATATTGGATTTTGCATTCTAATACAAACTGAAGTTAGAGAGGAACAAAACTATGTCTGTGGCAACTTGCTAGATCATTCCTAAAGTCAGTCAGAACAAGACAATCACAAGTCAGGTTGAATTTGCCAATAATCTGGGCCTGATGAGAGAGAATGTATCCAAACCTTCTGAAAGAGATTCAACCAAACTGTTCAACTTGCATCTGCTTTGTTTATCACTGTTAGTTCAGATAGCACAGTAGGGATGGATGAGAATGTGGGCCACCTGCCTCCAAGCAGAAAGCACCCCAGACCAGGGAAGAAGGGCTCTGGATCCCAGTTCTGACTCTGCCAAGGGGTAGCTGGGTGATTTTGGGTAAAGTATGGAATCTTTGCCTGGCTCATTTTTCTTATTTGACAAATGAAGGGATTGAATTAGGTTTCTAAGAGCCTCTTCAGCTCTTAGTCCATAAATAACACTTGTTGTGACATTTGCCTGGAAAACAATAGTAGAGAATCTGAAGAAATAGATGGCCACTCCACTGTCACTTATGATTATTTCAACACATCTGAAAGAAACTTTCCTCTTTAGTGGCTTCCCCTAAACCATGTAGGATGACTGGTGCACACATGCATACTACAAGCACTATGCTAGATGCTACATGATATACTGGTGAAAAAAAGATCTGGTTCTACCCCTGTGGAGTGTATTTTGTAGTATCTGGTACTGATGAGTTAGGCTGAGCATCCTAAATAGTTAGGGTAAATTAGTTTGGTCATTAAATTCTAGCTTCAGATACCTTGATAAAGTCTTCTAAAAACTAGTATACCACATACTCAAACCTTGAGACTGAACCACTTGATACTAACGTGACACGGCCAATTCAGAGTCTGGTACACATGAATAGCTTTTTAAATCAATCCATGTACGTTGCTGATGTTACCTTTTCTCAAAAACAAAGCCAATTTATGTACTCAGGAATCTTATAATCAGTGCCAATATTGTGATCTTATTTTTAAGGTATTATATATGTAAGATATTATACATATTTATATGTATATATACATATATATTATACATATTAAATGCATATATTATACGTGTAAAACAAAACAACTATGTTAAGAACCTAGATTTTTAGCATGAAATAAAATATATACAAACATAAAATCAAAGAAAAAAACCTTTTACCCTAAATATTATATGGTGATATCAATAAGAATTCATGATTTTTTTCCTCTTGTATATTTTTTTGTCCTAGCTTTGTCTACTGGGAAGCTTTAGAAGCAATGATAATGGAAGAGCAATGAGTAATCCTGGCACCCAGATTGTGGTTTCTAAATGCTATGTCTCTCTAAAAGGAACCAGAGTTCTCAGAAAAGGCAGATTCTAGGTCTGGAGCAGGAAATGAATGAGACAAGCCTGGGAAATCTTACTGAGCTAGCCAGCAAGGAAGCCTGGAAAGACGAGGAGGGATCTTGTCAAAAGATGCAGGAGTCCACTCATAAGGTGTTCCCACTGTGCTAATATAGGAGAATTTGCGCATCAAAAAGAATGATGATGATAATGGTATGAAACCCAGCAAACACATAAGAATATTCAAGAGAAAAAGCCACTTGTTACCAGGCCCAACTTACTGCTCTGAAAACTGATAAAGGAAAAGAATCAAGAATTCTTTGAATTCTACAATGCTATCAACGAAGCATTCTTGCCTGAAAACATAAACTAGAATCTAATCAAGCCGCTGGATCTACCTGCCATTTATAAGAAATATGGATGATGAAAGAATAAGTTAAATGATACCACAATTAATGAAATTCAGAATGTGTAATACTCTGTCTCACGGGTGACTCAATGGTACAAATCAATGGTACAAAAAGATGTGTCAGGGGGACTGTTCTAAGAGAGACTTAGGAGAACAACAACAACAAAAATAAATTCATTTTGTGGCCTATATTTTCATCTTAATTCAGACCCTTTTTTTTTTACACAGAACATCTCTGAAATAATTTGGGAAATCAGGTCTTAGATGATATTAAGGAACTTGCTATTTTAAGAGTGGTAACAGCAAAGTGACTATGTAAAATATTCCTTATCATATAAAACTGCATACTGAAATATTCATTGTGGTTGACACAAAGTCTAAGGTTTGGACCTTGAATTCTCCAGCCCCATTCCCCTACCTCACCAACTCTATCATAGGAGGCTCAATGCAACAAGATTGGCTGCATGTTGACTGGTGTTGAAGTTAGGTGGTGGGCATATGAAGATTATTAACCTACTCTCCCTTCTATGTGTATGCCTGAAACTTTCCATAATAAAATATTTTAGGGGCACCTGGGTGGTTCACCCAGGTCGGGCACCTGGGTGGTCACCTGGGTCGGATTAAGAATCCGACTTTGGCTCAGGTCATGATCTTGTGGCTCATGAGTTTCGTCGGGCTCTGTGCTGACAGCTCAGAGCCTGGATCCTGCATCAGATTCTGTGTCTCCCTCTTTCCCTCTGCCCCTCCCCTGCTCACACTCTGTCTGTCTGTCTCTCTCTCTCAAAAAAAATAAACAGAAAATTTTTAAAAATTAAATAAAATATTTTAAAAGTACACTATTTTAGAGAAAGATTTGCAATTATGTCTATATTCAGTCAAGTTTCCCTGGCCGTTACTGGTTTCTCTTTGTGTCTCACTTCTTTCTTCCTAGGAATGATCTCCCTGTCTTGCTAAGTTCCCGATTTTTTGATTCACTGTTTTTCCTTTAAGTCAGCAAATTTCTAATTCCATTTATCTCCTCTTGTTGTCTTCCTAGGGGTCTTGAGATAAGATTCTGTACATATAATGATTTTTCCCTAGGTAACATAAGACCCTGTGCCTATTTTCTCATCTCAAATTGTTTATCTTCATTTCTTTTTCTTCTTGAGAAGCTTTTTCAATTTATGTTGGATTCGTGGGTGAATTTCCTGATACGGAATTCTTGCTAGGAAAGGACTTTCAAAGCTCTTTTTAGATACGGTTTTCACCTTTAAATTTACAACTGCAAACTGCCAGATGATTGATATTTAACCCATTTCATTACAGTAGGTGTATAAGGTGGATATGCTCACCCTTACAGAAAGCTGCTTTCTTGAAAAAACCTTTTGTTTTTGCGATGTGCATTCCTTCTAGGCATTGCTGATACAGGAACAGGAAAATCATTCATTATGCATTTACTTAGAATTCTGTATGCCATATCAATCATATACAATGTAGTCTTTAAGTGCCCATCTTAAAATGGGCCACACAACACTCACATCTTAGACTGGATTTAGCTAAAACTGAGTTCTGAACTACATGTGTGTTTTTAGGTCTACTGTGAAGGAAGCTGAATTGGTGAGGGACTTTGATCCCTACATGCTGAGTATATATGGTCTGGTGGTTCTGTGCCTGGTGCTTCACATACACCTTTTCATTAATTACAGTTAATAGTAATACAAAGTTACTATCATTCTGAAGATCATTTCCTTAGCCTCTGCTATGTTCCACTTGACATATTTTCCTTTTGAACAGAAAGAAGCTCTGAGGTTCCTGCAGCTATTTTAAGTGAGGTCAAGAGACTCACTCAAGTTTCCTCAGTTATTAAGCGGTGAACTCTGACTTCCAGACTTCTGTTACCTCTGTTTTTCTCCATCAGTCCTTGCATATGACTTGCAGAATTTTTGCCACCTTGCGTACCACTTGTGTGATACTAATGTAATATTTTTAAATTGACATATTTTTCCTGAAGTATATTTACCCCCAGAAGAAATTAAGTAACACTTGCATAAATAGGCAACGAATACCATTTGCCATAAGTAAAAAGTATTCATATAAACGAATACAGTCCTGTGAAATTTGGGCCTTTGATGGAGTAGACGGACTCCCCCCTCATCTCTGGCCATCCCATGACATGTTGCCACTTAAGTCTTCTGTACATTGTCAGTGGTGTGAGTACCACCCTTTAAGCAATACTTTGTTTAACGTCTTCCAATGTGGTTTCAAATAAATGAAGATAATATGGATCATGGGTGTCTGTTATGAAAGAGTCATACTTGCGCAAATACACTATTGACATTAGGCATGGCAATTAAAAAAAAAAAGCTTAGTTCAAATGACTAGATCAGAAAACAGACACATAAAGGAAACTTACTAAATGGGCTAATTGTATCATATCTCCTGGCACTATCTTGACCATATTCAGTTTTCCAGTGAGATACAGTTTTCTATATACAGCTGTGGTTAAAATACAGTGTGGATGCATATTTGTGGGCACATATATGTATATGTGTGCATATACATGTATGTATGTCTATATATCATTCTGTTTATACTGGGAGTGCTTATGCTATATGTGTACCTCCTGAAGATTTTGTATGCCTAAACTAAAACGGTCCTGTAAGTTACACTTGCACATAGGCTACAGTCCTGATTTGTGTGCAAGAAACTGGTTCCAGGCCATTATAAGTGGAATGCCAATCATACCATTGTCTGGTTGAACACTGCAAATTTGTTAATTAGCATGAAGATTCCTCCTGACAGTTTTGGGTTGGCATATGTGTGCACAGAGTGGTTTAAGGATGTCAAATCCATTTAACAGGCAGTGGAAAGCCCATTCTTTACTTTTTTTAATTCAAAGGATAAGATATCATCATAGGAATTTTGGTCTAAGATCACAAAGCTGTGTAGGCAGGAGTCCAAAGTCTTTGGATATTAAAAAAGTTCAAAAATGTCTTTCATGCAAAACTTTTTCTATTTGGAAGGTCATATGATTTGGTAGAAATAAAAGTGACTTCAGAGTCAGACCTAAGTGGAAATCCTCATTTTCTACCTACAAGCTGTGGGAACTTGTCTATGCATTTGTTTCCTCACTTATTAAGTGAGGATAGTAGCTCCCTCATGAGAGGATTTTTATAAGATTGAACAAGTAAATATTCCTCAATTATTAAACCTACTGCTTGTTCCATTGAATCATTCACTTATAATTATCATTTTATTTATCATAGTATTTTATTCATTAAACCAACATTGAGTACCTATTATATGCCAGACCCTGTTCTAGGGAGATGCAGCAGTAAATGAGTCCTCCAGCCAATAAACCAGATTAAGAAGATTATGTTAAGGGCTATAAAAACAGTCAGGAAAAACATCACATGAAATAGATAATAAGTACTGGTCATGGTAGTTAGCAAGGTCTCCCTGAGGAAGTGGCATTAATCTGAGACCTGACAGTGAGATGGAGTCAGCTCTGGGAAGAGCCTGGGGTGGCACTTTAGGGGCTGGAGAGGCATTGATGAGACAGGAGGCTGTTATCATAGTCTGTGCAGAGATATTGATAAATTGGGTGAGGAGAGTAGCAATGCAGATTTATCTGAATCTTGTAATAAATATTTGTTCCCCTCTCCCAAAATGTCCTCAAAAAGAAAATCATGTTGTTGAACAATTTCCACTAATTCAAACAAATAATTGAACACTTCAAATGAAGAAAGCAAAAATGCTTCCTATATAAAATGCAAGTTCTTAAGATCTCAGAGCCTCATGGCCCTTCTATGAATTACTTTTCTCTCTAACTAGGCTCTGGGATCAGATATTTTTCTATGACAAATGGGTCTGCTTCAAGTTTGATTATTATTTTCATTTAGTATTGCCCATCCAGATTCCTGGTAATAAAACTTTCCACAGATACTAAAAAGAAAAAAAAAAGGTTCTCTTCTTCACTTACAGATATTCACTCAGCTGGCTCACTGGCAAACTTCAACAGAAAAATTAATTGTTGTGTTGTCATGACTCTGTTGTGGGCAAGGGCGATTCTTGTGTGATATTGCTGGGAGAGCCACAAAAACCATAAGTGAAAGGCGTGGAATAGGACGTGTTCCATAAAGTAAAACAATGTGCGATTCATATCCTTTCCTCTTGCTTCTAAGACCAGCTTAATTTGGAGAAAAAGCAATGAAGAACCAGAAAGCTGGGTCTGTTTGTTTCCCAGAAAGTTGGGTCGTGGAAGTGTTCTCTCTGTAGGAACTCAGTGGGGTGTCCATGTATTTAGAAGTGCAGATAAGCTATACTGCCCATCGTCAGGGGCCTTGTATCCTCTGCTTTTGTGGTTCTGGCTTGTAGACCCCCTTCCTTTTCGACTGTCTTCCTCTTGTCTTGGAGCACTGACCTTTAACACTCTGCCAAACTCCTCTTGTCTTGCATGATTCTGTAATCCAAGGAAGCCAGTTATCACTGATGTGTGAGCAACATCTTTACACTTGCAGATATGATAAGGTAAAGATTTCTTGCTTTTTAATAATCCTAATTTCCCTGGAATGGATTCAAGAGCAACACTTGGAAGGTAACCACTGACAAGGTCTGAAATGACCCACCCCTAACCCCTCCCCGACACCTCCTCTTCTCCTTTGGTATTTTTACGTGGTTTTATGAATAAGCGCAGTTGTACACACCTCGACATCCCATTATTCATTTCCTCAGATGGCTGAACACCTAGAGACATATCAATAAAGCAGTCAGAGACTTGCTAATGCCTTCCCATGGTTGAAATTGACTAGAGGTGTACTTAAGCCTGACAATTTTGAGGCTGCTTTGCAGATTCCTGTATAGAAAATGACTCAACCTCTGATGTATATACTAGAAAAAAACATCACCGGCAGAGTGTGCTGGGAACAGCATGGGCTGTGGAAAAAGCCTGGGTTGGGTTAGGGTTCTAATATACAGTAACTGTGATTTCAGGCATATTAACGGAGATATGATAGAGATTACCTCATAGAGATGTTGTGAGGATTTAGTTTGGTAGTGTAGCAAAGCAGTTAGCAGTCTGGCACATAGTAGGCATTTAATAACTCAATAAGTGTGGGCTATTATTTTTATTATCACTACAGATTGCCACAATTAGTCTGGATTCAATGAAGAATACAGAAGAGGGGCCTCTGGCTGAAAATAGGAGCTCCTATAATGATCTATTTGCTAATGGCTCGGAAAGAATGTCTTCTCTTTTGTATGACTTTTGCTTTAGACCTGCTTCAAAACACTGCTGTGTTCCTTTATCTCATTGTGAGGGCAGAGAATGTGCCTCAGACTTGGTGCTTCCTCAGTGTCCCCAAAAGGGCCTGGGGCATACTAGGTGCTCAACACAGGTCGAATCAAAGACACGACAAATCTAAGTAATTGATTTTCTATAGTCTCCTGAGTTTCAGAGGCTGAAAGAGTTGGAAAAAAATCAGCGTTGTTTTAAGAGAACTAACAAATCCCTACCTACTTTACAATCTGTTCAATCATAGTATCACTGGACACATTCTAAATACTGAAAATATTTTAGAACCAAAAATCTGCAGATTCCAGGCAGCTGGATTTAAAAATAATTCCAAGTCATCTCAGTTTTCTTTAAACCAATCTATTCTGTATCTGATTTTTAAAATTTCAGAGATATAATTTTACAGACAAAAAACTTGGCTGCTTTTTATAGTGAGATTACCAGGGATATCAAAGAACAGCATGTAAAAACTCTACTTAAAAATGCATTTCTTATAACTTTAATTAATAATGCTGTATTGTATATTTGAAAGTTGCCAGGAGTATAGCAACTTGAAAGTTTTCATTTAAATAAAAAGACATTTTATAAGTGTGATTACTGTATAACTGTGTGGATGTTAATTAGACTTACTGTAGTGATCATTTTGCAGTATGTACAAACATCAAATTGTTATGCCGTGTGCCTGCAACATAATGTTATGTCAATTATATATAAATCTATAAATGAATTTTCAGAAAACACTTAACAGAGAGGTGACCAGTTGATTTTAACTTACTACATAAAGAATAATAGAGTGATCTTATTATTTCAAGATTTTCACATTTTTGTGTAGATTTAAATGACAAAATTATCTAAACGCAAAAGCTGTGTTCTTTGTCAGTAGATGTTAATTCAAACAATTTTAGGACAAACTTCCAGGACATTGTTAGAATCGCTCAGAAAAGGGTGATGGTGGCTGGGGTTTGGGGTAAAAACATGGTAACTGAACACAAATGAAAAGGGTCTATTCTGGGGGTCTTTGTAATATCATCCCAGATTGAACAGTGGCCTCAGAAAATAATCAAATTAATGACAAAAACAAACAGCTAAACCACAACAATCTTTCCTCTTTGTTTTCCATGCAATTTGACTTTCTGTACAGCAATGAACTTTGGTCAATTCCCTTGAAATAATGTTTTTCCCCCTTTGCTCATTCTTTTTCTAGGTGCTGTTCCTTCTCTTATCTGTCTCATTTGGTGAGCTCTTACTTGCTCCCTAAAGCCCAGCTCAAATGTTTCCTCCTCTCTGGAGCCATTCTTAATCCTTCTCACTTCTTGCCAGAACAAAGCCTTCCCTTCTCAGCACTTTAAACAAACACGCTGTATTGCAAACAGCTTGTAAATTTTCTCTCCAGACCAGGGATGAGCAAACCCTGGCCCAAGGGCCAAATCTGGCCTGTTGCCTGTTTTTGTACAGTCTGTGAATTAAGAATGGATTTTACATTTTCAAATTGTTAGGGGGAAAGAAAACCAAAAGGAAAATAATATTTCATGCCACATTAAAAAATGAGATTCAATTATGCATCGCCTGTGGTTACTGTTATGCTACAAAGGCAGAACTGAGTTGCTGTGACAGAGACTATAGGTAGCACACAAAGGGTAAGACTTTTTCTATCTGGTCCTTTACAGAAAAAAAATTTGCTGGCACTTGCCCTGTGGACAGGGATCCCGATGTCACGGTCATATAGGGTCATATAGCTGATGTGTATGGTTACCACAGCACGAGCACTACACCCAACACTTCACGTGCATTATCTTATCTAATCTTCAACAACTCTCTGAGGTAGGAGCTACTATCATTCCCATTTTACAGATAAAAAACCTGAGGCACAGAGATGTTGAGAACTTCTTCTAAAGTTACATGACTATCAGTTTGTAGATACGTGACTCAAATCTAAGACTGTCATTGTCACCTAGTCACTGAGGCATTGCAGTGCCTGGCAATATTTGTGGAATCAATGATGACAGTTCCTTCCTGTTGCCCTCAACTGTGTTCCTCTCATTAGGGGAAGGAACTCAAGCACAGCTTCCATTAGTTTTACTGCAGAGAGTGAGAGCCACCTCTAGTAGATGGATTAATTAACTTGTTAGTGGTATGTGCTGAATATACCCCCATGAGCCAGGCTCTGTGCCAGGGCTGAGATAAGGAAATAAGTCTGCTTTCCTCCTAGAGATGAATCCTTGGCCATGAAGACATGAATAAGGAGACAGAAAGCTCTTTCTGGACCCTATCCAGGATGGTGGCTGAGTAGAAAATAGGAGGTTTCAGATAGTTCACCTGAAGACTTCATGGCAAATGTTCTTCCACTGTTTGCATATGGAAGCCCTCGTGTATTGTGTTTAAGTTTTTGCCCTTCATGGGAAACATTTGATGATGAGTTCACCTGGCACAGAGGCTGCCACCCAAACTTGGGGTGTCCTCTGCTTTCCTCTACCTTCTTCTCCCTATGTTCAGGAAGGAAAGGGCTGCTAGACATTTTTGAGTCCTCCATCACTGGAGGCATTTACTGCAACCCTTAGAGTACAGGGATTTTTTTAATGACCACATACAACATGATGGCCAATGGGCCAGTGCAGGACAAAGGGTAGGAAACAGTGGAGGCATTCACTCATAAGGTGTGTGACCCAACTAAAACACTCTCCAAGTTTTAGTTTCTTTCGTTGGAAAATGGGGATAACGAGGGTGACTACCTTGCAGGGATTTTGTATTAAATGAAATAGATATAGGGACCTTTGCAGCTTGAGTTCTCAAATATTAACTGCTGCTATGGCCATTATGGTCCAGGGGAGTCCATGGGCTGAGCATCTGAGTGCCAAAGCAGATGGTGCTTATAAGGACAAAGCTTTGGAGACCACAAGGATGAAGATGAAGCAAAATGAACTGGAAGCCAAGGTTCTGGCCCAGGAGGCTGTGGACCCAAAAGGATAAAGAGAATTTCTATCCTGCAATGCTCCAGCCCCTTGCTCAGGCACAGTCACCTTAAAAAGGCTGTGGTGATGCCCTTATCACGGAGTCAGGAACAGGTAGCATCCCCAAGTGCTGAGACCCATATTGTGAGAAAGAAAGGCCAGAGGAGAAAGCTGGAGCCCCTGGATGCCTCCTCACCAGAGGAGAAGGCTGAAGACTGTTGGGAGTTACAGATTAACCTGGAGCTACTGGCCTGAGGGCACCAAAAATTTTAGATCTGCTGAACAAAGCCTTGGCCCCGGATCTATGCAGGCTGCAACACATTGGCCAGAAGGAGGACCCTTTAGCCAAGTGAAAGACCTGGGACTCCGAGAAGACATAATTGGGGAAACAGATGAAGTCATTCCTAAAGGCGAGCATCCTGGGTCTTGCTGTGTGCCATCACTGTGGCCCCTCCTGACTGCTGGCTCCTTTCCTCACTCTGCCACTTTTTCTTCTTTTAATTTTTTTTCAGTTTTTAGGTTTATTGATTTATTTGGAGAAAGAGAGAGAGAACATGAGCAGGGTGGGGGGGGGGAGAGAGAGAGAGAGAGAGAGAGAGAGAGAGAGAGAGAGAATGAGAATGAGAATCTAAAGCAGGCTTCGCACTGTCAACACAGAGCCCAATATGGGCTCAAACTCATGACCTGTGAGACCATGACCTGAGCTGAAATCAAGAGTTGGATGCCTGACTGAGCCACCCACATGGCCCTCTTTTAAAATCCTTGTATAACCAAGTATCGTGCAAATACAGTTTCTACATGGAAAACAACAACAAAAAGCAACACTACTATCATAATATCATTAGATTCTAGAAATCTAGCCTTGAAAAGAGCAGGCATTCTGGCTAAGGAGACAGGTTGCATGTGGGGAGTGTGCAGAACAGTAACAGAATCATTATAGCAGTTTCCTAGTGTTCTATTTGCTGGAATGTTTTTCCAGGCACAGCAGTATTCCGATATCCCTACCTGAAACCCCGTTGGTCTCCAGTATATAGGGACTGATCAAAAATCAAATCTTTCCTTTTTGAGACAATGGGCTCAATTTGGCACCTCTACTGCCATACTCCTTATAATCCCTCAACATCTCCTTGCCAGGGCTCTCATCCCCAGCTGGTCACAGGCACCACTCCTCCATGCCTCCACTCCAGGTTTCCTTTGGTTCAGTGCTCTTCCTTAAACACAAAGCCCTCAACCAGGGGGCTCTGTAAGATCCCAATGGGGTTTTAGTTAGAACCCCTTACTACACAAGTGTGTGTGGCTTGTGGACCAGCAGCATTGGAATCACCTGGGAGCTTGTTAGAAATGAAGACTCTTGGGGCAGCTGGGTGGCTCAGTTGGTTGAGTGTCTGACTTCAGCTCAGGTCATGATCTCACTGTTTGTGTGGGCTCTGTGCTGACGGCTCAGAGCCTAGAGCTTGCTTCGGATTCCATCTCTCCCTCTCTCTCTGCCCCTTCCCTCTCTCATGCTCAGTCTCTCTCTCTCAAAAATAAATAAACATTAAAAAAAGAAAGAAATGAAGAATCTCTAGCCCCAAGCAGAACTAATGAATCAGAACCCACTTTTAAAGAAGATTCCTTGGTGATTTACATGCATATTAATGTTTCAGAAGAACAACTGCAAAGTGTACCTTGCTTGAGAAGGTCAAGATCTATCCTCAAGGAACATAGGATCCATGGTAGGATTGAGATGTACCCATAAGAGAAAGGAGGCGGGGTGCCGGGCTGGCTCAGTTGATGAAGCATGGGACTCTTGACCTTGAGGTTGTGAGTTCAAGCCCAAGTTGGGTGTAGAGATTACTTAAAATCTTAAAAATAGAGAGAGAATGGAGATTCCTCCCATGGCCTGTTTGAAGGCATACTCATTATAAATGGGGTACCCCACTTACAATGAGGAAACCACAGGCAGTCCTGGATTTAAACTTAAGTTCTAATAATGCTCAGGGCGCATCTGTTCTGTTCACCACCTCCTTGTAAAGATCTCAGGAAAAGCAGGAGAATATTTAACACTCAACCCTAGCCTTTTTAGAGATCACTTCTAGCTTGGTGCTAACATACCCTTTCTCCGATTACAATAAACACAAAGAAATGAATAGGATTTGAATCCCATGACATGCGAAGAACTCACATGAAGAGCAGAAGCATGGGTTCACAACATCACATCCTTTCTCAGGGTTTTACCATCTTTGTTCTGAAGACAGCAGTACCAATAACAAAACCTCCTCATGTTCTTTAGAACTTCAATGACTGACGGAGTGCTTTAGGATAATTCTCTGGGCTTGTACTTAGAGATGGACAGGAGAGACTGTTCCTACTATTGCCAGTTGGACAGTGAATAAAGGAGGTCCAGGGAGTTATCTGCCAACACACATGGTGGTGAGGCACTGAACCGGAGCTGGTCTGAACTCCAGTTCATGAGCAGTGATCACAGCTGCACACACGTATAGAGCACCTAGAGCCAGATGCTGAGCTGTGCCCTTCACACACACTCTTCCACTTCATCCCCTCCCCTAGCCTTGCAATACTATGAACTTGGCCCTTTCTTGCATTTGAAGAAAAAGACCTAGAGTCGAGTCAGTAAGCAGTACAGTTGGGACACAGAGGGGCCAACTCCAAAAGTCAGGCCCTTAGTTATTATGAAATAACTTTCTCCATCCAACATTCAGGCAAGGGGGACAGGCACTACCTTGAGTGCTTGAAAATTATAAGGCAAAATGATCTCAAAAAGAACTTTTTAGATGAGAAAATGTCTAACCAACAATAAGAAACAGCCTATTCTCTTTCTCAATCCCTCCCCTCCACTAGTAAAAAGAAAAGGTCTACTCTGTTGTGTGTGTGTGTGTGTCGCTATGAAGCAGAAGAGACAAGCCAGCAAGAGGCAGGTAGGGGGGGATGCCTCATAGGTTTGTCTAGGATGAGACTAATAGCACTGGCAATAAAGAACACAGATAATAATTTAATAATAATTTAGATGCATTGCCTTTTCCTTGAGTGTTTACCATGTGGCAGACACTGTGCTAAACACTTTATGTGTATCAGCTCATTTAATTCCTCTAAACGCACATAAGGCAGGCATAAATGTCTGCATTTGGCAGCTGAGAAAACTGAGGGTCAGAGAGGTTGAGAATCCTGTTCAAAGTTGCACAGCTGCCTTAAATTGAACACAGATGTGTCTGACTCCACAGCAGAGGCTCATAAGCATTAGGGGACAGACGTCTAGAGTCCAGTTATGAAGATGGTGGTACTGGACTTATCCACCACATCTTAGGGTAGATAAAATAAAACCAGCAGACCCCAAACTTCCAAATAAAAAGAGCCATGGGGTTCTCTAGCTTCACTGATTCAGACCAGTGGTTCTCAAACTTCACCTTGCTTCAGAATCACTGGGAGGGCTTGCTAAATCACACATTGCTGTGGGGCACCTGTGTAGCTCAGTTGTTTAAACGTCTTGATTTTGGCTCAGGTCATGAGCTCACGGTTCATGGGGTTGAGCCCCATATCTGTCTGTCTGTCTGTCTGTCTCTCAAAATAAATATTAGAAAAAAAAACCCAAAACAACAACAACAAAAACCCAACATGTTGCTGCCTTCCTCCCAACCCTGTCAGGGCGAGTTATGATTATGTATTTTGGTGTGTGGCCTGGGAAGTTACATTTCTAACAGGGGCCCAGGAATATCTACCTAATTTGTGGGACCCAGAGCAAAATGAATATTCAGAGATGCTTATTCAAAAACTACCTCTAGGGGCGTCTTGTGGCTAAGTCGGTTGAGCGTCCAACTTCGGTTCAGGTCCTGATTTCATGGCTCCTGAGTTCAAGCCCTGAAATCTGTGCTGACAGCGACAGAGCCTGCTTCGGATATTCTGTCTTCCTCTCTCTCTGTCCCTCCCCCACTAGCTCCCTCTCTCTCTCTCAAAAATAAATAAACATTAAAAAAAACATTAACATTAAAAAAATAAACATTACAAAAACCTACCTTTAAATAAGGTACTAAAAGATAAAACATTTCCTTTCTTTCACTGTCTCTCTCAACTAATCATAGTACTGTTTATTTGCTATTTTATGTTCTTAGTCAAGAAAGGGTAAAAGAGTAAATAATTAGCTTGAATTTACTATTCGTTGGTGATTGCACAATGACAATTTTAAAGACCATTTAACTCATTTGTGAATTCACTGAAATTATACAATTCTTCTCGGTATCATGTCTACTGTTCTTACCAGGAGAGTGGAATTCCCACACAAAACTAATTGAAGTGTCTTTATCTGACTCCTTGACATGCACACATGCTGTCAACTCTCCTATTTTTGACTTCCTGAGGAGTAAGGAAGTATGGAGAGGATCAGGAACCATGGGTGGCTCTATCTGTCCCTTTCCTTCTGAGGGTCAGGATCTACATACATAGTGTTCCAAGGGGTGTGCTTCTTAGAATTGTTTTTTTCTGGGTTCAAAGAGAGTTCGGGTTCAAATGGAAATTGTGACCAATCTGTGCTCTCAGTGCCCCCCCAACTCCTCCCCCAGTTGATACAGTTGTAGATATAACATGCTTACCATATACTGGCTGTGAATCTCACCGAACTCCTATGCTCTGAGTCTCCTGGAATTCTGTGCTCGTGGGGCACTATGAATGCCATCTGTGAACGTACCAACACAACTTGCATGTCTCTCCACGGCTTGTACTCATGCGTTAATGTCCTATTATCTTGGCTTTACTTACTTTATGGACCTTACATACTAAATGAACTTTACTTACAAAAATAAATTAGGAATTTTAAGACAGTGAGAGCACTAAGGGCTCAGGTCCAAGTGGTAATGATGCTGCTGGTCTGGGGACCACATTCTAAGAACCCCTGACTCATATAATTTCTATAGTTTTCCCTGTCACTTTGATGGTGTATACTCAAGAACAGGCAAAATTTTGCTTCTTATCCCAACAAAGGCTTTCACGACTTTTTCAAAAGAATCGGATTACTTCCCAAACAAATGCCTCTTACAAAGTAACATTTTAATGAACTAAAGGGCAAGAAAATAGAAAAATGTTTATTTTGAGAGAGAGAGAGCATGTATGCATGTGTGTGCATGAGAGTGGGGGAGGGGCAGAGAGAGAGAGAGAGAGAGAGAGAGAGAGAATCCCAAGCAGGTTCCACGCTGTCAGCGCAGAGCCCGATGCGGGGCTCTATCCATGAACCGTGAGATGATGACCTGAGCTGAAACTAAGAGTCAGATGCTTCACTGACTGAGCCCCAGGCACCCCTCAAAATTGAATTTGTTGATAAATATATAAGGTTTTCCAAAAGTGAAGCCCTGATGAAAACTTTGAATCCTATTTTACTGAATCAAAAGTTTGGGGAAAATACTCTAAGACACTCGGGTGGACTCAGGGTGCCCGAAGCATTTCCTATTTCTAGAATTTCATGTTGGTGTGTTAGCTCCTGTCCTGGGCTTATTCCACCAAAGTGTATAGGATTTCAACACACATTAGAGAGGCCATTTCCAGAGTCAGAATTCCTCTTATTTCTCATTAATTTTGACTTACATTTTTAGGTTAGTATAATTAATTCAAGCTATTTCGGTCTTCTTAGCAAGGAAGAATTTCCCTTTTCCTCACGCCACATTTAGTTTTTCTTCGCTGGTATGATCCAAGGATAAAATTTCCAAATTCCAAAGTGAATTCCCTCAATTCTGAAGCCTATCCCTTCACTTTGACAGAACACTATTTTCACTCCCAGCAAATGTTTACATTTATTTCAGATGTGCGTAGGTAGGGTTTGTTTGCAAATGAGCTCACCGGTAAAGCTGGCTCTGTGAAGGTGCAAAGAACTTTCCCCAATCCTCACAACTACTGTGTGGATGCCTGGGTACATCACACTTCTTTCTGACACTGTCGTTTGTCCAGCTAAGGATGGGAGAGATCTATTTAGGGCTTTTCACTTGTCTTAAGTGTATAGGTGTGAACCCTTAGGCAACTTACTCTTGACCAAATTGTTTTCTCTTCTCTGACAAAATTATTTTCCTACTTCTGCATCTGTGTTTTGGTTTTTGTCTGATTTTGTTAACACACTGCTTTAGTTTATTTTCCTACACTGCTTCTTTAAACTGTTAGGACCTCAGAATGAAGAAAAGACATGGTTTCTCTGCCTGAAATCGTGAATAAGGATTATTACTTGCATTATCGTGGGACTTTTATTATTCTTGAGTGGTTAGGAGTTGACCTGAACTCGGAGGGCACAAGCAGCTTTGCCTCTAAGTTTGTGTGGCCTTGGGTAATGTATGTCATCTCTAAGCCTCAGTTTTGTTAAAAAAAAAAACAACAAAAACAACACCATCACTTACCTTAGAACATATGTTCTCAAACAGTGGATACATATTAAAATGCAGATTCCAGGCCTCACCCTTGGAGTCTGATTAAGTCAGTATGCCAGAGACATTTACTGTTCACTAAGGCAAGTGCTGTTTGCTGTTTGGCAAAGTCAATGGGCTGGGGGCAGAAGTCACATGCGTCGCTACTTTGCCAAAGCATTTTGGAGCTGGTGCATGGCCATCTCAGCTCCCTCGTCCCTTTGTCAGGTGACCCTCAAGTCACGTGTCCCAGTTGTATACCTACATGATGGAACCAATGCAGCCCTGAATCACTGCTTGGAACAGAGAGGAACTACAGAGTCCCTAGTACCATGATAGACTTCAAATAAAATATTTGGAGGTGGGCTTGCTTCGGCAGCATCAACTATCTTATGACAAGTATAGAATTTGACACCCAAAGTGGGGTGCTGCTCTCACAAAACCCAAAAGTATGCAGAATGGCTCAGTAGCCAGGTGGCAAGCAAGGGGGAAACTAATAATAATGGAGTTAGAAATGTGAGATTATGCTACTCCATGGCAAAAACACTTGTCAAACTGTCACCCATGATAACTTGGTAGGGAGATCACATGAGCCCTTAGTTGGCAGCTCTGGGGGGAGTGATTTAGAAAACAGAATATCAATAAGTGTTTACTGATCACCGGTGGCTGCAACCAGCAAACTGCTATAAAAGACACAGAAAGAAAAAAAAAGAAATAAAGGCTCTAGAATGAATTGGCAGAAATGAACGGCAAGAGAGCCCAGAAATGTGATGCCTTGAAAGATTGGAAAACCCACTGCAACCAGACCACAGACTGTGAGAAAGAGGATATAAAAAGGCTGTGAATAACCAAGTTCCAGAAACACAGATGATCCAAATGACTCAGGGCAAAGATCAAATTTAGTGTGGGGCCATTCAGCTGGAAGGAACCAACAAAGAAATAAGGCGTTTTTGAGAACCATGTCTCAAACAAGATGTGTGGATGGGGTTCTTGGCATAGAGGACCGACTGCAAACAAATATATTAGAATTCTACTCAAACTTTGAAGAAGTTATTCTTGTCTAAAAGTCAAGAGACCTAAAATGACCCTTAGCCCTCAAACTTCCTTGATTAGAAAGTTCTCAAGGAGGGCATATACCACAATATCCATTTTAGATGCTGCAAAGGAAAGTCAAGCAAGACTAAGAACTTCCCAGGGGCTAGATCCAGGTGCTTCAGAGAAGAGCAGACAAGAGACTTCCTCTCTCTTCCCAGAGAACAACATTAGGGACTAGTCAAGAAACTCCTGCACATGAGTGTAGGGGGCCACCATACCCATTCCCAAGCAGATTTCAGGGCTGTAACCAACCAATGATTGTGGTGTGTCTCCCTTTGTTCCCTTTTGCAAATGGAAGTGCCAGTTGTAGTTAACATGTCCCTGTTCCATCACTCTATACTGGGGATATCTGTCAGGGGAGTGGCAGATAACTTGCCTTTTTAACTCACAGTTCTCCAAAGAGGAGCCATATCGGGACCAGGTAGTGACTTTTGGCCATCACCCAGAAATCCTAGACTTAGAGCTCAATACATCTATTGGATGGGACTTTGGGTTGTCTTTCTTAGGGAAGGATTGAACATGTTAACAGTGTAGGAGAAGGGGGCAAAGGACGGAAAGCGCCATAGATGTTTATTGTCCATTCTATGTTCTTGCGTATCCTTGCGTTTCCCAGCACCTTTCAGGAGGGTGGATCTCTGTACAAGCAATGGAGTATCAGGCCAAGAATGGTAGAGCGGTGTGAATTCTCCATGCTCCCTTATTAAGATAATGGAACCGGAAAATTATCAGCTGATTGGATGCTGGGTCACTACTTGAGAATAAGTACTATGGAGAACCATCAAACCTGCAACCAACTTTATATCAGAGGGAAATAAACATTGGTTTTGTCAAGTTATTGAGACTTTGGGGTCAACATAGCCTATCCAAGTCAATATGGCAGATTTGGGATAGGGTACAGGAATCTGCGTTTTTAACGAGCATCCCAGATAATTCTAACATAGACGGCAGAGAGACTTGATTTTAACAAACACTTCCTTTGATGATTGCCATTAGCTAAATTGTCTATCAAGACCTTAGAAGAGAGGATAAAATTAAATTTTATTTTAATCCTGGCTTGCAATGAGTACATGCATTCTTAGAATATTCATTATATTTTTTGCTTTCATGCATGATGATTGTAGTTTAAGTGGAAACATGACCTGCTGTTTAGGCTACTAGTGTAAACAACAGCCCTGTCATGAGGGTCATACAATGACAATACCAGTGTCTGGGGACATACCCTCAATGCACCCCCAGAAGTCTGTGTTTCCCAGGCCCCATTGCCTCAGCTGTCTTCTAGACTGGAGGGCACAAAGAGCTCAGACCTATCCACTTCCTTCCAGCCTAATTCACCCCCTGAAGGAAGTCAGTTTTGTTCCTGAGCAGAAACAATCACTCATGCTTTATCCCCTAATACTGGCTCTTGCCAATTTGTAACCCATGTATACTCTGAAATGGGGGAGAATAGAGCATCTCCATGATCCCTTCCAGAGTTTGTTCCAGCTGGCTCAGATGGATCTCCTTACTTCTGGGTCTACTCCATCTGTAGTTAAAGATCGTTCTTTGCGTGTCTCTTTGATCCTAGCAGCTGAAAACTTAGTTTTGATTACCTGTACTACTATATACTCTCTGGGAAATGTTGGGTGAGCCCCCTCCTCCCTCCTGTTTATTCTCTGTGCATGGTGCATAGTAAGTGATCAACGAACTTACTTACTAGCATCATACTGTATTGTTCTCAATCTAATGTTGAATTTTAGCCTTTTCATGCCGTGCCTAAAGTACTGAAGCTGCTCAATTTGAAGTCACTGCCAAAGCTTCTGACTCTCAAGGATATGAGGGAAAGCTTTCCCAAATACTTTATACTACTCCATAACCAAGGGTTCATTTACAAGGAATTGCACAAATCTTTATTTTTTAAAAATTAAGCATGGATACTGGGTTTGGTAGTAGTTGCAAGTGACTAAGTTAGATGAGCCTTCTCAGAATGTGGTGGGGGCGGGGGTGGGGAATACTAAACCTTATAAAGTACATTCTTCCCATCAAAATTATTGAAAATTAGCTTGAAAAATGGTCAGCTTACTCTGGGTTCTGGAGATGCAGGGCAGGTGAAATGGCTCTATCTCGAGTTTGCATAGAGCCTGTGCATTTCTCTCTTGAGCATACATTTGGGGAGTGCCTACATTAGAGGCATTTTTGTGAAGGAGAGGGCCTTCAATGTTATTTAGCCTACCCACCTACAAGATGAAATCTATTTTGTCAATAGGGTGTCTACTCTTTTGTGAGTCATTTCCACCTGTTAGAGAGCTTTTAAACGTATTGAATCTAAACATGCCTCACTGTAACTTCTACCCATCACTTGAGTCTTGCACCTGCCTCAGCTCTAGCATTTCACTCAGGAAATTATAACCTGTCCTTAGCAAATGTTAAGGGCAGCCCCAACAAACCATTCCCTTGAGGGGTGCTACAGTCTCTACATGGGCCCTTTTCTTTTTTCTTTTTTTCTCACTTATTCATCTTTGAGAGAGAGAGAGAAAGAGAGAGAGAGAGAGAGCTGGGGAGGGGCAGAGAGAGAGGGAGACACAGAATATGAAGCAGGTTCCAGGCTCTGAGCTGTCAGCACAGAGCTCGAACCCACAGACTGCGAGATCACTACCTGAGCTGAAGTTGGATGGTCAACTGACTGAACCACCCAGGCAACCCCCTGGGCCCTTTTCAAACCTGCATCCTGATCATTCAAACAGTCCAGCAGCCAGGACAGAATTTCATAATAGCTCATCTCCTTTACTTGCTTTCTTTGGTCAGTGTAAAAAGGATTTGTGCCTTAAAGAAACATTGCTTAAAATTGCTCCTCTCCCCTTGCCTACTGCAGCTGCTTTGGAATCTTGTTCTTCCTAAATACATACATACATACATACATACATACACAAAAGAGAGCAAAACAGACAGACAAAAAGAACTCTTCTTGGGGGTGCTCAAGTAAGTAAATCAACAAATAAGCAAAGCAAAAGTTTATTTACAATAGTATCTAAATAAAAATAGAATTTATAAAGTGTTCCTATTTATGTAAAAGTGTAAGAATTACTAAAAAAAAGTCCCATAACTAAGAAAAAACAAAACCACTCATTCCTCAACCCTGTCCTGAGTGTATCTTTTCACCTTTTTTGCTTACTTTCCTCTCAGTGCTGAATATCAAAGCCCTGCAAATTAGAAAGGGAAACTCTTTGGAGTTTATCAAAGGTGTGGAGAAAAACTGAGCTGGCAGAATGAGAACGATTCTGAGTAGGCAGGGAAAGAGTGGGAACAGACCCTACTTTTTGTCCATCATATGGGTGACAGCACTTAAAGACAGCACCATAACCATACTGAGGTGACCACAGCCATGGGAGTTTGTGGCAAATATTGGGTTCTGTTTCTCAGGGGGAATACTTTGAAGCAGTGTTCATTTGTACACTCATTCATCCACCCAAATATATTTGAGTGTCTTTTAAGTGCAAGGCACTGCCTTTGTAACTTAATGGTAATGTCAACGATTACACAGTAGTTCCTCAGATGGTTAATGACACCTGTATCTCCACTGTAAAGATGAGCAGTGTAGTCCCACCAGGTGTTAAGTACGGTCTCCTATGTTACAATCTTCAAATATGTGTCTATCTACTTATCTATCAGTCATCCATCCTTCGTGACTGGAGATCCCCAAACAGGAGGCAATCCAGGAGAAGAAACTTAAGAAACTTTTAAGTTTTTAAGAAATGGAAGTTGGGCCATGGTAGAAGGTCCTGTAACTTCAGTACAAAATAATTAAAAGTGCTGTATGAACTCTGTTAAAGTTCTATAAAACAATATGCATAACCAGAGCTAATCTCTCTGAACCTGCACCAAATGTCCAATTTGCTGGATAGTTACTCTGTTGAGGATCCATATGTTACATATCTTTTATTTCATTCCTAATCAGTACCTAGCACAATGTGAAACACAAAGGAGGTATTTACTTCTCTGTAACTTCAGAGCTAGAGGTGGCTTTGGAGACCAACATAGGCTAACCCCTGAATTTCTGTAGATGAGGACTCAGAAACCTAACTGGACCATCAGAAAAGCTTCCTAATTGATTGTTAAGCCTGGATCTTCTCCAAACTCTACAGAGCTACTGTAATTGTCTTTACTTGGTCAGTGGCTGCCTTATCTGTCAAGTTTCATCTGGGTGGCCTGACTTGACTCAACTCCCATGCGACCTCCAAACAAAATTAGGTCCCCTTCTAAAGCTTAATCAAAGCACTTCTTCATGTTCTTACATAGCATTTTGCATTATTTAGAATTAAACTTCAATTTTTGTGAATAATTTTATACCACCTACCTCTTAACCGAGCCTGTAAGTGCCATGAGAGGAAGAACTAGTCCTTAATTCATCACCATATCCCCAGAGCCTAACACACTCCTGGCACATTGAAGCTCAATGAATATTTGTCCAAGAAATAAACGGTTGGAAGCCATGAACCAGAGCTTTCTTTTCAAGACAAAAACTTAAGGGCTGCCTGGGTGGCTCAATCTATCAAGCGTCCGACTCTTGGTTTGGGCTCAGGCTATGATCCTGAGGTTTGTGGGTTGCAGCCCTGCATCAGGCTCCTCGCTGACAGTGCAGAGCCTGCTTCAGATTTTCTCTCTCTCTCTCTCTCTCTCTCTGCTTGGGTTTTCTCCCCCACTGTCTCTCTCCCAAAACATAAATAAATAAACTAAAAAAAAAAGACAAAAATCTGATTATGTCAGTCTTCCACCTAAATACCCTTTTTTAGCTCCTCATTTTTTTAACAGTGGGAAAAAAGAATGTCTGAGAATACCTGCATAGAGCCATCACAACTGGCTCCTCCAAGCTGCTCAGGTACTTTCAGACCACCACGTTTTTGCCTGTGCTGCATCCTCGGTGGAATGCCCTGCCCGACACTGCGGACGAAGGAGGTAAGCATCTACTCTACCTTCTGGGTCAAGTTCAGGTTCCACAAGAGAGGGCCGGCTGGTTGGCTGTCTATTCCTACCGCATGTTGTATTTTCAGGAGAGCAGAAGGGTGGGCAAGCAAGAGGCATACTCTCTTTCCCCAACCTGTCCCTGGATTCTCTCTATTGCCCCTAACACTGCTGTGAATAATGGAGGGGCAGAGGGCAGACTGCGGTTCTTCCACCATCTGTCGCTCTTCTCAGCTTCTTCCTTCTTCCAGATCTCTGTCTCCTGCTATTTTCCTGGACCATCTTCTGGTCACCCTCTTTCTCAGGGTGCTCTTCCCCAAATTTCACTTCTGTTAGATGAGATGATTTAATTCCTCCTTTTTTGCTTCTTCTTTGGGAATAGGACCCCTAAGAAAGGGAGCTGGGGCTCACATATCACACTTAAAGAGTCCTAGCAAGGCATTTTCCAGAATAAGAAGCTCTTTCTTGAAGTAGATTCTTCTACTCCCTGAGCATGCAAGCAGAAGATGATCACATTTCTGGCTTCAAATTTTAACTTTTCCTTACTCTTACAGACATTTTAGAATCTAAGCAAAATGACTATCTTTTATACAGCCACTTTAATTCTCAGCAGTATATTTTCAGGAGTGGCCCCCCATTTACCTGTGGGGGCCACTTTTGAAATTGACTCTATGAAGCTCTATGAAGAAAGGTATTATCAGGGAAGGAGGTGTTCTTAGAAATGGCTCCACAGGGTTTAAACTCCACTTCCTCATTCTTTGTTCAGACCAATGGTCTTAAAGTATGCGCTAGAGATGATCATGTTAGAATGCCCAGACTCAATAAGGAAAAAACCAGGCCCCTGATTAAGACCAAACTACTGCACCTGATGACTCTCCAGCTTCACCTCCCTTTTGTGGCCCCCTCCATTGTTAGGGAGGCCAGGAGCTCAGATAATCAACTTTTGTCCTTAGATAATAGGGTTGCACATTTCCCCAGCTACTTCTAGGCAAAAGTGAAACACATGACTGGAAATTTTGGAAATTTGTTTCCTTCTGACCACCACCACCCACCCCACCAAGGCAGGAAACTTGACTGTGGCCTCTTTTCATGATCTCTACCCTTACCTTTGTCATGTTCAAAGGAGATAAAGTAGAATCGAGAGAGAGAGCGAGAGAACAGGCACAGAGAATAAGTACAGATATTTATAATATGGATCAATTACATTAACTAAACAAATCCCCCCTCCCAAGTTTTAATTAACTCGTTGCATTTAGATCTAGTGCTTTTTTACTGAAATAACACCATTAACAAAATATGACATAACAGTAAAACTCTTCAACACATGGAAGGTATAAAAAAAACAGCACTGGATACAACCTCACATTTATAACACTGCATATTTTAAAGATGTTTTTAATAACAAATAAAAGACTGAATCTCACATTACTTGTGAGAAGAAAGCAGGAAGGGTAGTTTTAATCCATTTTATAAATATGCAAACAATTTCAGGGTCCAAGGTCATGTGATGAATTAATAAGAAAATCCTCTCTGTGGCAATTAGTATTATGAAAAAAATGGTCAACAGATTCTAGAGCATTTTTTAAACTAGTCTATTTTAAAACGCAATTCAGAAAAATCAATAATAAAATCAGGGGACAAAGAGAAAAAGGACATTTCTTTTTCCCTTGAAGGAAATTAAATTTGACTGTGGTTGTCAGAATCTGAATAGGCAAAATCTGAAATTAGCCAATAGTAAGAACTCTTAGTACCAATTTGAATTTGTAAGACTTAAACTGTGAAGCATGTATTTTGAACTTTTAGATTAACGTACCACTTTTTAAACATACATTTTATTTTATTTATTTTGTCTTATTTATTTTTTTTTTGGAGACAGCAAGGGGACGAGCTGGGAAGGGGCAGAGGAAGAGTGAGAGAGAATCGACATGGGGCTTAATCTCAGAACCCTGAGATCACAACCTGAGACAAAATCAAGAGTCAGATGCTTAACCAACTAAGCCACCCAGGCACCCCAATTAATGTACCAGTTTTAATCTGCATAAATCCATTGGCATTTATGTTGCACTTAAACACTTTCACAAACATCACTATATGTAATATCACTTTTTTTGTGGCTGACAAATCAGCTTTCATGAAGAGAGGTTTCTGGACAGGCAAAAAAATAAAGCATAACATCAAAGGGCCCAGATCACAATAGACTTATTACCCAATTAAGGGCAGGGGAACAATGTATAGGAGACAGATATAGCTATGAAGACAATGCATCTCAAATGAATGGTATTATAGTCATCCATGAATTAGCTAGCTGATAAAAATCATGCTCATCTTGTTACAGGTAGCTAATACTGGGTATGACCCAGTGATCTATGGGAAACCAGTTCCTAAAAGAAAGTGAATAATGTAATTATGTCCGTATCTCTCTCTCTCTCTCTCTCACACACACACATACACACACATTCTACCCAATGCTCAAACAAAGTAACTTGAACTTTTTCTCCTGTCAACTTGAACTCTACCTAAAATTCATACATGTTCAAAGCCTCAGGTATTAAGACATCATCCTGACTAAAGTTAAGCTCTGTCTATATACAAAAATCATGACAGCTGAAATCTACTGTGGGTCTCTGCTAATGGATCCCCAGTTTAAACCGAGGGCAACTGGAGACAGGGCATGTTCAGCAGGGGCCCTCGGCTCTGGAATCCCCTGCCTATCTTAGTTGATCAAAGCTCCACTTGCAAACCTTCCAGGCTTAGAGCCAAACTTTTATTTTTAGATTAATTGAGAGGCAACCTGAAGCTGGAATTTTAATACTGTGATTTTTTTTCTTCAAAGAATTGTTTGAGAGTTAGTACTAGGTATTTTTAATAATTTAAATTAATCTATGTTATCAACTTCAACTAATTATTTGTTTAATGAATTCCTTCAATTTTTAAAATATGCCCACTGCAACATGCTCTTGGGAATGAGTACCAAAAATGAATACATTAATTATAGTAAAACATTCAGGGAGTCAAATAAAAGACAGTAACAGAGGGAGGGAGCCAAGATGGCGGAACAGCATGGAAGTTTTTTGTGTGTCTCGCATCCATGAAATACAGACAGACCAACACTAAACCATCCTGCACACCTAGAAAACTGATCTGAGGATTAACATAACAATATGCACAACCTGAACCACAGAATTCAGCAGGTACATGGTATGGAGAGGAGAATTTGGGGAGCGAGAAACCACTGAGGGCAGGCAGGTGTTTTTGCAGGTGGAGAGAGGACAGAGATGGTGGGGAGAATATGGGAAAAGCACCCCTCCCCAAAAGCAACTGGAGAGAAAGTGGAAAATTGGAAAAAGCCGCAGGGACTGAACTAAAAAGGGAGAAAGGAGAAGGAGAAAGGAGAAGTGAGAGGGTTTAAATTCCATTAAGACTGTAAACAAGGGGAATGCAAAGGCTGCAACTCCACAGCTCCATACCTGGTGGTGCTCTGGTGGGAAGGGAGAATACCCAGGAGCAGAGTGGGGTCTGGGAGGTTCTCAGACCACACCGGAGAAGCGGTTCCACTGCTGAAAGGACATTTGGTAGAGGCTGTGAGGCAGCCTGGGCCCAGCAGACCCCAGAGATGGCCACATTTGCTGGTATTGGAAGAAGGTCATTAAGGGTGAAGCCTGGTGCCAGATGGGTGTTGTGATTTTTCCATAATCCCTGAAACACTGCTGCTACACTGTCTCATGAACTTTTTCTGGGGCAGGCTTGCACCTGGCCGCAGTCTCTGACATCGGCAGCAGCACGGTCTCGCAAACTTTCCTGGGTGAGGCCAGCATTCAGCCATGGCTCAATGAGACCCTCCCACAGAGGGGCAGAACAGGTCAAAGCCGCAGTCCCTCAGAAGTAAGGGGCCAGGGAAAACAGCCGCATCTGAGACAAAACACGGGAGAAAAGTACTACCTGGGTCTTGGTCACGGACAGTGTAAAAGCGGGGAGTGGACGAAAGCTGAAGACAAAGGATGGGTGCGTGATTGCTGATTGGGGAGAACAGAGCTGTGATACTAGAGACTGGGTAGCTGGGTGACGCCATTTTCACCACTCCCGCGCATGCACATACGCACCTACAAGCGCCACAACAATCCACCCCAGTAGGCTAGCAGCTCCATCTAGTGGAGAACAGAGCTGTTACACTGAGCCCCGCCATACTGGGCCAACCTCACTCTTCAAGAACACAAGTCTCACCACTTGCTTAGTTTATGGACTGCAAAGCGCTTCATAGTCTGACTTCAAGGGGAAAACGAAGTCATTTCAGTCATGTTTCAGTCTGTTAGCAGGTCCATCTATTCCATTTCTTTCTTTCTTTTTTCTTTTTTTTCTCTTTTTCATTTCCTTTCTTTTCTTGAATAGAGAAAGAGAAAAAATCATTTTTATTTTCAATTTTTATTAATAATATATTTTTTAATTTTTTTACTATATTTTTTACTTTTGTGTAAAATTTTCAAATTCCATTTTACTTCCATCATTTTATTTTAGTCTACTTCATTGTATTATTTTCTTCAAATTCTCAAACAATTTCCTTTTTTTCCCCTTTTTCTCTTTTTTGTTTCTTTTTTTGAATACAGAAAAGGAAAAATTTCATTTTTATATTTAATTTTTATTAAAAATATTTTTCTTTAATTTTTTATACTATAGTTTTACTTTTGTGTAAATTTTTTAAAATTCTAGTTTACCTCCATCATTTCATTTTAGTCTAATTCAGTGTATTCATTTTTTCAAGTTTTCAAATGATTTCCTCTTTTTGTTCTTTCCCCTTTTTTCTCTAATCTATCCAGCCACTTTCAACACCCAGGCCAAAGCACACCTAGGTTCTAACATCATTTATTCGATATTTGTATGTGTGTGTGTGTGTGTGTTTAATTTTTTAATTTTAACATTTTTTCAATTTTAATTTTTTTTAATTTTCATTTTATCTATCTCAATAGTTCCTTTCTCCCTTCAAATGATGAAATGCAGGGATTTACCCCAAAAGAAAGAGCAGGAAGAAACGACAGCCAGGGACTTAACCAACACAGATACACGCAAGATATCTGAACCAGATTTTAGAATCACGATAATAAAAATACTAGCTGCAGTCAAAAATAGATTAGAATGTGTTCTGCGGAGATAAAAGAAGTAAAAACTAGTCAGGATGAAATAAAAAATGCTATAACTGAGCTGCAATCACGAATGGATGCTGTGGCAGCAAGGATGGATGAGGCAGAACAGAGAATTGGCGATATAGAGGACAAACTTATGGAGAACAATGAAGCAGAAAAAAAGAGGGAGATGAAGGCAAAAGAGCACAATGTAAGAATTAGAGAAATCAGTGACTCTTTAAAAAGGAACAACATCAGAATCATAGGGGTCTCAGAAGAGGAAGAGAGAGAAAGAGGGGTAGAAGGGTTATGTCAGCAACTCATAGTGGGAAACATTCCTAACTGGGGGAAAGACACAGACATCAAAATCCAGGAAGCACAGAGGACTCCATGAGATTCAACAAAACCTGACCATCACAAGGCATATCATAGTCAAATTCACAAAATACTCAGGCAAGGAGAGAATCATGAAAGCAGCCAGGGGAAAAAGTCCTTAACCTACAAGGGAAGACAGATCAGGTTTGCAGCAGACCTATCCACAGAAACTTGGCAGGCCAGAAAGGAGTGGCAGGGTATATTCAATGTGCTGAATCAGAAACATACGCAGCCAGGAATTCTTTATCCAGCAAGGCTGTCATTCAAAATAGAGAGATAAAAAAGTTTCCCAGGCAAACAAAAATTAAGGGAATTTGTGACCACTAAACCAGCCCTGCAAGAAATTCTAAGGGGGACTCTCTGAGGGGAGAAAAGATAAATAAATAAATAAATAAATAAATAAATAAATAAATACCGAAAGCAACAAAGATTAGAAAGGACCAGAGAACACCACCAGAAACTCCAACTCTACAAGCCACATAATGGCAATAAATTCATATCTTTCAGTACTCACTCTAAACACCAATGGACTCAATGCTTCAATCAAAAGACATAGGGTAACAGAATGGATAAGAAAACAAGATCCATCTATATGCTATTTACAAGAGACCCACTGTAGACCTAAGGACACCTTCAGATTGAAACTAAGGGGATGGAGAACCATCTATCGTGCTAATGGTCAAAAAAAAGAAAAAAAAAAAAGAAAAAGAAAGAAAGCTGGAGTCGCCATACTTATATCAGACAATCTAGACTTTAAAATAAAGACTGTATCAAGAGATGCAGCATGGCATTATATCATAATTAAGGGGACTATCCACCAAGACAACCTAACAATTGTAAACATTTATGCACCAAATGTGAGAGCACCCACATATTTAATTCAATTAATCACAAACATGAAGAAACTCATTGATAGTAATACCATAATAGGAGGAGACTTCAACACCCCACTCACAGAAATGGACAGATCATCTAATCAAAATATCAACAAGGAAACAATGGCTTTGAATGACACACTGGACCAGATGGACTTAACAGATATATTCAGAACATTTCATCCTAAAGCAGCAGAATATACAGTCTTCTCCAATGCACATGAAGCGTTCTCCAGAATAGACCATATACTGGGACACAAATCAGCCCTCAGCAATACAAAGAGATCGAGATCATACCGTGGATATTTTCAGACTGCAAATCTATGAAACTTGCAATCAACCACATGAAAAAAAAATTTGGGAAGGTAACAAATACTTGGAGACTGAGGAACATCCTACTAAAGAATGAATGGGCTAACCAAGAAGTTAAAGAGCCAATGAAATGGATGCCAGTGAAAATGATAACACCACAAGCCAAAGCCTCTGGGATGCAGCAAAGGCAGTCATAAAAGGAAAAAAATCCAGCACCCAGGCCTTCTTAAAGAAGGAAGAAAGATCTCAGATACACAACATATCCTTATGCCTTAAAGAGCTGGAAAAAGAACAGTGAAGAAAACCCAAAATTGGAAGAAGACAGGAAATAATAAAGATTAGAGCAAAAATTAATGCTATCAAAACCAAAACAAACAAACAAACAAACAAAAAACCAGTAGAACAGATCAATGAAACTAGAAGCTGGTTCTTTGAAAGAATTAACAAAATTGATTAACCACTAGCCAGTTTGATCAAAAAGAAAAAGGAAAGGACCCAAATAAATAAAATCAAGAATAAAAGAGGAGAGATCACAGCCAACACAGCAGAAATAAAAAAAATAGTAAGAGAATATTATGAGCAATTATATGCCAATAAAATGGGCAATCTGGAAGAAATGGACAAATTCCTAGAAACATATATACTACCAAAGCTGAAACAGAAGAAACAGAAAATTTGAACAGACCCATAACCAGCAAGGAAATCGAATCAGTAGTCAAAAATCTCCCCAAAAAACAAGAGTTCAGGGCCAGATAACTTTCCAGGGGGATTCTACCAAACATTTAAGGAAGAGTTAACAACATTCTCTTGAAGCTGTTCCAAAAAATAAAAATGGAAGGAAAACTTCCAAACTCTTTCTATGAAGCCAGAATTATCTTGATTCCAAAATCATATACAGACCCCATGAAAAAGAAGAACTCTAGACCAATTCCCTGATGAACATGGATGCAAAAATCCTCAACAAGACATTAGCCAACTGGATCCAACAATACATTAAAAAAATTATTCACCATGACCAAGTGGGATTTATACCTGGGATGCAGGGCTGGTTCAATATCTGCAAAACAATTAGGGTGTTTCATCACATCAATGAAAGAAAGGACAAGAACCATATGATCCTCTCAAAAGATGCAGAGAAAGCATTTGACAAAATACAGCATCCTTTCTTGATAAAAACCCTCAAGAAAGTAGGGATAAAAGGATCATACCTGGAGATCATAAAAGCCATATATGAATGACCCAATGCTAATATCATCCTCAATGGGGAAAAAATGAGAGCTTTCCCCCTAAGGTCAGGAACAAGACAGGGACGTCCACTCTCACATAGTTATTCAACATAGTATTGGAAGTCCTGGCCTCTGCAATCAGACAAGACAAAGAAATAAAAGGCATCCAAATCAGCCAGGAGGAGGTCAAACTTTCACTCTTCACAGATGTGACATGATACCCTCTACGGAACACCCTAAAAATTCCACCAAAAAAAAGCTGCTAGAACTGATTCATGAATTCAGCAATGCTGCAGTATATAAAATCAATGCACAGAAATCAGTTGCATTCCTATACACCAACAATGAAGCAGCAGAAAGAGAAATCAAGGAATTGATCCCATTTACAGTTGCACCAAACCCATAAAATACCTAAGGAATAAATCTAACAAAAGAGGTGAAAAATCTATACACTGAAAACTATATAAAGCTTATGAAAGAAATTGAAGAACACACCAAAAAGTGGAAAATGATTCCATGCTCCTAGATAGGAAGAACACATTTTGTTAAAACACCAATACTACCGAAAGCAATCTACATATTCAATGCAATCCCTATCAAAATAACACCAGCCTTCTTCACAAAGCTAGAACAAATAACCCTACAACTTGTATGGAACCAGAAAAGACCCCGAATAGCCAAAGCAATCTTGAAAAAGAAAACCAAAGCAGGAGGCATCACAATCCTGGACTTCAAGCTATACTACAAAGCTGTAATCATCAAGACAGTATGGTACTGGCACAAGAACAGACACTCAGATCAATGGAACAGAATAGAGAACCCAGAAATGGACCCACAAACGTATGGCCCACTAATCTTTGACAAAGCAGGAAAGAATATCCAATGGAATCAAGACAGTCTCTTCAGCAAGTGGTGCTGGGAAAACTGGACAGCGACATGCAGAAGAATGAACCTGGACCACTTTCTTACACCATGCAGAAAAATAAACTTAAAATGGATGAAAGACCTAAATGTAAGACAGGAAGCCATCAAAATCCTCAAGGAGAAAGCAGGCAAAAACCTCTTTGACCTTGGCCACAGCAACTTCTTACTCAACATGCCTCCGGAGGCAAGGGAAACAAAAGCAAAAATGAACTACTGGGACCTCATCAAAATAAAAATCTTCTGCACAGCGAAGGAAACAATCAGCAAAACTAAAAGGCAACCGACAGAATGGGAGAAGATGTTTGCAAATGACATATCAGATGAAGGATTAGAATCTATAAAGAACTTACCAAACTCAACACCCCAAAATACAAAGAATCCAGTGAAGAAATGGGCAAAAGATATGAATAGACACTTTTCCAAAGAAGACATCTAGATGGCTAAATGACACATGAAAAATGCTCAACATCACTCATCATCAGGGAAATACAAATCAAAATCACAATGAGATACCCCTCACACCTGTCAGAATGGCTAACATTAACAACTCAGGCAACAATAGATGTTGGCAAGGATTCGGAGAAAGAGGATTTCTTCCGCATTCTTGGTGGGAATGCAAGCTGGGGCAGCCACTCTGGAAAAGAGTATGGAGGTTCCTCAAAAAACTAAAAATAGAACTACCCTACAAGCCAGCAATTGCACTACTAGGCATTTATGCAAGGGATACAGGTGTGCTGTTTCAAAGGGACACATGCACCCCAATGTTTATAGCAGCACTATCAACAATAGCCAAAGTATGGAAAGAGCCCAAATGTCCACTGATGGATGAATGGATAAAGAAGATGTGGTACATACCTACAATGGAGTATTACTCGGCAATCCAAAAGAATGAAATCTTGCCATTTGCAACTATGTGGATGGAACTGGAGGGTATTATGCTAAGTGAAATTAGTCAGTCAGAGAAAGACAAATATCATATGACTTCACTCATAGGAGGACTTTAAGAGACAAAACACATGAACATAAGGGATGGAAACAAAAATAATATAAAAACAGGGAGGGGGACAAAACAGAAGAGACTCATAAATATGGAGAACAAACAGAGGGTTACTAGAGGGAGTGTGGGAGGGAGGATGGGCTAAAGGGGTAAGGGGCATTAAGCAATGTACTCCTGAAATCATTGTTGCAGTATACGCTAACTGATTTGGATGGAAATTAAAAAAAATATAAAATTAAACAAAAGACAGTAACATATGTAAATCAGCACCTAACGTTCATATATATGCATACAGTGCCTTTTTTTCTATCTAAAATGCACCTCCATACCCTCTAATACCTGCCTGTGGGAAGGTGGTCCACTTACAACATTTTGGTGAGAAGAGAAAAGAAAATGATGGGACTGTGGGAATCTACTCCTGTTCTCCTCAGAGCCCTGTGCTGTTGGATCTGCCATACTCTGAAACGCCTATAGTTCACCTCTGAGACCATTTTTAGTTTCATGCCATGAAGGAGACACACATTAATTATAGGTTGGAATGGGAATGGAATGCTGTGGCAGCACAATGCATTTTAGTAGAAATGATCTGAGCTCATGCACTGTTGAGAGTTTACCCTCATGCATGCTGCTACTGTTGAGTCTTTTTCTCTATGTTGTGCTTTTCTTTGTTTCCTTTACTCTTGCTGTTGCATTTAAATGACATCACTATGAGACCTTAAAACCACAATGAGTGAACATGATGTTACCACATTGTATGAAAAGGAAGGTGTTTAATGAAGATACTTTAAAATATGTATCTTATATGGTAGAGTTTTTTTTTTAATTTATTTTGAGAGTGTGCATGCACAAGTAGGGGAGGGACAGAGCGGGGGCAGGGGGGAGAGACAGGGAGGGAGGGAGATAGAGAGTCCCAAGCAGACTCCACACTATCAATGCAGAGCCAGATGTGACACTCAAACTCAGGAACTCTGAGATCATGACTTCAGCCAAAGTTGGGCACTTAACCAACCGAGCTACCCAGGTGCTCTTGTATCTTATATGGTAGAATCTTAATTGCAATCCAATTTGATGAAGCTAGTATCACACTTCTTTATCCATGACTAGACCAGTCAGGCGACTTATCTTGGAAGATAACTTGCTTTGGACAAGAGATAACTCTTTCTCTCTTTGACTTACATCTTTTGCTTTCTAATGTTCTATTCAATTTTGGGTACAGTTACCTGTGGTTTCACATTTGTTGTCAAATATCTCCAAAACCAAATAGGTTCACTTTAAATATTATATAATTTTTAATTTGATCTCAACATTTATTCTCAGCACAGTAGCAATATTGCATCTTTTTATAGTATTCAATATGGCTTTTACAATTTATATTAGTGATGTGCTACTGAGACCTTAAAGGTTCTGATCCATTATAGAATAGGTAGTTAACGCTTATATAAGCAGAGCTTCCTTGTCAAGCAAACATCATATATTTTTTTCTAATATAAGATTGGTCAATTTTCTACTCCACTGATGTCTGCCATTACAATAATGAAGCTGGTTACATTTTCTTTGTAACAAGATGACTAATTTGGTTGCTGGCTTTCTGTTTCAATTCCATCTTCTATTTAAATTAGTTGAAAGTATAGATTCTGTGTTTGTCTTCTGCATGTGCAGGGTCAGATGTAAAAGTCATTTATTAATTCTATTTGGCTCCAACATTAATATCTAAGAGGAATTTTTGTCTTGTCATGTTTTTCTCCCACTTTTACAGGCTCATTATTCAAACAAGATGATAAAGTGTGATTACTCCATATAAGGCTGCTCAATTCAAAGAGAAATTGTGGATATTTCTCAAAACTAATTTGAATGTGGGTCATATAGATGGAAAAAAGCTAAGAAAGCTAGAGAGAAAAATGTCATCCTTTGTATGGGAGCCTTTCTCTTGAGACCAGACTCTACGTTTTGAACATAGAATTTTTTCCTTTCAGTTCACTCTGTGATGGATGGGGCTAGTGGAGGACTCCAAAATGCCTATGCAAATGACCTTTTGATTATATGGATTTGTATAGAGTTTTCTCAACTTTGGTCTTGTTACTCCCATTAGTTGATGGCTCTTTGAAGACAGAAGCCATATCTCATACATCTTGGACATTTACCAAGAGTTCTTCACCAAATAGATGAACAACAAATGGTCTCTGTAAATAAAGCATTAAGAGATGTTTGGAAAAGAGAGAGATGGAAAATGAGCTTAGAGTTCCTAAGGACATTTCTATAAGTAGGTAGTTATATGTTGTGTGCTTTATTTTTTTTGGAAGGTCCTTTCTGAGCCCAAATGGCTATCTACTTGAGTAGGGGAGGCATACCCTTACATGGCTTAACATTCACACCTTTGGAGTCACAAAAAGAGTAAGTCATGGCTGGCCAAGGAGATTCATCACACATACAATGAGTTATGTTGAGTTGGTGATGATCCCTTATTGGTAGAGAGAAGGGAACTCAGACTATTCCTTGGTTCAGTGAAAAAGAGGAATATGATGGCCATCTCTGTGTTTCCTAGTCAAGATAGTCTTTTCTGATTGGTAGTGTAATCTCCCAGATTCACCCCTCATTCTTCTGTCACAGCCTAAATTATCTAAGAGGCTTCTGTACTTACCCAGTCTTAAGCTGGAATTAGTCCCTGTTCCATCCCTGCACACATAGCACATTATTCTGGCCTTTATTTTATATTTGTCACTGTCTTGCCTCTCTACCTTTTTAACTACCTACCTGCCTAACTACCTACACATGCCAGTTTCTCTAAAGCAGCTGCTCTTTGGGGCCAGGGACAACCTGTTTTTTTCTTACCCCAAATGCCCAATATGGATAGGCTCTGCTTATAGGACATGCTTCATAAATGATGATAAAGGAAACTGAGCAGTTGGTTAATTGACAAAAGGTCACCCAAGATAATTGCAGTGATTAAGGAACTATTGGTATTTAAGAGGAATAGAATCTTCAGTCAGTGCAGACTGACTCGGATCTATAGCAATGGAGTCAAGTGTATGGGATTTCATAGACTAAGTGTCAATGGCATAAGCTCATTCTTGAATTTTTGCCAGTTCAAGAGGATATTAATGGCAACCTGAGTCAACCAGTGCTCTAAATGTCACTCTACCTTGTGCTCTGTCAACACAGAGGGGACAACCTGGGGTGGTCAGTTATACTGAATCAACTTTGAGGAAACAACAAGAAAAGGCAGATATTTAAAAAGGGCTATGTTCCCCAATGCACGCCTGGGTGACTTGGCCAAATTACTTAACCTCTGTGAGCCTGATTTCTTCCTCGCATGTAGAATGGAGATAATGATATCCACTATATAGGCTGGAATTAAGTGAGATTATTTAGGCAAAATGTTTAACATGGTGTGATATAACTATTTATGAGAAATATATATTTGGTCACTTAAATGTCCAAATATATTTGGTTTTCATCCATAGTTTCTGAAAATGCTTCAGAGCCCCCAAAATAAAATGGGTGCCTTGTTATTGATGAAAGTGACTTTTGGACCTCACCAAGGGCAGGGGCTGGTTTCCAGGTGGACCAACCATGATTAAAGAGTTGGAACTTTCAGTTTCCAACCTTCAACCTCTGGCCGGGGGAGAGGGGCTGAAGGTTGGATCAGTGAACTGTCAATGACTTGGTCAATTAAGACTATGTAACAAAGTCCCTAAAAAAACCCAAGAGGATAGCTTCTTTGTCCTTTTTCAGAGAGCTTTCACACTTGAGGAACCAGAATGTTTCCATGTGTCACCAAGTGAGGCTCCAGGCTCCACAAGGACAGAAGTTTCTTTGGGACCTTGCTGTATGTATCTCCTATGTATCTCTTCATACGGCTGATAATTCATATTGTTTATTATATACTTTAATAAACTGGTAAATTTAGGTGTTTCCCTGAGTTCTGCAAGCCCCTGTAGCAAATTAACTGAATGTAAGGTTGTTGAAACCGCTAATCTGTATCTGGTCAGTCAGAAGCACTGGTTAAAGCCCAGGGCTTGTGACTGTCATATCAAGTGGGGAGTGGGGAGGCAGTCTTACATGACTGTGCCCTTAACCTCTGGAATCTGATGCTATCTCTGGGTAGTGTCAGAAATGACCTGAATTCTGAATACCTGGCTGATATCTGAGAGTTGCAGGTGTTGTGTGTGTGTGGGACCCCCTTCTACTACGTTGGAAATGGGTCCAGGAACCCTAAGTGACAGGGTTTGCTCAAAGAACATTAGCATAATTATAAAGATGATTGTATGCACTATTTCTCCTTATTTGCTATTTCATTTCCATTCCTTACTGCACATGAAAGAACTGTATGCTGGCGGAAAATATGCCCTAAGTTTCTCTTAACTGTCTAAACCTTAAAAAAAATGATTTTGACACATCGTGAAGAATGGCTGCATTGGAAACTGAGGTCATGTGACTTTTTGAACTTTCCAAAGAGGACATGTTTACTGATCTACACCAGCTAGAGCATTTGGCGTAACTGTACTAAATCATGAATCCTTCAATTAACTGACGCATTAGTCAATAAATGTGGGATAAATTTGGACACATTTCACAGTGTCCCCAGACTTTCATATCCCTCCCCACTCCCTAACCTATCCCCTAAATATTAGGAATCTGGGCAACAGCATAAATCAAAAACTCAAAGTTACTCTTGAGGATGCTTTCCAATCATTTTTACAAGTGATTACTTTTGAGTGTAGACAGAGCAGCCACCTCTGTTTACAATGAAGAAACTGAAGCCCAAAAGGTTAAGTAACGCAACCATAGCAACCACACTAATCAATGGTCAAATTGGTGCAAAGATAATTTCAGTTGCTGCAGAGATGGGTGAGATAGCAATTTCCCTCAGAGAGGCACAGGCCTGACTGTGGTCACTTAGCTGGGATGATTCCCACATCATGCTGATAGGCACATGGAAAATAATAAGAGCAGCTCACATTTATTGAATACTGAAGTCCCCAACACAGTGCCCAGTACTTTGAACGTAGCATCTCTAATCCTTATAACAAAGGCCTGGGGTAGGTACTATTATTATTCCCACTTTCCAGATGAGGAAATAGACAAGGTACTTAACAGTTTGTCCGAGGTCACCCAACTTATAAATGGTAGGAAGTAAAATTTAAATTCAGGTTTTCCCAACTCCTATGTGCGTATTCTTCACCAATACGGACCCTGCCTCTCTTAGTCATTTAATATCAACCATCGTGGTTTCATGACTATGTTTTCTACTTACTGACAGAGCTTTGTGGAGAAATGTGGAGAGGGTTGGGGTGGGATGGGGGAGATAGGAGAGGAGGTGGGATGAAGAAGAAATGGCTCATCTGGTCAGTTACCTCACCTCCTCCATATTTACTTATTCCTACTATGGGCCAGGTGCCATACTAGATACCGGCTATAGCTGTGGAGATTACCAAACTTCTGGCTGTCATGAGGCTAAGTGCCTCAAGAATCCTGCACCACTTCACACAGGACACTGAATGTGTGTGACCACTTGAGAAGATGTGGGTACCATGCTGTAACATCACTTACAGCTTCGTCTGGATAAGGTGACCTGAGAGCAGGACTCCCTCACAGCTGTCAAGACCTAAGAGAATGTTCATGAAGATATGTCACCGTTTCTCTGTAAGCCCATTCTGAGGCCTGTGTTTTGACTTACGGTATGTATTCTGTACTGTCTATGCCCCTCGGTGTGGAGTGGATCATATTGCAGCTCTGAAGTTATGTGTAACCATGGTGAAGCAGAAGGCATAACGCTGCCGTTGGCTGGTAACTGTTTCTAATAACAGACTGGCTGCATCCCTGCAGGGTTCTTAATGCATGGCAGGGCATAGCTAGCCAGCAGCCTTCCTTGTTTTCTGTGAGCAAGGGTGGAGGTGGCCCTGAGGTAGGGCTTTGGGAGGCCTCTCTTCCTTACAGTTCTAATACACTGTCCTGGAAATCCGTCCCACCCTCTTCCTGTCCATGCCAGTGACTGTCAGTCATTAAGAGCTTCAGGACAGGGGAGAATGGGAACAACTGCAGATTCCCCAGATGTGTTCAGTGATTGTGACTCACTGCATCATCTGGCCCCAGAGAACAATTTTCCAAATATTTCTCCTCAACATCTCTTTCCATCAAACTAAAATGACAGATAGAAAAAAAAGAAAAAAAGCTCTGAGTAAAGGATAAAAAGTTTCATAATGGGATTTGAGAGCCTGGGCAATCATGTCATTAAAAAAAAAATTGGCTGCCATACAGCTAGCTCAAATGACACCAGGCACATTGCCTAGTGAACTTCAGATGAATAGGCACTGGAGTCTGTCTGGGCCTGATTTTTGGAGCCTCTGTGAAGAGAGACATCTGAGGTGTGTATGCAAACTGCAGAGAGCCTGAGGTGCGCATGGTTAGCCTGAGGGAAGCTCCAGCCTGGGGAACGTGGAAGGTTGTCTTTATCGGTCTGCCAGAATTTCTGTGGGGACTCACGCCCACCTTTCCTTCTCCCACAGGGATGGAAAAACAGACACTGCTATGGCACATGCAATATGGTGAACAGATATCCACCTCACACATGTGAAGTGACTTGGCTTGCCAGAGACATAAAGGTAGCAGAAGTTGTTTTGGGCACAGTGGGGGAGGAAACTCACAAACCATGCTCCACTACCCCTCCAGGATGAGGAGAATAAGACAGTTCCATGCCATCCACCGGGAGCCCCCAATTTAAGAGCCAGATGCAAGAGAATTTAAGTCAGGAAGCAATATCTACCAGGTAGCTTTCCGAGCCCTAGTCACCTTCATCTGGCCTGTGACATGACTATTTAACCCTTGTTTACATTTACACATTCACACTCTACCCTGACTCACATCCTTTGTTTCCTTCACAAACTTCTAGCCTCCTAGCAACTACTGTCATCCATCTTTCCCCGGGTTCACCTTTTCCCTGAATTGACCCCATCAACTTGTGAGACGGCCAAGGGTTTCTGCCTAGTCCTTGAGTCAGCTGAATATACAAATGCCTGTACCTGTGCCAATGCGTCTTTGTCATGCTTGTGGTCCACCTGCTTTTTGTTTATCAGCTTCTGTACACATGGAAGGTAGCTCTGCATTCCCGCCTGAGTTACATTCGTGAATCGTGTCCTATGTCACCACCTAGGGTGAGCCAAGAAAATTACTTATAGTGAATCGGGAACACCTTTGTTCGTGTCACGAAAACCAGTGCGTCTTTTTAACAGACGCACCTCACTTTATGAAAACTTAATATGTGACGATTCAGGTTTAAGTGTGAAAACTGAAATTAGACATAGCTCTTCAAGAACTAGATATGCTGAATAAAGCAGTGGTTCTCAAAGTTGGGACCACCTTCTCAGAGAAGGTTTTAGAAATTTGTGGGGACATTTTTGCTACTTCCAATGATTGAGGTAATGTGGTGGACAGTTACTGAGAGAGGCCTGGGGAGGCTAGATCACAGAGTCTTATACAACAAAGAATTGTCTTGGCAGACTCCCGCAGACTAAAACCAACTCTTTTAAACACCATCACAAAATGTTTTTATACCGTTTTAATGCAATCTTAATTTTCTAGGAATGCAACTACAGTAAAAAATATATATATATCAAAGGGGATTGTGTTTTGATTTTTTTGGAACTTTGCCAAGAGGTTTTCACCATTTGGAGGCACAAAAAAAAAATCACATCACAGACAGCAATGGTCAAGTGGCTTTTGAGTCACGGTATACACACTGGCAGTGGGCTTCATTGTGGCTGTTACATTCGTGGTAATACGATCACTATTAGTAATAGCATTGTCCATGCTAATACTCTGTGTCTTAGAAAAATGTTTTCTACTGCCATCAGGCCTGAGATTTTTACTGATGAGATGGTATTATAAATGACTTACTTCTCTTGTATATTACGTGAACATTGTATTTATCCTATCAATTTTATATGAGTTACATAACCTATGAATTTCTATACAAGGTGGTTAAGAAGGGGTTATTTTTTATAAAAGTGGACTTTGCATTTGATGGAGACAAGAACCACTGGCATAAAGCAACATGTGTCTGACATTCAGAGACATTTTCCATTTGCACAAAGAGAAGAGATTTCCTGCCACAGGATGAGAATACTGGGGCAGAGATTTTCAACATAAGTTATGTGATATAAAGTCTGAAAAAGGACTTATATTTAATTGTTTTTAAAGTTAGCTAGCCACCTATCAAGCAACCCCTCCTATGCCTAGCTCATTTTTGTTCTAATATTTGAGAAGCTTCCTGACTACATCACTTTGCAGGATTTCTTGGGTATTAAAAATTCAGGGACCTGACCATCTAGAAGCATAGACTGCCCTCTCTTGGAGGGTGATCTGCTTTAAGATGAGAGTATTTAAATATTTAGCATTTATAACCTTGAATTCCTTCCAACAAATGATGTGTCTTTTAATTGAAATTCTGAAATGCCCCTGAACCCTTTTTACAATATCTCTAAGGTGGCTGTAATGCAATGCTAGGCTTTTCAAAATCATTTTAGATGGCATGTGGCCAGTTAAGCAGTGTCTATTGTAAACAACAAGATGAGCAAATAAACTTAGAAGACTAGAAGAAAGATGGCCTTTAGCATTAAGCAGACCTGGTCCATTTCATGGCTGTACTACTTACTGCCTGACTTCTAAGCACTCAGTGTCCACTTCTGTATAATGGGCATAATACCATCTGTCTCAATAAGCTGATTTGAGGATTAAATGAGATCACAAATATAAAGCTTTTACTAGAAGGCCCAGTTTACAAAAGGGACCGAAGAAAATGCATGAATCACCATCCTCCCAGGACCTGAGCAATGAAAGTGACCTAGTTGGCTAGTCAGATGCCCCATTAGACTTTATAAGTCTCTTCTATAAATGGTGAATCAAAAAATTCAAGTCCATATTGTTCCTTTGTTTTCTTCTCTTGACCTGTGGTGACTAATCCTATTTCATAACCTGAATATAGTTAAGAGTCACAGCAAAATAGGAAAACATTTGAAGTTTAATCCTGTGAAAATTATAATCAACTCCTCCCTTCCAGAACTCTCTCTCTTCCCTTTCCCCAACAAATTACAGAGAGTCCTAAAAGCAGAATGGATGGCCAGCTCAGATGTCTATTGTCATAGGCCACTTTTTAAGAATTGTAGTACTCAGCATATTAAGATTTAAATTTCTGAACAGAACATCCTGCAAATCCTCTCCTTACTTGAGCTTCAAATCACACATGAAAAGAAATTGATTCTTTACCATGAATAAAAGATAATTAATGGTAAAATTCTCTTAAGATTGTTTGAAGGCCATCCCACAAGATGGATATTGAATGGTGTTGAATAAGTGGGCAAAAATCCTTTTCAGTCAAAGGGTCTCAGTGGGGATAGTTATATCTCATTTCTGAAAAGGGCGTTGTGCTCTCATTATTTCTGCTTTCCCTAAAAGTTGGGATTCTTGCCTTGAGACAATAATAATTCAGCATCGTGTACTTGTGTTAGCAGTCAATAATATTCTTCCACATAAAAATGTGGCCCATACATATGTGTTCTATTTCTAATTTCGTTCTTCCTATAATCTATTCTCTCCCTGAAAGTAGGCCTTCCTCACTATAGTCATTGATGGAAGAGGCTTCATTCCATTCCACACAGGCAGCTGAAGTGCACATACTGGGTTTGGGGTGAGATTCTTGACCTACTGTGTTTTAAGAAACAATCAATTAATTGTTCTCTACATAGTTTTCTCCTTTCTAAAATGAGGGTCCTACTTTGCCATCACCATAAGGTATGTGAAAGGCCAGACGTTACCACATAATGCTTTATAATGTCATTTTTGAGATATTATTGACATATAGCATGGTAGGAGTTTTAAATAGTTTATGTATATATTGCAAATGATTCACAATAAATCTAGTTAACATCTGTCACTACAAAGAGATAATTTTCTTTGTGATAATAAATTTTAAGACCTACTCTCTAACAACTTCCAAATATACAATACGGTCTTGTTAACTATAGTCATCATGCTATACATCATATCCCCAGGATGTACATCTTATAACTGTTAATTTTTACCTTTTGACCACTTTCACCCATTTTTCCTGCCCCCCTGCCTCTGGCAACCACCAATTTGTTCTCTGTATCTATGTACTTAGGGGTTCAGCTTTTTGTTTGTTCTTTTATTTTTTAGATTCTACATCTAAATGACATCTTGTCTATTTTTGATTTATTTCACTTAGCATAATGCACTAAAGGCCCATGCATATTGTCACAGGATTTCCTTTTTTTTTTTTATGATCAATAATTTTATTTTTTATTTTTTTTATTTTTTTTATATATATGAAATTTATTGACAAATTGGTTTCCATACAACACCCAGTGCTCATCCCAAAAGGTGCCCTCCTCAATACCCATCACCCACCCTCCCCTCCCTCCCACCCAGGATTTCCTTTTTATGGCTAAATAATATTCCATTATATATCTCTACCTATATACTGATAGCTCACATTTTCTTTACCCATTCATCCATTGACCTTTAACTGTTTCTGTGTTTTGGCTATTATAAATAATGCTTCAATGGACATAGGGGTACAGATACCTTCTTGAGACAGTGATTTCATTTCCTTCAGATAAATACCCAGAAGTGGAATTGTTGGATCATCTGGTATTTCCATTTTTAATTTTTTGAGAAACCTCCATACTGCTTTTCACAGAGGATCTACCAAGTTATAGTCCCACCAACAATGCAAAAGTATTCTCTTTTTCCACACCCCCACCAGCACTTCTTAGGTCTTGTCTTTTTTGGTACTGACCATTCTAACAGGTATGAGGTGGTAGCTCACTATGGTTTTGATTTGAATTTCCCTGGTGATTAGTGATGCTGAGTATCTTTTTATGTACCTGGTCATCTACACATCTTCTTTGGAAAAATGTCTACTTAGATCCTCTTCCCATTTTTTTTAATTAGGCATTTTATTTATTAGAAGATTTCATTTTTAAGTCATCTTTACATCCAACATAGGTCTTGAACTCACAACCCTGAGATCAAAAGTCTCAGGCTCCACTGACTGAGTCAGCCAGGCACCTACTCTGCCCATTTTTCAACCACAGTTGTTTTTCTGTTAAGTTGTAGGAGTTCTTTAAGTAATTTGCATATTACCCCCTTATCAGATACATAATTTGCAAATATTTTCTTCCATTCCGTAGGTTACCTCTTCATTTTGTTGATGGTTTTCTTTGCTACGCAAAAGCTTTTTAGTCTAATGGAGTCCCACTTGTTTATTTTTGCTTTCATTCTTTGCTTTTGGTGTCTAAATGTAGAATATAAAGGATGAAGAAAGAAATACCATGTAAAATATAAAAGATGAGTGCCGTCCTCTCGTTATTCCTTGAGTTACACTTTACTCATGAATAAAGAATACTACTGATAGTAATAATAATGGTCAACTCAAAACATGGCTAGAGGACATCAGTCAAGAATGGCATAAAGCTCTCATGTTTTCCTCAGATAAGTATCTTGGATCTATTGGCTTTTAGCTATATTTCTTTGTATTATTATTTTTTTGTGGCTTCCCTGGGAATCACAATATCATCCATCCTTAACTATTTGTTGTCTATGTACAGTTAATTTGCCATTTCAGGTAAATTGTGGAAATATTGCATCCATATAGGGCCATATCCACCCTCCCTTCCTTTATGCTAAAGTAGTTTGTTGTATTCCATCTCTGTGCCTTACATATCAGAAATTCACCCATTAAAGTATACATTTCAATGGTTTTTAGGAGATTCAGAGAATTGTTCAACCACCACAATCAATTTTAGGACACTTTGATCACGCCCAGAAGAAACCCCATACCCGTTAGCAGTCACTTCCCATCCCTGTGCCTATCCCTGTCCCAACTGCAGGCAACCACTAATCCACTTTTTAAAAAAAATATATTTATTTAAAAAAAAATTTTTTTTTAAGAGAGAGAGTGAATGAGAGCAGGGGAGGGACAGAGGAAGAGAGAGAGAATCTCTCTCAAGGAGGCTCCATGCTTAGTCCAGAGCCCGACATGGGGCTTGATCTCACGATACTGGGACCATGACCTGAGCCAAAATCAAGAGTCAGACACTCAACTGACGGAGCCACCTAGGCGTCCCAAAAGGTCTCTTAAATTTTTTCCTGTTATTCATATTGGATAATTTTTGTTCATCTGTCTTCAAGTTCACTTATTTTCCTCCACATCTCCATTCAATTCCTAAGTGTGCAGTTCATTTTTTCTTAATTTCAGATACTGCATTTTTTTTTGGTTCTAGAATTTTCATTTCATTCTTTTTTATTGTCCCTATTTCTCTGAGGAGACCTCCTGTCTTTTTACCCATCATCCTATGTATCCTGTAGGTTAGTTATAAGAACTACATTAAAATTTTTGCTTTTTATGGGGCACCTGGGTGGCTCAGTTGGTTCAGCGTCTAACTTTGGCTCAGGTCATGATCTCACTGTTCCCGAGTTTAAGCCCCATGTCAGGCTCTGTGCTGAGCCTGGAGCCTGTTTCAGATTCTGTGTCTCCCTCTCTGTCTCTGCCCCTCCCCCACTTGTGCTCATGCTCACTCTCTCTCTCTCTCCCTCAAAAATAAACACTTAAAAAATTAAAAAAAATTTTTGCTTTTTATTTCCATCATCTGGTTCTTTCTGGGGTCATACTCAGTTGATGTTCTTTTCTACTGAGAACACATGCCCCATTTTCTTGATACTTTGTTCGTTGAGTAATCATGGATTGCATCATAAACATTGTGAATATTAAGTTGTGTAGATTCTGGCTGCTTGTTATTTTCCTCTGTTATTTCTTTCACTTTAGCTAACCATTATATTATGGACTTGAACTCCAAGCTGTTTTTTTGGGTGGGAACTTCAGTCTCAGCTAGTCTCTTTTATTTTCAATTTACTCGCTTTGTGTCTCTACCTTGGATGCATAGTGTAAGAGTCAGCCAGAGAGAGGGATAAACAGAATTTGGAAATTTTCTAGATCTTTCCTTGTGATGATTCCCCCACTCTTTTTGCTTTGCTCTGGTTTCCCAGGCCAGACAGACTCTGTTTTTTTCAGAGGCACCCTGCTGCTTTGCACCACTGCCCTTGGCCTGCTTAAGCCATGAACATGGGGACTACATTTACACAGCTCGCCTCTTAACCTCCCCCAAGTGTGTACTCCCTACTAGAGTCTATCTTTTGTTCACTCCCTAGCATCTCCAGATTTTTGGATTATGTCAAGACCCAAAACTGTTTTCTGCAGGGAAGTCATCCAATAAGGTCTTATTACATCACTCCCAGTAGGAGAAGACATATCAACATTCATTATGAATGTGGAAAGTGGAGACACTCCAGGAAGCCCCACTATTGAAAAGACACTGAGAATGCACTTGAGAATTGCTTAAAACCTCAGCCATTTTTCTAAAGAATATCAACCAAAATTTTTCTCTTCACTAAGAAATATCATAACCATTTAAAGAGCACTTACACCACCCTTAATGACTAGACTCAAAGTTATAAAATAAATAAGTTATTTTGACAGAATTTGGTTTTCAGAAATTCATCTGGCTATAGATTCATTTTCCAAAATTATCCCCAGTGCACTTCAAAGATTGTAGGATAGGTTGAGCCTCCCATATTTGTTACCCTGAAAGTTGCTGGTCTACAGTTTCATAGAAGTGCATGAAAGAGGGTTTAACCTAGTTTGCATTTATGGGGTCTGTTCACATAGTCTTACCCTGACCTCTCTCTTTTTTTCTTAATGAGATTTAAAGTAACCCTGGAACTTTGTGGCTTAGGTTCTATCCCTGCTGGTTATTTTCCCTCTGAAGCCATGACCTTCCATAACATTATAATCATTTCCATAGTCACTAACTTGTGATTCACAAGCTGGGAAGTAATACTTTTAGATGAAAGATGCATAGCAGGAGACGGGTCCTAGGAAATAACCCACTTTTAATCACATGTCTCTCGTAATAGGACACAAAAGATAAATAAGAAATATGAAAAATATAAATTAATAGGAATTTTACTCATTTTCTTTTCGGCCTCTGTATTTTTTTCACATTGCTGACTTTTATTTTTTATTAAGTACACCCTGGTGGATCAAACAGGGAAAAAGCATGGAGTCTATCTTAATAGTTTGCCAACAGCTTCAGTATCCATTTAGATTAGCGCAATCTTCATCATGGTAAAAAAAAAAAATACAGAAACAAGGTTCCAAGTTTGCTGAAATGTTAACAACAGTTATCTCTGGTAAGATGAGGTTAAAGAAATTGATACTTTCATTTCACTTTTTACTGGCAGGAAAATATATTTAAGATCATGATCCTTAAACCAAAGCCAGAATCAGGACCATCCAAATGCAAGGGTACTAAATCAGAGTTAGGATGTAGGCTGTGGGAACATGGGTTTGCCAGGACCCTGTAGGATTGGTGTAAGAACACAATAGTGCTACATTGACTTTTTCTAGGACCAACCCTCTGCCCCACTACATTCTTCATCTCTCCCCTTATTCCTGTCTTTGCAGATTCATTGCTTTTAAAAAATCCTTGGACAGCCATTTTAGTGGTTCTAGAAGAGAGAAGAGGCACTGTTCTAGGCTTTGAAACTACAGCATTGAACAAGACAGAAATTTCATGCTCTCCAGAGCTTATGTTCTAGTGAGTTGTTAGTGTAGAGCCAAGTAGAGACTCGAGTCAATTTCAGATAATATTCGGTCCTAAGAATATAAGAGAATAGGGGGAATATGACAGAATGCAACAGATGCAGGGCGGGTGGGGGGGGTGGAGGACCACTTTAGAAAGGTGAGCAAGGAGGTTCACCCAAGGTGATGACATGCGAGTTAACACAAGCTGTGGCAGGAAGGAACTAGCTTCAGTAAGTTCTAAGAGCACAAATCAAATTCATGGTGTGTTTTATAATAGATGGTATCAAAGAAACAAGAGCAAGTGTTGTCCGTGTTTAACAGCTTAAGGAAATAAACCAATAGATCTACAGTGGTTACTTCTGGATGTAAATTAAAATCTGGGAATCCATTTGGCACTGAATAGTTTTCCCTATTTTTAATAGTGAGAAAAAGATTTTCAAGGACTCAAAATCTATCTAGACGGAGATACATAGACCAAAGCAAAAACAACATTAGATCACTATAAGCAGTGCTTAACCAGCTCAAAATAATTGAGCACAGTGGATTGGAGGGAGTCCCAAAACACAGATTGTGACAGACAGAACTTCAGTGGCCAGGGAGAGTGCGGTGGGGTCAGGCAGGCAGGGTAGAAGTCTTTGCTCTGTCATAGTCACATTCATGTCAACGGGGGCCACAGGGACAGCTGCCTCTCCAGGGAGCCTTGAGAGGACAAATGCTGCTTTCTGGAGGGAGTTACATTCTACACCCAAAGAGGAGAAAGGCTCACAAGGCACTTCTAGAGAGAAGCAAGGTATAGGAAGAGGCTTACTGACAAAGAAAAACCTGCTGGCACTTCTAGGTTCATGACACATGCAGAAGTATTTAGTTTAGTTAAGTTTAGTTTAGTTTATTTATTTATACATTTGAGAGAGAGAGGGAGAGAGAGCGAGTGAGTAAGCAGCAAGATAGGGCATGTGCATGTGTGCAAGCGGGGGAGGGGCAGAGAGAGAGAGAGAGAGAGAGAGAGAGAGAGAGAGAGAATCCCATTAGGCTCTGTGTGGTCAGTGTGGAGCCCAGTGTGGAGCTCGAACCCACTAACTTTGAGGTTGCGACCTGAACTGAAACCAAGAGTCCAAAACTCAACCCACTGAGCCACCCAGGTGCTCCAGAAGTATTTTAAATATAAATCCTTAGTTTACCAAAGCCTATTTGTCTTTAACTGAAATCATAGCTTTTTAAAGGCAATGTAAGTAAAGAAGACAGGAACTTCTAACTAAATGAAAGTATCTGCTATGCCAATAAACGATATTCTTATGTCTTCATTTTTATTTTATATTTTGCCTCTGGTTCTAGGAACCAGGGAACAAAATTGGAAAAACAAAACATATATCAGTTTGAAGCTTATGCTTGGCTAGAAGCTAAAAAATTACAAGGGATTTGAGGGGAAGTCTAAACGTAGACAAAGAGCCCAACATTTCAGTATAGAAGCGAAAAAAATTCTTTGATAGAAATCAGATTTTTATCCCCCCTACCCTAGGTGTCAATCATGATGGAAAAGAGGCTGACAATTGCAAATGGTTAACCCCATTTTTACACACTGCTCTCATGTGCCACAAATCCTGAGCAATGAGCCAAGCACAGGACTTCTTGGTCATGGTCAAGAAGGGTGGACCAACTAGGAAGCTATGGTATCTATGGCTTAGGACTTGTCCCATAAGATGTTATGAGCCTGGCTCCAAGCAGGGAAGTTGTTGATGATGCTCTGTGAGGACAGTCCAGCTCACCAGGGCCACTGTGTAGACTTATATAATTGTTGCACAGTGGCCTCAGATCAGCAACCCATAGACCCAATATCGCCATGTTGGACACACCTGGCTTGGGCCATTCTTTGTTAAAAATTGTTCTAATCTTTAGAAATTGGGAGAATAATCCAAGTTTCAAGTTTCTGCTTTTTTTTTTTTTTGAAAATCAGAAAATCTGGCACCTCTGAGCCTACATTCTTATATGATCATACGTGGCAGGAACTGGTATTGGCTGCTCTCAATTGAATGCAATTCCCACCTGTCCCCTGATACTCATTTACATTATCGTATATGCACTTCTTTAAAAAAAATTTGTTTTTTAATGTCAGCACAGCACAGAGCCCAACATGGGGCTTGAACTCATGAACTGTGAGATCAAGACCTGAGCCAAAGTTGGAAGCTTAACCCACTGAGCCACCTAGGTGCCCCTTATATGCACTTCAGTTTGCTCTTTCTGCTGAAGCTAGGGCTGGACTGAAATAGCCTTTTTCACTGTGGCCCACGATGCTTGTCATAAACAGTGGAGACTTGGCTTGTGGCCATTTGAAATAGCCAATGTTCATGTACATGTTAACTCGATCTCTCTGCCGCTTGATCAAGAAAGACATTTCCTGCTTCCACTAGAAACTGAGTATACAGACTTTAAGAACACTTGAGAATGACCTTCAGGTGGGTGAGTAAGTTTTAGATCAATACAAAAGAAAGCATTAATGAGAAATCTGTCATCTTATTTCCTTCTGTGTGACTCTTCTCTTTCTTAAGGGCGTTTTTGTTCTTTATTGTATCCCTTGGGGGATTTTAAAAGCAGTATTTGGGAGGGAGTTTCAAGGAAGAGTCACAGATTTTAATGAGAGGACTTAAAAAATTTAATCAAGTACCAGAGATCATTTTTTAACCAGATTTCCTGGTCTGAGGGTGGCTGGCAGGTGGCCTGGAGTCAGGCAGGCAATCATTAAGGGTGGGGATGACTCACACATCAAGGGGTGTGGAGAAGATGACCCAAAACTTTGGAAAATACAGTATTAACTCACATTAGAGATCAGCCCCAAACAAGTGTACTTTTCACCCCTACTCCCCTTTCTCTGCTCTTACACTGTGTTGAACTCTATCTCTAAGTGTATGTGGGGCTTTCTGAAGTTATTTATGGGCAAGGAGAGTAACACTTTACTCTTTACCTTTTCATATGGTCAGACTCCTAGTTGAAAATCACCATGTGTGCAATTTTATAAAGCAAAAGGCTCTTTCACACAAGCTTGGATCTCCTCTCCTTTATTTATACTATGCAGTAAAGCAGATATTCCCTGACTCCCTGAAACGTAATAGTTCAAGCTTGGAATGGAATATGGACTCCAGCCTAGATGTGGATCTGGGCCAGAGCTACCTGCTTAGATTCTTCAAGGAAGGCAAACCCCTCATGAATACACACCATGATAAACGGGCCACTTTAGTGTTCCCAGGGTTATTTGGTAGGTAGGACAATAAGAAAGTATCCCTCTCCTGATTTGTTTTTTAAAGTTTCTTGCCTCAGAGTTTCAAGTACCAATAGTTATTAATATTTCTATTAGCCATTTAGTTATAAGTTATAACATACTTAGCTACTGAGAGGTAAAATTTAGCTCTGAAGGGAGTCATGTATGAGCCATCTTGCAGAGATGAGTATACTGTCAAATTAGAAAAAAACTTTCTGTATTAAAGAAAATACATGAAAACTCTTTAGAGTATTTCCTTAAGCTAACAAAAGCCCACAAGAGTTTTTCATTCATTCAATAATCAACAAATATTTACTATCTTCTTCATTTGGGGACTTGGGGAATTGAGTGGTGACCTAAGGTCCTTGCCCTTAGGAAACTTCTAAGGGGGCAGAGTTGAGGGTGGGGAAATGGAGATGCACTCCAATAAATACAAAGAAGAAAATAAAGCAGGTAATGGACAGGGAAATGACTGGCGGGAAGTGGGATGTTTAGATTAAGTGCTGAGGAAAAGCGTTTCTGAGAAAGTGATATTTGTGTTTATTCCCGAATGAAGAGAAGAAAGCTACCATGGCAAGTGCCAGTGAAAAGAATTCTGGGAAAAGAAGTGTCAAATGCAAAGGCCTTAAAGTTGGGGAGGGGGAAGAGTTGTCAGAATTAACAAAAAGAAGGCCAGACTGGCTGGTGTGAAGGTGAAGAGTGGTACAAAACAAAGTCAGCAAGGTAGGCAGGCCTCCATCATACAAGGAAGCCATCATAGGGTTTTTCACAGTAAAGGGATACATCTTTTGGGGGCTGGAAAACCCCACTCTGCATGCTAAACCTGGTCCTCTGGATGTTTTGCTAAATAAAGTTTTATTGTAACACAGTCATGTTCAATCATTTATGTATTGCCTATGGCTGCTTCTGTACTACAATGGCAGAGTTGTGTGGCTGCTACAGAGAGTATATATAGCTCATAAAGATAAAAATTTTTAAAGGGCTGACACTTTACAGAACAGGTGTACCAGCTCTTTCTTTACACAATGCATTAAGGCGTTTTTGGATGGTGCATTTGGTCTATGTGAAACTGTCTACCTCACTTTCTCAAAAAACAGGGCAGCCTCGCTTTCTCAAAAAACACTAGATATTACTGCTAAAATAGCAATATTTAAGAAAATAAAAACTTGCCTGGAAACAGGGATCAGACTCACCTGTATCAGGTGAGTAAGTAAATTACCTAGCTAAAGACTGCTTCAAGGTAATAAGAAGTTAACTCATAGAGCAAGAGGTCTGTCATCAAGTTTGATTATTTTAGTGGTACAAGATTGTCATCAAGGATCCAGCTGCTTGCCATCTTTATGCTGCCCTCAGGATGTGGGAGAACTCATTCCTTGTGGTAGCAAGATGGCCATAATGGTTCCAGGAGTCGATGCAGACAAGACAGAAGATATCTAGCAACAAAATAGGTTGGGTACTTCCTCATGCCTTTTTACTAGGGAGGGAAAATTCTTTATGGTCCACTGCTTATGCCATCTAATTATATTTAGATTAGCTAGGTTAGCCTGGTAAGGAGAATGGATTTACCATGGTTGACTTAGGTTAATAAATATTCATCACCTGGATGTCTGCACACATGCATGGAGAGTGAACACTGGAACAAAGTCAGGCTCTTGCCAGCAAGGCAGGTAAGTGGGAAAAGTTGAGAGCTGGGCAACCAAAGGAACTGCTGAAGGGTCTTTGTATAATGATCCTATGTCTGATATTACTTAGAGAGGAAATGTTAGAGGTTGAGAGGGGCAGAGAAACAGAAAGTAAGCAAATCCTTCCATTGGGATGTGGGTTGGTAGTAGGGAACTGTGGCTGACTGCACAGTGCTTTCTTTTCCTGCAAATGTCATCTACTGCTTTCACAACAGGTTGAGTAAGTCATTCCTACATGTGGCTAACTTGCTCTCAAGGCAGCATCTACAACATGTTTGGCCTCTCTGGTGACTCATTTTTCTGGACAGTTCTTTCCTGATCTCGAAGAAACCACAACTGTTTGAACAGGGACTTGTTTCAATAGAGTTTTGCAAGTAGGGGCTTGATACCATATTGGGCTCCCCCTTGGCTTCCCAAACTGGTTCTTCCCAAACACACCCCTAGTTATTTGTATCCTTCACCTCTCCAACTGGCTGGAAACCACAGCCTCCTTTAATTGTCTACTTCAGGGTGTTTTGTTTTGTTTGTTTGTTTTGTTTTTTGGGTTTTTTTTTTTTGAGGGGGTGGGAAAGTACCTTTGCTTCTTTGGCCTCATGTTTATTTCCTACACATTTAGGGTACCTAGTCCCTGGCCCTGGGGGAGCTGAAAGTCTGGTTCCCAGGATGCTGAATTCATTGCTATATGAACAGCATTTTTTGTGACAGCTGTTAAATGGAGAATTGTTAAAGGTCATGAGAGCTAAAACCCAACAAAGACCAGACCAGAGAGAACTGTCTTGAAGACTGAGTCTTGCTGTATTCCATGAATTTATATAATACATCAATCTTTGTTTTGTCTGGTTTTGTTTTTGGTAGGAGCTATTATACCAACAGGGAAGGGACTTAAATGCTGTGATATTTGTGGAGGACTGGCCAAGGCCAAATCATATCACTTCTGACACTAAGTCACACAGATTGAATTGACTTCTGCAAAGCACAGGCTATATAGGTTCAACCTTCTATGAGATAGACTACCTGATTTCTCATCTATGGAGAAAGATTATTCTTTCTGACCTCAGGAGCTCTCACTCACACCTTCTTCTGCTCATTCACTTGTTCTGTACTGAGAACACATTTTGTGTGTGAAGCATGGTATTTGGCACTGAAAAGGCAAAAAAATAAGGCATTCATTAGGCATGGTTATAAGCCAGGTGATTAAGGCAGTGTCCATGCCCTCAAGGATCTCACAGTCTAGTAAGGAAGACTGGCCTCCAAACAAGTGCCTAGAATACAGTGAGATGACATTGAAAGGGCATAGGCTTGCAGTGAAGAGCATGAACTTGAGTGCCAGATTCTGGAGGTGAAGTGCATGACTTTGAGCAAGTTCCTGAGCATCTGTGCACCTCAGTTTTGTCATCTGTAATGTGAGGATATGTGAGGGTGTACACAAGTGAGTTACTGTGCATAATAAAGGAGAATATGCCTCTCCATTTGTTAGCAAAGCAGTTGGCACAGATCAAGTATTCCAGTGTTCCCAACTACACACTGTTTTTGTATGCTACAATAGCTGCAGCACTGCCAGATAGCTTGGTGGCTATGTACATAAGTGGTTCAGAAGCCAAACTCTATCACCTCATGTTCTGAGAGCTTGGGCAAGTTTCTGACCCTGCCTGTGCCTTAGGTTTCTCCTCTGTAAAATGGAGAAAACACCTAAGTCAAAGAATGGTTGCTAACACTTAAATTATGTAATACACATAAAGCTTTTGGTATGATGGCTGGCCCGTGTAAACTCAATAAATGTTAACTATTTGACTGTAATTGCTGTGGCTACTAAAACAACAAAGACAACAATAGGTAGGGCCAGAACACATTTTGCAAAAAGAGGGACACTCAAAAACGGGTGTCATTGGTTGCGGGGGCAGGGGTCAAAGCCATCAGCCTCCATGGCTATAAAAACAACTCTGCACCTGTTTTCTGGATCATGGATCAGTGGCATCTTGTTTATGCAGTTTGGACAGATTATTAAATTATGGAAAATGTGAGAGTCACTGCCTCTTTATTTTCGTGGGATAGTACAGAGTGTGACAAATACAGGTTCCTGTTTCCCTCCCTCCTAAATGGCCCAAATTCCTTAGAAGTTTTTTTTTCCTTCTTCAAGTTTCAGAAAACACCTTCAAAAGCATTGAGGTACATATACTACTGTACATAGACCACTAATGCCCTCCCTCCAAGCCCCCCAAAGCCCTGCTTGTCCACAAAACTGTAACTTTAGTCTATGGACAGCTCTGTGCCCTGGCAGAAATAATAGGAAATAGGTGGGAAAAAAGCAAATGACTGATGAGCAGGATGACAGGAGAAACCTACAGATGATTTTGTGTTCTCCACACACTCATAGCCTGGGAGGTAACTCATTTTCCTTTCCAGAAGTGTTATTACCAAGATGAGGACATAGCGTATACTCCACCACCAGTTTTCTTTACTATATTTTTGGCTACTACTTAGAAATAGTACACATTTTTTTTCTTTAGGGGATAACTCTTTCTCTGTTCTCAATTCAAATACTTTAGTGGAGTGAACTCCACTGCAAGGGGTTCACGAGTGATGTCCATCTGGCCCAGGACTAAGCACACCAGAGAATTCTTTTCTGCTGGCCTTGGTTGAGGAAGGGGCATTGGCTCAACTCACGCTGACAGCAGTCAAGCTGAGGATTCTGGTACTCTCTTTCAGGTCATACTTTATCTTGGAAAGATATAAGCCTGCAATTTCCAGGCACCAGCAAGGCATACCTAACAATCCAACAGATTTAATAGAGGCAGAGAAAAGGCAAGAAAAATAAGGCATAGGGACATTATTTAAGTTCCTGAAACCACCCAAACCCTGGAATTTTTATGTATGTGGGCCAAGAAATTCACTTCTTTGCTTAAGCTGGTTTTACATTCAGTTTTCTATCTTCTGCAACCAGGAGAATCCTGATGCACTCAAAAACCATTTAAGACCTGCAGACAATGGCAAGATACCCCCAGCTAAGTCACCCATAGGTTAAACTTCTTGCCCGACTAAAGTTTGCAGAATATAGCAGAAAAGTGTCCAAAATCACTTTGGCAGCTCCAGGGAAAAGTACCAAAGAAACACTAGCCAATACTCTGCCACCAATTACGAGTATAGACTCGAAGCCAGTCAGTGACTTACTCTCATGTCCACATTTCTACCCTCACACATCATAATATACACATGGCTGCTCTTCCTGAGAGGACACACAGAGAAAGGTACTGGTGTTGGCCCAAGTTAGGCCCTGTCCCTGGAAAGTAGTCTGCGAATAAGACTTTATACCCAGAAAGCGAATTGTTTTCAGAAACTGCATGCTGAGTTCCTCTGAAAAATGAGTAATTTTTATTCTCAAGGCCACATTGGACTATTCTGGAAATGAGAAGCACTGTCTGACTTTAGGATTGTTTTTAGAATCAGTATCACGTTTTACTGTATTGTTTACACCAAGTTGTCTTAATATCTAATCATTATTTAATTGTTAAGGGTCTTCTTTCAGTGATGGGGGGCGGGGGGAAGCAGTTACTTTGTGATTGGCTTATGTCAACTGTGTCACATTTACTATATGCACTCATTATACAGATGAGAAAACAGAGTCCCAGGTAAAAACTATTACCTTTGAGGGTTGGAAATTTGACTCAAAGCCCTTAAATACTACTTTACCTTCTTGGTATGTGCCCTTGTATGACATTTCTAAGACAAATGAAAATGACCATCATTTACCTAGCAAAATACTAGCCAAGAAAAGAGTTACAGAAACCCAGATTTTCTACCTTGAAAAAATGCACATTTGACTCACTGATTGAATGCCAAGACTCACTGACTCAAGACTGAAATAAAAATAATTACAAAAGAGCCCATTTTCCAACTCAAATTGTTAAGGACTATAGAAAATTAGAAGAGAGAATGTTGATGATAGAAGACATGAATCCTAAAGTCTGTTAACTATCAGAAAAAACAAGTAGAAGACAAAGCAGATACTGGAGTCAAGATTCTGTGTTCCACATTTTTCTATCTTTAAACATGAAGATCTCTCAGATATACCCTTAGTAATCTTACAATTAGAATGTTTCATGTACTTTGAATACTGTTTTGGGGACATAAAATACTAAGAGAAAAACAACTCGATTTACTGATTATGAATTCCTTACAAAGGGAACACAACTTGGCTAATTCTATCTGACTTTTAGCACCAATTCTGCCTAGCCATCATCTTACCTTTAACTTTACCAACGGTAGCAAAATTATTCTTTCATAGATGTCAATCCTCAAATGACATTCTTAACACAGAGAGGCCAATGGGCATCAAAAAATTGAAGACATGGAGGAGGGAGACAGCCAAGATGGCAGAACAGCATGGAAGTTTTTTGTGTGTCTCGTGTACATGAAATACAGCCAGACCAACACTAAACCATCCTACACACCTAGAAAACTGATCTGAGGATTAACACAACAGTGTGCACAACCTGAACCACAGAATTGAGCAGGTACATGGCACGGAGAGAACGTGAGGAGCAAGAAACCACTGCGGGCAGGGAGGTGCTTTGTGGGTGGAGAGAGGATGGAGAAGGTGGGGAAAATACGGGAAAAGCACCCCTCCCAAAAGTAGCTGGAGAAAAAGTGGAAAATTGGAAACAGATGCAGGGACTGAACTAAAAAAGGGAGAAAGGAGAAAGGAGAAATGAGAGGGTTTAAATTCCATTACGACTGTAAACAAGGGGAGGGCAGAGTCTGCAATTCCGCAGCTTGATACCTGGCGGTGCTCTGGTGGGAAAAGTGAATCCCCAGGAGAAGAGTGGGGTCTGGGAGCTTCTCAGTCCACCCGGGGAGAAGCGGTTCCACTTCTGGAAGGGCATTTGGTAGAGGCTGTGAGGCAACCTGGGCCCAGCATACCCCACAGAATGGCCACATTCCCTGGTGCTGGAAGAAGGTTGTTAAGGGTGAAGCCTGGTGCCAGATGGGTGTTGTGATTTTCCATAATCCCTGAAACACTGCTGCTACACTGTCTTGTGAACTTTTTCTGGGGTAGGCTGGCACCTGGCCGCAGTCTCTGGACATCGGCAGCAGCACGGTCTCGTGAATTTTCCTGGGTGTGGCCGGCATTCAGCCATGGCTCAATGAGACCCTCCCACAGAGGGGCAGAACAGGTCAAAGCTGCAGGCCCTCAGAAGTAAGGGGTCAGGGAAAACAGCCGCATCTGAGAACAAACGGAGGAGAGAGGTACTACCTGGGGCTTGGTCACGGACAGTGTAAAAGCAGGGAGTGGACGAGAGCTGAAGACAAAGGGCTGGTGTGCGATTGCTAACTGGGGAGACTAGAATTCCGATACTAGAGACTGGGTAGCTGGGTGAGGCCATTTTCACCGCTCCCACGCCTGCGCATATGCACCTACAAGTGTCACAACGATCCACCCCAGTAGGCTAGCAGCGCCATCTGGTGGAGAGTGGAGCCATTACACTAAGCGCTATCCAACTGGCTAACCTCGCTCTTCAAGAACACAGGTCTCACCTCCTGCTTAGTTTATGGACAATAAAGCGCTTCATGCTCTGACTTCTAGAGGAAAACAAAATAATTTCAGTTGTGTTTCAGTCTGTTAGCAGGTCCATCTATTCAATTTTCTTTTTCTTTTTTCTAGTATCTTTTTTTCTCTTTTTCATTTCCTTTCTTTTTCTTGAATACAGAGAGAGAAAAAATCATTTTCATTTTCAATTTTAATTAAAAATATTTTTCTTTAATTTTTTTACTATATTTTTTATTTTTGTGTAAATTTTTCAAATTCTATTTTACTTTCATCATTTTATTTTCATCTATTTCAGTGTACTCATTTTTTCAAATTTTCAAACAGTTTTCTTTTTTTTAATTCTTTCCCCTTTTTTCTCTAATCTATCAAGCCACTTTCAACACCCAGACCAAAACACACCTAGGACCTAGCATCATTTATTTGATTTTGGGTGTGTGTGTGTTTAATTTTTTAATTTAAATATTTTTTAATTTTAATTTTTTCTAACTCATTAATTCTTTTTCTCCCTTCAAAATGATGAAACGAAGGAATTCACCCCAAAAGAAAGAGTAGGAAGAAACGACAGCAGGGACTTAACCAACACAGATACAAGCAAGATGTCTAAACCAGAATTTAGAATCACAATAATAAGAATACGAGCTGGAGCCAAAAATAGATTAGAATCCCTTTTTGCAGAGATAAAAGAAGTAAAAACTAGTCAAGATGAAATAAAGAATGCTATAACTGAGCTGCAATCACGAATGGATGCTGTGGCAGCAAGGATGGATGAGGCAGAACAGAGAATCGGCGATATAGAGGACACTTATGGAGAGCAATGAAGCAGAAAAAAAGAGGGAGATGAAGGCAAAAGAGCACAATGTAAGAATTAGAGAAATCAGTGACTCTTTAAAAAGGAACAACATCAGAATCATAGGGGTCTCAGAAGAGGAAGAGAGAGAAAGAGGGGTAGAAGGGTTATGTGAGCAAATCATAGTGGAAAACGTTCCTAACTGTGGGAAAGACACAGACATCAAAATCCAGGAAACACAGAGGACTCCATGAGATTCAACAAAACCCGACCATCAACAAGGCATATCATAGTCAAATCCACAAAATACTCAGGCAAGGAGAGAATCATGAAAGCAGCCAGGGGAAAAAGTCCTTAACCTACAAGGGAAGACAGATCAGGTTTGCAGCAGACCTATCCACAGAAACTTGGCAGGCCAGAAAGGAATAGCAGGATTTATTCAGTGTACTGAATCAGAAAAATACGCAGCCAAGAATTCTTTATCCAGCAAGGCTGTCATTCAAAATAGAAGGAGACATAAAAATTTTCCCAGGCAAACAAAAATTAAGGGAATTTGTGACCACTAAACCAGCCCTGCAAGAAATTCTAAGGGGGACTCTCTGAGGGGAGAAAAGATGAATAAATAAATAATACATAAATACATAAATACCAAAAGCAACAAAGATTAGAAAGGACCAGAGAACACCACCAGAAACTCCAACTCTACAAGCCACATAATGGCAATAAATTCATATCTTTCAGTACTCACTCTAAACACCAATGGACTCAATGCTTCAATCAAAAGACATAGGGTAACAGAATGGATAAGAAAACAAGATCCATCTATATGCTATTTACAAGAGACCCACTGTAGACCTAAGGACACCTTCAGATTGAAACTAAGGGGATGGAGAACCATCTATCGTGCTAATGGTCAAAAAAAAGAAAAAAAAAGAAAAAGAAAGAAAGCTGGAGTCGCCATACTTATATCAGACAATCTAGACTTTAAAATAAAGACTGTATCAAGAGATGCAGCATGGCATTATATCATAATTAAGGGGACTATCCACCAAGACAACCTAACAATTGTAAACATTTATGCACCAAATGTGAAAGCACCTAAATATTTAAATCAATTAATCACAAACATGAAGAAACTCTTTGATAGCAATACCATAATAGGAAGAGACTTCAACACCCCACTCACAGAAATGGAAAGATCATCTAATCAAAATATCAACAAGGAAACAATGGCTTTGAATGACACACTGGACCAGATGGACTTAACAGATATATTCAGAGCATTTCATCCTAAAGCAGCAGAATATACATTTTTCTCCAATGCACATGGAACATTCTCCAGAATAGACCACATACTGGGACACAAATCAGCCCTCAGCAATACAAAGAGATCGAGATCATACCGTGGATATTTTCAGACCACAAAGCTATGAAACTTGCAATCAACCACATGAAAAAAAAAAATTTGGGAAGGTAACAAATACTTGGAGGCTGAAGAACATCCTATTAAAGAATGAATGGGCTAACCAAGAAGTTAAAGAGCCAATGAAATGGATGCCAGTGAAAATGATAACACCACAAGCCAAAGCTTCTGGGATGCAGCAAAGGCAGTCATAAGAGGAAAAAATCCAGCACCCAGGCCTTCTTAAAGAAGGAAGAAAGTTCTCAGATACACAACATATCCTTATGCCTTAAAGAGCTGGAAAAAGAACAGTGAAGAAAACCCAAAATTGGAAGAAGACAGGAAATAATAAAGATTAGAGCAAAAATTAATGCTATCGAAACCAAAACAAACAAACAAACAAACAAACAAACAAAAAACCAGTAGAACAGATCAATGAAACTAGAAGCTGGTTCTTTGAAAGAATTAACAAAATTGATAAACCACTAGCCGGTTTGATCAAAAAGAAAAAGGAAAGGACCCAAATAAATAAAATCAAGAATAAAAGAGATCACAACCCAAACAGCAGAAATAAAAAAAAAATAGTAAGAGAATATTATGAGCAATTATATGCCAATAAAATGGGAAATCTGGATGAAATGGACAAATTGCTAGAAACATATACACTACCAAAATTGAAACAGGAAGGAATAGAAAATTTGAACAGACCCATAACCAGCAAAAATCAAATCAGTAGTCAAAAATCTCCAAAAAAAAAAATAAAAACAAGAGTCCAGGGCCAGATTACTTTCCAGGGGAATCTACCAAACACTTAAGGAAGAGTTAACACCATTCTCTTGAAGATGTTCCAAAAAATAGTAATAGAAGGAAAACTTCCAAACTAACTCTATGAAGCCAGCATTACCTTGATTCCAAAATCAGATAGAGACCCCATGAAAACGGAGAACTCTAGACCAACTCCCTGATGAAAGTTGGTGCAAAAATCCTCAACAAGACATTAGCCAACCGGATCCAACAATACATTAAAAAAATTATTCACCACGACCAAGTGGGATTTATACCTGGGATGCAGGGCTGGTTCAATATCTCCAAAACAATTAGAATGACTCAACACATCAATGAAAGAAAGGACAAGAATCATATGATCCTCTCAGTAGATGCGGAGAAAGCATTTGACAAAATACAGCATCCTTTCTTGATAAAAACCCTCAAGAAAGTAGGGATAGAGGATCATACCTCGAGATCATAAAAGCCATGTATAAACGACCCAATGCTAATATCATCCTCAATGGGGAAAAAATGAGAGCATTCCCCCTAAGGTCAGGAAAAAGACAGGGGTGTCCACTCTCACCACTGTTATTCAATGTAGTATTGGAAGCCTTAGCCTCTGCAATTAGACTACACAAAGAAATAAAAGGCATCCAAATAGGCCAGGAAGAGGTCAAACTTTCACTCTTCACAGATGACATGATACTCTCTATGGAAAACCCTAAAAATTCCACCAAAAAACTGCTAGAACTGATTCATGAATTCAGCAACGTTGCAGGATGTAAAATCAACACATAGAAATTGGTTGCATTCAAATACACCAACAATGAAGCAGCAGAAGGAGAAATCAAGGAATTGATCCCATTTACATTAGCAACAAAACCATAATATAGCTAAGGAATAAATCTAACTAAAGAGGTGAAAAATCTATACACTGAAAACTATAGAAAGCTTATGAAAGAAATTGAAGAAGACACCAAAAAGTGGAAAATGATTCCATGCTCCTAGATAGGAAGAACACATTTTGTTAAATGTTGATACTACCAAAAGCAATCTACATATTCAATGCAATCCCTATCAAAATAACACCAGCCTTCTTCACAAAGCTAGAAAAAACAACCGTATAACTTGTATGGAACTAGAAAAGACCCCGAATAGCCAAAGCAATCTGGAAAAAGAAAACCAAAGCAGGAGGCATCATGATCCCAGACTTCAAGCTATACTACAAAGCTGTAATCATCAAGACAGTATGGTACTGGCACAAGAACAGACATGCAAATCAATGGAAGAGAAAAGATAATCCAGAAATGGACCCACAAACGTATGGCCCACTAATCTTTGAAAAAGCAGGAAAGAATATCCAATGGAATCAAGACAGTCTCTTCAGCAAGTGGTACTGGGAAAACTGGACAGCGACATGCAGAAGAATGAACCTGGACCACTTTCTTACACCATGCAGAAAAATAAACTCAAAATGGATGAAAGACCTAAATGTAAGAGAGGAAGCCATCAAAATCCTCAAGGAGAAAGCAGGCAAAAACCTCTTTGACCTTGGCCACAGCAACTTCTTACTCAACATGCCTCCGGAGGCAAGAGAAACAAAAGCAAAATAAAAATAAAAATAAAAATAAAAATAAAAATAAAAATAAAAATCTTCTGCACAGCGAAGGAAACAATCAGCAAAACTAAAAGGCAACCGACAGAATGGGAGAAGATGTTTGCAAATGACATATCAGATGAAGGATTAGAATCTATAAAGAACTTATCAAACTTAACGCCCAAAACACAAAGAATCCAGTGAAGAAATGGGCAAAAGACATGAATAGACACTTTTCCAAAGAAGACATCCAGATGGCCAAACGACACATGAAAAATGCTCAACATCACTCATCATCAGGGAAATACAAATTAAAATCACAATGAGATAGCACCTCACACCTGTCAGAATGGCTAACATTAATAACTCAGGAAACAGCAGATGTTGGAAGGATTCAGAGAAAGAGGATCTCTTCTGCATTGTTGGTGGGAATGCAAGCTGGGGCAGCCACTCTGGAAAAGAGTATGGAGGTTCCTCAAAAAACTAAAAATAGAACTACCCTATGACCCAGCAATTGCACTACTAGGTATTTATCCAAGGGATATAGATGTGCTGTTTCAAAGGGACACATGCACCCCAATGTTTATAGCAGCACTATCAACAATAGCCAAAGTATGGAAAGAGCCCAAATGTCCACTGATGGATGAATGGATAAAGAAGATGTGGTACATACCTACAATGGAGTATTACTCGGCAATCCAAAAGAATGAAATCTTGCCATTTGCAACTATGTGGATGGAACTGGAGGGTATTATGCTAAGTGAAACTAGTCAGTCAGAGAAAGACAAATATCTAATGACTTCACTCATAGGAGGACCTTAAGAGACAAAACAGATGAACATAAGGGATGGAAACAAAAATAATATAAAAACAGGGAGGGGGACAAAACAAAAGAGACTCATGAATATGGAGAACAAACAGAGGGTTACTGGAGGGGGTGTGGGAGGGGTTATGGGCTAAAGGGGTAAGGGGCATTAAGGAATGTACTCCTGAAATCATTGTTGCACTATATGCTAACTAATTCGGATGGAAATTAAAAAAAAATGAAGGCATGGAGTAAAACTACAAAAGCAAAGACCATGGGGTGGGCAGGTACACAGTGGATGACTTGATTGCCATGTCTGTAGAGGAAGCCACAGAATTTCTGGAAACAACACAGTTGAGCCCTGTGTTGCGAGCAAATTCCTGCTTCCTCTGTGCCTCAGTGTTCACATCTTTTAAATGGGCCCTATGATGTACTAGTACACTGCCTCCCATATTCCAGTCCTTCTACCTGTGTAGGAGCAGATTGCTAACCAAGACTGAGAGTCTAGGAGAAGTTTACATTGTGGTCCAAGCTGTGAAATGTGGTTTCAGTGGCAGGACCTCTTGGGAGACACCTGTGGCCAAAAGGTTTTCTGCTTTGTATACACTGGAGCTCATTTATGTGTGTAGGTGTGATGACTCAGTTATGTATGTACAGTGTTGTTTAACTCCCTTTCCATGGGTTTTAAAGCTAAGTATTTGAAAGGACAATTTCTTAGTTAATGTGTTCTCCCTCCATACTGAGCTCTTAAGAATCTGGCCTGGTGCTCCTATGTTTTCGTGGTATGGCTTTAAAGAGATCACCAGAAGATCATCGAAAGCTGCTCTTGGGTACACATCCCCTGACCAGTGATTCTGAGATTTGGGTGAATACAAAGGTCATACTGGACAAGTAATCTTACTGATCAGCTGAACTTCATTCAAATGACAAGACGGGTTGGGAGGAAGGATTTGAAAAAATGTTAACATGCCATGTGACACTTTGGCTGAGCTTCAAGTCCCATGAAGATATAGATCAGAGCTGTGTGCACCAGGGGTTGGCAGACTATTGCCCATGAGCCAAACCATCTGTTTGTGTATGGTTTACAAACGAAGAATAGTTTTACATTTTGAATGGCCACGTTTTATATGGGTATATAAATACTTACCTAATACCTTTGATTTTAGCTCCTTGCCTGAAAAAGCTACAGTGACTATTTGATCCTTGGAGAAAAAGTTTGCCGAAACCCTGCTTTCAACCATTTTAACATCACAGTCTGGCACGATGCCTGTTATGAGCATTAGGTTGAACTGATATTTATTGAATTCAAATATCCAAAACTCAGTTTTGACTATGGTTCAGTGCCACAGTCCATGTACCCTACATGAACCATCTGCCCCAACTTGGCCAATGATACACAGGGAACTTTTGTAGATGCTTATGGGCAAGAGCTTTCCAATGAAATGACTGCATGAATGAGGCCCAGAACCACTACTAATGAAACAAACAAGAGGAGAATGGGGCCAAAAAGGTAACAAGGAAAGGGTACTCCTTGATCAAGGCAACTCTACCTCTGGTTCTCTTGTCAAATGAGCTAATCAATAGGTCTCTGTAAAATAATTATTTATTAGTTGCTTATTTTATGGCAGGCATTGGGTAAGTGTTTCATGGACTTTATCTCATGTTATCTTTAAAATAACCTGTGGTATACTTCCATTTGTTTATAAGGAAACCGAGACTCAAGATTTAAAAAAAAATCACCTTATAGCTAGTCAGTGACAGAGATATGATCCGCACTCTGGTTCTACCTTACTCAGTTCTCTGTTCTTCATATTCGATATTGTGGCTTTCAACTATGTAAACTGCTCTACGCACAACACTAGAGAATATGCTCAGAAGGAGAGGCTTTCACAATTTCTTTGCACTTAGCAAATTGAGAACAAAATATTTTCCTCAATGTTCTTAGTTATAAACCAACAGTATTAAAATTGTTTTCTCATTACATGCTCTGTACAGGACCTTTATTTTTTTAAAACATAAAGACAGAATATCTTTTATTAATAGAGTCAGGTAGTTATACAGCTCTTAAGGTGTCAGGCATCTTGATGATTTTTGGTACACTGTAAAAAGTTTTATTACCATTTAAGCACTTGGACACACATGCTTTCTACAGATGAAAACCCGTGCTGGGGAGGTTATTTTACTAAAAACAATGATGTCTTTTAAAAACCCATTTCTGTGCATTTATTATATTGAATATTAAAGTTACTTTGTTTTCTTGGGCAAACACAAATAAGAAATGTCACACTGTCAAGTTAATTCCCGGGAAATGCTTTGGCACTTTCATTGTGAATAAACTCTTTCAAATGATGAGGGTGGCATTTGGTAATTTCCTGCTGAAGCAGGCACCAAGCGGCATTCTGAGGATGAAAAAAAGGGTTTTCTCTGGGAGAATCTGGCTGATCAACATACCTTGTAAACCATGGGAGGGAGGTGAAAAAAAATGGCTGTCAGCTCAGAGTGACTGATCAATGACACCCAACACCAAATGCTTTGATTTTCTACACACCAAATTCAGGCAGAACAGCTCGATCAGAAGTGTGCTAAGGGGAGCCAGAATTTGTCTTTTGTTTTTGCATTGGAATGAAACTCTCATAGCCACATGGTACTGAAATGTCATCGGGCAAGTCTCTGGCTGGCTCTAGGGAGAGTTGGTGGTTTTCACCCAGTTCGCAGAGCACAGTGCTTCCCACACCAGAACTGTTCTGTGTTCAACTCAATTTTGCCAAACATAAAATAAGCACTGGTAAGAATACATTAACCTTAAGAGCTGAATAAATCAGTCAATGGCATTTATTTGTTGCCCACTGTGTTTAGTCTTGGGGGTGTGTGTGTATGGAAAGTCACAATTAAAAGAGAACTCATGGGTTCTAGGTATGGAAGATTTCATGAGCAAAAATGCCAACTATAAAATTTTAAAACCTGAAGAGAATTTGGAAAATCATTTTCGAAACTATTTTCTAGGGAACATAAGCTCTGTCTTCTGAGGTCAAATGGGTTTAAAAAGTGCTTTGTTGGGGGCACCTGGGTGGCTCAGTTGGTTAAGCATCTAACTTCAGCTCAGGTCATGATCTCATGGTTGGTGAGTTTGAGTCCTGCTTCGGGCTCTGTGCTGACAGCTCAGAACCTGGAGCCTGCTTCAGATTCTGTGTCTCCCTCTCTCTCTGACCCTGCCCCATTCATGCTCTGTCTCTGTCTCTGTCTCTCTCTCTGTCAAAAATAAATAAACATTAAAAACAATTAAAAAAAGGGCTTTGTTAACAGGTTTATTCCTGCAGGACTTCATAGCACCTTGAACATGGTAATGCACATGACAAATCTCCAAGTGTGGACTGTAACTGGTAGCATTCCCAGACTATTGGGACCAAATTTGGGAAATACTGCCTAGAAATTGTTAGTTGATGTTCATCACTTTATAAATGAAGCTAATGAGGTAAGGTGACTTATCCAACATCACATGACTCATTATTGGTCGACAGGAGCAGGACTTAACTCTTTTCAGTTTGTATCTAGTGTTCTCCAGTTGACCCTGCTTTATGACATGGTTTCATACAGTATGCATTTTTGAACAGCCACTCCTTCTCTCACTGAATCAACTGGATGTATCAGCAGGCAACAGATGAGGGTAGTGAAGGAAGATGAAAGATTTAGACAATAAGAGCTCTGGCCTTGAATCTCCCTCTGCTTCTTGGGAATGGTTTGCCAACTTATTCTCTTTGCGCCCCAGTTTCTACGCCTGACTAATGGTTAACAAAGGCAGCTATCTGGCTGAATCTGGCAGGTGGAGGCCAGATTATCTAGATCTTATGAGCTCTGACTATGAGATGAATCTTACTCCAAAGGCAATGAAACCCACTGGAAGAGTTAAGAAGGTCAGGGTTGTGAGTGCATCCAGAATGGAAGCTCTTTAAGGAAGAGGGTTCCTTTTCCTCATAGCACCTGTTCCAATGCATTATACTAAATCAATGTTTCATAGATAACAAATGGCAACACAACACAAAACGTGCATAGAAACATTAACAGCTTTCCCATGCTGCACATACAAATCTGCCTTCAATGGTTTCTGTTTGCTGCGAAAAGCTATGTATTTTGAATAGGAAGACCTCTCTATTTCATGTTTTACTTTGTATTGGAATTGAAAACATCAGCATGTTGAAAAATAATCTGTCTGCTTAACTAGCTTGGCCCAGGAAGGTAATTTATAGGGTTTAATAATATTGTTAAAGGTGATTCCACTTTCCTAAGATGGATTGCTTTTCCGGGGCTTTGGCAGGTTACCCATTTTATAGACTTTTAGGTCAGAAGCATCAACCTCCCCAGGACTGGATATAGAGTTGCTTGGTTACCTCGTTTGAAGGATGGGAAAAATAAATTTACGTGCCAGGAATTTCATAAGGTCATTAATTTCACTCTGCCCCTCAAAATAAATATGCCAGCTTTAATTTTTCGTGCAACTGGTTTACCTACATCCAAAAGTCCATGCAGCCTTTCTTGGGAGACAGATATCTTAAATCAGAACAAGCTTGGTCCCACATAATTCCACAGAGCTGGGTTCCCAGCTCATCATGGCTGGCAACGCAGATAAAGAGCAAAAGTACAGAAGAGGGACTTTTATTTACTTTTGTTTGCCTTCAACACAATTTCCACAGGCAGTCATAACCGTTTACAGCTAGAAACGGTAATGACTCTACAACCATTCTGAAGCTTCCAAAATACTCTTACAAATAAAAATAAATGATGCAATAAGTACAATAAGCCTTTGGGGAAACTAACCATAAAGGACACTGAAGTGCATACAAACATATGCAGCTCGACCCTGCCAAGAGCACATTCCTTTTGAAGACTAACCAAGGATCTTACACTTCAACAATCCAACTGTTACCAACAGACCTCAGTGCTGCGAGAGGCTTTGTTGTTAAACCACAATCTTTCATTGTCCCTTCAAGACATCCTGAAATATTCTCAGCATCTGTAAGATGTACCACATTAAGCACAACAAAGGGAAAACAAACATGCTCCTGCAAACAACATTATGAAAAATAAGTACATGACACCGCGACTCTCCTAGTTTTAATTAAAGGGGAAGCCAAGGAAGGAAATTGATATTTTTAATTTGTTTTTTAAGTTTTGATGATGTGACCTAACTGGTATATGTTGTTAATGCTATAATTAAAGTTATGCCAAATAGCCAAACACTGAAGTGTCAGGGAAAATGCCACGGAACAATTTTCTATAGAAAAAAGAAGCTTAATTAAAAGTGACTTAATTTTCATCCTTTGGGAACCTAAATGTTAGAATTAATGGCTTTTGCAAGGTATGTATCTTTCAGATTAAAAAAAAGAAAAACTTTTTTAAGGAGTGGATTTTGGATTTTGTAAGTTGAGAGTACATGAGCTTTATAAAAAACTTGACTGTTGGGGTGCCTGGGTGGCTCAGTCGGTTAAGTGTCTGACTTCAGCTCAGGTCATGATCTCCTGGTCTGTGAGTTTGAGCCTTGCATCGGGCTCTGTGCTGACAGCTCAGAGCCTGGAGCCTGGAGCCTGCTTCAGATTCTGTGTCTCCCTCTGTCTCTGCCCCTCCCCCACTCATGCTCTGTCTCTCTCTCTCTGTGAAAAATAAATAAACATTAAAAAAAGTTTGACTGTTTTCTTGGAGTTTTAGATGTTTGCATAAAACTGAGTTTATATGCCACACAGGCTAGCCATGAATACTATTCATAAAGCGACTAAGTTTGTGCTGGCCATGTTCACCTCAAATCTTTGCATCCTGTTAGCCTGGGTGGCAGACAGACTCCAGAAGGTCTCCCCTGGCTCTCATCTCGTACTGTTCACGCCTTGGTGTATTTCCTTCCGAGTGAGCGTGGACAGAACTTGCGACTTACTGCTAAGCAATAAAATATGGCAAAGGTTACAGAAAATAAGTCATTAAAATACCCTTGATTATGTCTGTTTTACAAGGAGCTCTCTCCCTTGCCGGCTTTGAAGAAGCAAGTTACTCTATGGTGTGAGCTGCCTGTGAAGAGGGCCATGAGGCAGTGAACCGAGGGAAAATGTCCCTGGATTCAGCCAGAAATTGAGGCCCTCATTCTGACAGCTGGCAAGGAACTGGATTCTACCAAGAACCATGTGAGCTTTGGAAGTGGATCCTTCTACAGTTTAACCTCTGAGGAGAACCCAGCCCTGGTCGACACCTAGACTGCAGCCATGCAGATGACCCAGTAAAGCCTTAGGCCTTTTAACGCTGTGGCATGGGAAGTCAATGGGAGCCCACTTTGCACTGACAGTGTACCCCCCAAAATCGTAGGGTGGTTAATACCAGTAGTGTTATCATTGAACAATGGGCAATGGAGGGTATGGTTGCATGCTTCTCCCCTTTCTCCTTCAGAAAGGCAAGAAAGTATCAGGGGTAGATAGACTAGCCTGTGCTAGGACCCGGCTAGATGCATGGAGACAGGTGGGACAGGGAAGCTTCCAAGCAGACACAACTTGGAAGCAAAGGCAAAGATGTCTGAGGGAGTGCAATTTGAGAGCAGTTTCTCAAACTTCTCTTGGGTACTTCACACTGCCATCCTTTTGGTGGATGCCTTATTTTACCCCTGCCAAGTGACCCTGTGCCCAGTGCCTTGGCACTCTTAAAGAGACCCAGCCTGCCTTGGCATCCTCTGGACCTCTGCTAGCCCATGAAAGCTTATTAGGGGGCATAGAGCATAGTAAGAAGGGTGCTGACTCTGGGGTCCGACAGTCCTGGATTCACATTTCAATTCTACCACTTCAAGTCCAATGACCTTGAGTCAAGTGTCCAGCTCTTGTAAGAGGACCTCAGAGGGTTGTTGAGAAGATTTAACTAGACACTAACCATAGCGTATGGAGCTCCCTGCCTGGAATACAGTCTGTGCCAAATAAATGACAGTTACTATTATTATTTCCTGCTCCCAGGAAATTTTAGCCATTTATCTCCCGATGCTGGTAAATTCATGCACAAGAATGTGTTAAAGGATTATTTTACAAATACTCATGGGAGGAGCATTTTTATTTTTATTTTTTTTACATATATATATGAAATTTATTGACAAATTGGTTTCCATACAACACCCAGTGCTCATCCCAAAAGGTGCCCTCCTCAATACCCATCACCCACCCTCCCCTCCCTCCCACCCCCCATCAACCCTCAGTTTGTTCTCAGTTTTTAACAGTCTCTTATGCTTTGGCTCTCTCCCACTCTAACCTCTTTTTTTTTTTTTTCTTCCCCTCCCCCATGGGTTCCTGTTAAGTTTCTCAGGATCCACATAAGAGTGAAACCATATGGTATCTGTCTTTCTCTGTATGGCTTATTTCACTTAGCATCACACTCTCCAGTTCCATCCACGTTGCTACAAAAGGCCATATTTCATTTTTTCGCATTGCCACGTAGTATTCCATTGTGTATATATACCACAATTTCTTTATCCATTCATCAGTTGATGGACATTTAGGCTCTTTCCATAATTTGGCTATTGTTGAGAGTGCTGCTATGAACATTGGGGTACAAGTGCCCCTAGGCATCAGTACTCCTGTATCCCTTGGATAAATTCCTAGCAGTGCTATTGCTGGGTCATAGGGTAGGTCTATTTTTAATTTTCTAAGGAACCTCCACACTGCTTTCCAGAGCGGCTGCACCAATTTGCATTCCCACCAACAGTGCAAGAGGGTTCCCGTTTCTCCACATCCTCTCCAGCATCTATAGTCTCCTGATTTGTTCATTTTGGCCACTCTGACTGGCGTGAGGTGATACCTGAGTGTGGTTTTGATTTGTATTTCCCTGATAAGGAGCGATGCTGAACATCTTTTCATGCGCCTGTTGGCCATCTGGATGTCTTCTTTAGAGAAGTGTCTATTCATGTTTTCTGCCCATTTCTTCACTGGGTTATTTGTTTTTCGGGTGTGGAGTTTGGTGAGCTCTTTATAGATTTTAGATACTAGCCCTTTGTCCGATATGTCATTTGCAAATATCTTTTCCCATTCCGTTGGTTGGGAGGAGCATTTTTAAATGAACATTTAAAATCACCCATAGAGGTGATTCTCTAATGCAGGAAATGTCAAATGGGAGGGAAGTCCAGGGGGAGAAACAGTTCCTATCTTTTGTGATATACTGGGGACCAAGGGACACACCAAGTGCTGTTCATGTCTTCTCTAATTTAATCTCTAGGACCAATCTGTGCAGTAGGGCTCCCACTATTTCTCTGCAGATCCGACAACTGAGGTTTGGTAGATTATATCACTGTCCAAGTCACATGGCTCTCACTGTCCCTAGAGACTTTTCTATCATCTTCCCAAACGAGGTTTCTAAGGTTAAAGATCCCCCTCAGGGGCACCCGGGTAGCTCAGCCGGTTGAGTGTCCAACTTCAGCTCAGGTCATGATCTCACAGTTGGTGGTTTTGAGTCCTGTGTCAGGCTCTGAGCTAACAGCTCAGAGCCTGGAGCCTGCTTTGGATTCTGTGTCTCCCTCTCTCTCTGCTCTCCCTCGCTCATGTTCTGTCTCTCTCTCTCTCTCAAAAATAATAAAAAAAAATATCCCCTTGAATTATACTCATGGTATCTGCACATGCGTGCACCATGGGGCAATCAGCTAGGCCATGTGAATGCAGATGGAACTTTCCTTTTTATTGCAAGAGACTACAGAGTGCAGATTTAGGCATTCCTTGAAATATTACACAGTGTACAGTGTTTTGTGTGCACCTCACTGCCTGCTCTCCAGTCTCCCAGGCCTCTCCTCTTCTACCACCCTGACCTGTCCCCCAAGTTCCTCCTCTAAAGCTGTTGTGCAGGCCCAAAAATTGTTTGCCTGGTCAGTGCTTGAGAACTAACAAACAGGTTTGAAATTAGCAAACAGAATTTTAAAAATGTTATCCACAACTGCAAGAAAACCCCACAAAACATAACAACAACAACAAAAAAAAAAAAAAAAAAAAAAAAAAAGGAAAGAAAAAGCTGGTTTTCCCCAGGCTCACTCTGCCCAGGAAAGGTTATAGGAAGGTGAACAAAGGAAGTTACTTTGTCTTGACTTCAGGCACACAAGAGTATAAGTAACAGAAAGGAACAAGACTGAGATGTCCTCAGGGATAATGGAATTGGACGTGTTGCTGGGACAAAGGAAGGGCGTATTTTAGAACTCAGATGAATTGTTAGGCACAAAATAACCATCCATGTCAACTGACAAATCTGCAAGTAACTGAAGACTTCAGAGACAAATAAAAAGATGATTTCCTTGTGCTCTTCCAAGTCAGCTGCAAATTTGTAGGAAAAGGGAAGACAGGCAGCTGAATCTCCTGGAGGAAACAGAGAGCGACAGGGAGAAAGGAAGCAGGAGAGGGAAGAAGGAAATCTGGACTGCAAAGATGCTCTTTCGGTCAATAAGTATCCTACAAAATAGGGATGATGGGGGGTATTAATAGTATTTACACCTTAGGGAATTGGATAAAGCCCTTGGTGTTTATCTGACACATAGTCAGAGCCCCATAACTACTAATTATTTGTAACATTTACTTATGCACCCTTTGCAAGGACGTCGGGAAGGTGGCAGAGACGAGAACTCAGTTCTGACCTTACAATCTTATGCAAGAGGGCAGAAGCATGCAGAAATTCTGCTTTTGACTGCAGTTTTAAAGTATCACAAAATTGTACAGTTGCTCAAATAACAGAGCTCCCAAGTGATATTTACAGGCATTGTTGCTTTAATTTTTTTTAATGTTTATTTATTCTTGAGACAGAGAGAGACAGAGCATGAAAGGGGGAGGGTCAGAAAGAGAGGGAGACACAGAATCAGAAGCAGGCTCCAGGCTCTGAGCTGTCAGCACAGAGCCGGACGTAGGGCTCGAACTCACAGACCATGAGATCATGTCCTGAGCCGAAGTCAGAAGCCCAACCGACTGAGCCACCCAGGGACCCTGCATTGTTTCTTTAAAAACTGTGGCCATACAGCAATACCGAACATGGCATCCTTGCTGATGAATTGCCTTCCGGGCAGGGAGATCACAAGAAGGGCAGAGGTGGCAGGATGGAGACGGGTGCACGTAACATCCTTCCCTTTCTTGAACTCTTCCGACATTATCCCGCTTTGTACACATTCACTTGTTTTTGTTTCAGTAGCTAATTTAGGGTGGAGATGATGAAGCGCATGGATTTAGAATGACAAAGGTTGTCTGTCTCCTGTCTCTAACAGGTTCCTAAGCAACAGCAAGCTGCTCTGGTCAGAAATGTCTTAGCAGTCTAGGGATTCCTCCGCATCAGAGCTCAAACCCAACTTACAAATGCGAGTCAAATTGTCTAAGAGGCTGAAGGAGAGAAAATCCTTTCCGATGCCCCAGTTCTAGGCTTTTTAAGACAGTAGCAGCAACCGGAATCTTTAGGAGGAATCAGAAAGTGGATGTCAAGGCTGCTGAAGCCTGAATTTGCAACTGCAAGTCTTGCTGAAGGCACTTGGTTAGCTCAGCAGTCAACATTTATTATGAGAAGAAAATAAATATGAATGAATATATATGTGTGTGTGTGTGTGTGTGTGTGTGTGTGTGTGTGTGTGTGTATGTATAAATTGTGAGAAGTTTTTGTCCTCACCCCTCCCAGGACACCTGGAGCACAGCCCTAATGGAAGTCCTTTCAGTCTCTTTTTCCAGTGTTCCCAGGGACATGCCCATCTGTTGTTGACACCCAAGAACCTCAGCTCCCTCACCTCCTCTAACCCTGGTGGTGCGATCATGACATTTTCAAACCAAAGCAAGGACAGCCCCTCTGGGCAGAAGGAAGACATGCCTGATACAATTGAAACCCAAACTCGTTGGCATTGTTTGCCATTTTAAAATACTCCTGGGTAGTACCAGATATAGATGAGGAACTTTGTATGTCTCTGTACAGTGTTAGCTGCCGGGTGTTAGGGAAGGGTTAGGACAGAATTAAAGAATTCTATCTGTTTTCTCACTACATCAATGGGCTGCATCACTTGGTTTAAAAGAAAAAAAAAATCTCTGAAGGTAAAATTGTATCCCTTCCCTAATTTAACTGGGCTACTTCAAATCTATTTTGAAGAATGCCTTTCCATAGACAAATGGACATCGCCTTTTTGGGGCTTGTAGAGCATGCTGGTTAAGAACCTGAGGCTGGTGCGGGGGGCACCTGGGTGGCTCTGTCGATTAAGCATCCGACTCTTGGTTTTGGCTCAGGTCAACATCTCGAGGTTTGTGAGTCTGAGCCCTGTGTCAGGCTCCACAGTAGCAGTGCAGAGGCCTGCTTGGGATGCTCTCTCCCTCTCTCTCTGCCCCTCCCTCACTTGTGCTCTCTCTCTCTTAAAAAAGAAAAGAAAAGAAATCTCCTCCCAAACGTGAGAAAGGTGAGTCAACTTTGATCCCTGACTCACCCGCTACCTCCTACCTGGGAGACCTCAGACAAACAGCTGTACCTCTGCAAGTCAGATCTGCTTATCCTTCAGGCAGGGAAGAAGAAACCACTGCTGCCTCAGAGCATTCTTTTGAGGATTCCGAGAGACCATGGTATGAAGTCTCCCTCTCAGTGCCTGGCACATAAATACTCAATTAAGTGAGAGCAACTGTTTCATTGTTATGAAAGAGACTCTCAATCAATCAGAACCCACATGCTGATCTGTAAAGTAACTGGAAAATGTGTTTTAGGCAATGAACATTTCTGTAGCTAACCACGTGATAATTATACAAGCAAATATTTCATCCTTGTTGAGCTCACCATAGAGTCTGCAAGGTCTGTGATTTATAAGGGACACAAAAACCCACTAGGGTCAAAATAGCACCTGAATTTGAAGACATTCCTTTCTCACGAACTTGGCAGTTTGTAAAGACAAATCACTATGAATGTTAGGCTATTCATGGGACAGACAGCTTTAGAAAGTCATGGTTTCTGGCTGTCTGAACCGTTTCAATAATCCATCTAAATCCTCTTGGACCTCTGCTATCCTCTTCCTCTCTGTCCAGAAAAGTGACAAGGATATTGAATGCAAGGCGGTTATGTGACTTGGAGTCAGCTAGAACTATCTTCAAATTCTAGATCCACAGAATACAAGCTGTATGGTCTTGAGCACCAGTCTGTGCCTCTGGGGTTGGGGATGCATGGGGGACAATCCTGATAGGGTTGTTGGAAGGATTTAAAGAGAATATGCAAGAAATGGCCTGGCCACGGTAAGAGCTCAGCAAGTGGCAGCTGGTAAGATGATGAAAATCCTTCTCAAACTTTCTGCTCTGAGGATTCTGTCTTAAATTATTGAGGACCCCAAAGAACTTTAGTTTGTATGTGTTTTAATATGTATTTAACCTATCAGAAATTAAACGAGAAACTTTAAGAATGTTTGTATTATTTAAAATTTATAACAAATCCTTTACATGCCCACATAAAAACAATAAAAAATAACTATTTTCTGAAAACAAGAAAAATAGAAAAATGTCATTCTTTCACTTTTCTTTTTCAAGTCTCTTTTAAATTCTGTCTTAATAGAAGAGACTGGAATTCGTAGTAGAAGAGAGTGGAATTCTTTTATCTGCCTTTGGTACAATCTGTTGCAATATCACACATCATGTAGCTCCTGCAAAATTCCATTTTACACTCAAGAGAGAATGAGAATGGAAAAAAGCAAATAATATCTTAGTGTCATAAAAACTGTTTTGACTTCATAGACCCCATGATAGGGTCGCAGGGACTCCATCACTTTGAAAACAACTGACTTTATAGTGACTGCCTTTCAGACTCTCAACTGTCAAAGATGATCCAACTGCTTATATTGGAAAAAATGAGGCCAGTGCATAAGAGAATAAAAGGAATATCAAGACCAAGAATATAATAAATGTGAGGTCCACGGAAGAATTTCCTTTGGGGGATAAGGCTGTATTGAATAAGGGTTGGGAGGAGAGCAGGAGACCAAACATATTTACAGAATCAGACAAGTATGAGTTATATGATCAAAACAAAATGGACATATTTCTGTGATGCTGGTTATCTAGACATCATCGATCAGGCTTCTCTGTCATCTCCTTCTTCCTTCGGCACCCCATCTCCTCTACTCCACCTCAGAACAGCAAGAAGATGTTTACTTGCTCCCTGGATTATTGGATGATGTAGTTCTATCCTAGTGTGTCATGGTGAGCCAAAGCCATGAACAACTTACGGGTTTTTTGGGCGTATAAACCTGAGTTCAGGGGCACCTGGGTGGCGCAGTCGGTTAAGCATCCGACTTCAGCCAGGTCACGATCTCGCGGTCCGTGAGTTCGAGCCCCGCGTCAGGCTCTGGGCTGATGGCTCAGAGCCTGGAGCCTGTTTCCGATTCTGTGTCTCCCTCTTTCTCTGCCCCTCCCCCGTTCATGCTCTGTCTCTCTCTGTCCCAAGAATAAATAAAACGTTGGAAAAGAAAAAAAAATTAAAAAAAACAAAAAAAAACAAAACCTGAGTTCAAATCCCAGATTTGCCACTGCATAGCTATGCAGTCTTGGTGAAGTTATGTAAACTTACTGGATCTCAGAATACGCGTGGTAGATTTAAAAAGGCTACATTCTCTGAAACTTTTCTCATCAAACGATGAAGTCAGTTTCCCCAAGCCTTGTCTTGGGCCGGCTCTGGCTCTTCATCACTCCATGTGGTAGAAGCAGCAACATGAGACTTCTGAGCATGGCTTCAAGAGGCCTTGCAGCTTCCACTCCTGCCTTCCCGGAATCCTAAGCCCCCACCATATTAACCTATCAGTGTCAGCCTAGCAGCCATACAGAAAATCCCAGTGAGGACCACCCCATCACCTACAGAATTGTGAGAGATCGCCATTTTGGGTCAGGCCACCAAGCAGGTGGGTGTTCCCTAGGGTGACCAGTTTGTCCCAGTTTGTCCGGGACTGCCAATTTTAACCTCTGGTCGCACATCCCAAGAAAGCCCCCGGTCCCTTTGGGTCACCCTATTTGCAGCACAGCCACACACACACCTTAAGCAGGGATAAGACCATGCAAGTCAGTGTTTTAGACAAAGATATGAAATGAGGCTAAAAGTGAAATATAGAGCCTATACAGAGTAGCGTATTTTTTCTTGTTTTCAATTTACAGAATAACTCTGTAAGAACTTATTTTATAGTAACTTAGTAAAATAAATATTTCCATAGTTAATAAAAATCTGATCTGTCATCTTTGTCTATATATCTGAGTTTCTCATTCAGGGCACCTAATTGCTTTAAATCTACCCACTAATGTTCTCTTCTGGAAGAATCCTACGCTTCAAGCTAAGCACAAAGGTAGCAGGCCTCTGGGAAATTACAAACCAAAAAGGGAAAGAAAACACCGGACTTAACCAAACTCAAACCAGCTGTGAATTCTCAAAACAGTATCACTGTTGAACAGGGAAAACACTTAATATTGTATCATTCTGGGTGGGTCTGGAATAGGACTTTTTTTTTTGGCACTACTTTTTTCCCAAGGGCATGTCTAGTGAAAACACAATCCAAGGAGATGATCTGCAGGTAAGATCAATACAGTGCACCCACGAAAGGGCAGAACCCTGGGGGGAGTCTACAGGGAATAAGACTGGAACTCTTGGGACTCTCTTTTAGAGTCCCAGGAAAAATGGTGGGGGAGGGAGGCCAGAACTCTTGCAAAAAGCTGAAATTTGCTAAATGGTGGTGCAATCCTTTCCTCATGTCATAATTATTTGACCTATAATTTATTTTAAATGACCAAGAGGTAATAGGTCTTTCTTCCTAAAAGAAATTGCCTGCTAGTCACACAATTAAAATAATTTCGTCACCGTGGCCAAAAGAATTTCACACATTCAAGACAATAACTTTCGTGTACATTGCTAAAGAATTCTGACTCAGCAAAAAACACACATGAAATCATCCAGCAGGGCAAACAACAAAAAAATTGTCAGCCTTGGAGAATTTAATCAAGAAGGTATTCCCTTCTGCAGACATCTGACAGCCAGCTTGTGGAAAATGGGTCCAGACACATCTGTGTTGCCTGTGTCTTCCTTGTACACAGGGACATATCAAGACAGCCAAGAAAGGTATTTCTGTTGCTATGCAAATAAGCAAAAGGCTGATTCTTGAACAGGATCAAACTAGGCTTCAATCAGCCAAGCGTCAACTTTTCACTGCTTCTTAGAGAGCATAAGCAAATGTACAAAGAATATAGGTCTTAACTTTGTAAAGAATGGAAGGTAGGCAAGGCTCTACATTGTTTAATACACTCTAAAAGCAATAGACCACCCTCCCCATGGCATGGATTTGTATATTTGAGGATATACATGGATAAGATGGATAGATAGATGGCTGTTTGCATCTATATCCCCATTTTCTGCAGCGATATCCCTATCTATATCCATCATCTGGCGTGATTATATTTCCCTTCATAGGGACTGAAGAGTACAATTTCTCCACTTTAAAGCACTAGATTATTCACACCTAAAGCTTAACAATTTTTTTTTATTCTGTTGACAACTAGAAAGCCACTACAATAATTTGGGACAGAGGTCAATATTAGAGAGCAGGGGGTTAAAAACTAATGGTTTTCCAAATTAAAGTCAGTGTCAGGAGTTGAGTTTTAGACTCATAGGGATAGATTTTCTGGCCATTTTCTAGACATTTCTAGGCATTTATGGAGATTTTAATATTTATTCTCTAAAATTAAATACCTCCTAGTTTGATAGCATAAAAATGTACACAAAGCTCCATGAACAAAAATGCAAATCAAAGATCTGTTTTTCAAAGGATAAAGCTTTAACAATCACTAAATGAAACAAATTATGCAATAATTATGCAACCAAGAGAATAATAAAAGGAGAATGGGAGGTATCTGAAAGATTTATGTTAAATTGTAACAGTTTATTTTATTTAAGTGGCCATAAATGCCACCAATAGGATAACATATCAAAAGGCTTCACTCCTTTCCCATGAGCCTCCACCGTCTTCCACCAGAATAAGGACTCTAGGCTTTTAACTGGTACCTCTTTTCCTCACAATCTGTTCTTCATATAGAAACAAGGGTCAAGGGATGCCTGAATGGCTCTGTCAGTTGAGCATCTGACTCTTGATTTTAGCTCAGGTCATGATCTCAGAGTCATGAGATGGAACCACACGCTGGGCTCTGTGCTGAGCATGAAGCCTGCTTAAGATTACCTCTGTCTCTCTCACTCTTTCTGTCTCTCTCCCTCTCCCCTGTGTTCTCTCTCTCTCAAAAAAAAAAAAAAAGGAAAAAAAAGAAAAGTCAAGGTGAATAAAAAGATAACTGTATCTATCAGTTCCTCTGCTATACACTTCTAAATGACTTTGAATGTTTAGTCTAAGGGAAATAAAAACCCCTTAACTTGGGCAGCAAAGCATTAAGTTCCCTGGCCATCTCTGCAACTTGACTGCAAACCACTCTGTCCCTTGATTGCTGTGCCAGTCACGGAGGCCTCCTGTTCTGCTTCTTGAGAACAGTAGAATGTCTCTTGCTTTTAGGTATTTAGTTTTCTTCTTCCCATTGCCTTGGGATGTCCTATCTCTGGCTCTCATCCTTCAAATCTAAGCCAACATTACCTTCCCAGAAAGGCTTCCCTGGTCACTTTAAGTAGCCTTCTCTCTGCTACCTTTACTCCTATTACCTCACTCTGTCACTCACTTTCATGGCTCTTATCAAAGTCTGAAGTTATTGTTTATTAGTTTGTTTGTCATCTGTCTAGGCTGCTGTAAGTACCTTGGAAGCATGACCTTGATTTGCTCAATTTTGGATCCCAAGTGCCGAAAATAGTACCTGGTTTTGGTTGAAGGACAATTGCTCTGACATCTAAATAACTGATTGGAGGAGAGCAAGACTGGAGTGGGGAGAACACTAGGAGGCTAGTGCACTAGTCTAGGGGAAGGGTGATGGTGGCTGTGACCAAGGTGAGGGTAATAGTGATAGGGAGATACAGGTGTATAAGAAAGATCTTCAGGGTATAGAATCAGTAAGGTTGGGTACTTGGTTGGATACAGGCGATCTTAGGTTGGTATCAAGCCTTCCTTCCTCATAATGAATTTCCCAAATAGGATCCTTCCTATGTAAGTTTTTGTGACTAATGAATTGTCAGTGAAACCAGCCTGCTACTGAGCACAGGTGATTGGTAGAGGATGTATGACACCTGGTACCCATATGTAGGTCATAAGTAGGAGATAAGATATTTCAATTTTCCAAGGGCAGTCCTGGTCCTAATTATAAATAATAACCTCATTCCCTCTCAAAAGTGTCTTGATTTAAATAGTAAATTAGATGGTCACACTAGACACTTAAAAGAAGTTATTTCCCCCTAAAATCATCTAGGGGTATGAAGTCTGCCCAACAAGAGTGTCCAGTGTTGAGTGGTGGGCAAGCCAATAAAATCTAATTTCTAGGAACACATAAATAGTAGGTGAACAAACAGAATGGGCAACTCTGTACATGAGGTGCAGCCTCTGTCTGGGAGGCCAGGTGCCTATCCTAAAGCTATACTTCTCTGTGAGTAACAGTAAGGCTTACAGACTCCCTCCCTCCTTGATCCCAGCTAATCCTTCTGGCTACTTATATTACTGAGAGTCCTTTGAACTAACCTCTTCCTCAGCACTAATGAGCTTAAATTACAAAGCTACCACTCTAAGGCAGCAATGTCCAATGGGAAGTATGTATGTCTTGCAAGGATTTGCCTCTCATCTATAGGAAGATACACTAGAAATTTGTGATGCAATATGGCAGTCTCTCAACCTGTGATGGTCAAAGAAGCCAACAGGACCCAAGACTTGACCTCATGGTATATATAAGAGCTCACACCTGGCAACCATGAAATGTTGAAGGAGGGCTGAAAATAAGCTTTCCTGATGACTGCGAGCAGCAAAGTCATAGACATAAATCTCTTAAATGCATCCACAAATCCTAGGCTTTGAAGATATTTCAAACTTAGAAGCTAAGAGTGATTTTATAAGTGGTAACTTTAAGGCCACGTGGCTCAGTGTCTTCAAAATCAATATCAATGTCTATGTTTCTTAATTGTTGGTCTGAACTTTAAATGGTCCATTAGTGTATAAATTATAGGAGTTCCTGTACCTTCCCTCCACTGATAGTTTTTTGTTGTTGTTGAAAAAAAATGATACTAGTTATGACTCCACCAGGCATCTCCTTAATACAAAAACTGGGGATAATGTGATATGATGTTTAAGAATGCAGGTTAAAGTTTCTTATCAGTGATCCACTGTTCTAATTGAGAAAGTACTTTCTATGACCCCAAACTGGAGCTTACGCAGCTTCTTTTGCTAATATCCCATAAAATGTTACAGGGGCCCTCTTTGCTCTTTCTGTTTGCCAATGGCCACTACCCAGAAAGCCATAGTTGGGATGGAAGATAGGTCTTTGTCCGAGTGACAGAAAGTGTAGAAGTTTTCTCAAAGTATTCCCTACACGAGGAGATGCCTTAACCATAACTTGATTCACTGGGAGCCATAAAATTTGATTGATAACCAGCAACTTAAAATAATTTGAGGTCTACAATGCAATGATATAGCTTCAGAAATTGAGAAAAATACTAACACAAGTCTGTCCTAAGCCCTGGAGATTCCGATGACTTTCTACTAAAAACAATGTACGGTAATATAGTATATAGTAATGCAAAGGAAAACAAAAGGAATATGGGGCTACAAGATTTAAATCCAATAAAATATCCAGATATTTAAATCCAATGAAAGTATCTAATTATTGTCTAGGTTTACCAAAGTGTCATTGGAAAAAGCAGTACTGACATTTTCTTTTATTCTTTCCTCATTTTTTTTTCCCTTAAATTAAAACTCACTGCAAAAAAAGCCTCTGGCTGGGCTCTGAAAAACACTATTCATTTTTCCCCCTGACCTGATTAGTCCGAGTGTCTTTCGAACTATTCGTTTTCAATTTGCACCACTGCCAGAGAGAAAGGCCCTCAAATTAATGGTTGCATTGATTGTTTATGCCTCCAGAGGAACATTAAAAATTTTCAGCAATGCTCAAAGAAATGCTGATCTTCTGAAAGGATTTTTTAAAAATTAAGAGTTTTGGGAACTTGCCAAAAGTGTGTTTAAAATTCCACTTACAAGGTTGGCTGCCTAGTGAGTTGGAATGGTGAAGGTTTTGTCATTTCTTAGAACAAAAAGCTTCAACCTTGGATTCTGCGATCCTTAGACCCACCAGTAGAGGGGTCTTGATAGAACTGCAATTCTGGCTCAAATGTAGGGCCCATTTACCACCCTGGCTTCCCCTTAATAACAAATGCTACCCCACATCACTTCCCTAAGTGCCCTTCCTGGGTGGTTTCTCCTCTTTGCCTTGGCTTCTGGAAGTTACACTTAAGAAAAACTCAAAAGGTTTGGACAAACATTGGCCTGTTCGTTTGGCAAAGCAGGGATGGGAATTTGTGCAGAGTTTTTCTTAGGCAAGTTTCTCTTCACTTCCTGCCAAAGAAGTTCTCATGCTGTGTCTCAAATGGAGGAAGGTGACAGATGACCACTCATTCCTTCCTACATGTACTCTAAAGAACTGCAACAGGTATTTGTAGCAGGGTAAGGACCACATTACGAGAAAGCTCACTTTCATTATTGGTCTCCTATTTTTATATTGGCCAATACAATGATAGCCTATTCATGATAGCAGCACACACAAAATCAAAGCTCACTAAGGACTAACGAACAAAGTTCAGGGATAAGAAGTAGAAATACTTTCTTCTTTTTATTGGGGTTTGAGGGCTATGGTTTATGCCATGGTAACTGAGATATCATTAGATACTGAAGTAGTTCCCATTATTTTAAGTGATACTAAATGCTCATCTTTCTCAATCCCATCTCATGTCCAAAACTTTCTTATGGGTGTCTGAACCAAGCAGTCATACTCTCAAATGCCCACATGCCTCTTTGGAAATGCTTTGACCTGGCTTGGCACACAAGAGAGGGGTCTGTCCTAAATGACAGCTTATTTGAGCGAGTTATAGCAATATAAACAGGCCTGGTTAAAACCAAGAGCTTGTGGAATGCTAAACTAGAAAAGGAAAGGTCAAACTGTTTGAGACTTGGTATCAGACCTGCTGGTGGCTGGTCAACACAGTCAGAATTGTCTCACAAAACTGCCAGCTGGAAAACCAAACACTGTGCAGAGTCCTGGGGCCCTGCACTGATCATCTGAAAAACCCACAACTGCAACTATAACCCACAACTATATGCACCTTGTGCTCCATATGAATTATGATGGGATTCTGCCAATTTCTTCCCTACCCCAAACCACTATTCATAAATGATTGGTGTTGTTTCTTCAACCGTTGTTCTGACCATGTGGTATTAATACTCATAGGGACCTGGTAACTTCCAACACAACCAAACATTCTGAGATTCGTTGTCTACGTCTTTTGGCAGCTGCACCAATATGATGGACCTGTTGTTTACTAGACTCTACCTGAGGTCATCTCCCACTCTTGGTTCACCTCTCCAGCTTTGGAGTTTGTTGTCCTATTTATGCAATGCATGGAATGTTCTCCTGTGTCTTGATTACATCACATTGTTCAGGTCCTTTTAAAATCTTAACAAGCTACTGCATGAAGCTTTCCTGGAATCACTGATTGCATTTTTCAGGCCACAGATAATATCCTCTGGTTCATTTTCCTGGGCAATGCACTCTTAAAGACTGATTTTATTACCTGGTACGGCACATCTCCTGTTACCCTGAAAGCCCTTGAAAACAGTTCTTAATAAATACTTAAGATGCCTGCTAGGTTATCAAACTGGGTTGGGGTAGACTATGTAAAAAGTAGTAGATTGTGTGAGCAGTTTCCCCTGGTAAAAAGGTTATTTTATTACTGGCATGGTTTACAATTACAGGTACATGATAAAAATAAAAAGCAGACCAATTTTCAGTTGGTTTTACTATTGTTTAAATTCTCTACTGACGTTGACATCGGAAGACTGTTCCCACTCCATCTTTGTACACCATTGTCCAAAGCGACTCCAAAATCACCAACTTCTATTTGAAACCAAAGCAATTCTGCAAGACCCTCCTTAATACAGCACTTATTTTACCCAGTAACAGAGATTTCAAACACCATGTACATAGCCAATTACCAAGTCATTCTCACGTGGATTTAAGATTGCAAGAAACACTTGCATTGACTTTCATGCTCTAGCTTTTTCTTCCTGTGTTAATACAAATGAAATAAAGAAACTAACTACATTTCTTAGTCTATAAAATCTCAAACTTACCCTTATATGGTAGTTTTATCTCCACTGTACCCAGCTGAATCTCTTTTAGAGTCTCCCTTCATTTAAGTCAAATAATTCTTAACAAATGACCAAGCTGACTGAAAAGATTATTTTGTCTCTGGGGACTTTCATGAGATCCAGAGCTCCCATATACAAAATCATGTCCAGTAGTTTACCTTCTCATCACCTGCAATAACTCTTTCAGGGTTGTTCTTCCCTGGTGTACTAGTTACAGACATGTAAAGAGCATAAAAGTGTGTGCAGAGATGGAACATGTCAGGACTTTAGGGCCAGACCTGGATGATACACACCATTTGTGGTCACCCTCTATAGCACTCATGGGTGAAAATCAGGAACACTCCACACCCAATAGCAAAGAAGACTGAGGAAGGTTTGGCCAGGAAGAATATGAAAGGGATGTTGGGGCCAATTATGATCTCTACCTTATGACCAGATGGTAAGAGCCATGACCTCAAGGTATGCTCAGTCCTGTCACTACCAAACCTCTTGTGCTTGATACAATGACTCATACATCATAGAATCTTAGTAAATATTTGTCGACTGGATGTATGATAAGTATTGTGTGAATAACAAGGAAAGGACTGAACCTAGAATAAAATTCAAACACTTTAAGTCTTACCTCTAATAGATGGGTTCATCCACTAAAAATCTAAGAAGCAGCTCAGCTGATCCCATGAATGCTGATGAAACTTTATCATTTGGTTGAGATGTTTAAAAACGAAGGACCACTTATACCAATTCACTTAAAAATTGTTCAGTTTTAAGCTTCTAAATAATTTACATGTGCATACATATTTGATTACATAAGCTGTTTGCTGAATAAATGTCAAGAAAAAACATTGGTTTCACGTGGTTTTCAGAGACCAAAGGGAGGGCATGTAAACATTTACAATGAACAAACACAGCCTCAATTCAGTGTCTTGGTACAAGGGGCTTTGGAATAAATGGGAAAAACAATTCTCTGTGTTTTAAGTTTCCCTTGAAGGACCTTACTATTGCATGCCATCCAGAAAGCCTAGCAACCAATTTATAAGCTCTCATAAATCAATCTTTGCTGGGTAGTAGCCCACTTTGTGTTCTAATGGTAAGCATTTCTACTTCTGCCAGAAAGGAATACCAATGTAGAAGCTCTAGAGATGTGGCTAATTCTTGCAGGTACAATAGGAGAACAATGATGACTAATGGGCTACATTCTCAAGATCACAAGAGAACTGTAGATTAACAAGTAAAAAGAATAATTATCCCCCAATCATAGACATTAGAAAACCAGGATACTGCAGAGATGAATTGCTCCGGCATGCCAAAGAAACTAATGAAGTCATTCCCCCATCTATGCTTCAAGATAAAGATACAACGCGCACGCGCACACACACACACACACACACACACACACGCAAACACGCACACATGCACACACATTTTAAGAAAAATGAAGCAGCAGGTCGCTTTTACTTAAGGTTGTGTTCTTTTTTCCCTAATGGACTGATGATATGTTATAAAGGGTTATATAGATAAGTCATCCCACGTCAAATCACTGCTTGAATAAAATATTTCTATCCCATTTAACCAGATACTACAGAATAAAACATAAAATCAACAGGCACTAAAAATGAAGACGAAATAAAAAAAGAAAGAAACCGCAATGGTCCTCCACTTAACCTGCAGAACGTGCCTGATTCTCTTCCATGACCAGTTTCCAACGATTTCATCTCCACTTTGATGTTGGACATCTAGATGACCAAATTTCTAGTTTTAGGTTATGGGACTGCTTATCTTGGAGTTTATAGTTTAAGATCTATAAAAATGAGGAATATAACATAACAACATCAGGACTGAAACACTGCTTAGTGATTATCTGGCTTTAGGGTACATCAGAGTCACCAGCACAGTTCATTAAAATGTAGGTTGGAGGTTTTGATTTAGTGGATCTGGAGTGGAGACTGGAAATTTGTATTTTTTTTACAAGTTGCCAGGTGATGCTGATGTGGCTGTCCCAGGGGCCACACTTTGAGAACTAATATATTAAGTTAATCAAATACCTGATTGGAGATCCTTCATATGTCTGGAATACAGAATAGATTTCTGCCCTTAAAAGGACAGAGTTTTTCCCAAACCATAGATACTTTCATACCAGCACTCATTGTATCTACCTTTATTTAAAATTCCTTTTTGGGGTATATTTAAGGATTTTCTTTTAATGTAATGAAATGCTAGTATAAATAACAGTAATTTGTAAGAGTGTTCACAACATACAATTGAAAAACAAGTGAAATTGAATATTTAATAGCTTTCAAATACAAATATTTATAAGAATAGTAAAAACCAAGTAAAATAAAGGTCAGGCAGGCACAGTGACTCTGAAGTTCTTAACAGGTATGATGGCTATTCTGTCAGTAGAGTTGACAAGCTCAGAGTCAAAAGTCTCCAATGACTTTGTTGTGCTTGTGTGTGTTTTAGGGGTCTCTATGTCCAACAATAGAGTCACATCTCTTGAGGCCTATTTTTTTGCAGGATTCAAACTGCAATTTGATTTGATGGATCTCATGACAATGTAACAACTTGCCTTCTGGATGACTGTTCTCCACCTCAAGAGTCCACCAGCATGGCCTCTTGGAAAGTCTTCCACTGCTCCTTTGGAACTGATAATAGGTTGGTGGAGTAGAAGACCAGGGTGCAAACTCACTTCCAGTTACCAAAAGCAGTGTGACTTGATCACTCTGAAGTCAGTGTTTCTGACTGTCAAATGGAGCTTTTTCTACCCCTTGCAATGATGGAATGGAGTATGATACACGAAGGTGCCTGGAATGTTTTGGCCCCTGGAAAACAGGACCTGAGACCCAGTAGGCCCATCAATCAATTTTTCTAATCCTTTTTTTTCTGTATAGGAAAACTTTTGAAATGGTAACAAAATCGACTCTAGATTAAGCAAACTTCAGAGGGCACATTACTGGGACCCAGGTGAGCCTGCAGGCTAATAATTTTGACATGAGTTCACAACCTTGCTCTGCTTCTCACTGGCAGTGTGACCTTCATAAGGTTAGCTCAAAGTCCCTGATTTTCAGGTTTGTTTCTTTCTTACAGAGTTGTTGTGAGCATGAAATAATTATGTATTAAGCGTTAAACACAATAACACATGGTGAATATTCCATAAATGCTAGCTACTTCCACTGATAACATTTTGCACATAATTTCAGGGTATTCATGGAATTCTTTGAAGTCTATCTACAGATATGTTCACACTTGGGTCCCCTGGATACTGATGATTTATGATATGAGGTATTTTCCATGTATAATGCTGTTAATCCATCACTTGGTGGTTTGCTTTACAATGTATCTTTTTTCTTCTGTGTTCAGATGATGGGTTATGGACTTTGCAATGTTTTTCTATGACCTACTGAATGGAAAGCTCCAATGCAGCCTAGAAGCCTCTGAGTCTTGCAGATATGTTCAAACTCAGCCTGGACTCTGGTGACATGGCCTGCAGTGGTGCCTGTCTTTTCCTAGGAGTCCCTAAGGCATCCTCATTTTTCCTTCTAACTCCTCTCTGGCCTCTGCTGGCCCTTGCACACTGTTGCATTTGTGCTCTGTGACAGCCATGCATAGAACTCAGCCTGTTGACTGGTTTTCACAAGAAATCTGCACTGGGACTCTGGTGAAGAGTCCCATTGTCGAAAGCAAAATTTCACCTTCTTGATTGCTCCATTCTCCCTCCCCTCTTGCTCTCCAGCATACCAAAGAATCTCCTGCCTTGCTTCATTCATACACAGTCCTCAGCCATATCTACACCTGCCTTCTTTTACACCACTCTGGATTGAAAACATGCTTCAACTGGAAAAATCTGTGACAAAGTACGGTAAAGAAAGTTCATCTTTCTTTCCTTTTCTTGAGCTTTGTTTTGTAAGGATGTAGTTCTCTCTAACTTGCATACGGCTAGAATTAGAAATAGACATAGTTTTTCCCCTTGACTGGTTTTGAGATCAAAGACAAATGGGCAATCTCCCAAGATCTGGATGAAGTTTTCACACATCTTAAACCACACTCTGTATTATGCAAGCCTTTTGCACAGACAGGTGTGCATGTGGTGAAGGGGAACCGTACCACAAACTGTAAAGGAGAGCAGTAAGATGAACACTGATTGAGATGACAAAACACAGACATTACATTACAGATTCCACACCAGCTCTCCAGACCCTGTGTTTGCTGTAATGTGAATACATCACCAAGAAAAGCCCTTCCCTTGCCTCTCATGATGACTTGAGCCCCCCAAACCATGCCGTTTGGGCAGGATTGACACTTTACACATCACTCAGCTGAGCTTCTTAAAGGAACATGGGAAAAACCATAATGCACCTGTCATTTTAACATTGGGAATTCAGTCAAACCGCAATGCCCAGTGATAAATCTAGAATGTGAATCAAGGATGCTGATGTGCTCATCTTTCTGTCCCTAGATTAATCTGAAAGAGATTAATCAACTTCACAATTCCCTTTTCAGAAATAACTTACAAGGGTTTGGGAAAGAGCCTGTTTGATTCAGAATAGAAACGTTCATGCGGGTTTCTCAATTTCTTCAGAAGCTCTCTTCATGGAATTCTAGGAGAGATTAGGATTGATCTTTAGGGATGGCAGCAAGGTGCCAACTGAAAAGGTCACCCAAATGGCACTGCAATATGAAGACAATTCTGCTTTCCTGGGTTCCTCTCCGGGAGTCAGTAGTCTACTGCATAAATTTGGAATTTTATTCTAAGGACTGCTTGGGGATGAGGCGTAGGATTTCCAAGGGACATGTATAGTCACATTAGGTGATTGACGAATGGCCTTCTAAAAGACTTGGTCCCATCTCTCTGTGGGGTCTCACTTTTGCAGTAGAGAGAGGGCAAGTATGGGGATCATTTGGAATACTAGTGGTGAGACTGAGTGCAGCCACCAAGGTCTTTTTTCCCTGCCCAGCCTCCATGCAGTTTTCTGCCTCTCTGATGAATGAATGCTGAACAGATACTTAGAGAATCTTTATTTAAATTCATGCTAATCATCAGTCCTTCAGTGGAGACCCTTATGAATCTGGGCTGTGCTTGGGAGCCCTCTGTGTATGCCAGCCAGCTACCAGCAGAGGTTCCGCGTTGCACTGAAGGAATTACTCCCATGAATTCATTCCTTTGGAGGGAGGCTGATCGATGAAAAGTTCAAGAGTTACAACAGCCTCAATGATTTAGGTTTATCATTTTCAAGTTCCCACTGACAGGAACTGGTCGGGGGGGTTACAGGAAGGAGGGGAAAGGGTGGAGAAGCCACATGCCTTAGACAACCCAGCAAATGTCTTAATAAATAGATAAGAATCTGGTTCACTTAGCATTTTCAATATTAGAAAGCAAGTAGGACCAAAGCGGGGCCTAAGAACTGCATGTTCTTCCCTACTAAGAGAAAAGAGATGCCACAAACTGATGTGTGCTCAACCTTCATGACTGGTGCAGGAGATCATTAACATTAGGTTGGGCATTGGCTCAGAGAAGGCTATAAATGATTCAGCTGGTAAACATCAAAGGAAAATTGATTTCTCCTCAAGTGCCCTCTACAATATTATTTCATTTGTCTCTAAAAGGTTAGATCGATTTTAATATCCCACTGTCTTGTGAATTCCTATTCATCCTTCAAAACCCACTCAGACACCAGTATCACAGACCAAAAAAGGTGTACCCCAATCTCCTCCTGTTTAGGGCATCAATATGGATTTTCCATATGTATGTACTGTTACTCTCACTATACGGAATTTTCAGGTGTTCATTTGCAGGACTGTCTCTTCTACTGGGTAGGAGTTCCTTAAGTCCAGACATTGGTGTCATTTATCTCTGGGTACTTATTTTAACCTATAGTTTGGCACTGTATATGGTCTATACCTACTTAAGGGACACATTTATCATAAGTACAGTATTTATTCTGTAACTTCTGGTGGCCATGCAGAAACATCCTGGTTTCCTTTCTGGCTGCGGGTCATGGGCTAGTTACTCTAATCTAATTAAATTATTTCCTGGATTAGATCATTGAATTTAAATAATTCTCTTGAGGCTGGAGAACTTGCGAAATGATCCAGCCATCTTTTATAAGTTTGTGATACACTTATTAGGTATGAAACCTGACCCACACAAGGCTGTTTATAGTTTTAATTATCCCATTTACTATGAATAGTCACATAGCACGTTACAAAGTATTAGTGCATTTATTGTATATGCCCCTTTCTAAAATAAGAAAAACTCAAAATTCCCTATTACATCTTGCCTCAAGGATTTCAGAAAAGGTACTAGGGACTTGTACAGTATGATCTCATCACGAGAACCCATATCATAGAGTAAGTGTCCTGGTTGATGCTTACTTCAGCAAAGCAACATCAACTACCATGTTAAATTGGTGTTAGTCACTTGGTTTTTATTGTTTGTGTTACTTTGTATTTAATTGTCAATGTATTTGGGATATAAATGTGGCAGAAGCTCTATACATTTTGCTGTTAATTTATAATTTTATGTTGATAATAGTTCAACGGTAATAAAAGCAACCTAAGTACATAAAAAAATTAGATAAATGAATAAAAGAATTGCAGAGCCAAAATTAACTTAAAAAAAACAAACCTTACTTGGTCCTGGGGGACAGCATAAGTGATTTTGTGTCTGATTATACACAGAGATGTATATATAGCACTAGTTGTATATGTAAATATACAACATGTGCTGTTATATTGATGGACACTGCACACATTTGGATTAGTCTTCCTCCTACTTATACAGAGTCACAGAAATAAGTGATTCTTTCCCTCAACTTGTCCTTTCTCTCCTTGTGCAGGGGTGATGCTAATCTTCTCTGTATCGTTCCAATGTTAGCATATGTGCTGCTGAAGTAGGCACACAACTTGTCCTTTTTCTGATTCCACCCCCCCCCCCCCCCCCCCAGTGACCACATGCAAACAGAAGTTCCAGCGGAACTAACGTGATCAGCCCCCCAATGTGGAATGAAGGTAGAACCACAATGGGAACACTTGCATGTTTACTCTCAGCCACAAGGATGGAAATTTAACAACAATACCTGTGATGTTTGTTTCAGACAGTAGTTACACACAGGGCCCAGAGAAATTGAATAAATAGATGAGGTGGGCAGGCTGTAAAAAAGAAAATCATGCAGGATGATGAGGAACAGCTAATTGAAACTCTTCAGTATCAGAGTGAAAACAGGCAGGGGTGGGAGACTCTGATGTGAAAGTAGGCAGTCAGGGGACTTTGAACTTCAACACCAGCTAGTTGTCACTACAATTTGGAATTATAAGTCCAATTTGCTAGATCTTTTTTTTTTTTTTTTTTAAGGTGGGTGGTGGGGAGAAAACCAGGGTTCTGTGTGCATTCTCCTGAGTTTTTTTAAGTTTTTTTTTTTTTTTTTTTTTTTTTTTTTCAACGTTTATTTATTTTTGGGACAGAGAGAGACAGAGCATGAACGGGGGAGGGGCAGAGAGAGAGGGAGACACAGAATCGGAAACAGGCTCCAGGCTCTGAGCCATCAGCCCAGAGCCTGACGCGGGGCTCGAACTCACGGACCGTGAGATCGTGACCTGGCTGAAGTCGGACGCTTAACCGACTGCGCCACCCAGGCGCCCCTCTCCTGAGTTTTTATATTGGCAACTAATTCCATGAAAAACATACAGTGGATCAAATAAAATACATCTGTGGGCCAGATTTGGTCTTTAGCCCATCACTTTGCATCCTGTGACTTAGAATCTGATGGCATCATTAGCATTCTGAACAAACTTGTCACACATGGTCCCTTATTTCTAACCCTGGATAAAAGGAGACGGAAACTTTTCTTGTGGTAAATCATATTATTTTCATCTGAGGTGACAGTCTTGGCTGTGGCCCAAGGGTTCACTTCTGGAAAAGAGAAATATCTCTCTGTCCTTGTTTATGGCTAATTGTATTAAAAATTATACTGGATTGAAGACACTGAAATAGATACTCAAGGACCAGCCTTACAGCCTTATAGACTCTTCCTTCCAAAGTGAAACTTAAATTGAAATTCATCCTTTTTCTATTCCTTAATTCAGACTTCTCAGAGTCTCTACAAGGTGCTGAGTGTCCATTGTTGAAGGGTCATTGGCCCAAAGGAACCTGTGAAATCAATCTGTTCTGTAAACAATTGACAAAAGCTTTATGACACAATGTTTTCTGGGAGCAAAATTATTTGGCAACATATTTTCAAAGCTGTAAAGGAGATAATTTTCACATTTCTTTCTTTCTAAATGTTTATTTACTTTGAGAGGGAGAGAGAGAACACCAGCTGGGCAGGGACAGAGAGAGAGAGAGAGAGAATTCCAAGCAGGATCCACTCTGTCAGTGCAGAGCCTGATGCAGGCCTTGATCCTACAAACCATGAGATCATGACCTGAGCCAAAATCAAGAGTCGGACACTTAATTGACTGAGTCACCCAGGTGCCCCACCAATTTTCACATTTCAACTGTCAGTTGTGTTCTAGTCATGTCTTCATGAAACAATATGCACTGAGTGCCCATCTTGTCCTAGATGCTATTTTAGCCACTGGGGATATAGCACAGATCAAGCAGACAAGGTCCCTAAATTGCTGTGAGGATACATCCAACATACAATCATGCATTTGATGTCAGTCCTAATAAGTATCAGAAGTATTACACAACATCAAAACCATAGACTACCCTCTCCACAAAGGATAGAGGAAGAAATTGCAGCCATCCTGGAGAGATAGGGGAAAAAATGTAGAGAAGGAAAGGAGACAATGAAAAGGGGATACTAATGAAGATAGTGAAATTAAACCACATACAGAAGCAGGGGAATCCAGGCAACTCTCTGGGTCCGTTAGTCATAGATGCCTGACACTTCATTTATATATGTCTTTCTCAGCTGGGTATTTCATGATTAGAAACTGATAAACAGAAATAGTCACTTTTGTGAAGTTGAACTTGTGGCTCACGTAGCTATATTAGGAACTGTATTTCTTAGGCAGAGCTCAAAGAAAATTCCTATTGGAATAAATAAGCTCTAAAAATGTCCAAGTAATAATCACAGTTTAATTTTAAGAGGCAAGGACTGAAAATAAGAGAGCGCCAATAGAAACGAAGATTAAAGATGGTGTCTGCTTATCAAAATGTCTCCAGCAAAGAAACTCAACGAACCTGGGTTCTAATGTGGTTTGAGGAACTGTTCATCTGCATTACTTTATCTCTTATATCATGCTTTTTCCGAATAAAACCCTTGAAAAAAAAAAGAGAAGTTTGGCTGAGATCACCAAATTAACACTGTCTTATAAGTCAGGTTTCTTCACCAGTGCTGGTTTCCCCAAGGCAGATTACAGTATTTGCATCAACACACTTCAGTTAAATGGTTCTTGTGTATTTATGGAGGCAAAGTCTGAAAGTGCCAAAGCCAAGCAACTAGGCAACTTTACTTTTTTTAAGAACCGAGAAATATTTCTTCCAGCCTCAACCACACAGACATAGATTTGACCATGGCTTTTCTTGTTCCCCTAAAACTCTATCAGCTAATGGGCAGAAATACACATTTAAAAAATCCAAGTTTATCAAGTGTAAGAATTTTTATTTTTATGTTTATACATCTAATCAAATGAACAGAAATTAATAGAAGTAATTATCTAGATAATCTTATAATATTCACACACCAATTTCAATTGATAAATAATGGAGAAGGGAGTGCTTCATTTGAATTGCTGGGGTAATTGAGGTAGTACATCCTCTTTTTTCAATTGGTGTAGACTTGTTTTACAGAACCTGAAATAAATAGACTATGTTTGGGTTTCAGGAGAAATGACAACTCCTGAACATTAAAAGATGGATTCAAAAAAAAAAAATAAAAAAAAATAAAAAAATAAATAAATAAATAAATAAATAAAAGATGGATTCCAACTGGTCACTCATTCACTTACTAAAATATTTATTGGACACTTAACATGGGTAGGGTGTTGTATTTAACACTGAAGATACAACGATGAATAAAATGGGGTGATCCTGCCTTCCTGAAATCCTGATTGTGGGGGTTGACAGCCACCCAGAAACCATACGTGTGATGCAAGCTTTGAAGGGACGTTCAGGGTATAAGGGAAGGGATCCACTCCTAGAGTCAGTAGTATTGCTCGAAGCGACACTTCTGCTGAGATGTGGAGGGTATGTGGGAAGTTGATTTCAAGGGGAAAAGAAGAAAAAAGGGAGAGAAGGGAGTGAGTGAGGCCACTTAGACACTGTAGCCCAGGTCCTATCTGGCTACAGCTGTGTGAGAGAATCAAAGCCAGAATAACAGAAAAACCATAGAGCCAAGTCCTAGTCAGCCCTCAGAATCACACGCAATAGTCAAGTGCTATGTTAAACCAATGAATTTGGGGGCATTTATTATGTGGCAATAAAGAAACAAAACTCAATGGCTTCCATTTTACAAGTACAAGTGATCTTTGTTGACAGTGGATCTAGGTGTTGCTCAGGGATTCACCTGAGCCTGAACCAGGGATCCCGGTGCGTCCGTACACATACCTCCCAGACATCTATTTCATGGGGACAAAGACAGCTGGAAAAGAAAATGTTTACGTGCAGGTGCCTGGATATGGGTAGATGGGGCAGTGACCCTTCTTCCTCAGGCAGGCCTCACAGCACATGTCTGAGTCCTGCACAGTCTATTTTCTCCATTTCTGGGTGGAACCCAGGGCAGGGTTGCTAGCACTTCCTGGTGAGCATGGACCCCCCCAAGGCAGCCTTGAGGGGAGACAGGGCAAAGGTCAGAGTGCTGTGCTTACTAGTCCAAGAAGTTTGCATCCCCATGCTCCTGGGCTCTCCTTTATCCTCAGAACAGCTGTCTTTCTGTTGATTTTTTACCTCCTTGCTCTTCCTAATTCTTCCTTCTAGGAAAAGTAACCGAACCTCTCTAAACCACATTTTGTCTTTAAAATGGGGAGAATGGTAATATCTACTGTAAGAATTAAATAAGACGATTCCCATGAAGCACTTACAGTACTTAGCATATAAGTAAAGATTCAATAGTTGTTGAATATTCTACTTGGAAAACTCTAATAGATTTGAAAGCAATTAGCTAAAAGCTGGCTATAGTGGGGCGCCTGGGTGGCGCAGTCGGTTAAGCGTCCGACTTCAGCCAGGTCACGATCTCGCGGTCCGTGAGTTCGAGCCCCGCGTCAGGCTCTGGGCTGATGGCTCAGAACCTGGAGCCTGTTTCCGATTCTGTGTCTCCCTCTCTCTCTGCCCCTCCCCCGTTCATGATCTGTCTCTCTCTGTCCCAAAAATAAATAAACGTTGAAAAAAAAAATTAAAAAAAAAAAAAGCTGGCTATAGTGTCCTTCTAAAATATAATGACCCTTGGTTAGGCACAGGATTAAAATGATTAAGAAGTGTATTGGTGGGTAGATCAGTCATTATTCTGTGCTTTTGTAAACCTGTTCACAAGATGACCCTGAAAAAGCTAGCAGGAGAGGCAGAGAGCATGAGATAGTCAACAAATACTTCGTGAAAACCTACAAGTGGTAGACATTGGAAATACAGCAATGGGCAAGACGAGCGATATCTTCCTCTTGGAAGTTATAAGGAGAGAGAAATGCAAATATTAAAGCAACAACTATCCAAATTATTACCACTTGCTAGACACTCCAAAACGCCCAATGCCCACTTACTCCTTTGGGTAGCATTTTGTATCTTCCCAGCAGACTGCAGGCCCAGGAACCAGACTGAGTTGTTGTTGTTGCTGTTGTTGTTTTAAATAACAACAACCACAAACACCTCACAACCAGGCCACTAACTATCACTATTGAGTAGGCATTTCATTTTTGAGTCTCACTTTCCTTATTCGTAAGATTAGGGATGTTATAATAATTCCAGTCTCTAAGGGTTACTGGAGGGTTCGTTAACTGAGAATGTGTGCATACGCCCCCTCAACGCCTGGTTGGTCGTCTGTGCCCAGGAAATGTTAAATTTCCTTCCTTCTTCCATTTTAGGTACATATGAAACTTTGCACAGGGCCGGTGTGAGTATCACACTTGGAGAAAGAGAAGATCAACAAGCATAACAATTGTTCACATATGCGACCTCTGTGCTTTTTGACTGAGATAACTGGGTACATTAACAGATTTGTGGGGGTTTTTTTGTTTGTTTTTTAAGCACTGTCACTGAAAACATTGTTTTATTATACTTTAAGCCAGCTGCTAATGAGAAACAAACTGAAACCAAAACCATTTCATTTAAGCAGCAGGCTAAACTTTGCCTTGTCATCCAATAAAAGGCTGTCCCCCGGTTAGGAGGAAGAGCATAGAAGGCATATGTCAGTGTGGGTGTCTGTGTGACTGATGAGAAGCTGGCGCTGGAGACAGGGTACATGCACGTGGCAGTTTAACATCACCTAAGGGCCGATTGGCCTCTTTGTGAAAGGGAAACTCAGTAATCGTCAAATTGTGAACTTGGCAATTTGCAGTTTTTTTCTTAGCAAGAAGTTTGGTGAGTCAGCATCTTATTAGGAAGTGATTTGTTTACCTAATTTTGCCATGTTTCTATGACATGTTTGTCATGTTTTTGACAATTTCAGAACAGATGGGCATTGTGGTCAATACTGGCAAGATACTCATGAATCACAGAATTGGAAGGCTCCCAAATGATTCCTTCCAGCTCTTGTTAGCATTGGTTTGCTTACTTTGTAAATAGATGTACTCCCACACAATATTTTACTGTACTTTATTATACTTACAGGAAAGTTATTTTAATAATTTGGACTTTAGGGATCTAACTTTTGTTATCTTAAAATTCCCTTTGTTAGTTGCTACAGGCAAGTACAAAGGAGAAAAAAAGAAGTATCTTGTTTGACTTTGGCAATTTCATAGTTTCCTTCTTTAATTGGCTGAAATTGGCAAGAATGTCTCCTCAAAATGTGCATTTTTTTTTATCAATGAATGTACTGGATACTTACTATAAGTAGCTATTTTAGGGAGGTTGACAGATAACTCCATGTTTCAGTCAGAGACTGTACTAATTTATAGCAGGCTATTGTTCAAGATGGTTGGCAGAAAAAAGGAAGAACTGACTAACACATGTCATTTTTTTTCTTGGAAAACAGTTTAAGATGATTTTAAAAATTGGGCTTATTAATATAGCCTAACATCAAAATATTCAATCATGAAACCAAAAAATGTGTGGATTGTATGTTTCTGTGGACTTTAGGGATATCGAACCCAGATGTTGTTTGGAACGAACTGAAACTCAAAGAAGTGGTTCTTAACAGCTAAAGTTATAAATGTTAGATAAAGTACTTGAGATTTTCTACTATAATATCATATATCTTAACTAAATTCTTATTTCTTCTTATTACTTAAAAAAAAAAGTGCCATTTAGGCTAAAGTCAATTTTGCCAGCTGGCAGGATCTCAATAAACTCTATATTCTATAATTCTATCTATAAATTCTCACATGAAGATTTTCAGTTTTCAACATACAGATTTTTCAATCTTCATTAGAGGACTATTATTTTACCACTTGGCACTTGGAGAGACAGCCATCAAAGTTGTAATTGGTTTTATAATTTCATATTTCCTGTTCTATGTCCATGGGTAAACTGAGACCCAAACTGTTGAGAAAGATTAGTTAAGATTTTTTGTTTACATGGATTTGGATCTTTTACTATAGTTTAAGTTTTGTAAGTTTATTGAATCATACTTTTCCAGAGAGTAACGTTTTCATTGTAATGCAGACCAAAAACCTTATGTTCTCATGGCCATTCAATTCTTCTTAGAGATTCATAATTTAATAAACAATAAAATGTAAACTATTTGTGATGCAAAAAAGTGAATTTCTTGCTTTGAAAGATCACCAAAAAATCCACAACACCAGGCTTGATAGACTATTGCCTTTATGACTAGAAATTGAATTTAGAAGCTTCAACAGTTTGACACTAAGTTGAACCTTGAAACATTCTCAGAGCGTCTTAGAAGCAGCTGCAAAAAATATGTGAGCAGCTGAGTGCCTGAGCATTTGTTAATGACAAACAAATGGGTACATTAGGAAAGGCAAATAATTTCCCAAGTGCTTCAATATGGAAGGTTCTAAGGTGTTTTGAACTAATTATTCTTCTTTGTCAATAAGCATTTTGGTGCATCTGGAATTATAGGAAATTATCACTGAGAAGCAGGACAAATTAAATAATTCTCTAGTTCATTCGGGCATTTTGAATTTGAAATATTTAAATATAGGAGTACAATACCAATGTACCAGTGTAGAAAAAGTAAAGTCATTCAAATTGTAGAAGGACTGCTATAATTTTCTCAAGAGGGCATTCTGCATCAAAACTGGGTGAAACCTCTGGGTAATTCTTTTTTTTTTTTAATTTTTAAAGGTTTATTTTGAGAAGGAAAGAGCATGAGCAGGGGAGGGGCAGAGAGAGAGACACACAGAATCTGAAGCAGGTTCCAGGCTTGGAAGTGTCAGCACAGAGACGGATGTGGGGTTTGAACTCATGAACTGAGAAAACATAACCTGAGCTGAAGTCAGATGCTTAACGAATTGAGCCACTTAGGCACCCCTGGGTAATTCGTTATTAGAAGGGTTCCTGCCAATATTATCATAGTTGAGGTAACTGCTATTAGTTTCTAAGAATTAGGGTTTATTTCCCCATAAAAGCAGAGCCATTGAGGTCTCCTGTAAGGCCATGTAAAAGTGGACCAAATCCTTTTAGGTGTGTGAACATCTTAGGACAAAAATTACATTTAGTTTAATCAAGGTCCCATTGCTTTATGGTCACGGACAAGTGACCACTAGTCTCTGAGCACTCACTTGAATTCTTGCACTAAATTCTCTTCTCCTAGGCACACAGTCATATTATGAAGGTGCCCAGCCCTGCCTTTGCTTGAACGTCATTTCAATCGGCTGCCCCAAATAGCACTGGGACCTAACTTTTCTTCATGGATCATCTTGTCTTTTCAAATCATCTGAATCAGTTTCTTCAAGTTTCAAATTTCAAACCAGCAAACGTTTAGCATGGATCTTCTATGCCAGTGACTACATTAAACACACAAAGCTAGATAAAACCCTGGTCTCTGTACTTACAGTTCTGAAGGAATTATCATGAAAATGCCTAACTGCACTACACCATGTTGTAAGTGCGATCAGAGCTGACTGAAAGGATCAAAGTGAAAAACCAGGCTTGCGTTTGCGCTCCATCACTTACCAGCCTTCTGCCTGAACTCAATCACCTCCTATGTAAACCCACATACTCACATCACATGCCTTATACGATTACTGTGAGGACAAATGAGATAAAAGAACAAAAGTTCTTATCGTGATGTTCAGTGTATGGGCACTGGTCATGAATGGTAAACTACTCTTCTTATACCCGTGTAATACTTGTGCATTAACCAAAGTGCATTTGAGTATTAGAAAAATTTAAAGCTGGTAGAGCTGCATGTAGTTTAATGAGAGACACTTCTATCGGTTAGGGTCCAACTAGGAGAGAGAAAACCACCAATTATTTGAACAGAAATAATCCAGGATAAAGAATTGTTCACTAGTTATAAAGTTGTCAACTACATAATCAAAACTATAAAAAGAAAAAACTTGAAAGTAGCAACTGCAGCTATCACCTCAGGGCTGAAGGTACAAAAGGAAGATGCTAGAAGGACTAAACTTAGAAGCATGGAAGGGGGCACCCAGAGCTGAAACTGAGGCCTCCAAAGAGGGAGAACTGCCCAGTTTCCTCAGAGCTCTGAGGAGGCACTGGACAGGGCTGGGGTCAGACCCTGAGGGGGAAGACTTGGGGCCGGGGCTAATGTACTCATGGGGTGTACAATGAAACTGCTTCTCCATATGTAGGAAAGACTCCATATTGGATTCAGCTGCTGTCAATGGGAGGGACTACTGCTGCCTAGATTGCAAAGAGAATGTTACCTAGCTTCCTGGTTCTAGCTCTTTCTGGAACTAGCTGCATCTTTATCTGAGTTTTAAGTCAACTCCATGTCCTTAACATAAACCCCCCATTCTTATTTAAGCCAACTAGAATTTCTATAACTTGGGGGAGAAGTCTTTTTTTTTTTTAATATTTATTGAGAGAGACGGCACAAACAGAGGAGGGGCAGAAAGTGGAAGAGAGAGAGAATCCTAAGCAGGGTCCACACTGTCAGCATGGAGCCCAACGCAGGGCTTGAATCCACAAACCCATAAGATCATGACCCAAACTGAATTCAAGAGTCAGATGCTCAACTGACTGAGCCACCCAGGTGCCCCGAGAAAATCTTGATACAAATCTCGTGAATCAGGGAAGCAAAGTAATATTTTGCCTGCATGCAGTGTACTTCTTGCCATGCCACCAACCTCCACATGACCATGTATCTCATTTAATTTTATTTTTTTAATGTTTATTTATTTTTGAGAAAGAGAGAGAGAGAGAGAGAGAGTGGGAGAGGGGCAGAAAGAGGAGGAGACACAGAATCTGAAGTGGGCTCCAGGTTCTGAGCTGTCAGCACAGAGCCCGACAATGGGGCTCGAACTCACAGATTGTGAGATCATGACCTGGGCTGAAGTCTGATGCTTAACCAACTGAGCCACCAATGACCAAGCATTTTAAAAATCCACACTAAATGTTGTGATTAGCTCAGGGAACACAGGTTAAAGTTTTGCTCATATAAATCTGACATGGCCTGATATACTGTCTGTAAACTTTAGTGGGAATTAATTGAGACAGATCTATAATTTTAGAATTATTTTCACTGCTTCTCTGTGTGTGCCATGCATAAAGAGGTATGCAGAACATTCACAGTTATTTGGAAAGAATGACTCTGGATAACCTTTAGTTCTACCACATCCTTATAGGGCTAGTCAAAGGAAATCTGTAATTTTTTAAAGAGAATGTGAGCTCCCTTTAAAGCGAGTGACCTAATGAAATACATTCGTTTTGTATGCCAAGTTTTATGGTGTGGTTCATTTCAGCTAACACTTTGGTGTATCTAATGATCTTAGCACCATTATCATCAAATCTCTCTGGTGCCAAAAATGCTAGAAAAGCCCATTGCATATGCTGTAGTAGGATACGTCATGAATGTTCATCTGGAAATCGAATAGAAAACTAGTGGTATTTCCCTCTCCCATCAAGAACAATTATTTTGGATCATGTATTAGCCAGGATTTACAGTTCAACACAAAATCTGTTTTGCACTAAAATAATGGCAAGAGAAACCAGCAAATGATATGTGTGGAAAAATCAGCAAATTAGCAGCACAAAATACCTCAGTTAATGCTTTTCTGAAAAAGACTTGTCTCAATTGCAGGGTAGGCATAGATGAGGGATGGGGGGGGTCATGGAAAAATAGGTTTAAGTTCAACTAAAATCAAATACTTGGTCTTTACAACACCAAGATATATTTACTTATCTTATCATATATATAAACGTGTGTGTGTGTGTGTGTGTGTGTGTGTGTGTATGTGTGTGCGTTCTAACTTTGTCCTACAGCCACACATACACACTGTCAGTTCATCATATTATTATCATATTATTTGTGCAGCACTGACTCATGCAATACATCCAGGCTCTTCTGAGATTTAATCTTCCTTGGATCTAGCCTTATAAAATCATAGTTCATTTCTATATGCCAAAGTGTTTGCAATGTATTCCTATTCCTTCTGTAATCCTATTACATTTCACCATACGATAGCATTTTTTAAGTATTTCGTGGAAGAATGGAAGTAGGACAGTAAAAAGTCTTTAGCTGGATATTGATGGGGGGGCTCCTGATATTGGAAGTCTAAGTTCCACAAATAGTATGTAAGTCTAGAGGCAAAGAATTTGTGATGTTTGATTGTATAGGTTTGTGCCTGATCCCACGTGATACTGGAGCTTCTCCGAGGATTATGTATGTGCCTTTCTGTTTCTCTCACCATATAACCCTCGATTCCAGGTCAGTTTGGTGCATAGCCTTAAAGTTATATTCTGAAAAGGTGAGTGCTTACAGCTCAGGGTTAATGAAGCAAGACTCACAATTCTCCTTGATAGAGAAATGGAGCTAGGACTTAGAGAGTGGTGGGCCAATTCCATCAATTTTGAAAACAATAATGGACCAGACAGAACTTAATATAGAAATCAATATCTAATTTCAGTCAGGCATATACAATGTGCCAGGCAGTTATCGCTATTTCCTATGTATTGACTTATTTAGTCCATTCAAGAACTCTATGCAGGAGTACTGTTATTATGACCACCTTCATATGAGGAAAGTTAAGGTCAGAGGGAGGAAAGTTTCCTGAGGTCATGCAATTTGTAAGAGCCAGAGACTGCATTCAAATCAAAGCAGTTGGATCTAGAGCCCACCTTACTAAACTTGGACTCTACAGCTGCCCAAAGACCTCTTTAAAGTCCTGAACTGTTGCATGGGGACTCTTAGGTCCTTATTGATTACAAGTTTGCTCCACTCTGTTAGAGCAGATTTGTTAATGCTATCACATCTCAGTTACCATCTACTTTATAGACCTTATCATAATGGCAATGCGATAATTACTTGGATAATTACTTGTTTAATGCGTCTTTGTCCTGACAGACTACTATATATAATTAGCATAAGAGCAGAGACCAGATTTGTAAGTTCGCCCCTGCATCCCCAGTCCCTAGGTCTGAATCTAACACATCAAAGGCATTCCAGAAATTATTATTGAATTTTTTTTAAAAAAGAAGGATGATTAACTACTATATTAATTACATGTTGCTGTATAACAAATTATCCTAAAACTTAGTGGCTTTAGATGACAAACATTTATTATCTTACAGCTCCTGAGTTTGGACTTTGAAAGTGACTTACCTGGATTGTTATGGCTCAAGGTCTCTCCCAAAGCTTCAGCTAAGATGGCAGTGGGGGTGGGGGGGGGCGCTGTCATGTGAGGGCCTGCTAGGGCTGGAGGGCCCATTTCTGAGATGGCTCACTGGCATGGTAGGAGGCCCCAGCTGCTTGCCATGCAGCTCTCTTCATAGATTTGCTTCACAGAATGTCTTTACAATGTGGCAGCTATCTTCCCCAGAGTAAGCAATCAGACAGAAGGGGTGGAACGGGGAGTCACAATGCTTTTTATAACCTAGTCACACAGTGTCTGTTCCACCATATTCTACTCATTAGAAGCATGTCACTATGTCTAACCTACGTTCAAGAGGAAGGGAAGTATAGACTTCCCTCCTCTTGTAGACTGACATTTGTAGACATATTGAAAACTACCGTACCTTCTAACCTTATTTTACATAAGCAACATTTCAGCATGCAGGAATGGGGCTTCAGAAAGGAGAATCTTCTAGATGGAGAACAAATACAGAGCAAGGGTACACTGGGAGGGAAACAAGATTTGTTAGAGAACAGAAAGTATCCTAGATTAGAACTTAGAGTAAGGATAGAGGAATATAGAGAAAGGGGAAATAAAAAGGGCAGTGGGAAGAGAGCCTGAAAGGCTTTTCACTTTCAATAATGGACAAAGAAAAGCAGTTGAATGGCATGACTAGAAAGGATGTTCTTTTAGGAATATTTATCTGGGAAAATAGAGTCAAGCATTGGAGACTGAAATCCAGAATCATTAGGAGACCATTATCTTTGCAGGAAGCTTTCTGGAACTTTAACTTGAATAGAACAGTGAGAGTAGGAAGTAGAGGACTGATATCACAGTGCTTGGTAATTAATTAAGAGAGGAGCCCAGAGGGAGTTGCCAAAGGTGACACAACATTTTGAGTCTGGGTGATGGTATGCTATTAATCAAACTGGAAGTAAAGACTACCAGGGGACAGAGGTGTGACTTTTGTAAGCAGATTCCACAGGATCAGAAATAATCACAGGACACTGACTATTTATTTTCCTAGGAAGATAATGAGATTGGATTGGTTTGTTGACCTTGGGTTATGGTAGGGCATCCAAGAGGAAATACCAAGCAGGTAATCAAAATGTGAGTCTAGACTTCAGGGGAGAGCTTACGTTTAAAGACCAGTCCTACTGTCCCCATAAGTGGACAAACAAGGACATAGACAGCCTGGAGCCAACCATGATACTGGGAAGTGTCAAGAAAGAGACTTCTGCTACTTATTCATAACATAAATTCTGCAGATACAAAGACTTCATGTTAATGGTATGACTCGTCTTTTTAAAACTCATTTGTCTTTGAAGGGTTATCCTGAGGAAAAAGTGCTCAGGCAGTAACTTCAGTTCTGGCTAGTGAGTCAATGCATTACACTTCTATACTGCTGCTGTCACAAAGCACCACAAATTTAGTGGCTTAAAACATCGACGATTTATTCTCTTATAGGTCTAGAGGTTAGAAGTCCAAAATAAGTTTCACCGGGCTAATGTCAAAGTGTCTCCAAGACTTGCTTCTTCTGGAGGCTTTGCAAGGAGAATCTGTTTGTCTTTTCTAGCTTCTAGTAGCCACTATCCCATTCCTCTGTTCTCAGACCACATCACTCCAATCTCTGCTTCCATCCTCACATCGTCTTCCCCTCTGACTTTGACTCCTCCAGTGTCCTTATAAGACTGTTGTGTTGACACTGGACCCACCTGGATGATCCAGGATAATCTCCTCATCTCAACATCCTTAATTTATTCACACAGGCAAAGTCATTTTGACCACATAAGGTAACATTTACAGGCTCTGGGGATTAGGACATAGACTTATTTGGGAGACTGCTCTTCATCTACCACAGTCACCCAAATTCAGTTGGATCCAAATATACCCCATGTGCTTCCAAATCACAGATGTCCCTACTGAATACACACAACCAATGTGAAGTCTTTAAACATCCCTTCTTCCACCCTCTCAACTTCATAGGGTTTTATGTTGGGTTTTCTCATCAACAACATTATTATCATCACTCTGAAAAGGGCTTTGGTACCATCACAGAACTTCATGGTCTAAAAGGACCTCACATTTCCTCAAGTCAAGCATCAGTTGAATATTTATTGCTTTTGGTCTTCAGGCCTGGAGATAGAAAGTGAAGCGCTTGAATTTACTTCTCAGTTCCTCACTCAATTTGTCTTCCTTATTGCCATTGATTCCCTGGCAACTCACTCCGCCCACAGTTTCTCTTTCTTCAGCTAAGAGTATGCCTCAAGAATTGTCAATTTGATATATTCAAGATCCCAATCAGAGCAAAAGATATAAGTTTCCAACTATGATTAGGCTAGATAAAATTTGAAGTCTCTTCAGACACTCAGTTTCTAGTATACTGTTAAAGATTTTCTCAAAATGATATTGATACCAACTCCAATGTAATATAAACTTGCATAATTTTTTGCTAGAAATGATTTCACTTTAAAGAAATGACTGAACTGTAAATCACTGTATCACTTCTCACTACTGAACTAAGGTTGCTAGAATTTTTCAAACTCCTGTCACGTACTTTGTGAGTAACTTGCAGGGATACCTATGTTTAGACATCAGAAGTGTGGTAGAAAGAACTATGATTTAAGGCCAGAGGAATCTGGATTCAAATTTTAACAATGCAGCCAAGCTGCAGGAAAGTATGTTAATTTCTCTAAAATGGAAAAATGAGAATATTAATACACACATACAAGGACTGGGGGGAATTAGATACAACAATGATATAAAGTACCTAGCCCTGCTTGGCACACAGTAGACACTCAATAAACACTAATCTCAGCATTTCAAATAGTGTTTATCTTCTACTATGTGCCAGGAAATGGTCATGGCTCCAACCCTTTACTCCCTCTCTTCAGACTCATCACCCTCTAAAGAATAGAAGCAAACAGGGGCGCCTGGGTGGCGCAGTCGGTTAAGCGTCCGACTTCAGCCAGGTCACGATCTCGCGGTCCGTGAGTTCGAGCCCCGCGTCAGGCTCTGGGCTGATGGCTTAGAGCCTGGAGCCTGTTTCCCATTCTGTGTCTCTCTCTCTCTCTGCCCCTCCCCCGTTCATGCTCTGTCTCTCTCTGTCCCAAAAATAAATAAACGTTGAAAAAAAAAATTAAAAAAAAAAAAGAATAGAAGCAAACAGACCCTAACTTTACATTCAAGATCTTTGTTAATTGGGTTAATGTCCCTAATAAGAGATAACGAGTAGCAAATATATTAATGATTAGCAGATTCATATTTGTAACGTAAAGGATAATTATTCATTAACTTCCATAGGCTCTATGTTTAGTGATGGCTGCTATTATGTAAAATTATAAAATATAAGGAAGAAAAGTAATGGTCACACATGACTGGCATATTCAGGCAGCCAATATTAACTGAAAAAGCCAAATATTAAATTAGAAATTAATTAAAAATTAAAATTCATTCTTTTTGTATTTTTATAAATAAATATGTCACAATTTTCAGCAACCCTATTATCAAGTTTGCCTTCCTTCATTATTTATGACTGAAACAAATTTAAAAAATCAGATTTTAAAACATGACTTTAATTTTTTAGTTTCTTAGTCTTTAAACTTTCTCAAATATCTTGTGTTCTATATAGGGAGAGAAAAGTTACACTGTTAAGTTTCAGAGTAGATTGTTGCTCTATTCTGAGCCTGAATAGCAAATACGTTTGAAGTATATCCCCATACAAGGAATATATACTGTTTTGATATTTCTCAAGTTTACCTCTGCATCCTTAGATTCCTTATTGGCAATATCTTATCTGAAACTTACAACAAAGATTATAAATTCAGCAGAGATACAAAAATTAACTCTCTACCCATTCCTTTGGATTTTATTTTTTCTATAATCATGAAATTATTTTGCCTAGTACCATAGACAGACCTCTTTTAGAAAAAAAAAATATATATATATAGAGAGAGAAAGAGAGTGTGTGTAAGAGAGAGAATGGGGAGAGAGAGAGAGAGAGAGAGAGAGAGAGGGAGGGAGGAGTGGTCCATATAGTATTTCGCATTACGAATGATCAATTTCTACCTCAACTTGGTTAGTTGGAAGATAATCCAAAGTTCACTCACTGATTAAAAAACAAAACAAAACAGGGCACATTCAGAAGCTCCTTATGTAGCAAAATGTACTGAATATAGATCAATGGACATGGAACCAAGGATATGGAGGCTTGAGTCTTCATCAATCTAGTGTCATGGTTAAATTTCATTTAACTTGAGTGCTCATTTATTATCCCTTCCAGAATTAGTATGACTCTTAACACCTAAATTAAATTTCAACTCATGATGTTAATGGGGTACTTTTAATAATAAAGAAATTCTGGATAAATAAAAGTCAAAGGCAGGAGTTTAAAAGGTTAATTACAGGAGGAATGTAAACTCATTGAAACATCAGTTCAAGCCAAGTAAGTTTGTAAATTTGTTAAATTCATCTCAATTCAGAAAAGAGTACTGGGAAAATTTGGCTACTTATATTATGCTTGCTTGTCAAGACCAAAAGGTTTTTCCTTCATCTAAGCCATAGCTTTCTAGTGACTTCCAGTGGCATGTAGCTAGCATGGCTGTTCATTTGCTGTGTATCCTCTCATGGAGATGTTGTTAACCATAAACTACTAAGTGTGGCTTAACATTCTCAGTAATACAGGCTTTGGGACTATTATGACACTACCCATGATAAAGATAGGCAGGAGTATCATTTATCTTCACATTTTTCCTTCCAATAATTTGAGTCAAATATTTTCTATTAATTTTTTTTACTTTAATTCCAGTGTAGTTAACATACAGTGTAATATTAATTCCAGGTGTACAATATAGTGATTTAGCACTTCCATACATCACCAGGTGCTCATCACAAGTGCACTACTTAATCCCTATCATCTATTTCACCCATCCCCCCACCCACCTCCCCTCTGGTAACCAACAGTTTGTTCTGTATACAGTTAAGAGTCTGTTTCTTGATTTCTCTCTATCTCTCTTTTGCTCTTTTTTTGTTTCTTAAATTCCACATATAAGTGAAATCACATGGTATTTATCTTTCTCTCACATATTTTGCTTAGCATTATACTCTCTAGATCCATCCATGTTATTGCAAATGGCAAGACTTCACTCCTTTATATGGCTGAATAATATTCCATTGTACGTATATGTGTGTGTGTATATACATATATATGTATAGGCACATATATACATATAAATATACCATATCCTTTTTGTCCATTCATCTATAGAAGGACACTTGGGCTGCTTATATAAGTAATGCTGCTAAAACACAGAGGTGCATGAATCCCTTTGAAGTAGTATTTTTGTATTTTAGGGTAAATACCCAGTAGTGCAATTACTAGATCATAAGGTAGGAGTTCTTTTCTTGATTTTTTGAGGAAACTCTATACTGTTTTCCAGACTGGTTGTACCAGTTTGCATTCCCACCAACACTGCATGAAGGTTCCTTTTTCTCTACATCCTCATCAACACTTGTTGTTTATTATGTTTTTGATTTTTGGCATCCTGACAGGTGTGAGGTGATATCTCATTATAGTTTTGATTTGCATTTCCCTGATGATGAGTGATGATCTTCTGATGTGTCTATTGGCCATCTGGGTGTCTTCTTTGGATAAATGTCTGTTCATGTCTTCCGCCCATGTTTATATTGGATTATTTGAGGGTTTTTTGGTGCTGAGTTGCATCAATTCTTTATATATTTTGGATACTAACCCTTTAAGGGATATATCATTTGCAAATATCTTCTCTCTTCAGTAGGTTGCCTTTTAGTTTTGTCGATGGTTTTCTTCACTGTGCAGGAACTTTTTATTTTCATGTAGTTCCAACAGTTAATTCTTGCTTTTATTTCTCTTGTCCCAGGAGACATTATCTAGAAAAATGTTGCTAGAGCTGATGTCAGAGAAATTATTACCTGTGCTCTCTTCTAGGATTTTTATGGTTTTGGGTCTCACATTTAGGTCTTTAGTCCATTTGAATTTATTTTTGTGTATGGTGTAAGAAAGTGACCCAGTTTCATTCTTTTCATGTGGCTGTTCAGCTTTCCCAAAACCATTTGTTGAATAGACTGTCTTTTTCCCATTGGATATTCTTTTATCCTTTGTCAAAGATCAATTGACCATAAAATTGTGAGTTTCTTTGTGGATTTTCTATTCTGTTCCATTGGTCTATGTATCTATTTTTGTGCCAGTACCATACTGTTTTGATTATTACAGCTTTGTAATATAACTTGAAGTCTGGAATTGTGGTATCTCCAGCTTGTTTTTCTTTTTCAAGATTGCTCTGGCTCTTTGGGGTCTTTTGTGCTTCCATACAGATTTTAGGATTGTTTGTTCTAGCTCTGTGAAAACTGCTGTTGGTATTTTGATAGGGATCACACCAAGTCTATAAATCACTTTGGGTAGTATGGGCATTTTAACAATATTTGTTCTTCCAATCCATGAGTGTGGAATGTCTTCCATGTCTTTGTGTCATGTTCAGTTTCTTTAATCAATGTTTTATAGTTTTCAGAATACAGGTCTTTCACCTCTTTGGTTAGTTTTATTTGTAGGTATTTTATTATCTCTGCGATTGTAAATGGGATTATTTTCTTAATTTCTCTTTCTGCCACTTCATTATTAGTGTATAGAAAAGCAACTGATTTCTTTACATTAATTTTATATCCTGCGACTTTACTGAATTCATTTATTAGTTCTAGTAATTTTGGTGGAATTTTTTAAGATTTTCTTTATACAGTATCATGACACCTTCAAATAGTGAAAGTTTTACTTCTTCCTTACCAGTTTGGGTGCCTTTTATTTCTTTGTGTTGTCTGATTGTTATGCCTAGGACTTCTAGTACTATGTTGAATAAAAGTTGTAAGAGTGCACACCCTTGTCTTGTTCTTAACCTTAGGGGAGAGGCTCTCACTTTTGCCCCATTGAGTATGATGTTTGCTGTCGATTTTTCATACAAGGCCTTGATATGTTGAATATGTTTCCTCCAGACCTACTTTATTGAGGGTTTTTACAATGAATGCATTGTTGTACTTTGTCAGATGCTTTTTCTGCATCTATTAAAATGATCACGTTGTCTATCCTTTCTTTTACTGACATGATGTATCATGTTATTGATCATGTTATTGCATGAATGGCATACATTTTGATTTCAGTTTTCCTTGTTGTTATTCATAAATTTAAAAAATGTGGCTATGTTATGAATGAAACCATATGTATTGTATTCCTTCATAAAAATGCAGAAATCCACTAATTTTTCTAACTACCCCGATGTCCTTCTATGCTATGTATATTCTGGGACTTTTGACACAAACATGTATGACTGTAAATTATTATTTTTGTAGTATTATACATTTCCTTTTAATGAATTTTTATGAACCATTCTATATTGAAATGGCATTAATCTTCCCGGTTAACTTTTTGTTAAATAATTTAGTTATTCTTTGTTTTGATACATCATTTTGTCCTGATGACCTTTGCCTTCAGAAACTTGTATTTTATTATTACTTTGATTTATTATGTTCTCTTAAATATTCTAGTTTTTCTTAGTATTTGACTTTTAATGTTGTATGGAAGATCTCTGAGGGCAACTTGATTTTTTTCTAAGTAATTCTTCTCCCCCCAGAGAACCCAAGCCTCTGCCTCTTTGTAGGAAACTGTCTTTACTTTTGAAATTCATTTATATAACCAAGATATGCATTAGTGCCAATCTCATTTTACCAAATGTGCTTGCTACATGACAACACTTTTGACCTGCAGATCCAGATCTTCAGCACAGGAAAGTATTTTTCTACAGTGTCTAACTTTTATTTCAATTTCATGTGTTTCTCCCTCATTTTCATCTGTCTTTTCAACCTAGGAGGATGATTCAATCTTTTCCTTTATGTGAGCAGTTCAGTTTTCCGCAGTTGTGATTCTACTCTTTATTAACAATCACGTAGTTAAAAGTTTTAGTTGTAGTAATACTAGCTTCTTCATATTTCTTCACCAAGTCATTCCTTTACGTTTCCATCTGAGCCTCTCACCTAATATTTGGTCTTTATCTCAGAGGCTAAGTTTTATTGAATTTTATTGTGAGCATGAAGCAGATGTTATCTGAACTTTATTCTTGTAGTATTTCTTTTTCAGATGGATGCTCTTTCTCTATTTCTTGATTACAATGGTATCTATATTTATTTTTCAGAATGTTCTTATAGATTCTGTATTGCTAATACGTCCTTTAACATGAGAATTGAATTTAGGGCTCATATTAGATCTAAAACAGGCAGGCAGATTGAGTGGGTTCTAGTCATACACCTAGACCATGCTGGTATATTCCAGCAATGCTTAAGTTAGCGGCTCAGTTGGTATAAGTTTCCATGATTATGTCAGTGGTTACCCTAGCTGGCTGGGAATGGAGAAAGATTTAGGGTTGTGGGCAGGTCCAGAAGAACCAGTTTATTTATGAACCATTTCTTCCTTGTTTTTGGTGAAGAGATGGAACCAGGAATCACCTTTATCTCTCTCTCTGTTTTTATGATTTTGTCCAGTTTTCACTCCTTGTCCTCAGTGTGTGTGTGTGTGTGTGTGGCCTCTTTATTGCCATCAAGAATCTTGGGAGAGCTCTGCCACATTAAGGTGGTGTCAGCCACTCTGAGGTTTTCCTTTAATGGGGTCACAAGTCTTGTTAACCTCCCCAAAAGAGCCACTTTGAAAGCTTTTCATCCATAGTGGCAGAGTGGTTCCCAACAATGAATTCCCTAGGTCTTTTCCTTCCCACCTTTGCCTCAGATGATCATCTCCTCCTCCAGTTAGGATTGTGGGTGGATTCTGTCAATTGCCTTAATAGATACTTTTTAAATTTAATTTTCGTCGAATTGTCTACCTATAATTTTAAGTAGAAAGAGCACAGAAAATCCCTAGTGATGTAACATTTATAAAGCAACACTTCTGATAATCAGTTCAACTTCAGCGATGGCATTGCATAGGGAAATCCAGCATTCTCTCTCTGCAGCAGCAAATTTCAGGCAAAACAGAATTTACGGTAATCATCATTCCATGCCATTGAGCAGCCTCCTTCCTTAAAGGAAAAGCTACCAATAGAAATATTGACAATAGATAATCAGCATCTGGTTACAAAACTTGAGCAATTCTCAGACAATGGCTTAGAAATGCTTGGAGTGGTGACAGCATTAAAAAATTCTAATCGTGTTCTGAGGAACCTCTTCTACTTAGGTCATAACTATGTACTCTTGAAATCATGACAGAATTGTCTCCCAAAGCCTTTCCAAAAAACTTCTAGGTTCCACCCTCTGCCCCATTAACTATTGATCCTCCTGAGCACCTGTGCCCAGACCAAGAGGCCTCTTAAAATCACTATTTTATAAATTCTTTAATCCTTCATGCTCCAAAAAGGCCCAGAGTGTGTGTATCTCCAGCTCTTAATTACTTGTCGGAGGCACAATGGAGCTTCTAGATAATGTGTGTTTAAAAAAAGGATAAGTGAGCAGCCTAGGTAAAGAACTACTGCAAATCAATAAGAAAAAGACCATCAGCCATATGGAATAATAAGCAGAAGATATAAGATATAAGATTTCACAGAAGAAATCCAAATGGCCAAGAAGTATATGAGAGATGCTCAACCTTATTAGCATTCAGAAGAATAAAAATTAAAACCAAATGATCCATAAAACAGATGAACCATTCCATAACCATGAAATGGGCAGAATTTAAGAAGTTTGCTGATACCAAGTGATGGTAGGGAAAGGGAACTCACCATCACTGATGGCAGCAGTGCTAACTGGGGTAGTAACCTTGGGAGGTGATTTGGGGATATTAAGCATGGCTCAAAATTCCCATTGCCTAAGACCCTCAAACCCACCTCTGGGTTTATATCTTAGTGAAACTTTTACACATGTGCAAAAGGGAAACATGCCAAAGAATGTTCTCTGCAGCATTGTTTTTAATAACAAAAAATTGGAAACAACTCAAATGTTCATCTGTCAGAGAATAGGGATTAATAAATTGTGATATATTGATAACAGTGGAATGGTGAGCAACAGCTAAAATGAATGAGCAATATTTTCATATATCAATATGAACAGATCTTAAAAACTGTTGCATGAGAAAAAGCAAGTTACATTTTTATACCATTTATTTAAATTAAAAATGGTAAGCATGGTAATGCTCTACAGCATTTATGGATATATGTAGACATACACACTCACAGGAAAAGTTTAAAAACATGGATTAGACATCCTCTATATTTACAATGAACCTTGCTTTCTGGGATTGGATGTTTGCTGACAGGAACAGAGTGGTGTCAACCTTCTCTGTAATGTGTATATTTATTTCTTTAAATAAAAACGATCTTGCAGTAACTATTGCAAAATCTGTTCATTCTGAGTGGGGAGTACATCACTATTTGTTGAATTATCCTTTGTAAATGTTAGTTTAGTTTAGTTTTGTTTTCCATTAAAAACATCCCAGGCATTTTATCCTCCAGGTCCATGGTCTCCTGTAACTAAATCCCTTGGGAACCAGAGCACCTGAAAGATGATAAGGGCTTCCCTTTCCCCCTCTGCACCTTGAGGAGCTGCTTGGTTAGACACTAATTCCATCTTGACAAAGTTTTTCTGGCAGCATTCTGCTCAACTGCACATATGGTAAATACCCTTAAAAGGCAATATCAATCCAGCTGTGAGGGGTGGGGGGAGGGGGACTATTTTAGCATTGCAATTCATCTGCAGTGATTTATAATTTTTAAAATATTTTACCATGTTAGAATACTACCTGAATATAAAACAACTCAAATGAGACATTTATGTACTCAGACAGTATTCCTATTTGTCTCATCTGTATCCATGGCGGGTATTCTCAGGAGTGCACAATTCTCTAAAAAGTAAATTGTGATCTCCTTATTTTAAAACATGGCAACATCAGAGGTAGACACGTGTTCTTCTGACTCTCCACATTTAATAATCATCCTATTCCCGAACTAAAAGCAAGAGCCTGAGTATTATGAAAAATAAAATCAAGGAGAAGAATTGCACTTCTTTGGACCTCATCAGAATTAGCTGGAGTGTTTTGAAGTGTTTGAAAGGAAATTTTGCCTTGCCCAGGGCTGGAGTGAGGGCTGGAATTGAAGAGAGGGGATCAATATGGGAGCCGTCCCAGCTCTGCCTAAAGTGCTGTGGTGATTAGAGGAAATGGCTTATCATTTCTTCTTACAATGTGGAAAAGAAACCATTTGTGGAATCAATAGAAGGCTGGCAGAGCCCATCAGCTGTAGTTCTGAGCTATGTATCTTCATTACTATGAGGTACATGAATCAGAAGGAACCTGAATCCCACAACCCCGTGCACTATCCCACATAAATGCATCACACTGGTTATCAGACATACATATTATGCATATATTATACATATGTGGTTGTTACAAATTATATGTTATAATATATATTATATGTTGGGCGTATATGGTTATTATATATATTATCCACATATTACATATCCATATATGACATATATGGTTATTATGTATTTTATAATATATAATATATATCACATGTTAGGCATATATGGTTACTACATGCCAAGGGAAGCTGGACGTTAATTTGTCTAACAGGGAAACAAATGCTGGTTTTGTTTTATTGTCTGGATAGCTTAATAGTTTCCTTATGAGAAAATTCCAAATCTATTGTGGCTCCATTACAAGGACCAGCAGGAAGAGTGGAAGGATACAAAATATATTTACTCTGACCATGAGGTGTGCAATCATTTCAGCTGCTGGAAAACTTTGGGAACTTCAAATAGCTAATGTGAAGTCAAGAAGAAGAGAACTTTTTCCCCGTTAGCGCTGTATAGGGACCACTGAAAAAGAACACATAGAAAATGCTTGTGCCGTTGCAAAACAGCCAAGGCACAGCTGACATAAGACCCCCTTTCATCCTGCCAGTTATTTCTGGGCTAGAATGTTTAAATAAGTACAAGATGGATAGTTCCTCAGGATTTTGGAGCTGAACAGAGAACCTTTTAGCTGAGGCAGGGTGCAACTGTAGAGGCAGCCACACTGCAAGGAAAAAGTTTTCAACCATGGAGGTTTGGCTCAGAAAGCAGTAGCTGGGCAGCTGGACTCCAAAGACTCACACCTTTCAACTAGTAAAATCTGTTTATAGGTCCTTGAAAATATTGGATCCCCGTAGTCTCGCCTGGCTAGGGAATTGTATTGCAGTATCAACAAGCCATACTGAACTTGAACCTTTTCCTTCTAAGTAATTCAAATACACCCCAAGATACTTACTAGGACTTTGGGAGCCGTGTAAACAACAGCCCACTTCCCCCTCTGGGGTCAGATCTTACTGAGAAATGTAGCACTAGAAATGAGATTGTTAAAGACCAAAATGCCAGGTTTTAATAACGAAGTTGAGTTGGACATAATGTGGATCTGTGACCACCAACACTTTTCTCTTGGAATGAAGCCCTCCCAACCAGCCAGGGCAGAGGGGACAGCTTCAGGCCTCTGGCTGGGCAGGTCACTGCAGAGATGAAGCTGCTCCCACAGAAAGAATGCTGAGCCCCAGAGCCAGGCCCTTATCCCCAACTTACGCAACTGGTCAGAGAGGGGGAGAAGAAGAAGGAAGGAAGCAGGGAGAAAAGTCCGACTGTTTCACTCACACTTTTCCTTTCTAGGGGAATGTGTCCCTCTACAGAAGTACAAAAAGTGTTACAGTGTTTGTAATTGACTAAAGCTCATTATAATGCACATCCTGGAGGTCAGTCTAGTTAACCCAAATGGAAATACATACTTTAGCATTGCTGGGAACACTCAAATCTCCCCACTGGAAAATTATAAATTGGTAGTTGTTGGGAATCAACAACACCAACCCATCTTCCGTATTACAGATACAAAATCAAGGACCTGCTAAGACCCACTTGCTCATGGGTTATTACATAACCAGTGCAATTCCAAGCACATGTGTTATCTCATTTGATCCCTATCATCATGGTGAAATTAGCATATTGTCATTTCCATTTTAGAGATGATAAAATTATTACCTCAGGAAAGACTTATCCAAGGTCACTTAGGGAGTGAGTAGTAGAGCAAGGACTCAAACCCAGGCACTGGGGTCCACAGTCCAGCCTTCTTCACCATGTCAGGGCTCAGAGTCCTTTAGAGAAGAGCCTGTCTAACCTTCCCATTCCACTGCAAGGGAAACAGGTCCAGAAGTCAGTGGGTTCTTGATTGGATTTATTTTATAAATGTAGCTCATTTTGCCTAAATATTCTTCCAGATGGTGGATTTGTTGAGTACTTTCCAGAAGAAATGGATCAATTCATCTCTTCTCCTTCCACATAAGTGCTCGATAAATAACACAATAAAGCCTTTGACTTCTCACACTATTAAGGATGAATATGAGAAAATTTGGTTGGTTCAGTTAACACACTACAGTTTCATTTACTGAGATGATTTTCAATGAAAAACTTATTAACCAAGCACAGAGATAATAAGGAAGTCCAAATGCCAAAATATGATATTCTTTAATTACATGAAGAAATCTTTGGAAACAAAGGCTGTGGAATATATTTTGACTTCTCTATAATAAAAATGTAGCCTTACTGAATTTTAATTACAGGAATTATTGATCCCTGAAATATAAGAGGTGGAAAAAATATTTTCATTAAATAAAATTACAATAACTTTAATAGTGAGCTACAGTGCGGTCATCCAATATTTTTGGTGTCTATGCAGAGTACATGAAATGGACAATACAGTTAATTTGATTCATGTAGAAAGTCATGATATACTGAACCGTATCATCTGCCTACTCCCCTCATCCAAATACATACAAGGGAAGCCTTGGGGAGGGGCAGTGTAACAGAGTTACACGGAAACAACTAAAACAAAGAAAGATGGCCAGGACATGGGATTGTGAACCACTGTATCTTGCCACATCACTGTCCCAGAGAACCATGGGGGGAATTCATCAATAGAATAAGAAAATTAGCCTGGAAAACTGATAGTACCTATAATGCTGAGATTTTGCCTCCCAAGTCCTAATGTTAAACTTGGTTAAGCTAGGCCAGGTCATAGGCAGATTCTTTTCATTGAGACTAGATAGGTTCAAGTCTAGAACTAACCAGGCTGAAGTTTCACCTTTTTCTCTAAATCTCAAGGCCATATTCCTAAATTTTACCATTTCCACGTGGAGTTGGCTGGTCTGAAGCACACCTGCCAGCAAGGGAGCCCTGAGGAAGTCAGGGACACCTACTGGTAGCCCACAGACTGTAGCTGGCCTGAAAATACATTTTATTTGACTTCAACAGGTTTTAAAATTATAATTAATTTTAAACTCAAGAGATATTTTACATGAAATAATTAGATTTCTAGCTTTCTTAAAGAGTTGGCAGATCTGGGTAACTGGGCCCACGTGCTTCCAGGAGGCTGGAGCTGCATCATGGTTGCCCCTTTGATGAGTTATGGAAACCCCCATGTACACAGGGCCTTTGAGCCTGGTTTGTCCACACCACCACCTCATATGTTAATTGCTCAGTTCTATAGTATTTGACTTTATAACTTTTCTGATCTAGATTGCTGGAAACTCCTGGGAAATAAAACTCAACAAAGAGGTAGACACTCTCTCAACTCAACTCTGGCAGTCTATCCTAATCATGTCCTTGGTTTTGGGCAGCACTGTCCCTCCTTTGAGAAGAGAGTGACACCTAACTTGGCAACTATCCTCATGGGATGAGGAGGAAGAGGAAAAGAAGGAAGACAAGAAGAGGAGGAGGAAGAGGGGAGAAAGAGAGGGAAACATTGGAGGGAAGTGTTGACCCTGCTGGAGGTCAACATGGTGTCTATAATAGGTGTATAATAAATGCTCTTAGTCCTTGACAACAAATATGAAACTGTCATTCAATTTTGTCAATTCTACCCAAACACAACCAATTCTATGGGGGAAAAAAAAGCAGTCGGTAAAAAGTAAATCAGCCAATCCTACTTTTTTGACCCAATTGACTATTAGCCTTCGTGCTCGCATTTACTTTAGTGAAAAGGTCATCTCTATTTCTAGGATAATTAAAGAAAAGATCTTACTAGTCTGACCAGTGACTATAAAATGTAGCTTTCCTGCTTCATTTGTAAAGCTGCATCAGGTAACTGTCTCATCTGATGCAGGAGAAAGCACACCAGGAATCGCAGGACCATCACCAGTATTCACCATTAAAAGGCTTGCAAATGAGTTAACCGTGATTTATTCAGGGTTCTCAGAGTAATTCACTCCCATTTCCTTCATGCCTGAATAATGAGCTTCATATCTTTTTGAGTGGATAATATTTCTAAAATGACCTGATAATTCATTTCACACCATCTTGTTATAATAACTCCTTTTTGTATTAAAGCTATGTGCACAAAGGAATAAATAAATGGATAAAATCCTTTGGACCAAATTCCTGTGCTGCAGGATGGGTTCATGTACATTAAGGAGATGTGGATCATTGTCTCAGGTCTGCCATCAGCCATTGAATGACTCGGCACAGTCACTACCCCTCTGTGGGCCTCAGGGTTTCAGCAGTGAAAAGAAGATGTGAACTAGTTCCTCAGATACTCTGCAGCTGTTCCCCTTTCAGAGGCAAAGAGTTGTGGGAAGGGTCCCTAAAGTCAAGACAGGCCACTACCACTGAGGACTAACACGTGAGCAGATACAAGAGAAGTATGAGTTTCCCCTCTGCATTTCTGTGTACAAAGACCTCCTATTCAATTTGATCACTTAAGTATGTTGAAAAAATATAGTTAAACCAAGAAATCATAATGACTGACACATACCTTAAGTATTTTTTTTTTCAACGTTTATTTATTTTTGGGACAGAGAGAGACAGAGCATGAACGGGGGAGGGGCAGAGAGAGAGGGAGACACAGAATCGGAAACAGGCTCCAGGCTCTGAGCCATCAGCCCAGAGCCTGACGCGGGGCTCGAACTCCCGGACCGCGAGATCGTGACCTGGCTGAAGTCGGACGCTTAACCGACTGCGCCACCCAGGCGCCCCCATACCTTAAGTATTTTAATACATATAGATGTTCATTTATTTCCCAATTTTTCCTAAGCCAAAACCCTTTCTTCGGTTTTGGGTCTGCTGATTGCAGTCACCCATCAGGAACTGTCTATGATTTTCAGCTTTGATTTGTTTGAAGGGGAAAAATAACTTAAAAATCTTTGCGAAGGTATGTGACTTACAAAATTCCTCTGAATTTTATAATTTTGTACCATTTTCTGATTGTCTCTCACCCACACCTAATTTATTGACATTTTCTAGTTGTTTACCTTTATCAAGACTCCTAAGTCAACTCATTTTTCACAAGAATAAACACTGTTTATACCTTCACCTTTCATTAGTTTATATATATATTATATATATATATTTTTTTATTTCACCCTCACTTGTAATTAGTTTATATATATAATATATAACATATATAAATGTATATTATACATTATATGTATATTATATATATATATTTTAGTTTTTATTTAAATTCCAGTTAGTTAGCATACAATATAATATTAGTTTCAGGTATACAATTTAACTGATTCAACACTGGCATACAACACCTGGTGCTCATCACAAGTGCACTCCTAAATACCCATCTCTCATTTCACCCATTCCTCCACCCAGCTCCCCTCTGGTAACCATATATATACATATATGTATGTGTGTGTGTGTGTGTGTGTGTGTGTGTGTGTGTGTGTGACTTCTCTGCCATCAGACACATCACACACACACACATATATATACACATATACATATATATATACATACACACACACACACACATATACACACAGACACATAAATATACACATCACATCTTTACCCATTCATCAGTCGATGGACATTTTGGGCTCTTTTTGTAATTTGGCTATTGTTGATAATGCATTGGGGTGCATGCATCCCTTCAAATCAGTATTTTTGTATCCTTTAGGTAAATACCCAGTAATGTAAATGCTGGATCATAGGATAGTTCTATTTTCAACTTTTTGAGGAAACTCCATACTGTTCTCCAGAGCGGCTGCACCAGTTTGCATTTCCACCAATAGTTTAAGAGTGTTCTCCTTTTCCTACATCCTCACCAACACCTGTCATTCCCCCCGGAGTTGTTCATTTTAGCCATTCTGATGGGTATGAGGTGCTATCTCATCATAGCTTTGATTTGTATTTCCTTGATGATGAGTGATGTTGAGCAGCTTTTCATGTATCTGTTGGCCATATGTAGGTCTTCTTTAGAAAAATGTCTATTCATATCTTCTGCCAACTTTTTAAAAGTGGATTATTTGTTTTTTGGATGGTGAGTTTGATAAGTTCTTTATATATATTGGATACTAACTCTTTACTAGATATGTCTTTTGCAAATATCTTCTCCCATTCAGTAGGTTGCCTTTTAGTTTTGTTGATTATTTCCTTTGATTCACAGATTTTTATTTTGATGTAGTCCCAATAGTTTATTTTTGCTTTTGTTTCCCTTGCCTCAGGAGACATATCTAGTAAGAACTTGCTATAGCCAATGTCAAAGAGGTTACCACCTGTGTTCTCCTCTAGAATTTTAATGGTTTTCTACCTCACATTTAGGTCTTTCATCCATTTTGCATTTATTTTTGTGTATGGTGTAAGAAAGTAGTCCAGCTTCATTCTTTTTCATGTTGCTGTTCAGTTTTCCTAACACTATTTGTTGAAGAGAATGTTTTTCTTTCTATTGGATATTCTTCCCTGGTTTGTCAAAGGTTAATTGGCCATACAGTTGTGGCTTCATTTCTGGGTTTTCTATTCTGTTCCATTGATCTATGCATCTATTTTTGTGCTGTTTTGATTGTGCTGTTTTGTGCTGATTTGATGCATACTGTTTTGATTATTACAGCTTTGTAATATAACTTGAAGTCCAGAAGTTTGAAGCCTCCAGCTTTGCTTTTCTTTTTCAAGACTGATTTCGCTATGCAGGGTCTTTTCTGGTTCCATACAAATATTAGGATTGTTTGCTCTAGCTCTGTGAAAAATTCTGGTTGTATTTGGATACGGGTTGCATTAAATGATGGATTACTTTGAGTAATAGAGACATTTTATTGATACTTGTTCTTCTAATTCATGAGCATGGAATGTTTTCCCACTTCTTTGTGTCATCTTCAATTTCTTTCCTCAGTGTTTTACAGTTTTCAGAGTATAAATCTTTTACCCACCTTCTTGTGGGTTTTGGAAAAATCTGGAATGCTTCACAAATCTGCATGCCATCCTTATGCAGGGGCTGTGTGAATCTTCTATCATTCTAATTTTAGTAAATGTGCTGCTGAAGAGAGCACTCATTAGTTAATATTTAATTACATTATGAAACTGTAATGTGTGCGTGTGACCAGGTTTGGGAACCAACACAAAAGTGTTTGGTAAGTTCAGAACTCAAATGGAGTGCATGGATGCACTAGAGTAAAGCATACTAGATACTAGTCATCTGCATCCTGAGGCACTAGTTAACCCATTTGTTTAATAAAAAGTCAGTTAAGTGGAGGGGATCAATAGGACTGCCCACTGTACATTTTATCAATTTATCTGCAAAGAACCCAAATAAAATTCACAAACATAGGCAAAGAAAGAAAGTTATTGGACAGATCTGAGAAGACACAACAAGTTGAAGTAAAGCTGAACAGCCAGGTTCTCAGTAGGATGGGAACTAGGGAAGAACTGGCTATCTTGGGAGCAGGCACTAATGGATAGTCTTCTACAGGTCTCTCACTGGATGAGTTGGCTCCAGTGTTTTTCATCTTTGTGTCACTCTGATGAGGATCTGAATGTCTATGAGAAGGACTCTGATTGGCTTCTGTATCATACAGACTCTCCTCAACCAGGGAAGAGCAGAGCCTACAAAGGATCCTGCACCAAGACTACAGGCACTAGGGAGGGATCATTCTCCAGAGACAACCCAAGAAAGGGGCTGTAAACAGAGGAGGGGGAATGTGCATAGTGATCTGTAAGTTTGGGCAAGAAACCACATTAGCCAGGAGAAGATTTAGTGCCCTAGAAATGAGTCCGGATTCTGTCTAGAAGAAGGTAGAAAGTGTTCAGAGTAAAAGAAAACCTATAGCTGCTGACTGTTGCTTTATGCTTTGACATGCATTTTCCCAGCAGCTCTCAAGGCTTCTACCTTCTGAAGCTCTGAGGGAAATGTGCCAATTTCCTCGACCACCCACATTGTTTCAGCTGAGAGTAGGTGTGAAAGTCTGGACCCAGGCCCCAGTCTGTCACTTAATAGCTGCCTGATCTTAGGTGAGCCATTGCTTCTAAATACCCCAGATTCTCCATATACATGCTGAAAGACGCTTCCAGATGTGATGCTTTGTCATTTCTATATCTGGACACATCCCCTTTCTTTATACATTTAAATATAATTTAGCAAAGCAGATATATTTCTATATTATTTGTTGGAATTATTTTACATGCCAGTAAATGTTACAGGTTTCAGTGGAACTGTCTATGATGTAAATATGGTGCTGAGAGGTAAATTAAAAAAGCAGTAAAAAGCATTAAGATACATGCTGGATAATATACTAGACTTCTTATTTGTGTTGCTTTTCTAATCTTTTATAAAGATATGTACACAAGAGGTATCTGCTTCTGCCTTGAATTCTTTCTTAATGCCCCCCTGCCAACTCCCAATGACTCATTTTCTTACTCTATTTCTTTTGTTTGCTTGTTTTCTTTTTCAGTACTCCAGGTTTGGTTTGTTTCCTTTCACTGACAATTTGAATGAGATTCTCAGGACGGTTTCCTGCAGTGTTCTGAGGGTAAGAAATGCCTTTGGTTTCTTTTAGAAAACCCCCATGAGGTGACCACTGAGGATCTTATGCCCACTCAAGACTTTGTACTGTGATACTCCCAAGAACTCAGAACCTATACAAAGGGGAGAAAAATCTACTACCTGGCAGGATGGGAGCTTAACACCAAAATTAAATCCAGTCGCAGAAAGAAATATTACTTGTGCTCTTGAGTGTATGGGTTGAGAGATTTAGCTTACAGAGGTTTGAACTTTATTTAGTTGATGATAGGGAGCTAAGTAAGGCAAGTGGTAAGTCAAATATTTATTTTAGAAAAGTCACTTTGGCAGCCACGTGGAAGACAGGTTGAAAAGGAGAGACAAGAGGAGGGGAGCCTAGTGAGGAGGTTGAATCAGGGGGCTAGGCTGGACAGAATCAGGGGTGGAAAGCTAACTCATCCTCTGCTTCTCTACCAAATCACTTCCTTTCTGTTAGGACGTATGGCTAGACTACATTTCCCAATCTTCTGGCCAGGCAGGGCAGTGTTGCTCAATTTGGAGCAGAGGAATGTGGGCAGACGTGAGGTACACATCCCATATGAACCTACTCATGCCCTTTCTTCCCCAGTCTGCCAGCCAAATGTGTGGACACCAGGGGGACCTGCAACCATGTGTAAATGGAGGAGCCTCCATGGGGCTGGGTCCCTGAATGACTTCATGGAGTACATAAAAAGGTGTGTATACACCTTCAACGTGCAAGCAAGAAATAAATTGCTATTATGTTAAGATGCCAAAATGTCCAAGTTCATTTGTTAATGCAGCTCATGTCATCATCACTAATATAATCCTCAAAGCTCTCTGGTTAGAGCAGAGCTCAGTCGTTTGCATGCAATGTTGTGTAACCACTCTGCCCCTAACCACACTCGCATTAGAGGGAAAAATAGAAGAGCAAAATGAAGAAAATACATGTTACATGTTTCACCATCCAGGGCTAAGCACTCTTAATGATCTGGTAGATTTTCTCTCATTCTTTTTTTTTTTTTTTTTTCCTATAGCAAAAAAAAAAAAAAAAATGCTACACTTAGTTTGTTCCAATACTAAATTTTTCACCCAGTGACTTATTTATTGACTCAACATTCATTGTATGCCTGTGTGTCAGAAACTGTGCTCACTGGTAGGGATTAAAAGAACAGACACAACAGTTTCTGTCCTCAAGGAAACTATAGCCTCATGGAGGATAGAGATGCTTAAGCAGATAATGACTAAGATAATGACACAGAAAATGTGTCAGCAGAGTGACAGAGAAGGGAATTAAGCAAAAGGGAAGAGCACCTAACATTAAAAAAAAAAAAAAAAATTCACTGAACTCTTGTTATATGTTAGGAACTGATTTAATCACCTTTTGGATATAAACTAATTTAATCCTCATGACAATCCCATGAGATACACGTCACAGTATGTCAGTGTTACAGGTGAGGAAACTAAACCCTAGATGAGTTCAGGAACTTACCCCTTGTCCAAGGTCTTGCTGAGAAGGGGTTCAGCAGTGTGTGTGTGTGTGTGTGTGTGTGCGTGTGTGTGTGCGCGCGCTCAGAGTTGACTTCTTAGATGAGTTTCAAAGACAGGGACTGGGAAGGGCAGAGTTACATGTGAGCAACTACAAGTGGCCCAGTTCTTTTTTTGTAAATTTTTTGAATGTTTATTTATTTTTGAGAGACAGAGACAGAGTGTGAGTGGGGAAGGGTCAGAGAGAGAAGGAGACACAGAATCTGAAGCAGGCTCCAGGCTCTGGGCTGTCAGCACAGAACCTGATGTGGGGCTTGAACTCACAAACCATGAGATCATGACCTGAGCCGAGGTCAGACACTTAACCGACTGAGCCACCCAGGCGCCCCTCAAGTAGCCCAGTTCTTACTACATTCCCAGTAGCCTTGTGACATAGACTAATTTCAGGATGTGAGGCTCTAAAGAAAATCTACTTCAGCTTACAAATTCTGGGTAGGAGAGGAAGACTGCTCATTGGCTTTTGATGTCATATTGACTCCACTAGCTAGTAAATGTGACACAAGTTGTGTTCTAGAATACAAAATACTGGTAACCCTTCCTCCCCGAAGGCTGGAGCTGGTAAAAATGAAACAGGTCATATAAAAAGAGAGAAAGAGACAATTGTAGAGACAATGATGACAGCTGAAAGCTCGATCACATCCAGAGGGGACATACATTTTCACAGACCCACAGCTGGGTTAAATAAATGCTAAGGAATAAGGGGTCTGTGATATTTCATTAATGAGTTAGAGGAAGCAGCCATACTGGGAAGAGGCAGGGTTTTCAGCAAAGAGCTGTGAACAAACTTGGCCTGAATCCATCCTTAAATCAGCCATAAGACTGCCTCTTAATCTTGTTATCTTCATCCAAAAATCAAGGAGAAACAATCGCAAAAAAGTCTGCACATCAAGCCAGTCTTTTTTCCTCTTTTCCTTTCTAAGCTCCAAACACTCATTTCCTTTATGATTTTTTAGTTAAAATTTGAACTCTCCCCATCAGGAGCCCTCTCCACTGCCTGATATTCTTGCCTTTTCAGTAGGACACCGTGAAAAGGCCCATTTTCTCCTCTTGCCCCAAGATGGACATGTGAGATAGGAGCGGCTATCTCACTCACCCACCACTTCTGGAAATCCGTACTTGCACATTTTCCCACATACTGTGACTTTACATTGAAAGCAGTCCTCACTACTGCCTTATTTGGAGAAAGAGGCCAGAAAACCAAGGGCCTGTTAAAATAAGCAGAATTTGGGGGGCTATAAAGAAACTCTGAGAAGCCACAGTCACTCTGTGGCTTAGTAGGAATCTCAAAGGGTGATCTGCATTCCTCACTTAAGCAGGGTTGGTCTTGAGTCAATGTTGTTCCAAGATTAAGCAAGGCTGTAGAATTCTAGTTGCAAGTGAAGATTTATTACATAAAGTCACCTCACAATATTTGCTACATTCTTACAAGGTTTTTCTTGGTTCACTGTTTCCCAAACTATGTGCTGAATACATGTCCCACCTGCTGAAATATGAGGTTGTTTAAAGTGGTTCATGGACAGAGCATTTAATAACACTAAATCACAGAAGCCAAACATTATTCTCTTTTAAATGGTCTTCCAATCTCTCTTTGGGCTTCAAGGTGAAAGCCACTGTGCTGGTGTGCCTTTAACAGCTTTCCACACTGAGCTCATCTGCCTTTTGCTGAAGGAAGAGCAAGCCTCAGCCAAGCAACAGAATTTTTTTTTAATATGAAATTTATTGTCAAATTGGTTTCCATACAACACCCAGTGCTCATCCCGACAGGTGCCCTCCTCAATACCCATCACCCACCCTTCCCTCCCTCCCACCCCCTATCAACCCTCAGTTTGTTCTCAGTTTTTAAGAGTCTCTTATGGTTTGGCACCCTCCCTAACTTTTTTTTTCCTTCCCCTCCCCCATGATCTTCTGTTAAGTTTCTCAGGATCCACATAAGAGGGAAAACATATGGTATCTGTCTTTCTTTGTATGACTTATTTCACTTAGCATAACACTCTCCAGTTCCATCCACGTTGCTACAAAAGGCCATATTTCATTCTTTCTCATTGCCACATAGTGTTCCATTGTGTATATAAACCACAATTTCTTTATCCATTCAACAGTTGATGGACATTTAGGCTCTTTCCATCATTTGGCTATTGTTAAAAGTGCTGCTATAAACATTGGGGTACAAGTGCCCCTATGCATCAGCACTCCTGTATCCCTTGGGTAAACTCCTAGCAGTGGTATTCCAACAGAATATTTTTAACACATATATTGAGGTATAATTGACATAAAGCAAACTATTTAAAGGTATAATTTGAAATGATTGGATATCAGTATATACCCTGAGACCACTACCACAATCAAATTAATAAATATTTCTAACACCCCCAAAATTTTTCTTGTGACCCACTGTGATCCTTCCCTCCCACACCTCACCAATTCTATCCCTTCCCAGGTAACAACTGACTTTCTTTCTGCTACTGTAGTTTCCGTTTTATGAAAGCTTTATAAAAATTGAATAATACAGTGTGTACTCTTTATTTTAGTCTCATGGCTTTCACTTAATATAATTATTTTGAGATTCTTCCAACATGGCTATCTGATTCAATAGTCCATTCCTTTTTATAACTGGGTAGTATTCTACTATATGAATATACCACAATTTGTTTATCCATTCATGTGCTGATGGTCATTTGAGTGTTTCCAGTTTTAGGTTATTGCAAATAAAGCTACTGCGAACATTCTTGAGCAGGTCTTTTCAATTTTAGCTATTCTGGTAGGTATATAGTCATTTCACACTGTGGTTTTAAATTGCATCTCCCTAATGAATAATGATGTTGAACATATTTCATTATGCTATGTTTGCCATCTGTTTATCTTATTTGGTGAGGTGCCTTTTTAAAACATTTGCTAATTTAAAACTGTTGGTTGTCTCATTATTGAATTTCAGAGTTCTTTATTTATCTTGGATATAAGTACTTTGTTAGGTATTCAATTTGCAAATTTTTTTTTCCCAGTCTGTGGCTTGCCTTCTCATACTCTTAACAGTGTTCTATAAGAGCAAAAGTCTCTAATTTTGACAAATTAAATTTGTTCGATTTATCATTTTTTTTCTTTTAGATGTTGTACTTTTCATATCTTAAGAAATATCTGCCTAAGCCAAGGTCACAACGATTTCCTTCTGTTTTTTTCTTCTGGGAGATTTATAGGTTTAGATTTTATCTTTAAGTCTATGATTCATTTTGAGTTAATTTTTGCTTAGAAGGTATGAATTGAATTTTTTATATGATACTCAATTGACCCAGTACCATGATTGAAAAGATTATACTTTCTCCCTTGAATGACCCTTGCACCTACGTCAAAAATCCATTGTTTGGGGCGCCTGGGTGGTTCAGTCGGTTGGGCGGCCGACTTCGGCTCAGGTCATGATCTCGCGGTCCGTGAGTTCGAGCCCCGCGTCGGGCTCTGTGGTGACAGCTCAGAGCCCGGAGCCTGTTTCAGATTCTGTGTCTCCCTCTCACTGACCCTCCCCCGTTCATGCTCTGTCTCTCTCTGTCTCAAAAATAAATAAACGTTAAAAAAATTAAAAAAAAAATCCATTGTTTGTATATGTGTGGGTCTATTTCTAGACTCTGTTCTACTTTGATGACCTATATGTTCATCTTTATCCCACTACTACACTGTCTTATTTGCCATAGCTTTGTATTGGCTATTCTAGAGGTCCTTTGTATTTCCATAAAAATTTTAGGATCATCTTGTCAACTTTAATCAAAAGAACTGTTGGGATGTTGTTTGGACTGCACTGAATATACAGATAAATTTGAGAACTAACTTCTTAACAACATTAAGCTTTTCAACCCATTAACACCATCTTTCTCAATTTGTTTAGGTGATCATACCAAATTCATGGTCACACCTGTGACCCCTTAGACAATGGCTCCTCCTCTCTCAAAAATAAATAAACATTTGTTACCGGCCGGACGTGGTGACGTCACGAGGAGGATGCCGATGCCCCAACAGCCGGCTGATTCTGGGCATGCCGGGCGGGGTCTTCTGGCTGGCGGTCCTCGTGGGCCCCTCGAATTGTTCACTCACCCAGAACAGCCAGGGTTTGGCAGAGTGGGTGATTGTTGAGAAGAGAAATCACTTTAATTGAGCTTGAAACAATTGTATTTCTCTTTTTAATATTTAAAAAAATATAAATTTATTAGTTGTAAAATAAATAAATAAATAAATAAACATTAAAAAAATTTTAATTTATTTGAAGAGAGAGAGAGACAGAGAGAGAAAGAGAGAGGGAGAGAGAGAACAAGTGGGGGAGGGGCAGAGAGAAAGAGAGAGAGAAGATCCCAAGCAGGCTCCGCATCGTCAGCACAGCACATCTCCAGACCAAGAGTCGGATCCTTAACCAACCAAGCCACCCACGCACCCCTTAGCAATTTGATTATGATGTTCCCTAGTGTTGTTTTCATTGACTTTCTTAGATCTGTGAGTTTACAGTTTTTATCAAATTTGGGACAATTTTGGGGGCGCCTGGGTGGCTCAGTCTGTTAAGCGTCGGACTTCAGCTCAGGTCACGATCTCGTGGTCAGTGAGTTCCAGCCCCGCGCGGGGCTCTGCGCTGATGGCTCAGATCCTGGAGCCTGCTTCCGATTCTGTGTCTCTCTCTCTCTGCCCCTCCCCCGTTCATGCTCTGTCTCTCTCTGTCTCAAAAATAAATAAACGTCAAAAAAAATTAAAAAAAATAAATTTGGGACAATTTTGGCCAATATTCTTCAAATATTTTTTTCTGTCCTCTTTTGTCTCTTCTTGATGGACTCCAAATACAAATATATTAGGCTGCTTAAAGTTGTGCCATAGCTAACACATGCTCTTTTTGTTTTTTAAAAAAAATCTCTTTACTGTGTTTCCCTTTGCATTGTTTCCATTGTGATGCCTTTAAATCCATGGATCTTTTCTTGTTCAATGTCTAACCTGTCATTAATCCCTTTGGCATAGTCCTCATCTTTAGCACTGTGATTTTCATTTGTAAAAGCTCACTTTTAATTTCTCTTAAATGGTGTGATGTAGTATTTTTAATATCTTCTTTGTATCTACTTAACTTTTTTAAAATATGGACTATAGTTATAGTAACTATTTTAATGTCCTTCTCTGCTAATTGTAACCTCAATGCCAATTTCAAGTTGATTTTAACAAACCGATTTTTTTCCTCCTCATAGATAATGTTTTCCTGCTTCTTATCATGTCTAGTAATTTTTTTAGCTTCATGGCCAAACACTGTGAATTCTAGCTTGTTGGGAGCTGAATATTTCTGTATTCCTGTAAGCAAAATTGAATTCTGTTCTGAGTCACAATTAAGTTATGTGGAAACAGTTTGATCCTTTGGGGGTTTGCTTTTAAGATTTGTTAAATGAGTGGCACCTGGGTGGCTAAGTCAGCTGAGCGCTGGACTCCTAGCTAGTTTCGGCTCAGGTCATGATCTCACGGTTCATGGCTTTGAGCCGTGTGGTGGGCTTTGTGCTGGCAACGTGGAGCCCGCTTGGGATTTTCTGTCTGCTTCTCTGTCCCTCCCCCCACTTGCACATGCTCTCACTCTCTCTCTTTCTCTCTCTCTCAAAAATAAATGAATAAACATTAAAAAATATTTGTTAAAGAATACCAGAGCAGTAGTCACTCTAAGGATAATTATTCACCACTTCTAAGGCAAGATCTTCTGGGTTGTCTACATGTGAATCACGATGTTTTCCAATCTGCCTAACAGGAGCACGCACTACACTTGGCCCTGTGAGAGTCCCAAGTACTATTTCCTCTAATCATTTGGGTGGTTATTTCTCCATCTTCATAGATTCCTCCTATTCATTGCTGGGCAGTGCCTTGCTGAGGCCCAAGGGGACTTGTGCACATTTCTGGGACACTTGCAGTGCATCTCTCCCTTCTCTACTCGGTGTCTTCTAACTCCTACCTAGCCTGTTCCCCCCTGCACTCTCAGCAACATCTCTCCCATTCAGGGAGATTCCTGGGATCCTATCCCTGTACTGTTGCTTGGGTACTCTAGACGGTAAGCTGGGGCAATTGTCGGGCTCACTTCACTTGTTCCCTTTCTCAGAAACCACTGTCCTTTGTTGTCTGATGTTCAGTGTCCATTGCAGTTGTTCGAGGCAGGAGGGTAGACATGGTCCCTATCACTCCATCTTGGCTGGGAACGGAAGTGTACAGCTAGAATTGTAATATTATTTTTTCTCCTTTTGTTTATTTTTATGGCTACCTTCCCTTTATGGTCACTGATGCTGATTTTCCATTGGTAACAGGTAATGTAATTTTCCCTTTTTAAGTAAGTCAGTTGAAATGTGAAAAGGTAAGGTCAGTTTTAAGAAAAATATTTAGTAAATAATAATAAAGGTAATAAAGAGATATGACAAATAATGTGACGGTGGTGAGAAAAGATAGAAATTTGGAAGAAGAATGACCAAGCTTATCAATAAGATCCAAGTAATGCTGGGTATTGTGATGTATTAATCAACACCCGGCTGAAGAGTCTTGGCTCAAGATAGCTACCAAGCTTAAGTTTATTAGAGTTTAGGGATGTCAAGGATCATAGACATCCTGATCTCAAGATGCCTAGATTTCATGGGGGCTTCCAGGATAAAAGAAGGGAATATGCAGTGGCTACCTGAAATAGCCTGTCTTTTTTATGATGTTTATTCCATATAAGTAGCGCTTTCCATATAGTAGATGCTCCGTAAATATGCTTGAATGAACTGATATCAGACACCACGCTAGGTAATGGTCAACTCACAGGTGAAATAGTTCAGGGAAACTTGAGGGAGCTATTTGGCTTGCCATGACATCCAAAAAGAGAGAGTTGATTGCTTTTTAACTTTTTAGTTTGACAACAGGTCTCAGCCAATAAAACCAGGACTGTATACTCTCGTTTAAATGAGTGACGTACATCAGCTTCTGTTGGCACAGTTGCTGTCACAGACGTGGCAAATAAAGCACCTGTGACCCCTTAGACAATGGTTCCTCTAACTGATGGAAACAAAAATTGCTGTTCTGGCTCAATCTAGAGACTGAGCGTGTAGAGGAAACCTAAATTTACTTCTGGCCTTGATATAAACTCATGTGCTTGGCCCCGCCTGGGCACAAATGACTGTGCCGTTCTCACAGCCAGCCTGCCCTGTAATGATTGGTCATATTTGCTGTTCTTGCTGCTGTCAGAACTCCATCCCCCACATAACACGCAAACACCAACCTCTGCAGAAGTCAGTAATGATGCAGGTTTATCAGCCTGGAAGGTCAGCCTATATTACAGAGCGGACAATTTTGGCTGATTAGAAGCCTCAAACACTGATAGCAACTCGAACATCTATTACTGTTTAAAACAAAACAAGAAAAGCCCGCAGCTTGCTCTCCTGTGATTTATTCTTTGAGGGTACGGTCAGAAAGATGATTACATCAGACCGTCCAGAATCACAGGCTTGTAGCATCAAGCATTTGCCTACTTGTTCTTGGACCTTGCATCAGGAGGTACAAAAGAACACAAAGACTGTGTGGCAGGACAGGAAAGGCAGAGAACACAATGAAGCTGAGTATGGATGGTAAGGCCAAGGCAAGGAAGGTTGTGGAGACAGAGAGAACCTGGGTTTGAATCTAGGGCCGATTATCACTTACCAGCCCTGGGACCTAGGCAGGTATGCTGAGCCCTCATCAGACTCAGTTTTCCATCTGCAGAATGAGTAAAGTACCATTTACCTCACAGGTTGTTGAGGATTAAGTAGTATGACAAATACATAAACCCAAAATTCAGTGTGGAAATACCAGGTTTTAATTACACTCACAGATACACCTTTTTAAGTTTTTAGATGGATCTTTGGAAAATGGTAGAAACTTTTGGACATCAAAAACCTTTGCGTTTCCTGAAATGCTGTGAATGTTGGGAGGGCAGTACTGTGGTGGGAAAAGGTGAGGCATTGAAGACCCGGGTTTGACTGCTATGTGCACCACTTCCCAACTAGGTGGCATTCATCAGTAAAAGAGGAATCTTAAGAGTAGCTCCTTTAAGGGTTATTGCAACATTAGATAAGTTAAATGAATTATGCTACACAGTTAGTAGAGTTATCTGTTCTGAGCCAGACAGAGAAAAGCAGTTTCACAAATAACATCTTTCATGCAAAGAATCACTGAGAATCCGAAATTACCTGAATTTAATGGAGGAAATTACATGCTCACAAGTATGGATATTTCCATAGGATTTAGGATAATTTCTAGTGACATGTAAGACCTATCTACATTACAGATGTCTCACTACCCACCGCCATCAAACTTAAAGCTAATTCTGTCTGGGGTGCCTGGGTGGCTCAGTCAGTTAAGCGTCTAACTTCAGCCCGGGTCACGATCTCGCGGTCCGTGAGTTCGATCCCCGCGTCGGGCTCTGGGCTGATGGCTCAGAACCTGGAGCCTGTTTTAGATTCTGTGTCTCCCTCTCTCTGTCCCTCTTTCTGTCCCTCTCTCTGCCCCTCCCCTGTTCATGCTCTGTCTCTCTCTGTCTCAAACATAAATAAACGTTAAAAAAAAAAAGCTAATTCTGTCCACCAGCCATAATCACACAATCTCTATTATCACCAAGCAATAAATTACTTTTGCCTTCCTGCAGAAGCAGATCCTTCTGTGTCTGTGATCTGTACGGTCTTAACAGTCTCCCATATGTCGCACACAAGGGTGAAAACCCTGCTCCCTTGTCCTTTTTTAGGAGGGATAACACAATCACCCATTTGGTAAGCACACAACTGTTTGAACAGCTCAGGCCCCCTTTACTTGAGAATGTCAGCCAGCTATTAAATTTTCGCTCAGCAATGAGCCTCCAGTCTCTTCCCCTAGGACTGGTACTAGAAACTTTCTTTCCTCCCTGTGAATTGTACTGGGCTTATATTGAATTTTCTGCTGGTGAATGAGGAAATCAAGGAGACATGAGGTGATTTCAAAAGTACATGTTCCCCTTTCTTTTTGGCAGAGCCTAAGGGGAGAGAAAGGACAAATAGATTATTTTAAGATTTTATTTTATGAAGAGAAAATTAGTGGTCTCTGCAGAATGATACATATTTGAAAAAAAAATGCAAGTTATAGTAGTAGTGATTCAAGTAATTAGGAAGTTCGTTTTGTCAATAGTAAAATGCAAGCTGAGACCTCACAGACAGTGGTTCCCAACAGGGGGTGAAAGGACGGAATGGGAGGTCAGGCACCCAGTAGATGGAGAAACATGTCCCTGTAAGGGGCAACCACGTTTGTCCCATGTGCAGAATGGAAGAATTTCTGCAAGGCTGTGATTCCCTTCCAACCCCGCGCCACCCCCCCACCCCCCGCCGCCACCCCGGCTGCCCCTCATAACATAGTGGCATAAACTCGGTTACTCCCGTGGCTATTTTCAAACTAGGTTCTGAGTGGCAGTTTCTTATTACTATGCTCCAGGCACTGAGTGGGGTATTTTACATTCAATATTTACTTAAGCCTCAGGATATCACTGTGAGGATGCATTCTTATTACCCTATTTTATAGAAGGAAAAATGGAGTTGAGCGTGGGAAGTATCATGTTCCCTGTTGACCACTAGGGAGTGGTGGGGCTGGAATTCAGACCAAGTCTGTGCTCTGCAGTGTTATGTGTGAGGCCTCGTTAGAACCATTCTCTTCCTGAAACCCTATTTACCCTGTAAAGCTCAACCTACCCTGAGTGCTACCTTCTGCAGGAAGTAAATATTTGCTAAACAAATCTCAAATGCTCTCCTTCTTTTAGATCACTGATAATATGCAACCATCCAACATTCATTTCTATATCTACATATCTGCATTGTGCGTAGATCTCTAATAATCTTTTCAGTGCTTTGTCTAACCAGTTTCACACTTTACCAGATATATTTATCCATTTAACCATCCATTCATCCATCCTTCCATCCATCCATCCATCCATCTATCCTTTTTTTCCTTCAATATACCTTGATAAATATATACTGACCACCCCCTACTTTCTAGGCACTGACTTAGGTGCTTGAAATATGTGCTGAACAAAGTAGACATGGTTCCTGCCTTCATCAAGATTATAGTCTAGCAGAAGAGAAGAGACAAATTAATCAAATAATCACACACATATATAACTACTAATTGTGACAATAAAGACATGTAGGAAGTTGTGAGTATACATGACAGGTGGTCCTGACTTTGGGAGGATTAGAGGGGCCTCTCTGGAGCAGCTCTGAGGTCCAAGAGTTGAAGGATGAGCAAACACAGCCATTACTTACTGAGTGTTTACTGCGTGTCAGGCTTTGTTCCACACATGATTCATGGAGTAATGCATGGAATCCTCAGTACAGTCCTACCTGTTATTCCCCAGGACCGGTCTTCTTAACTACTACCCCTTGCATTGCCTCTCGGTGTAGCAGAGGGGAAGCATTGCAGAGCAGACCTAGAGGCTGACGAACAGTTGGAGGTGGAGGCACAGAAAGTGGAGGGGAGCAGCACTGAATGAACCACAGGGGTGGGGACAGCTGATGCTGAGCATCTGGCCCCACTTCTTTGAGTTTTGAGAAATCACTGTATTTTTCTTAAGCTAGGGAAGTGACATGACTAGATGTCCATTTTCAAAGATCACTTTGGCTGCTGTGGACACTGGAACTTAGGAGAGCAGGGGATATGAGGAGACTGGCTGGGACATCACTGCTGTCCTCCAGGCAACAGCCTGGACTGGAGTGGTAGCCCTGCAGATAAAGCCAAACGGACAGATTCAAGTATATATGGGTAGCCCTGTATTCAACTCCAGCTATATGTACAAAATTCATGAAGATTTATAGGATAAAATACAGCTTTTAAATTTATATTCACTCTGAGTTGCTTTGGTCTATGTCCCCAAGTCCCTAAGGGATATTGCTTTTCACTCTACAAGTCCTCCTGGTGGGGAAGTTAGGGAGGTGGTGTTTATTACAATCCTAGATTCCTCAGGGGCTTCAGGGCTTGGGACACATACAACCAACCTGCAAACAGCAGGACCAAAGCCCTTGGCAAACTAGTTGATGTCACTTGGCATTGAACCTAGGATCTGAGAAAAACTGAATTCAGCAAAGCCCATGACCCTTGTTGGGTCAGTGCTTCAGTTTCCAAATTCAAAACAAATGCCGTAAATCCTGTAAGCTCTGAGTGGAGGTTCAAAGGGTAATTTTCAAAGATTCTTACAACTAGGAAGTCAAAGACCTGTTGTGATAACATGCCCATAAACATACGAGAACCGCATAGACTTAATATGAAGCTCCTCCTGAGATTTTTAAGCTAAATGGAAAAGTGCTAAGGGCCAAACATTCTTGTTTGCAAGTATTACAGAATTTCATCAGGGAATAGATTAAAAAAAATCAGAAACAGGAGAAAAATCTCCATATTTTATACATGTAACTATATTGTGCATACTCACACACATCTACAAAATGGATACCTGAGGCATTCATCCACATATTTATTATCCCCAATATTGTTAAATCAGACACTTGAGGTAAAACTCATTTCTATTTTTGCAAATGTGTCTTTTGTTCTATTTCAGGAAGGTGGTGTCTGAATTTCAGTCATTGAGCAAGGGTATCTTAAATCTATTCAGACTGACTGAATTGGTTTGAGGCTGAAAGAATATTATTAAGAAAACATGGAAGCTGGGAATGGGGTTTCTGGACTTCCATACTTACAAATGCCGGGCATGGAGAATTTATGAAGGATCAAGGGTTTCTTAGTTTCATCCCTAAAGCCATAGCAGATTTGACCACAGTTTCAAAGAGTCTGGTAGGACTGCAGCTTCCCACGAAGGCAGAGCATCCAGTGAGGTCTCCAGGAATGAGCAAAGCCCCATGTGAAGCCAAGTGTTTATGAGTGTAGGGCCTTCTGAGAACATGTTCATGTCACACAGTCTTATTAGGGCCAATTCTGTGAGCTCCATTTCAGGGCTGGAGCATAAGAGAAATCCATCGAGCACTCTAAAGAGGTAAAAGTGACATAGAGCAGTGAGGCTCATTTGCAGTCCTTTGGCTTGGACCTCTGTTCTCAGGTGTGTTTATCAAGCAGCTGGTGTGCTTGCAAAGACACGGCCTCCTTCCCCTCTCTTGTCCTTTCTCCCTGACTTCCCCAGTCTGGATTTCTGAAATGCTTCTGTGAACAATACTGTGGATGTCACAGCTGAGAGAACCAAGGCAGTAAGCCACATAACCCAAGCCAAAATCAAAACAAAACTGTTCCTAGAAAAGAGAAGAGGATGATTTCTGAGCCAGACTTTAATAATGGAAAGCCAAAACTCAGATAATTAGGGCAACTGTGGTTTGTTTTGTCTGTTTGACTTAATTAGCTGACTAATGTCCTTATTCCTAATTATATCTGGGGTGCCAGAACCCAGACCATCAAGTGTCCCTGCCCTGCATGATTTGGGGCAAGTTGCTTTACCTCCGTGAGTCTCAATTATAAAGTTTTCCTCAATTATATATTGTATTTATATAAGTTTTCTCATCTAAAAAAAATGATGAAAGCCCTGTGAAGCTTGGACGAAATAACTGCTCAGCACATACAGAGCCCTCAGTAAGAGCCTCTCACTGTCTTCACCATGGCAGCGTTAGAAATGGGACTTAGAAGGATAAGAGGGAAGGGAAGAAGAGCTTCCAAGGAACCAGCATTTGTTAAATGCCTACTACGTGCCAGTGCATACGCCCACAAATTGTGTCCTGTCTCTGCATGTTGGCCATAATACCAATGTATTTTCCTTGGGCTCCAGTGAGTTGGCAGGTCCCTGTAACCAAAGAATGGGGTCCCCCCTTAACACCTCACCAGTTACCGAGAGACCTCAGACAAAGCATTAAATCTCCTTGACCCAAAGAGTGAGAGAGTGGTTCCCTTTAAAATTCTTTCTCAAAGCCAATTTCATCAAGCAGAAACTCTTGGAGTTATTAAATCTTGAATACATCACTTACACTCTATAACCTCCATTTTTAACTAAAAGAAGCCGGTCACAATCTCAGAACCTTAGTCAGACAGCAGTCCAGCTAGAGTTTAACTTTTTCCAATTCTTTTTATGGTGATTTTTTTTTTTTTTAGAATTAAAATAACAAAGTTTTCTTTTAAATAATTTTGAGTGTAAAGGGGAAGTGCTGGGGCGCCCGGGTGGCTTCGCCAGTTGAGCGTCCGACTTGGGCTCAGGTCATGATCTCGCGGTCCGTGAGTTCGAGCCCCGTGTCGGGTTCTGTGCTGACAGCTCAGAGCCTGGAGCCTGTTTCGGATTCTGTGTCTCCCTCTCTCTCTGACCCTCCCCCGTTCATGTTCTGTCTCTCTCTGTCTTAAAAATAAACTTAAAAAAATTTTTTTTAAAAGGGGGAAGTGCTTTAAAAGAATATCAAATAAATATTAAGCAACTATGATAAAAAATATGAGGAATATGAGGATAATAGGAGTTAATATGCTGATGTGGCCAAAATCATGGCTGTAATATTACAATCACTGAAGTTTGGGAACTACTGCTCTAACAGGGAACCACGATGGTTCTATATGGCCTTAGGATCTCCTAACCTCATTTTAAAGCCATCTAAGGCTCTCAGCCCAAGGCAGTGAGAAGTTGATAGACAGGGCTGTCTGAGTCTACCTATGGATTATGATGATTCACTATATGAATTGCAACGTTCTTGAATAGAATGATGAAAGCACATGCTAATACTGATCGCTTACAGTCAGCCAGAAATAAATTTCTAGGCTGCTGGCAAAGCAGCCAGGTAAAAGAAGTAGCTTAACCCCAAAAGATCAGACTTTAGGCCCCTTCCATCTGTGTTCCAGAGGACTGTCATATCGGAATATAGGGAGTATGTGAAGGGATGTAGAGATGGAATGTCCAGAGAAAACAAAAACAAAGCCAAAAAAACAGACAGTATCAATGTACCTACTGGGTCCTTACTGTGTGCATTTGTGATCAATGTAGTAAATTCCCATTTCTCTTGGAAAAGAGCATCAGCAAATTGCTTTGTAGTAGGTGGTCATTAGTGAGCATACCACCTCAAGAGGAAAGCAACTAAATAGAAAATCCCTATCAAATGAAAAGAGCCACAATGTCTTTACCTTCATGAACTTACTTAGTGTGTATACCAACATAATATTTATGCTTCCAAGTATGATGATTTCATTTCACAGATTGGAAAACAAGATAAAAGGAGTAAGAAAAGAAAGCCTCCCTGTTAGTTAAACAACTAGTTGAGATAGAGAGGAATTCGAATGTAGGCCTAAAATCCATTTATTTTTCACCCTATGTTCCAACTGGATCAAACAGTATTTTTTTTATTGTTTTTTTTTTTTTTAATCAGGAACTATATACATAAGACTTAAAGGTTCTGTTTTCTTTTGTTGGACTCTGAGGCACTTTTATCCACAAGCAATTTTTGAAGTGTTCAAAGCAACTTTGGATTCATTTTATTATTTCGTTTGTTTATGCAATAAGTGGTTTACGATGTAATCCATCTGTGACCTAGCAGAGAGCTTAGACTCTTTCCGGAGTTTTTCCTTATACAGAATCCATTCAACTTATTTGCTTTGCGTTCATTCATTGATCCATTCATCTGACTGTCTTTACCAAATGTCTGCTCTGTACTTGCCATTTGGCTTTCATCTTCTGCATCGACCCACAAATGAATTTGGAACCATCCTTCAATTCACTGATGTCACCAAATTTTCCTGCATCACATAAGCTGCACCTGCCACCATCACGCTAAACATGCTCCACCCACACTTGATCGCGATACCTATGTGGGCAAAAGTTCTCTCCAGGGAAGGTGAATGAAGAAACAGTTTCTAGAAATTATTTTCTTCTTCCTGTTCTTTCAGTTTAAAAGGGAAAAAATCAAGAAAGAAGAAGCCCACAGGCAAAAGAAATAGTTTCTTCAGTTTGTGGATGGCCTCTGAGAGACCTTCATGAATATCAAAGTGCACCAATAGACTCTCTTTCCCAGATCCTCATTACAGCAGTGTTTAGTACAAATGGTATTACGGAGGTGATGCACTGGGGTTTGAAAGAGAAGTGAGTAAAATGAGCTTCCTTCTATTTTGCTCCAGGGCTTCTCAATGTAACTTTTCCTGGCAGTTTCTATGTAGAAAGGCAATTCAACTTGCTGTCTTATTTTATCTGAATGCACTTCTGAACAGCTCCATATTCTTTCATTTCCGTGCCTTTCTCATTCTTGGTTTGAATGTAAACCTTCACCTGCACTGGTGTATTTGTCTTTTCAAGAGTGGCTTGAAAGCCTCTCTTTTGATGAGACTCTATCCTCACTATTCTCTTCTTTCATATGCAAAAGCTGATCTTTTTAGAAAAAGTTTTTCTGATGCCTTTTGCTTTCTGTGTCCTTAAGTGCCAAACAGATCTCTGTTATCCAGACGGTAACATGGGTTTTTATTTTAGACAAAATTCAGGAGTAGAACATGGAAGCTATTATTACTCGCTGGATAAATTTAAGACATTATTCACTAATTATTACTGTAATTTATTCATTAAATGCCTACTATGTGCAAGACAGTATGCTACTGTGTGGCCATGAAATGATGAGCAAAGGTATACATTGCATCAGACTCTGTTTTAGAGGAGAGAGTAATTGTACATTCAAATACTAATTATCTTCAGGTATAGAGAATCAAATATTATTCTCTGCTATAAAACGATGTGGCTGTGTAAAGTAGGCACCTATGGATGTAATAAAGCAATATTTGGTAAATTTTTGTTGAATGAGTGAATAAAGGAATACAGAGCTGGAGAAGAAAAGTCTCTGGGAAGGACAGGTTAAAATAATCTAGAATTACGGATTTTGGTAAAGAGATAGATGAGAAAATAAGCGCTCAATAAAGAAAGAGCAACACTGAGAAGACCTACAATGATGTTTTTAAAAATAATCAAAGGGCCCAGAGGCAAAAAAAACATATTTACAAACTTGTAGACCTCTTGAACCAGGGAAATTAAATTGCTCGGTGGAGAGAACATTATTTTTAGAACAAAAAGAGACCCTGAATAATTCTTTATATACTGTTATGCTGTTTTATAGCATTTACTAGTCAAGAAGTGATGTTAAGTTGAACAGATATAAATCGGTCTATAGATGAGCCATGTTGAGAATGGGACCCAAAACAATTGGGTCATTCACAGTTATCAGGTTCTTTTTAGAAACCATAGCCTTAAAAAATTTAGAGGTAGTTTATTAGTTAGACTTCTTTCCCTAAAACTTTGCTACCAGGTTTGAATGAAAGTAAATGTTAACCCAAAACCTGCACACACAGAATTGATGAGAAAGTGGGCACCAAACAGTCTGGAACCCATTTGGCAATCTTGAATCCCAATTCTGTCCTTTTATATCACACTTTGCTATAAAAGTCTCACTGGACACAAGCTGGTAAAGTTCTAGACTTAGAGGAAGTTAACCCTGTGGCTGCCAATGGGCAGAGTCCTTCCCATCAGTGACCTACGTGACCCAGCTTCGGCTGCCATCTCTCAAGGTGCACATAGGGACGTCCACGGAGAATGGAATGGTCTACAGCACTTTGACGATCCCACCTGAGCACAACTAGAAAAGTCTGAGCAAAATATATTTAAAATCTGCTTTAAGGTATCAGAGAGCTACGCAAGGAGCAAGGCCAAGACGTGCTGACATTCCAGATAAGAGACTCCCAGAGGGTGATCCAAGGCTCCCCAGTGAGTTTCCCCAGGGGCTTTTGTCAGTTCTGGGTGGAGCCAAGAGGCTGAGAAGCTTAAGAGGGTTCCTGCCAAGGGCCCCTAATAAGATGGAGAAAATGGCAGAGTCTGTGAGGCCTTGCAGCTGGTGACCCAACTGGTGACCTGGACGGCTTTAACACCCAGCTGATTTCCTCTTCAAGACGTTTAAGCCGGTTAGAGGGACAGGTTCAGAAGCTAATTTTTAAACATCTCTGAAAAGCAGAGCAGAATTTTCCTGAAGTTCTGAGGAGGCGCTGACCTGCTCAGGGAGGAACTCTTGTTAACAGGGCCACAGGGGCAGCAGTGAGCTGGCCTGCCTGCAGCCGCCTTCACCCCTGCGCCGTGTGCCAGTTCTGTGAATGGCCAGAGCGGAGACACCTGCTTGGCCCAACACAGGGCCACTGGCTAGGGCACAAAAAACCAGAAGTGTCGGCATCTATGTAAGGTTGCAATGACAAAATTGCAGATCTGAGGGACCTCAAACACACAGCTGGTTTCCCCTGAAGAAATGTGCGGAATGCTAAAGCTTCATGGAACAGAGGTTTTAAAGTTAAAAAACCTCTCAGAAGCAGAGTGGAATTTTCTGTAGTTTGTTAGCACTGAGAAGTGAAGTCAAGGGTGGACTTGGGGGGTGGAGTCGTGGTTCACACATCAGGCTGCCACTGGAAAGAAGGGCCTCATCCTGGGAACAGGAAACCAAGATGGAGACCCAGTCTAGGCACAGGCGGGGGTAAAGGGCTTGCCCCAGACCCAGTCTCTTAGCCAGCAGGGGTGTGAGCCACTGGTGAAAGATAACATTATCCAGAGTGCACCAAAAGACTCTCTTTCCCAGATCCTCATTACAGCAGTGTTTAGTACAAATGGTATGAGACTCCAGACATTTCCACACACGACATCCAGCAGTGAACTGAAATGCAAACACCAGTGACGTCAGAAGATTCTTGTTCCCTGTCACGCAAAAATGGTGTGTGTCTCTAGACTATGTTTAGCCAATCTACATCTGAACACCCTAATTTCATTAATGAAAATGCCTTTCTATCATCCATAATGCTAATATGTAGAAGCTATTATTGATCAGAGATAAGAGAGCTAACATCCTTGTAGGTGTTGGGTGTGGCTGGAGTGATTAAGTACTTACATATTAATTTAAGTAGTTATTTAAAATAAATTATAGACCATATAACAAAAGTTCCTTGAAATCAGAGACCTTGTTAGATTCAACTCCGTGTGATTAGCTAATTCAAAGTTTAGCACATCATAGTTATGTCTTTGTGTCTCTTCTCCCTAACTTATTGTGAGTCCTCAATCACGTCCTGTATTACTGTGGGTTCTCATTTCTTGTCTTAGGTTGTTGTACCATCATTCTGATCTTTTCCCAGGCATGTCCAGGAAGGCAACTTAGCAGAACAGCTGGAAAGAAGCACTCAGGCTGTCCTGGCCAGGGGGCCACAATTTGCAACTTATCACCTGCTTGACCACTAGCAAGTTACTTAACAATTTGGGGTTTTTTTTGGTGGTGTTGTTGGTTTTTTCAGCTTTTATTTTAGATAAAGAGAGAGGGAGAGGGACAGGCAGACAGAGGGAGAGGGAGAGGGAGAGAGAATCTCAAGCAGGCTGCACACTCAGTGCAGAATCCAACACAGGGTTCAATCCCACGACCCTGGGATCATGACCTGAGCCAAAATGAAGAGCCAGACACTCAAATGACTGAGCCACCCAGGTGCCCCAACAATTTGGGAGCCCCCAAACCAGCTCATTGCTTCCTACCCACATCATTTTTTGTTTTTTTGTTTGTTTTTAATTTTAATTTTTTTTAAATATGAAATTTATTGTCAAATAGGTTTCCATCCAAACCCAGTGCTCATCCCAACAGGTGCCCCCCTCAATACCCATCACCCACCCTGCCCTCCTTCCCACCCCCCATCAACCCTCAGTTTGTTCTCAGTTTTTAAGAGTCTCTGAAGTTTTGGCTCCCTCCCTCTCTAACCTCTTTTTTTTTTTTTTTTTTTTTGTCTTCCCCTCCCTCATGGTCTTCTGTTAAATTTCTCAGGATCCACATAAGAGGGAAAACATATGGTATCTTTCTCTCTATGACTTATTTAACTTAGCATAACACTCTCCAGTTCCATCCACACTGCTACAAAAGGCCATATTTCATTCTTTCTCATTGCCACGTAGTATTCCATTGTGTATATAAACCACAATTTCTTTATCCATTCATCAGTTGATGGACATTTAGGCTCTTTCCATAATTTGGCTATTGTTGAAAGTGCTGCTGTAAACATTGGGGTACAAGTGCCCCTCTGCATCTGCACTCCTGTATCCCTTGGGTAAATTCCTAGCAGTGCTATTGCTGGGTCATAGGGTAGATCTATTTTTAATTTTTTGAGGAACCTCCACACTGTTTTCCAGAGCAGCTGCATTCCTACCAACAGTGCAAGAGGGTTCCCGTTTCTCCACATCCTCTCCAGCATCTATAGTCTCCTGATTTGTTCGTTTTAGTTACTCTGACTGGCGTGAGGTGGTATCTGAGTGTGGTTTTGATTTGTATTTCCCTGATGAGGAGTGGCATTGAGCATCTTTTCATGCGCCTGTTGGCCATCTGGATGTCTTACCCACATCATTTTTTAATGTTTGTTTATTTTTGAGAGAGAGAAAGAAATCCACCAGGGGAGGGGGAGAGAGAGAGGGAGATTGAGGATCCACCTGCCGAGCTGATGGCAGAGAGACCCATGTGGGGCTGAAACCCATGAACCTCAAGATCATGACCTGAGCCAAAGTCAGACGCTCAACCCACTGAGCCACCTAGGTGCCCCCTGCATCTTTTTTTACTTTTTTAAACCAAAATTGGTGTCTTCAACAGAATTATCTTGCTTAAACAAAAGATTTAGCTAAAAATGACATTTGATTTTCCAGAGATCATATCCAACTTTAAAAGCTGAAGACTTGTGGACTCTTAGAGAACAAGCAAAAGAGTATGTTCTAGATTACAAGTGCCATTCTCCAAGAGGAGTCCCCATTAGGTCAAGAGTCACTAGTTTGCAGGAGGGTAACACATTAGACTATCTGTTCTCCATTCACTTGAAGCTATGGGAGATATGGAGGCCATATGAATAGACTCTGCATTTGTTATTGGATCTAAATGTCGCTGCTTTTCAGATATTGAACTATTATAATGACTGGTACTTGTTACTGGAATATTGCGTAACAGCTATAAGCAATTTGAAATAGTTAATCCAATCGTTGTATTTGACAACCTGGATTAAACATCAACTGATTTTTTGATCTTTAAGCAACAGAGCGGCTGTTAAATCTCTATCAGTGTGTATGCTAAAAGTTATATATAATGCAAATTACCCTGGACACTCCCTTTGGAAGATACCAAAACTGGGTACCAATAAGCCCAACACAGCCTGCTTTCCTTCACTGTCCATGCCCACTCCTGTTTCTTTGGATTACTACCAGATGAAGTAGGTGGCTTATACTTTAGGGTTGTATTTTAGGCAAGACTTAAACCCTAGCAGCACATTCAGTGTAGAGAGATGCGCATACTCTAAGGGGCAGATGTGGGAACCAATGCCAAATAAAAGAGGATCGGATTCACTTTCCCACCCCTCCTGCATTCCAAGAGCACCCTAACTGAGGGAGGAGGTCAGGCAAAGCCACCTGCACTATGCACCAGATTCACAGTATTTTCTCTACTCTCATCTCTGGCCTGGGTGCGTCACATGGACTGTATCAGTTGGCTCTATTAAATCAGACACAGGAAGATGTACTCCATGACACAGACTCTAAAACTACTAATGGCTAAGATCTACTGTGTGTTAGGGACTAGATTAAACATTCATTATTTTGTATAATCTGATTTAGAGTTTTGTTTCTAAAATCATACGGTAAAATTGACTTTTTAGGTACACCGTTCTCTGAATTTTAATACAGGTATAAATTCATAAAACACCACCACAAGCAACACACAAAACAGCTCCAGATCTCCATAAAACTCCCAGCTATCTCCCTCTAGTCTCCCATTTCCCTTACCCCCAACTCTAAACAGATGCATGGTAACCACAGATCTGTTCTCCGTCACAATAGCTTTATCTTTCTGAGCATGTTACATAAATGAAATCACACAATAAATATATAACCTGCAAGACTTTTTTTTTCCACCCAGGTTAATGTCTTTGAGATTCATTCAAATTATGGCATGTATCCATACTTCATTCCTATGTATTCTATTGTATGGACATACCACAGCTTATTTATTCATTTGCCTACTCTTTTTCAGTTGTTTCTAGTTTTTCTGTGATGGTAAATAAAATGCTCTGAACACCTGCATATTTTTTATGTAAACCTAAGTGTTCACTTGACAGGGGTAAACATATCCAAGAGTCAGGCTGTTGAGTCACACAGTAAACAGACTTGTAAGACACTATACCAAGTTACCTTCCAGAGTAGCTGTATCATTTCGCCCTCCAAACAGCCACAAAGGAGAGTTCTGGTTGCTCCACATCCTCATCAGCACTTGACAATGTCAGTAGTTTTAGTTTTAGTCACTCACTAGGTACGTGGTACCTAATCTTCCAATGGCAGTATAAAGTAGGTCCTATTATCATCCCCATCCTATGAGTGAAGAAACCAAGGCTTGGAGACACTAAGTAAATCCTGGCAGACTTCACATTTTTTAAGTTTCAGAGATGAGGTGGCCCCAGAAAGCTTCCACATTGTGGTACAGAAGCAAGGTATTTACAAGACGTGTGTTTTCACATGTGACTTGTTCACAAGTCATGATGTTTTAATACACCTGGTTGATGTTTTTCAAAGGAGGGATATTTCATACAACCATGAGTTTTGTGAAGAAGCTAGGGGATGCCTTCTATCAGAAATATTGTTTCTTTGGGGGAGGCCATTAGAGAGGGCCAAGCAGACAGATTAAAGGCAGTGACGTGAATTTTCTCTTGCATGAAAAAAAAAAAAAGGATTCAGGGCAAAAACACACAAAAAAAGCAAAATGCTTTCTTTGACCTTTTACTTTCCTCCTGCTCTTTCCTCCCACACAGTAATCGTTGCTTTTTGCTGGGCAAGAAAAATGCCAGCTGTTTAAGAGCCATTTTTAAAGATCTGAAAAGAGAAAAAAAAATTGACTCTCCTTTTCTTCTCCCATATTTTTCTCTTTTCTTATCTCTGTTAAACCATGGTCTCAGGAGTCTCACTGCCTCCCTGTAGCAATGATGGGAATCCTCAATATGGGTCAATGGGAAGAATGAAAGGCTGACCACTGGGTCCACTTACAAAGAAGAAAGTTAAAAAAACCCAGCACATTGTGGGGGTGCCTGGGTGGCTCAGTCTGTTAGGCGACCGACTATTGATTTCAGCTGGGGTCACACTGTCACAGTTTGTAGGATCAAACCCCATGTCTGTATCTGTGCTGATGGTGCAGAGCCTGCTTGTATCTCTCTCTCTCTCCCTCTCTCTGTGCTCCTCCTGCACTCACTCTCTCTCTTTCCCTCTCAAAATAAATAAATAAACTTTAAAAAACCACACTGTGTTTCCTAGAACATATGTAGATCATAAGCCTGAAAATACCAACCGGGTGCCTATAATTTGGCTACTTTGTCTTCCACAGGTTTTTCCTTGTTTGTCAGGCACTTGGATTCACCATATGCACTTGACAATGAACTGAAATCGGACAATGTGAAAGACTCGGACACTGGACAGGAACCAATTACCTTCCCTAAATGGGTGACTTTTCATTTTTAGAGCTAGAAATACTTGTTAGACTTTTCCAACATGGAATTCATCTTTCAGCACAACCAATTCTCACCTATGTGCTTCAGTAGCATGGGCTTCTCTCCCTCTGGTAGCTTCCTCTCTCCCAACTACCCCACCCATTTGGGAAAGTCCTTCTGTTGTGCCCAAAGTGTATTTTTAAAGCCATGTACCGGAACCTCAGTGCTGCTGGGGAAATCCTGCTGCCAACAGCTTTATTTGTAAGAGAAGTGCATTGCAGGCTGGCTTTCTCAGGATTTCATTACACACCACAGATAGCGGGGGTCCTCCTAGGGTAGGTCAGACGGAACCTATGGATTCTACTTTCACTTTTCCATCCTTTCTGTAGGGGTCTCCAGTACCCAATTTCTCTCCCCTCCTCCCTTTCTCCTAGCCTTCATCTTCTGCTTCCTTCAGGCACAAGGGCCCAAAGCTCTCACTAGCTCAGGAGCCAAATGAAGCTGGATCCCTTTCTAACACCACATATAGAGGCAGATTCCAGATATATGTAAATGTAAAAGACAACATGATAAATGTAACAGAGGAAAATGTGAGAGAGCATCTTTGTGACCTAGGATGGGACAGGGTTTTATTAAGCAAAGTACGAAACATTAAAAACATAACCATAAAGTGAAAATATTGATGAATATGATTACTTCAAAAGTAAGAACTTATGCTCCATGAAGGGCAAAGTTAAAAAGCAGATGACAAAATTGGAAATGATATTTGTCATATCTAAAACTGATGAGGGATGTTTCTTGACCTTATGTAACAAACACACACCATCAAGCAGAAGACAGAGCCTCAGTGGGAGAGTGAATGGATACGAACAGGCAATCATAGAAGAGCACACCAGAAAGGCCCACGGACACTGAGATGTCCAAAATCATCTGTAAACAGATAGATGCCAACTGACATAACAATGCTACATCACTTGACTGGTGAAGGTTGGGTAAAAGGATAAGGTCAAGAGCTGGCAGGGAGGAGTGTTGGGAAACCCTTAGCTGTTCTGGTATTGCTGACTGGGGAGGCAATTGGGGGAGTCATCTGGCACTTCTGTGTCAAACTAAGTACATGTAATTCTGTGATCCAGCAATTCCTCTCCAGGTGTACACACCAAGTAAAGTCTCACACCAATGACGGGGGGCAAGGAGCTGGAGGCAACTGGGCTGCCCATCACTGGGCAAGCAGGTGGCTACGATGTGATGGATGAGCACATGTGGCAGTTAGAAACAAGGGATTAGATGTGCATGAAGCAACATGTGGGAACATGACACACAGTGAGTGTGCAAGAGGAAACGGAATGGGTAGTAATTACCAGTACTATTTACCCAGTACTATTTACATACACCGAAAGCACATACACACAGAAAATCATTATATCCATTTTGTATATAAAGAAAAACAGACACTGTAAATGCATTTGGGGGATGGTAGTGGGAAATGGGCATGAATGAGCAAAATTAAATTAAATTAAATTAAATTAAATTAAATTAAATTAAACAAGAAAGGAGCCCTTCCCTGGACCAACGATAAAAGTGTGCCACAAATTAAAGAGTATTCTTCTTTTAAGGTTTACTTATCCCTTTTTTAAAAACATTTTTTTTAACATTTATTTAATTTTGAGAGAGAGAGAGACAGAGCAGTAGTTGGGGAGGGGCAGAGAAAGAGAGGGAGACACACAATCCGAAGCAGGTTCCAGGCTCTGAGCAGTCAGCACAGAGCCCGACACGGGGCTCGAATCCACAAACTGCAAGATAATGACCTGAGCTGAAGTCAGACACTCAGCCAACTGAGCCACCCAGGCACCCCTAAAGTTTATTTATGTTGAGAGAGAGAGAGAGAGAGAGAAGGAGAGAGAGGGAGACGACATGGGTGCAAGTGGGTGAGGGGCAGAGAGAGGGAACAGGGGAATCGCCAGCAGATTCATTGCTGCCAGCACAAAGCCCGCCTCTGGGCTCAAACTCAAGAACCCATGAGATCATGACCTGAGCCAAAATCAAGAGTCAGATGCTTAACCAACTGAGCCACCCAGGCACCCCAAAGAGTGTTATTAACGTGAGCCTCTTTCTGAAAGTCATAGTAAAGAAAAACAAAACAAATGTGCTTAGCTGATTCTCAAGCTTTCTCCAAAGCAGGCCCTCAACCAGGGACAGCCTCCCTGTCCTCAGTGATCACCTCTTCAGTCCTGGAAAACACCAGGCTTGTGCCAGACTGCTAGAGAAGAGTTGAGACATCTTGACCTTTTGCCTCAGTCCTGTTGGTGAATCTTTTACCACCTACTTATACTTGGGTTGTGTAATTCTAAGTCTCACATGTGTAGGTGTCCATGACAAAATGCCCCTTTTTTTTTTCATAAGTATAAATTATTTAGAAAAGACCAAAATGTCCATCCATAAAGGCCCGTTAAATAATTTTGGTACATCCTTACAACAGACTGGCTATGCAGCCACAAAAAGAAACAAAGAAGTCCTAAAGGTTCTAATATAGAATTATCTTCTAGGGGCATTTGGGTGGCTCAGTTAGTTGAGCACCCGACTTCACTTCAGGTCATGATCTCGCGGTTCGTGAGTTCAAGCCCGGCGTCAGGCTCTGTGCTGACAGCACGGAGCCTGGAGCCTGCCTGGGATTCTGTGTCTCCCTCTCTATGCCCCTTCCTTGCTCATTCTCCGTCTCTCGAAAATGAATAAATGTTAAAAAAAAAAAAAAAGAATTATCTTCTAGCATATTTTTAAGTGAAAAGGCAACATGCTACAATTTGTGTTAGGGGTGAAAACAATATGCAAACATTTTTGCTTCTATGTGTCAAACATCTCCGAAAGAATGTATCAGAAGCTGATACTATTTAGGAGGAGACCCAGCAACTGGTAGACAGAAGTAGGGGGAGATTTCCTGATTTTTTAATATACTTTCTGATTTTTGAATCACGTGACTGCATTAACTATTTTAAATCAACATTTAAGAAAAATGTTTATTTATTTTGAGGGAGACCACATGTGCACGCAAGCACACAGGAACTGGGGAGGGGCAGGAAGAGAGGGAGGGAGAAGGAACCCAGAGCAGGTGCCGTGCTGTCAGCCCAGAGCCCAATGGGGCTCTATCCCACTGCAGTGAGATCATGACCTGAACCGAAATCAAGAGTCAGACACTTAAGTGACTGAGCCACCCTGGCGCCCCCAAATTAACATTTAAAATGGTACATAAAATGGTAATTTTATAATAGTCAAGGATTACGTTTTCAAAAGATCACTTCACGTATGTATAGACAGTTACTAAGTAAATGTATGAAAATGATTACATTGTACCATTTATCAATAGCCACAAAATTACAAAGGGGATGAAAATGAAAAATGCGGGTCTGAGTGTAGAAAACCATATACTGTATGTCAGTACTTTTACACCAGATGAAGACTAATCCCTCTCGTGGTTACCTTTGGAAATAATACACTCACTGCACTGAGGCCTGCTATTGTCGAGTCTATTTTAGATTCCTCTAATACAGGGTTTTAAAGTTAGGGGTCCACGGAAGGGTCTGGGGATCAATCCAGTAGGCCTCTGCACTTGTATGGTGAGAAACTCTACCTTTTATTAACATGTTTATGAAATTTAATGTTTTCTTTAATTATGAACGCATTAGTAAGTCCTACGCTTTTGTTGCCAATAAAAATTAGATATTAGACCTTGTTTTAGATCTTGTTATTTAATGTGTTAATAAAGAAGCAAATATATTACTATAGTACAATTTTTATATTTGAATAACTGTATTCAATACAATTGGTTTCTTTGCAATCCTATAAATGCTAATTTTATGCTCTTAAAAACATTCTGGGATGGAGGCCAGAGGCTTCTCTACAGTGCCACAGGCAAGGAGTCCCACAACATAGAACTTTAGGTGCCCCCACAAGAAGGTCTAACTGCACAGCAAGAAAATAACCATAATACTCTATGACCGTGTGTTCTTTCTGAAGAAAAAAATTAAACAGTTTTGGCTAATTGCAAAAATCAAATACACTCTTGAAGATATGCTATCATTCAGAATATTTTTGAGAAACTTTATCAACAAAGATTCAGTTTTATACACAGAATTATCAGGGCTTCTATTATCCCTCATCTTTTAACATGGAAATCATTTACTATTTCATTTAGCAAATATATATATCAAAGGTCCATATGTCCCAGGCACTGTAGTAAGCACTGAGTAAATTGCAATGAGCAGGATATACATGGTACCTTCCATAGTGGAGCTGTTGTTGTAATGGAAGTAATCACCCACAAAAATGTTAAAAAAGAAATAAACTGGACAACGTCAGATATTTGTAAGTGTTATGATGAAAATAAAGGAGGGTGATATTCTTTCTCTTTTTTTTAATGACTATTTATTTTTGAGAGAAAGAGGCATAGCGTGAGCAGGGGAGGGGCAGAGGGGGAGGGAGACACAGAATCTGAAGCAGGCTCCTGGCTCAGAGCTGTCCACATAGAGCCTGATGCAGGGCTCAAACTCATGAACTGTGAAACTATGATGCGAGCTGAAGTCAGATACTTAACTGACTGAGCCACCCAGGTGCCCCAGTAGGGTGAGTAGGAATAATATGGTGAGTAGGTACTTGGTTGTGGCATTGTTATTCCTTCAGTTCCAATCCTGGCTTCATGCCCCAATGGCTTCCTGACCTTGATAAAGCTACAAAATCTAATTCCCCATTTTTGTCATCTGTAAAATGGGCATATTAATATTACCAATCTCAAACAGTTGTTAAAAAAAAAACAAAACTGCCCACTCCTAACATCTCCCTTAGAATCAAGCACAGAATTTTGAAAGTTTTACTAAGTGTTCTTAAAGAAATTTCTATCTTGGTGTTGTAAAAAACAGGGATCTGGATTAGAGCCTGTAAATTGTTCTTTAGTTTTTATTCTAAATCACCCAATAACACAGATTAAAATGGGAAGCGAGAAAAAAACGACCTTCACAATTACCACTGTGTCCTATATCTTATGAGAAAATAGCATCTGGAGGACTGAGAACAGGAATGAGGGAAATTGTCTCAGAGCTTACGTAGAAGGACAGGTAGAATTTCTGGCAGGCAGAGATATTTCTAAGTGAAAATTTGTGTAGGGGTGCCTGGGTAGCTCAGTCAGTTGAGCGTCTGACTCTTGATTTCAGCTCAGCTCATATCTTATGGTTTGTGGGATTGAGCTTGGACAGCACGGAGCGTGCTTGGGATTCTCTCCCTCTCTTTCTGCCCCTCCCCTGCACATGTACGTGCTCATTCTCTCTCTCTCTCTCTCTCTCTCTCTCTCTCTCTCTCTCTCAAAATAAACAAATAAAGAAAATAGTGTAGTTAGGAGATAACAGTCTCACAAAAGGGAGAGGTGGGTTCTATGGCTAAAGGAGGTTCCTTTATTCAGTATTTACTGAGAATACTACATGCAGGGAGGATACGGAATGAACCAGACTGGCAAGTTCTCTCCCTCCCGGAGCCTGCACTCTGGAGGGGAAGACAAACAATACACAAGTACATAAACACTCAGCAATTAGTGAAGAAATAAAGATCACTGCACACACTAAAAATAATCTGAAGAGAGTAAGCAGGGCAGTGGGACAGATCAGGACCATAAAAGGGCTTTGCAGGAATTCGAGTGGACGAGTGAGCCATCTTTTGCATATTTTTCTTTGGCTTCTGCATGGATAATGTACTGGGCAGAGAAGAGAAGAGAAGCAGGGGGGCCTCTAGCAGCAGGAGGCTACTGTAGTGGGCCCAGGGAGACATGATGGTGGCCTGGACCAAGGTGGTGAGGATGTGGAGGAGAGAGGCAGGTGGGCAGATGAGTCAGCTTGAACAGGAAAAGCAGGCACAAAGCCAGATGTAACAAAAGGCAACAGAAGGGGAACTTAGAGCGGAAAGAACACTCCAAGGTCATTCTGGCCCAAACCCTTCATTTGTGCAGATGAGGAAACGCCATCCCAGGAAGGTGAGGTGGCTTGCCATTGTCTCAGCAACACGCCCAGCCGCTGAGCCTCCTGACCTCCCATCCAGGACAACTTCTTCTATCCACCATGCTGGAAAACCACAACTGGGGGAGGTACAAGCAGGCAGGGAAGAAAAAGCACAGAAACATGAGGGAAGGAGGAAGAGGGAGAAAAGACAGAGGGGCAGTTGAGGGCCAAAGAAAATGAGGGCTGTCTCGATGGAATGGGAAGAAAATGACAGCAGGTGAACTAAAGGCTGGGAGCAGGGCGGGGAGGGGAGTGAAAGGGGAGGACCTGGACCTTGTTGCTGGGAGTATTTAGGGCTGATGGTTTCCAGTTGAGGTTTGGGTTACTAGACCATTGCCTGGCTCACTGCAGCTGTCAGGCACCAGCAGCAGCAGTTGGGGGCAGCTGCCCGCACCACCTGAGCCACAGGAACAACGGCAAGGAAGCACAGATGGGCAGGAAGTCGCCCTGGGTCAGAGCCAGATCAGCCGGATCACGGCGTTCTTGCCCACCTCTTGGGATGCCTAGTCTTCCCGAGGCAGCCCAGAGAACAGAACCGTTTTTTTCTCATCACCATCATCATCATCAGTCACTGTTGTCCTCATGTTCCCATTCCTCTGGGGCAGGCAGAGTGCTGGGGGCTTCACATAGATCTCTCTCTTTCATTCTCACAAAAACCTTGGAGGGAGGGAGCTACTACCTCCCCAGGTTTGCAGATAAAGAAACGAAGCTCAAATACCTTGCGTAAAACCATCTCAGGGCCAGGAAGTGGCAGCGACCCTCTGCTGTCATTTTCTCTGGCTTAAGGAAACAGGGGGACCCTGCCTAGACTTCGCAAGAGGTGGTGGCATGCACAGAAGCGGACTGGGGCTTCCTCGCCTCCCACACATGGAGGCCGCCTGCCCTGGGAAGACAGGGCTGATGGGGCTAGGTGAGCCGTTGCTCCTCCAACCTCCCATCCGGTCTCCTCTGGTGTCCTCTCCTCAGAATGAATGCTCAGCTCCACAGCTCCACAGGCAGCTTACAGAACACTAACAGAGCTTTCCCTTAGGGTTTTTTGCCCTGTTTCATCCCTTAAAATGTACAACTACTGGCCTTCTCCTTTTCCTTCAACCCCCTTTCAAATATCACTCCTATGAAGGTTTTACTTCTCTCCAGGCAAAGTAAATCACCTCCTCCTTGGTGCCCTCATATTCTTGCAGTTTGGTCTGAAGCACCTGTGTGCCTCCATTATACGATGGGTTTCTTGAGGAGAGGAATTATATTTTAATCATTTCTCTATCCTTGGCACTGAGCACGGTGCCTGGCATGATGGAAGCGGTTGATAAACATTAACTAAGCTGAAAAGCAGAAAGTGGCAAGGACATCTCTTGGGGCCACTATAAATCGGCTGTTTCCCACCATGTTTTTTTAACTTAAATGGGGGAAGCTACTGTCATTTCCATGAGCACAGCCCTATTTTTTCCATCGGGTGGAAGATTAAAGCAGGTAGCATATGCATTTCTTTTTGGGAGAGTAACTAATACAAGTATTTTATAAGGACATTAGTGATAAAATTGACCTTTTCTTATTCCAAACTGCCATTCTGTAAGGAAAACAACAACAACATACGTATGTGTATACATATATGTATATGTATGCCTTTTTACTTTGAATACCTTTATTTCAGGTTTTTGCTCCACAGGCAATAGAAATAAAGTGACCGATTATAACACAAAGAATTAGCACAGCTATAACTAGTTTTTGTGGTAAATGTTATACGGCACATGACACTGACACACTTTCACATGTTACTATATGTAGTATTATTGTAAATTCACTTGAGTTCTGACATTTCACTATGAACTGAAACTTCAGAGATAGCACCATTCTCACTGACACGCACTGAAGATGAAAACACACTCTCTTTTCCTCATCTATCCTTGCCTTGTTCTTTACTAGAAATAGAGACATGGGAAAAAATAAAACCGGAAATGGCAGCAAGCACGCTGAAATCACAACTTAGACACATGACGATAATCCATGACCACTACATCCGTCAACCGTTCACCCCGAGTGGGAGCTCACTTGGACTCAGCCAGCAAAGCGGGGGCAGTCCGAGGGCTGTGTGCAATTGCCAACCCATCCTTTAAATTCTACCTCCTTTTCTCCCACTCAACATATTGGGGCAAAAATATGCAAGGATGGTCTCATTATACAGGCAACTTTCAATCTTCCCTCACTATACTTAAAAGCACTTCATCTTTAAAGCCAATAATACTGCATTTCTTTATTCCTCCTTCTACAATCATGGATCCCTCTAATTTTCCTCTTTCGGTTTTAAGGACTCTTGATTACCTGAGAGGCCCACCCACATAACCCAAGACAATTTCCCCATCTTAGAGTCAGTTGATGAACAATCTTAATTCCATCTGCAAACTAAATTCTGCTGTGCCATGCAATCTGACATAGTTGCAGGTCCTGAGAATTATCACATGGACATCTTTGGGGGAAGACCTATTATTCTGTCTACCAAGTGTACTTTGTCACTTGAACCCCAAAGAAAGACTTTTCATGTCCAAAGTCTCTCAGGTCATTAATTAACAAATATCTAGTATACTAAGGTCACAGGAAATAAAGTGACCTAAAAATAATTTGTATTCCTGTATACTAGTAACACACAATTGAAAAATGAACTTAATACCATTTGCGATAGCATACAAAAATATCAAACACCTAGGAATAAATTAACAAACGGCATGCTAAAATCACTGAAAACTATAAAACAGTACCGAGAGAAGATAAAGAAGACCTTTGAAAAAATGGAGAACTGTACTATGTTCATGGATTATAAGACTCAGTATTGTTAAGATAGCAATATCCCTAAACTGATCTACTGATTCAATCTAGTTGCAATAAAAATGTCAACAAGACGTTTATTAGAAATTGGCAAATTTCTAATGGGTCTAATTCTAAAATGTGCAAAGCATTCACAATAGGACCTATTTGTCATTTACGGTCAATCGTAATGCAGTTCAGTTGAAAAAAAAATTATGAGCTTCTTCTATGTTCCAGGAAGTGGAGTAAAAAAGAGAAAGTGTTTGCATAACGAAATAAGCCAGCTCTGGGTTCAAACCCCAGCTCTTTTATATATACTTCCCCATTCTCAGCAGCTTATCAGAATCTTTTGGGGAGAAAGCATGTGGATAGTTTGAAAAGGAATTCATGGAAGCTTGAGTACAACTCTCCACTGACCCCATCCCTCATCAACCACCTAGATAGGAAAGCAGTGTTTTAAGTGAATCCTTCAAGTAATGCTATGCTGTTACGTTTGTAACAGCAAACAGGTTTGACCCACCCGTATCTCTCACTTAAGTGGTTGTAAGAGACCGTGGAGAATACTACATTTACCCAAGCTCATCATGTTTCAAAAAGGAAAAGAGAGGCCCAAATGGGGCGAAGTGGCTTGCTCGAGATCACACAAATATCAAGGTAAACTATTATTTATCAAAGTTCGACCAGGGGCGCCTGGGTGGCGCAGTCGGTTAAGCGTCCGACTTCAGCCAGGTCACGATCTCGCGGTCCGTGAGTTCGAGCCCCGCGTCAGGCTCTGGGCTGATGGCTCAGAGCCTGGAGCCTGTTTCTGATTCTGTGTCTCCCTCTCTCTCTGCCCCTCCCCTGTTCATGCTCTGTCTCTCTCTGTCCCAAAAATAAATAAACGTTGAAAAAAAAATTAAAAAAAAAAAATAAAAATAAAAAAAACAAAGTTCGACCAGCCAGGCCTAAATGCCTAAGTTTGAATACAGATCCCAGATCTGCCACCAACCAGCCATGTAACTTGAGGGAGAACCTCTGAAATCCAAATCCCTTACCTGAAACCATGGAGGAAAATGACATCAATTTTTTGGAGATACTTTGAGGATTAATAAGATACTTGTAAAGTGCCCAGCAAATTGCTTGACATAGAGGATACTCAATAATTGTTTCTCTTTTTTCTTTCCCTCTCTGCCCTCTATACTGAGCTGACCTCTCCTTAAATATGTACTCCAACGTGTGCATTACTTAAAACTTTTGTTGTATACAGAATTCTATTCTGTTCAGGTTAACCCAAGGAAAGGGAGATAACCTGTTAAAAAGATACAAGAGTATCAGGAAGACCACAAAGTCAGTAACTTAGTCAGGCTTGGGGAAACCACCTGAACCAGAAGCCATAAACCTGAAACTAATGTAACATTGTGGGTCAACTACACTTAGAAACAAAACAAAACAAAACCACCTTTCTTTTTCATATCTCTTCTCTGCTGGTTTCTGCATCTGCTCCCTCCGCCCCTCTCTTCTGCTTCTTAATAAATATGGTAACAGAAGATGGAAATTCTACAATTGACTTCTTCCATTTACCAGCCCAGACTCAATCATATTATCTTAGTCCCAACTCCAGATTCCTGGAAAAAAGGATTTGTTTGGCTAGCGGTAGGGTGGGCCAGTAGAGTCATGTAGTACAAAATGGCTGTCAGGGCCCCACCACTCATGGTGAAAAGAACAGTTATAGGGGTTATGTTAGGTTTGGCAGAGACTCCTAAAACTCTACTACAATATGCTAGTAACCTTTTGGTAGATATGTGAGAAGAATCCTTGTCCCTATTTGAAAGACTTCCATCTTAACATATAGCTTAGAGAGGTATTGCCACAATGGCAATGTCCTGTGTATGAGTGTTGGTACACTGAAGATTTAGACTTTATCCATTTCTAAAACTCCCTGTTGATTTTTTAAATATCCAGAGCCATGGCCATAGAACACATTTTCTCAAGACTCTCCTTGACTTAGTCATGAGAAAGGTGAGATCAGATACTCTTGCCCTGAAAACCTAGGCGTATGGAAAAACTTCTCAAGAGAATCAGCTCACTTCAGCACAGGACTGGCTCTAAAATAAGAGTCTCTTTGACGGAGTTGCTATGAAAAGCTGCCATGAAATGTACTATATCAAGAAAAATATTTGCTTAATATTTTTATGTTATTCAATAGCTATTCTCAGAGTCCAGTTTTTAGAAACTCTCCAGCTCAGCACTCTGGTTTTCTGCTTATATACATGACTGCATTCTAATGAATGAATTACATATGAGCTAATTATAGAAAACCAATTTTTTTTTTTTTGCAGGATTTAGCATGGTCCTTTACTGGCAAAACCAATCACCTCTCCAAGTTTTAGATTTCATTGATTTTCTCCTTAATTAAAACCACTGATTTTAGTGGAAAATTAAATAAACCACAAATTTTTATAATCGATGTAAGCTTAGGCTATGCAAATACCCAAGAGTCACGCATTACTTCAAGTACTTCCTCGGATCATCACCAGTAAAACACAACACAACAAAACAAAACACTTAACACAAGTCTCCTTTATCCCAAATGATGGCAGTTCTGTTTTGGAGATTTATTAATAGTAAGCAGAAAAATACTGCTCAGAAGTTTTAAGCTCACTTCTTAACTAGGCCATTCTTATCCATAGGCTCTCGCATGTTAGGAAAAACCTGAATTGGCTGAAATTGCAAAGGATGTGTATCTAAGGTACAGATTGTTGCCAACTTAGAAATACAGACACTGTTGAGGTCAAGCTCGAAGCCTCACATTGTCATGGGGATGTGTGAGGATGCAGGGCTGGATGTGAAGAGAGTTACATAAAAGAAGCAGGATCCATGCCCCTTGCTTTTGCTTTGCATAGTGAAGTGAAAAGCCCACATAAGAGATTGTGCGTGTTCCCCATTTTTCCAGACTGGATCAACCCAGCAGACTCTATGAATTCACTGCTTCCTTTCTTTTCTGTTAGCTCCTCCTTGGAGAGCATCTACAGTCCTATCAAAGAGAGAAGTGATTTCAAGTAAATCCACTCTAAGATGTGAATTTATAATGGCTGCTGAGCACACAGCCCTTCTTCCCAACATACTATTGGGAGATGAACAGTTAAAGGCTTGTACAGAGGGATCTGGTAGGCTGTATATACATCAACTCTTTTTCCCTAATGTGCAAACCTTTATCTTTAGGAATTTAACTTGAGAATGTTTGCTTGAGTGTATCAGAGTTTTTACTGTAACACTGTTTTTAAAAGGAGATAAAAACTTAAGAACAAAGTTAGGAGTCCATAATTAGGGCAATAGCTAAATAAATTATAATACCTCAATATGATGGAGTTTTAAGTGGTCAGTAAAAAGAATGCAGTACAACTATGTGTTAGAACATGGGAAATGTCCACAACACTTTTCATAAATAAAAAAAGCAAAAACAGTACATATACTATGTAATTAAAAAAAACAATATATTTCTGTGGACTAATATTACACATACACACACAAATCCAAAAAGGTTATGCAACAAACTTAACAGCAAAAAGTGGTAGGTCTACTACGGATGGTAATAAAACTTTTTACTTCATATACTCCGATATTGTTTAAATTTCCTACCATTAGAAGACATTGTTTTATAATTAAAAAAAATAAACATGGTTAGGTACAGAATTTCAGTTTGGAATGATTAAAAAGTTCTGGAGATTGATGGTGCCGATGTGTGCATGACAATGTGAATGTGTTAATGCCACTGAATAACACACTTAAAAATGGTTGAGATGGGGGCACCTGGGTGGCGCAGTCAGTTAAGCGTCCAACTTCAGCCAGGTCACCATCTCGCAGTCCGTGAGTTCGAGCCCCGCGTCGGGCTTTGGGCTGATGGCTCGGAGCCTGGAGCCTGTTTCGATTCTGTGTCTCCCTCTCTCTCTGCCCCTCCCCCGTTCATGCTCTGTCTCTCTCTGTCCCAAAAATAAATAAAAATGTTGAAAAAAAATTTTAAAAAATGGTTGAGATGGTCAACATATGTTAAGTATATCTTACTACAATAAAAATAATATGGTGTTCACACCTGTCATAATGGCTAACATTAACAACTCAGGCAACAACAGATGTTGGCAAGGATGCGGAGAAAGAGGATTTCTTTTGCACTGCTGGGGGGAATGCAAACTGGTGCAGCCACTCTGGAAAACAGCATGGAGGTTCCTCAAAAAATTAAAAATAGAACTACTCTATGACCCAGCAATTGCACTACTAGGTATTTATCCAACGGATACAGGTGTGCTGTTTAGAAGGGGCACATGCGCCCCAATGTTTATAGCAGCACTATCAACAATAGCTAAAGTATGGAAAGAGCCCAAATGTCCATCGATGGATGAATGGGTAAAGAAGATGTGATGTACATATATACAATGGAGTATTACTCGGCAATCAAAAAGAATGAAATCTTGCCATTTGCAATTACGTGGATGGAACTAGAGTGTATTATGCTAAGCAAAATTAGTCAGAGAAAGACAAATATCATATGACTTCACTCCTATGAGGACTTTAAGATACAAAACATATTTTTTTATATCATCTTAAGTTTTAAGATGAACATAAGGGAAGGGAAGCAAAAATAATATAAAAACAGGTAGAGGGACAAAACATAAACTGTTAAATATAAAGAACAAACAGAGGGTTGCCGAAGGGGTTGTGGGAGGGGGGATGAGCTAAATGGGTAATGGGCATTAAAGAATCTACTCCTGAAATCATTATTGCACTCTATGCTGACTAACTTGGATGGAAATTTAAAAAAAAATTTAAAAAAGTAATATGGTAGACTTCTTAAGGGCATCTCCATTACATAAGAAGTAGGCAGTTGTGTGGCCTTAAAAACAAGGGTGGTAAGTGACCCTGAACCTGTTTGTAAAGCACCCTGGATATATTGCCAATGAATTAGAAAGGATAGGGTCTCTAGAGCAACAGATGATGTCCTCCAGCAATTAGGATAGGACATAGGTTACCTTTAGTTGTGAGAACCATGGGAAGGTTCCCTCTGGTAAAGTAGATATTTAGGGGGAGGCACTTCTTAATATTTCTTAAGTCATATCATCATGACCACACCCCCTTCCCCATATCAGTAATGACTTTTTCTCTTCAAGCGGAGTGTGATGAGAATAATGTAATATGTTAATGCCTTTGTATACAGCTGCCTAAACATTTATCTTACTAGACCTGTGCCAGAAGGCCTTAAGAGGCTACATTACATTTGCAACCATTTAATTGCAAGACTTTCAAGCCTGCATATGCCACATTTGACACGAATCGGTTACCATTATTATAAGATAGAAAGAAATAAGAGTCCAAGGCAAATTTATACTTACACTATCAAAGAGCATCTTTAATTTTAAGTGACCCAGTCAATAAACATTTATTGAGTGCCTACTGTATGAACTAGGAAGGCATACAAAGAAGTATGTGGTGCATTGCAGTACAATGCAAGTGCCTAAGTTTAAGGTGCTTACACCTTTAGAGGAAATAACTAATGCACAAAGGAGTGGACTGAATTCCCAGTTGAACTGAACAGAATTGGGTTGAGTTGTATTAGATTGATTTAGACTGAACTGGATACTTTCTGGTTTGATACAACACACATTTAACACCTGCTAAAATACCCCACTGAGCAAGGTAGTGACGATTTGAAAAGGAGAATCAAATGTTAATAAAACTTGCTCTCTCTCCTCCAAGATTCACAACTGAAGAGCCAACAAGAAAGAACTAACCAAAATGCAGGTCATGCTGTAACAATGATATAATAAACTTACCAACATAAATTGTGAAGGGGACTGAATTCAGTCTGTGGTGATCACACATAAAAGAGGTGAACATGGGAAAAGAATGGGGTGGCGGGTGGGATACTTAGGTTGTGAGAACAGCTTGAGCAAAGGCCTGGAGCAGGGAATGTGCCAGAGTGTTCAGGGAACCGAGAGTGGTTCATTTCATCTGGAGCACAGCATGTAGTAGAGAGGACAAGACTCTCTGCAGGAGATAAATTAGGGGAAGGAGACTGGGGCCAGAACCTTGAGGCACTTGTGAGGAATCACCGAGTCCAGGGGCTGCAGAAGTTGGAGGGAACTTAGTGATCTACTAGCAGAGTTTTCATCTACAGGAAGCCATCACCTCTCCCCCAGGTTATGGCACCAGTTTTTAACTTTTCTTTCCAGTCCTGCTATGACCTCCTCTTATCCTTCCCCCACATACCAAGAGTGGTCTTTTGGAGACTGCAAATCAAATTGTGTCACATTTCTGCCCAGAATCTTTCCTTTGTTTCCCTCTCTCTTAAAGGAAGTTCAAAATGTTAACATGACCTCAAGGCCATGCAGGGTAGGGACTCTGCCTCTCTGGCCTCATCTTGTACAAAGGCACCCCATCTCTCCCATAATGCTTCAGTCCACCTGAACTACTCCTCTTGATCCCAGACTACTCTGCAGTATCTCTGTGACAATTACAATCCTGGAAAAAGAGCAAGTGGTCAATACATAGATATAGAATAAAGTAGGTAATGCATGAATGAATGAATGAATCAACTGCCTCTACAAGATTCATCTCAAGTATAATTAATCCCTTATGGAAATCCTAGAGGGGCAAGAGAGTACCCATTCTTCCTGGAGAGCAAAAGACAAATGGGCACAGATAGAGAAAGATCCTGAGGAAAGTGCGGGGGGGGGGGGGGGCTTTAGAGCAGGAACAGGGGCATCACTAAACTGACCTTCCATGGAGTTCAGATTGGGCAAGAGGGGTCAGAAGGTGGATATAGCCTCAGAGCACAGCGAAGGCTGACCAGGATCCAAGGGAGTGTGAGAGACATGTGTTCATGAGGTTGTGAGTGAAGAGGGATTCAGAAAATCATCATCACAGGAGAGAAGACCTGCTTGAGGCTGGACTGCCATGTGGACACGTTGGAGAAGGAAGTCATAGGAATCAAGGTCAATAAATTGTTGGAGCAACAGTTGAGATCACCAAGGATGATAGCTCATCACTGTATCCTTTTAATGATATGTTTAATTGTAATCCCGCATTTTCTGGTGGCTACGTGCTATTGTTTATTTTCTACCACAACAAACTAGATCATAAGCTCCCAGGGCAGGGACCAGGTATGTTTCAGTGTAATACCTAGTGTCTGTCATAGTCAGAGATATTCAATAAATATTTGGAGAATAAGTGAATGATTGAATGAATGAATGCCTACCTGCACATCACTTCTTCTCCACTATCCTTTTCAATTTGAAGGTGACCTTGCTTATAGTAGTTGTGTGTTATGGTCGTAAAAACCCTGGATAGTGGAGGGACATAGCTGTGAAAACAGAGTTTTAGCAAGCTGTTAAACTCTAGATTATGTACAGCTGTTTGTATTTTTCTTTAGTTGTTTAATTTATTCTCTCCACTCTGAAAGTGTGTGTACTTCAAGAGCAAGAGCCAAGTCCTATATAATACTTCATTTCTATCCTCAGGGTATCCAACATAATGCTGGAAAAATAATAAGTAGATAGTTAGCAGCCTTGAGAGGAGGTTTCTAGTTAAACAGACTTTTGTGGTCATGCAGACATGCCTCTATCAGTGATCTTTGTTCTTACTCGGTTTTCTCATCTGCAAAATAAGGACAAAAATCAGCATATAGTTTGTAGGGTTAATGTACAGCTTAAATGTGATAATGCATAAAACTTTTATCGGTGCCATGCACTTTGCACTCCATAAATGGTAGCTAAAGATTTAAAAAAAAACCTATCTGTTGTTTGGACTGTATAAGCTGCAGATGCATTTAGAGTTTGCCATTGTTTCCAACAGTGACACTCTCATGCTCTTCTTGGAACCATTGCTAATAGGAACATTCTCTTTCCTGGTTTGCTTCAGCAGCAGGGATTCTTGACCCCAGGGCTATTCTTCCTCAAAGGCAGGTAGGTCTGCCTGCTCTCTCAGGGGGGCTCATGATGGCAGGGGCTGACCTGGGTGCACGGCCCCATGCTGCCCTCTGGAGGCAGGACTGTGGGCTGCCCCTTTCCTACTTTGCACTTTGCCAGTACTACACTGATACTAAGGTACCAATAAACTATAGAAAGAGACACCCTTAAGGAGATTCCCTGAGATTACAAGTAGCGTGAGGGGGTGCAATGCACTGACTGCTCAGTGTTTCCTAGTTCCTCTTATTGCCGTGTGCCCACCTCCACTCAGGGGATGGTGATAAAGAGGTACAATCTGCCCCAAGGAGAACTTAATATCCTTAAGAGTTCTACGATCTTGAGGCTCAGTTGAGGTGATTCAGAGACTGTGAGAGTGACACTGTCTCTCATAAGATCACACAGCTAAACTATAACTTTGGCCTTCTTAAGTCTTAACATGACGGCCACCTGCCAGATCACTTTTGCTTGTAATGAAAAAGTCAAGGTGCTCACCATAAAATTTAACTTCTTCTAGGAAGCCTTCAGCATTGCCTCAGTTGTAATTAATCTAAATGGCCACAGGAGACCCAAAAGCCATATTCATTTCTTCCCTTTCCCTCATCTTCATGTCCAATACATAAGCAGACCCTTTGGTTTTCCATATTATGTATGCTATTCTGCACGTCATCTGGTACTGCACAGCACCATTCACCATCTGTGGCCTAGACCACTACGGCTGTCTGCTAATGGCTTTCTGCTTTCTCTCTCTTCCCGTCAGCTGAAACGAGCGGCAGTCAGCTCACAGAGGAGCCCTGCTTAAGACCCTTCTCATTGCATTTGCAGTAAAGCAGCGCTTCACCAAGGTCTACACATCTCTGTGGGACTCCAGTCTCATCACATACCTGCGCCTTCTCGGTTGTGCACATTCCTACCAACCTGATCCCTCTTCAGCGCCTCCAAGGTTGCCTTTGTCCTTGCTGGTCTCTCTGCCTGGAACACTCTTCCCTGTACTGCTCTCGTGGCTGGCTCTTTCTCTTCCTTCCTCTCAGCTTAGATGTCACCTCCTAGGCCTGCAGTAATCACCCTACCTAAAGCTGCCTTTCTCCCCACTGTTCTCCTTCTCTCATTATGCTTGGTCATGTCTCTCCTAACTTCCTTCATAGCGGTGATCACTACTTGAAATGGTCTTCTTTATTTGTTTAAGGAACTCTCTCCATTAGCAGTAACTTCCAGGACAGCAGAGTACTTGCTTTCCCACTGCTGTATTCTGAGTGTCTCATACATAATGGATGCTCAAAAAAAGTGCTTGTTGTGAGGAGAATAGCACTTTATATCTTACGGCATTGGCTAACTTTCCACAACTTGCAGCTGCTTCCCTGCCGTGTCCAACCACATGGAATCATCCTCATCAGGATGGGCTCTTGTGTTGCTTGAATGAGTGAATGAGCACGTCTAAGGGATCTCATTTTCCCGATAGCATTCTCTGTGTGCGTGTTTATACATACGTAGACCAAATTTTGTATATTTATACAAAATCACATATCTTCTTCCATGTAATTTACAACAGTCAGTGAATTTGTATTCCTTCTCTCATTCATCACTGTGAGCCATGGTAACAAAATTTAACAGTAGTAAATGCCATCCTGTTACATTAATACAAACTTGATATGTTTATTTGGTGATGGTTTCTCCCCAAAAGGAGGCATTCAGGAATTATTTCCAAGAAAAATAATTGAATAGGGAAAGAGGCAGCAGTTGCCATTAAAATTAAAACCAGAAATCATTTTGTGTGTGTTATTCTTCTCTGGTTCCACCTCCAGCCATGACTGGAAACAGGCCCTTAAGGGTGAGTAATAGGAATGCATGTCACAAGAGTCAGAAATAATGAACCAATATCTCAGAAACGCAGCCACCAACAGCAAGAAGGCTGAGTGTGAAAATACGCACATGTGAAGAAATAAACATCCCAGTAATGGAATACTCAGGCCCATCGTAAAGTGTACACCCAGCGTCATGTCTTACTTTTGACTCAGCAACAAAAATCTGGTCCCACCAGAGTGAAATTTCGGTCTGATCTGGTCCATGGTGCTGAGTCACCTGCCTGGGGGAAGCTGTAGACATTTGGCATTTTCGAAGGCAGCAGCAAGTTAGCAGAATTAAAGTCTGGTTCACTAAGCACTCAACAGCTGATTTGCCTGGCTCTCTCGAGAGCAGACCTGCTTTCTCAAATGCACACCATTCACTCTCTCTGCACCATCTCGCTTCTATCTGTTCATCCTTCTGGGTGGCATATGCCCAGTGGACAGAAGGTCAACTGGCAGGGGAGGGAATGAGAATGAATGACATTCTCCTAGATTTGTTCATCGCTTCGAATTACCCTATTGGTTACACTAGGATTTCATCTCCAGGGGCTTCTATTTGGAGTAAAAAGCACGTATGTTGGCTTCAACGAGAGCCAAATCCTTCTTTTTGCCTCCATTCTTTTTTAACTTTTCATTTAAATGTCTGCTGTTTGATATGTGAGAAACATATACTTTCTTATGCAAGATTTGAATGTTTTAGGAAAACCTGTTTCAAAGACTCTTTGGGGAAGGGGGTGGCTAATCACAAGGAAACGTCAAAGTTAATGATCACATGGCCTAACATGTTGACTGTATACAAGACTTCGAAAAGGGGTTTTTATCAAAAGACACATCAGTCAGGGACTTTTATTCAGATGACCTAACTTTCCTCTTCAAGAATGATGGGTCATAGAAAGTTTATTTGCTGTGGTCTGTGTTTACTGAAGAGGAGAATCTAACAAGTAAGATGGGATTCAGTTTCAGATGACGAAGCTCTAAAATGACTTCGGTTGAGGGGCAAAGCTCACAAACTCTGGCCCCAGCAGAGTTCAGAGAATAGGCAGATGGATTGATACAATCGGAAAAATACCTATTTATCAAAGAGGTTTCCTTCCAAGCTACATTTCACACAACAGCTTTGCAAAATGCCTTCATCCCACAGTCTAACAATCTGGACCAGAAAAAGTTTTCAGCAAAAGTCAAGAATGATCTGTATAAAAGGCTAAGTAGTGGAAAAAACAGCGTGTGCTATGAGTCAGACTTCTTACCAACTAAACACACCTCTGTCACATGTTACCTCATAAATTTGGGGAATTTCTTTCTTCTGGCTAAGCCTCCATTTTCTTGGTGACAAAATGTGGATGAAAACTTCCTGACCGACCCGTATCTCTCACTTAAGTGGTTGTGAAGTTCAAGTAAAATGAAAGCTATTTGAAAATGATAAAGGATTAAAAAAATCTGATACAATGATGAATGTGGTGATGATGGTGTTGATGGTAACCTGGCTGCTGTTTGGGTATCCAAGGGTATGGCTACTCAGGTCTCTGCCCAAAACCACTAAAAGCAATGATCTGAGGGAGCCAGATATTTTGTGACACTGGAGAACAGGCAAGCGGCTTCAGCCACAGGTGTAATTCTTAGTAGGTACCCAAACCCAAGGAAACAAGAATCATCCAGGTTTCAACGCAGCACCATGGATTGTCCAGAATGTGTCACTACTAAAATGACAGCCCTTCTGAGTACATTGGGTTAAAAGGCAATGTAGTGACACAGGCTTGGGTTAGAATCTCAAGTCTACTCCCAGCTAGTTGGGTAATCTTTGACAGGTAGCTTCATGTGTGACTTTTAACTTTTTGATTTAATTTTATTTTGTTTTATGTTTTATTTATTTTTGAGAGAGTGTAAGTGAGGAAGGGCCAGAGGGCGGAGGGCAGAGGATCTGAAGTGGACTCTGCAGACAGCAGTGATCCCAATGTGGACCTTGAACTCATGAACCAAGAGATGATGACCTGAGCCGAAGTCGAATGCTCAACCCACTGAGCCACCCAGGTGCCCACTAATCTTTTTTTTTACTTTTTAAATTAACAGATAGTGAAATTGACTTTGTTTTGGTGTCCAGGTCTTTGAATTTTGACACATACATAGATTCGTGAAGCCAACACTACAATTAGGTTATCAAACAATTCTATCATTCCCTAAAACTTCCACCAGCTTTTCCTTTGTTTTGTTGTTTTTAATTTTTTTAATGTTTAATTTTATTTTTGAGAGAGAGAGAGAGAACATGAGTAGAGGAGGAGAAGAGAGAGAAGGAGACAGAATCTGAAGCAGGCTCCAGGCTCTGAGCTGTCAGCAAGAGCCCAACACAGGCTCAAACTCACAAACCGCAAGACCATGACCTGAGCCGAAGTCAGACACTTAACCAACTGAGCCACCCAAGTGCCCCACACAGGCTTTCCCTTTGTAATTACATCCTCCTGCCACCCAGAATCCATGATGATCACTGAGCTGGTTCTCCACTACCAGAATTTTGTCTTTTAAAAAAGGTCATGGAATTACAATCAGATAGTAGTAACCTTTTGAAACTTGTTTATTTCACTCAGCATAATGCCTTTGAAAGTCTCTAAGCTGGTGCCTATGTTAACAGCTTGTTCCTTTTAAATGCCGTTCCTTTTAAATACTTCCATTGTATGGATGTACCACAATCTGTTTATCCATTTATTTGTTGAAGGGCATTTGGGTAGTTTCAAGTTTTGGGAGGCGATGAATAGAGCTGCTGTAAAAACATTTATGTACAGGTTTTTGGGTGGACATGTGTTTTTTTTCTCTAGAGGATGAAAGGTTACCTTTTTCATATGTTAGGGCCACATAATACATATTTTAGCTTTGTGGACCATATAATCCTGTGTCAACTAGTGTGAAAGCAGGAGCCAATAATATGTAAAGAATTAGTGTGGCTGTGTGCAGGACTTGGTCTGCTGGCCATAGTTCATCAATTCCTGCTGTGTTGTACATACCCAGGGATAGCTGGCTCATATGATAGGCATATTTTTAACTCTCTAATAAAATGCCACATTGTTTTTCAGAGTGGCTATGTTATTTTGCATTACCACCAGCAATGCATAAATACTCCACTTGTTCCCCATCCTCACCAGCACTTGGTATCGTCAGTGTCTTTAATCTTAGCATTCTAACAGATGTGCAGTGATATTTCATGGAAGCATTAATCTGCATTTTCCTAATGGCTAATAATGTTCAACATGTTTTCATTCTTATTGGCCATCTTTATAGTCTCTCCTATCATGTTTGATCAAGTCTTTTGCCTACTTTTTAACTGGATAGGTAGTTCTCTTACTGTTGAACTTTGAGATTTCTTTATATATTCTGAACTAATTTTTAATTATATTTTTATTAATATATTATTATATTATATAAATATATTATTTATATTTTTATATTATGTATTTATATTTTTGAATATATTATTTGCAACTATTTGCTTTCAGTCTGTGTTTTATTCTTTTCAATCTTCTAATAGTGTCTTTTGTAGAGGAAATTTTCTAACTCTGAGGAACTCCAAGTGTTTTCTTTTATGGATTTTGCTTCTGGTGTTTTTTTCTAGGATCTCTTTGCCTCATGAAGATTTTCTCCCATGTTTCCTTCTCAGCATTTTGAAGCTCTATATTTTGTATTTGTATCTATGTAAATGGATATGACCCTTTTAAATGTTTTGTATACAGTGTAAGGTTTAGGTTAAGGGTTTATTCTTAAGTTTATATAAACTTCAAATGGTTTATTCGAACTAATATTGTTTAACAGACTGTTTTTCCATTTAATTGCCTTCATTGCTTTGGCAAAAATGAACTGGCCAATTGAAATGTGGTATCCTGGGACACATAAAAGGATATTAGTGGTAAAACTGCTATAAAATCTAATCACGTCTAAAGTCCAGTTAACAGTATCATGTCAATGTTAATTTCTTATTTTTGCAAAATATACCATGGAAATGTAAGGTGTTAACAGGAGGAGAAACTAGAGGAAGGTGTATAGGAATTCTGTATTATCTTTGGAACTTTTCTATAAATCTGAAACTATTCCCAAATAAAAAAATTTAAAAAAATGAATTGGCCACATTTGTGTGGACCTATTTATAGACTCTACATTCTGTTCTACTGATCTGTGTCCCTATTCCTGCACCAATCCCACAATATCTTGATTACTGCGGTAGCTTCACGGTTACTGAGCAATTTACAAGCTTATGAATCTCCCCTACAAAGTAGAAGTTCTGCAAGGATAGGAATATGGGCAGAGGTTGAGTCCTTCTGATTTATTACTGACTGTGTGGCACGTGGCAAACGCTGAATAAATTCTTTTGTCAAGTGAATTAAAAAATGAACCTTTGTGACTGGCTGAATCACACATCTGAATCACTGATTTTGCTTCCATGGGTCTGTCAAGCCATTGGGAATTTCAAGGAGAGAGCTGAGTAAATACGGAGGGCTCTCAGGAGATGTGAGAGATGGCTATCAGTGAGTTACACTGGGTTTACTTTGCTACTTCTCACCCACCCTCCAAATCTCTTTCCATTGTGTATATGTTTTTTGTTTGTTTTGTTTTGTTTTTGTCCTATGGGGTTTGCAACCTTACTATTAAGGAGTTCTGGGTCAAATTATGCCAAGACCTTAACATGCCCACTTGGGAGATGATGTGGGTTAAGCTCTTAGCACAGAGACCAGAGCATGGTATGTGTTCAGCAAGTATTAGCCTTAACTACGATTTTTAATCATTAAAAAGTCATATTTAAATATTTTACTTGACCCCCTAATTATTTTATTCGTTCATTCATAAAATATTTATCCATTTACAGAATTGATAGCTTTTAAACTATAATCCAGGAATTTTTCTAGGAGCTAAAGATACAACAAATAGGGAAGATATGATCCTTCCCTCAAGAATAAATTATTTGGGGCACCTGGTGGCTCAGTCGGTTAAGCATCCGACTTTGGCTCAGGTCATGATCTCGCAGTTCATTGGGTTTGAGCCCCAAGTCGGGCTCTGTGTTGACAGCTTCGGATTCTGGGTCTCCTTCTCTCTCTGCCCCTTTCCTGCTCATCCTCTGTCTCTGTCTCTCAAAAATAAATTAAAAAAAAAAAAAAACATCGGAGAATTAGATGAATGAACATTCCGACCAATTTACTCTACGTGTCCAAACCTAATGCGCTATGAAGACTTTGACTCATACAGGTTATACATCTGATTTATAAAATCTTTTAAAGAAACTGTGTCCAGAGAGTGACAAAGTAGATCTGTGCTCATTTTCATACCTGTAACGATTGGTTTGTGATTTCCAAGTATGTAAGAAATATGAAAGAGGCAAGAGCTAACTCTGGAAGGGCTGTTGAGGGGACCAAGCAGAAATGGATACAGGTGGTCTTCAGAGCTCTTGTAGCTCCAGGATGTGATTGCTGTTTCTTTACCCATTCAAATATGCAGAATGATTCACTAATACACACACACACACACACACACACAAACCTACTAACCATAATCCCTAAATGTAATTAATGACTTTGACTTTTATCATGTCTTCAACTCTCAAAAAATGGGGGGGGGGGAAGTATTGAGAGAATATCTTACCATCTGGGGGAAATTATTTTTAAGTCTCACATTAGGTAGCTTAAGGAATTCCCCTTATTCAAAACTCCTTGCTCATTCTGCATCATCCAAACTTCCCATACCTGCATCACTGGGTTCACACACACATTCATTAGCCTCCATAATGGTCATCTAATAACACAAAGAGGCTCTTCAGTCTCCTGCTTCTGATTCAATCAGGCAGCAAGTAAACACTTGTGATTTCTGTTTTTGTTATCCCCATTGGCCAGAAAGAAATGGGAGTTATGTACTAGAGGAAGCTAATTAGACATTTTCCTCTTTTCACTATGCCTTGCATCTTGAATACTTTGATTTCAGTTAAACTACATCCTTAGCTAATTAACAGCAAAACAATTAAGAAACTGTGTTAGCTGTTGAAAATAAACAGTTTTCCAGCAAAACCAACTCATTACACATAGGCAACCATGGTGTTTGAAACCAATTTCCTGCAAAGACTAATAGCACAAACTGCTTTTTCTGAGTATTTGCCTCAGACATGTATCTAATTCTGTTTACAGTGATAGAAATCTTCCTGGTAGAACATCCCTCTGATCCTGTAAACTCACAAGAAACATGGCAAACTGACTGATCTACATCATTCCTGTGCACCAAATGGAAACATTCAGCCCATCTCATCAGATCCAGGATCAACATACCCATTAAGGTTTCTCACTATCATGGATGTTACACTTTACATACTTTACATAATTTGAAAATAAATCATGTCATTTTGGAAGTTTTTACAGATAAACACAGCAATCTTGGGAGCACGGTGCTAATATTTAATCAAGTTCCACAGAGTAATACTACTCTGTATAGTGTCTTACTGTAAATACCACTTGTCTTCTTTGTATTACCCCAGAAAAAAAACCCTAACTTTAAATACATACTGGTACACAGAAATTATACATTCAACATCCCTCACACTCAGCCATATTTTCAGCTGGCTAATGTTTAATTTTCAAACTGCATTGGCCAAAACTCCCTCTTTTTATTTGTGGGTATAGGAAGGGCAACTGTCCATTGGCCATAGATGATGGATAATACCTGCTTTGCTGCGAGGAAATTTATGTTAGTCAAGGTATAGTCACAACACTGAAAAAGAAGTTAGCTACTAGGCACCAAAGAGCTACCATGTGAAGATGAAGTCTCCATTAAAAAAACAAACTCTGCTCAACACTACGATTGGTTGCTAGATAAGAAAACTAGCTAACTGGGTGGTTGGTTGGTTAATTCATTAAATTATTTTTTCAACATTTACTTATTGAGCACCGTATGCCAGGCACTGAGCCAGGTGCTTGTATGTGATAGGCAGCCAAAGGCTGACCCAAATAAAAATGACCCCCCACCTAGGGATGAAATCCATATTTACTTCTACGGTCACTCAGTTATTTGGCAGACAACAACTGAACTCCTGTTCTGTGCTCAGCACTGTATTTGTGTTTAGATAAGGGAAAACAGTAGCTAACAACCATTATGCACTTACTGTATCTTATGCTGTAGTCTTCACATGTATCAAAGTATTTAATCCTCTGGGAAAATATCCACCTATAGGGTAGGTATGTTCTTGATATCCACTTTGCTGATGAGGAAATGTGGCACAGTAAGGTGCCCAAGGCCACACTAACAGTGAGTTGTGGGTCTAGGATTTGAATGTGGGCGGTGTGGTTCTACAGCCCACCACAGAGTCTAATTGTAGTACAGAGAAGAGAGAAAGCCAAGTTCCTGTTCTACAAGACCTTAATGTTTATATGGGCAGCCAACATTTACTAACACAACATAAGTAAAAGGTATTTTCAAAGTCGTGTGTGCATAACTGTGGTTGTGGTTTTTAACACAGTTACGAAGGGATGCGGTATAAGGTGTGGTCAAGTGGGACAGGACAGGTCCTAGAAAGCTCCGTAGCAATGAGGGGCACAGGCTTCAGAACCAGGGAGTCATGGGTTCAAATGGTGCTCCGCCACCTTTTTATGTCTCACGTCCTCATCTATAATACAGATGCGGGGTGCATGTTCACCAAGGGCTCTTTTGAAGATCAAATGTAATAATATATGTAAATCCTGGTACACAGTAAACACTCAAAAGATGTTATCTCTTCTTGAGGTGGAAGATTGTCAGATGGACCTTAGCAATTTTCATGTGTACAGACTGGCACAGAAAAGGCATGCAAGTCGGGGGAGGTGGGCAATATGCACAGAGACTCAAAATTAGAAATAAGCAGACATTGTCTAACTCGACCTAGTACTCTCCTTTCCTCCTTTTCATTCTTGGCTCCTCACAATCATTCTGGGTATCCTGGATCCTCAACAACAAAATTAAAGACCTGGTGATGATAATACTTATACACATACATACGCACGCACACAGAGCAACAGTAACGCACCCAAACCTCTACTTGAGGACTTGACAATTTAATACTGACTAAGCCAGACCATGTTTTGCCCAAGCGCCCCTCTAGCAGATACGGAAGCCGTCATGAAAGCCTATATAAAGTGAATTTCAGGTTACTAATGTTGAGTAATTCACTGGCTCATTGTGCAAGCTGGTACCCTCATTTTCAGAAAGAATGGGAGCGGTTTCCAGTCCAATTAAGCTATCAGTTGATAGTATTTGTTGAATGTTTACTCCATGCGTAATACTGCTATTGGTTCTTTCCTTCTTCCTAGATAATAGGCAGACATTGCAAGACTCTGGTTAATTGCCCATGAATGTGGATTGTGGAATGCCTAATACAGCAAATACTGGCTGGGACCAGTGAAACAGAATACCTGCTCTCTTAGGTACCTTTTACTAAATGGAACTGGAGGTACAATAGGTACATATATTATAGCCATGCCTTCTAAGCAAATGTTTCCTCCATGAGCTTTGATTATTTCAAATGGGTAGAATTTCTTTTATTTTGCTTTTAAATATTTTTCATTGTTCTCCAGTGCCCAACTTATGGTAGAAATGGGAGCTTATAATTGCCAGACAAAAAGGATGCAAATGTCACTTAACTTAAGAGAGGATATTTAGCAAATATTAATGAGAAACATTTGGGATCTATTTAGGGAAGGCTATAAGCTTCTGATGGAGTCAAGAGTATTGGATACGTTTTCAAATAATATATTTTCTAGGAACTGGAGTACACCATTGTGCTGATAGGCTGTCACACCATGTCATCACTTTCCATTAGCCTCAATTATGTAAAATTACAGTATTTGCTATAAGCAACTGGCACATTTAAGCCCAAGTTTTAATGCTGAGATCTCGAATGCGGTTCATTCATGGGGCATTTCAACAATGCATTGTGAATGTAGGGAACACTGAATAGAAGACAAACTTTAAAGGGCTGCTGGGTGCCTTAGTCAGTTGAGCTTGAGACTTGGGCTCAGGTCATGATCTCGTGGTTCTTGAGTTCAAGCCCCGCATGGGGCTCGGTGCTGTCAGCCTGCCAGTGCAAAGCCTGCTTTGGATTCTCTGTCCCTCTCTCTCTCTCTCTCTCTGCCCCTCCCCCACTTGCAACCTCCCCCAAAATAAATTTTTTTTTTAAAAAGACACATTTTTTTTTTCAACGTTTATTTTATTTTTGGGACAGAGAGAGACAGAGCATGAACGGGGGAGGGGCAGACAGAGAGGGAGACACAGAATCGGAAACAGGCTCCAGGCTCTGAGCCATCAGCCCAGAGCCCGACGCGGGGCTCGAACTCACGGACCGCGAGATCGTGACCTGGCTGAAGTCGGACGCTTAACCGACTGCGCCACCCAGGCGCCCCAAAAAGACACATTTTAAGTGAAATGGGAAACAGAGCAGAGGCTCTAGAGTTGGAAGAGATTTTACAGGGCATCCAGCGCAACCTTTTGCATTAGCCTTTATGCAACGTCCCTCCACAGCACATTATTCAGTTCCTATTATCAAAAGTTTTCCCAGAGTGGGAACTTCTGGTCCTTTCATAAAGTCCCAGAAATTGCTTTCACTGAGCTCTACTGAAGAGTATCTTTATAACAACAGTGTTTGTCTTCTTAGACTCAGCTCTGCTTGATGTTGGAGGCCTCGTCCTGAAGAATGAACATAAGTACATTGATGTTGATAGAAATACAGAAGAGTGATGATAATAAATAGTGTTTGGTTATAAACACTGTGTTGGATCCTGTACATGATGGAAAGCAGGTAGAATTCCTGACTGGGAGCATCTAATCAGATGTGATGAGTTTTGTCTCAAACAGGTTAAGATTGATGATATGCTATCAACGCTGGAGATTTCCCAATGCTTTCTTGATTCTGTGTTGCAAAAACTCAAGTAAATATGTTTGTCTTTAGTTATTTACTTGGAGTGTTCAACATGATTGATATTTTTGCCACATACAGAATGGAGCTGAAGCCACTACGACCCAGCTTGATACTTCTTAGGCTTTCAGTAGGAATCAATTAACATGTTTATTATCCTCAGATTTAAAATCAAATTATAACTTGAACCATTCCTGTTCAACTGCTCTTCAGGTGAAGAGCCACCATGCAGACCAACCACTCTTCACATTTTCTGGAGAAATCAAGCTCTAGATTGACTGGGTATATCAAAGCACACAATTTCCTTTGCACAGAACTCAGAGATAGCCACTAATGCCCAAGAAAGGGAACATTCAGGGTGAGAAGGGCTTTAATGTCAGACCCATCTGGGGTTAGGGCACAGTCACTGAGTGACCTGAGTCTCATTTTCCTTATCTTGGAGTCCCATTCTTACGGAGTAGTGATATCTAAATACATTCAGGTATGTAAAGGGCACATAGTAAGCCACAGAGTGTAGTTGGTAGGAGTGATGAAGGCACACAGACTGGATTTCTATTCTCACATCTGCCACTTACTAGGATCTCACCCTTAACTTATTATTCAGCTTCCGTGTACCTCAGTTTCCTCCTCTGGAAAAGGGGTTGCACAATAGTAACCACTTCGAAGACTGTTGTGAGGACTGAACCCTAGTAAGTGGGAAATTCATGAAAAGCATGTAAATGCTTTTTGTAAGTCCCCAAAGTGCCTGGCCCAGGGCTGGGCACAGAATTACTTCTTCAGTGAGTGGCTGATACATCGAATGCACCAAGATTCTGGGCTGAGATTTCTCTTGCATATGTCCAAGAGGAATGTCAATGGGAAGACATGTAAGGGAGGGGAGTAGAGGGGCAGGTGGGGACATCTTCACTTCTCATGTTCTTTCGTATCTTCTGTGAAGGATGACATTGTATGCGGGCGTCAGGCTGTTGCTTCACCACCGGTGATAGCCCTTTATGTTATACTCACATAAAACCAAGACCTACTGGTCCATGTTGATACCTAGGACTTCCCCAATTCCATTAAATATTTCCTTCACACCTCAGCCTCCATGAGAATCGATCCATAGTTTAGGGACTTATTCATTTTTCTCTGTATACCTGGGGCAAAACTCAAAAAGGAAACTGGTGGAATGTAGTGATCAACAGGCCTGTGATGTCCTATGCTTCCATTTTCCAAAGTGGTCACCCTGCCTCCTAAGTCCATCAGGAAAGAGAAATTGCTGGTTTCACAAAAGACATTCTGAGGCAGCTTGTGCTCTAGCCTGCAGCTCTAAAAATTAAAGTGATTTGACTTCCAGTCTCAGCTCTGCCACTTTCTAGCATGTGACCTAGGGTGAGCAGCCACTTAACCGCCTTAGCTTCATGTCCTTATCTGTCAGATGGGGATACCAGTAGCCACCTCCTGGGATTGTGCAGATTCTCCAAGCAGATGCATACAAAGCATGGAAAACAACTTGGCATCAAGGTCAACGAATGCCAGTCATCATTATTACCACAGTCATTGGATGCCTTTCTTTTTAGGCTGCTGGAGTAAAAGGTTGTTAAACGTTGGCATAATAGGTTTCTTGCAACCTGATAATTTCCAGTTCATCTTTCTTAAGAATGGTCGCCTGTCAGCTAGGCCCGTCTGGAGATCATGGTAAATTCATGAGAATACAAGGAGCCACTGCTTCCTGTTATGCCTGAACAGAAAAGAAACACTAACCTCATCCCTACCTGAAAACATGCTCTGGGCAAGTGCTTCCCAAAGGAGACTTAGGACAGGGCAGAGCAGCAAGAAGCAAGGGTGTGCAATCAGGCTGGAACTCTGGCGCCCACCTCCTGCAGGACTACGCATGAAACTGTCTCTTATGAGCCCCATCCGGTACTAATCAGCCCATTTCCTGTCCCTTGAGTGCTCACGTACAGTGTGAGCACTGTATGAATTTATGCTTGCATACCACTCTTTGCATGAGTCTGTCTTTTTAAAAGAGGGGCCTCTGTCTTCTGTACATCCTCATGGAGATTGAGAGCAATGACTCTGGAGTCAATTAGATAGGAGTTCGAATACCCACTGTACCCCTTACCATCTAGGTTACCCAAAATCTTGGAACTTGACTTTTCTCATTGGTGAAATAGGAATGCAACATGTGTAAAAGGCTTAGTACAGGGTTGGCACATAATAAACACTCAATAAATATTAACTCTATCCTGAGTGCCTGCTTCATAAATTATGGTAGTGGACAGACTAAAAAAGTGGTTATAACAATGTTTCTCTTTGGGTATCTGGAAAATCTGTCAGTTGTGATGACATCATTCTTTCTTGTAACATATAAACCAAGAAAAACCCTCCCCACTATCCTTACATATAACCATAATGTATTAGCATCTATGTAGAATAATCTGATTCTGAAACTCCAAAGCCACTTTAGCTCCTTGGAACAATCTCATAATCCCTTAATTTTATAAAATAACTCGTTTACTTATTTTATTATTTTATTTATTATTATTTTTTTTTAAAGAAAGGCAGACTGCCACATGCAGCATCCTTTTGGATGTGTCTGGAGCCTTGGAAGCCTGACTACCCTACGTTCTCCTACAAATGGACCTGGAGAACCAGTTTGGAGGTTCTAGTAGGGGAGCACAGCTACACATATATTCTTGGCTAAAGAACGGGCTTCATCTATTGGGGAAGGTCATTCTCTGCCATGAAGCATGAGCACACAGCTTGGGGAAGGGCATACACGGAGCGGTGAGGGAGGAAGGGGACATCCGCCTAGCCAGCCAGATCAGCCAAAACCACTCTGGCGATCAATGGGGCGACACATGTTGCAGCCAGATTGCCCTCACATTCCCTCTCTTACTTTTAGACAAAACCGAGAACAACTCCAAAGCAGCCCTCCCCCCTTAGGAAACCAACAAAGGTATGGAGGTAAATACGATCAGCAAAAGGAACTCCAAATGTTATTTTAAGACTTTTTTGTGTGAGCAAACTAAGTTATTTTCTTAAGTGAAATAGATGCCTTGATTTTAGATCCTACCACTAAGTTTTATGTGCCCCCCCTTCTCTTTCCCATAATGGTTTCTTTATAAACAGTGAGAAAAGTAATTGGTGACAGCCTTTCTTAGCTGCTGAGAAATTTAGGGCTTTAGAAGAAAGATAGATACATTCTCCACTGGACTGACACATAGCCTTCCTAAATATTTAGAATCCATATGTAAGCATGAAGAACACGTAATTTGAATTTCAATCAAAGTTCAAATGTTTCCTTACCCATCCTCTTTCTCCAGAGGTAGTCAGATTCATGAGCAGGGGTTGTCTGGGAATCATGGTGGCTCTGAGTTTCAAGAAATCCTAGAGTGCCCAGACACCTCTCATTGCTCTACTGGTTATAATAGTTAGGGCATTTTGGATTTCTTTATGAGGCTGAAGCGGACTGTCAGCCACTTCCCTGAAACTTGCACACACATGGAAGCTCATATACAGTTTTGAATAAACTTCCACGAGTTCTCACTGATACATTTCTAGACTTCTAAGTCATAGAGTCTGCAGGTTAAGAGCTCCTTGATGAGGCCTGGGTGCAATATATATATATATATATATATATATATATATATATATATATCACACACACATATATATGAAACTGTCATATATATATATATATGAAGACCTACTCTTCATGTCTTTTCTAGTTCATATAAGTTTCCCCAAACCCTGAGAGGGGAGTATTATCCCATTTTACAAATGAGGGAATAGGAACTCTGAAATGTAAGCAGTTTGTCCAAGGTCACACAACTGGTAACAAAGAGACAGCTCCCAGGCCAGTGCTAAGAACAGAAGAAAAGCTAGACTGTCTCCAGGGGGTACCTAGTCCTGTTTTGTTTCCCACACCAGAGACCAAGAGAGAGGTCACTCTAACAACTGTCTCCATTGTGCCAACCACAAAAAGCTAAGACCATGTTCAATTGCCTATTGCTTCATAAACAGTACCTCCATACACAGTGACTTAAAACAACCTTTTTTTGTTTTTGCTAATAAACTTTGTGGATCAGGAATTTGAGAAGTGTTTGGTTCAGTGACTTATTTCTTCCCTAAAACTGAAAAAGAATTTAAAATTTTCTAAATGTGTTTTCCCATTTGAATGAGGTAAAATTGACAAATAAAAATTGTATATATTTAAAATATACAAATATACAATATACAAAATTGTATATATTTAAAATATATAATATGTGGTAAAATGATTACCACAATCAAGCTAACACATCTATCACCTCACATTCTGTGTGTGTGTGTGTGTGTGTACACATTTGTGTTGTAAAAACACCTTAGATCTATTCTCTTAGCAACTTTCAAATATACAAGAGACTATAACTAAGCAGAGTCACCATGCTATACAGCTATAAAGCTAGGTTCAAAGAGTTGGGGGGAGTAATGAATTTCTCTTTTAAATGGTTAGATGGGTTACACGATGACCCTCTTGAAGACAAGCTATCCTAGACAGTCTCCTAATACCATTCTCTGCTATCAGCATACATCAAAATGATGATGAATCTTTCACTTTTCTTTTACAGTACAGCTTAGGATAAAGGCTAGAGGAAAGCATCAATGTAAGTAACATTTAATAATCGCTTATTAATAATGCCACGCCCTGAGCTAAGTGCTCTACATGCATTATTTCATTTAATTCTTGTAACTCCTGAAGTAGGTCTGATTGTTCACAATATTTTAGATAAAGAAAATGATGCTTAAAAGTTAAACACTTTTTTAAATCTTAATTAATTTTTGAGAGAGTGAGAGACAGAGTATGTACGGGGAAGGAAGAGAGAAAGGGAGACACAGAACCCGAACCAGGCTCCAGGCTCTGAGCTATCAGCACAGAGCCTGATGCAGGCCTCGAACCCACGAACCGTGAGACCATGACCCAAGCCAAAGTTGGATGCTTAACTGACTGAGCCATTCAGGTGCCTCAAAAGTTAAACAATTTACTCAATGGCTCACCTGAGCCCCAAAGTTTATGCCTCTAGTCAGTACACAAATCAGGTTACGGTTTATGGGGAAGGTGAGACCCACGGTTAAGGCTAAAGAAGTTGGCAGGCAAATTTGTATAAGTTGGTGGGAGGGAGACAAGAAGGCAACAACATGAGAGGCAGAGAAGTTTGGACTGACCCATTGGATCATCAAAAACTTGGACTTTTTGAACTTGTTGGGCTGGAATTGGACAGACTGCCAAGAGGCAGGTTCTGGTGGCCATGAAAACCAAGTCAAAAAGCCTGATTCATTAACATAGGAGGGCCCATTCACTCCAGAGGAAGCCCTTATATCCAAGATGCAGGACCTCAACGGTCAGATTTGCTTTTCTTTAACAGAGTTTCAGACATCTCAGTTCCCAGCCATAACTCACATTAAGAGTAGAAGGAAAGTTCACAGCAATCAATGAGTAGGATCAAACAATGGCCCATTTCCACTCCAGAGAAGGATTCCCTTGTGCGTGTGAAAAACTCCATTCCTCCTTTTTCTCGGAATTGGCAACATTTAGGAGAGCAAAGGGAATTGCTAACTGTTGAGGAAATGTCTAAATCAATTCCTCAACTTTGACCCAACTATAAGAAGTTGTAAGGCAGTATCCTAGGTAAACATTTGGTCAACTGAACTCTTGTAAAAATTCAAGATGAGGCTGTCTTGATACATGACTTTGCAATGTAAAGTTTCACTCCCTTGGTACAGTACAATAGTTAAGAACACTGGCTTCAGAGGCAGACTGACCTGGGTTTGAGTCTAGCTCCACTGCTTACTAACTAGGTAAATTTGGGACCAGTTATTTACCTCTTAGAGCCTTACATGACTCATTTAAAAATTAGAAGGACAAAACCTAGAAGAAACAGTGAGGATTTAATGAGACAATGCATGAGAAGTACCCATGCAGGGCCTGGCTTACAGAAAATGTTCCATGCATATTAGCTATCTATGTTGGGTCTCAGTTTCCCTATCTTGATCTGGGGGTCAGTTGGGTCTGATCTATTTTGTTCGGTCTCAGTCTTGATCTGACTTCAGAGTCTTGCACTTGCCCCACTGCTTAGGGCTAGGAATGGGAGGGGTGCAGTCAAGTCTACGGTTACAGTCATGAGACTCAGAGCCATCTGAAACGTCAGTCTCCTCATTAACCAAAAACAGGGTGCAGGAGAAGGTTGAGTCAAACCTCCTATACTCACTGTATTAACGTAATACTAGAGGATATGATAGTATCTCCCTCACGAGGCTATTTTGGAGCTATTTTGAATGTTAAATATATAAATCACACAACAATACTAGGTATATGTAATACTGTCATATAGTAAATGGTGTTTATGTATCATCTATTATCATGTATTCAAGTATTTGTTGAGTGGTTTCTATGTGGCAAGTACTATTCTTGGGGCTTCTTTAGGACAGAAGGGCATAGAAGTCTAACTCCTGTCACCCAAGACTTGCCAGCTGTCATCCTAGCAAGTGATTAAAAGTATTGACTAGGCGCATGGTGTCTGCTTCTGAAAGTTCCATATCAGTATCTAAGTTTCTTTTTTTTATGAAATTTATTGCCAAATAGGTTTCCATACAACACCCAGCGCTCATCCCAACAGGTGCCCTCCTAAATGCCCATCACACACTTTCCCCTGCCTCCCACCCCCCATCAACCCTCAGTTTATTCTCAGTTTTTAAGAGTCTCTTATGATTTGGCTCCCTTAATATCTAAGTTTCTAGAGCCCACTTGAAACCAGAAGAGGATCCTTACTACTCAAGATGACCAAAACGTAACATGGCCAGAGGGAGAGTCTGATTGAGACTGGGGAAAAAAGCAAAAAGATGAAGCCAGGTAAATATGTCACATGTCATGCAAAAGATAGAAATGAAAAGTAAGGATATATAGGGAATAAAGCACAGGCTATGTCAGGTCAGAATGAAGGCCATGGTCAATGTGGATATTTGTGGATGGCTTTTATGTGACACTGGCAGCCCTGTACCGGAGTGGGTCCTTTGACTTCAAGTGATTGAATAGGACCAGACTCAAAATAATAGTTATACTTTTCTTCTCATTTCTTAAATGAGATCAAAGCTCAAGTCTTAGAGACTGTAAAGACATAAGTTTTAAAAAATAATTGCTCACCAAGCATTTTTTAATTTTCATTTGCCTCTGCAGAACAACCAGCATCTAAACTTGTTGACCATCAAACCATACAAGTGGTTAGACACGATTTATACTAAGAAGCAAGCCATATGGCATTGGAGGGTTTAATTCAGATGCTAGTCACAGGTGTGTGTTGTCACTGGCATGCCTCAATCATTTTATTTGCTGTCAGAGACTATAAATGAGCTAGTGAGGTAAGATTCCCGGATTGATACCAAGACTGTGAAAGAGCACTGTGGCTGGTCTGCCTTCCTCCACCAGGCTCTGTTGGTTCTTCCCATTAAATACTAAGTGGAAAAGGTGAAAACAACTGACTTTGAGATGATCTTGAATTAAATGCTCTTTGTAAGCAAAGAAAGGAGTCTTACTTCAGAGGCATTACTTAAATAACAAAAGTGAAGGCTGCACCTTGAAGTGAGGGAAGAAAACCAATGCCAAACTGTTAGTCTAACAAGTACCTGTAGGATTAAATAAGATGATAAATCAACATTCAAGCCAATCACTGCAGGGGGAAAAAAAAGCAAAAATAAAAACCCAAACCAGGTAGGTGCAAGGCCCTGAATATGCAAACTTATTATTTAAACTTTTCGCTTGTCAACTGCTTAAGGTCAGCCCCTTTATATCGCAGAAAATTTACAGAAAATAACATAATGCTCCCATTCCCTTCCTCCCCCTTAAAAAAGGTACTTCTGGCTTCATTTACCATCTTATTTAGTCTTGATTCCGTCATCCATCACTATAATAACTCCCTTACAAATCCACTTAGCCCCAGTGTCCATCATTCCCTTCTCCATCTTCTGCCGGAAAAACATCAGCCCAGATGAACATCATCCGCCTTCTCCACATTTACAGCTGAGCAGATGACCAGATAAAGTTACCAGATAACCTCATCAATGGAGCTGTTTTCATTGTAATTCCTATTACATCTCCACAAGGCACTCAGCACAAGACAGTAATCCTACAGTTTCTCCCACAGGTTGCATTTCCCATTTTCTAAGAATACTACTTCATGCCTTTTCCCATCTTCTCACAGTTTCCACATTTTTTTCTTCCATTGGTGAGCAGCACCCCCTCCTGCTGCTTTGAGAAGTCAGAAGTCACTTGGGAAAACTTCCCCATCTTTAACAGCCTAGGGACCAAACTGATTCATCCTTACAGTCTGGAAGCCTCTCCTACTAGCCTGTAGTCACTGTAGGGGTCAGTCCCTCCTCCTCTCAGAGCCAGCCCCTCCCCTCGTGCTGTGTATTTCATCCCTCTCCCTACACAGTCTCTCCCTTTCTTCTGTATTGGCTCATTTTCCTCAGCAAACAAACATGCTTTGACGTATCCTGTCGTAAAATCAACACAGAGCAAAACCAAAAACCTTCCCTCGACTTCTCATATTCTTCTATACATGGACCCGTTTCTCCATTCACTTTTATATTGAACTTTTCATAAGAGTTGTTTACACATGCTGACCCCACTTTCTAACCTTCATCTGTCTTATTTATTACCACTCTAGCATCTTCTCATGGCTCTACTGAAACTGCTCTTGTCAAGGTCTCCAGTGACTTCCATTTTCATGAAGCCGTGTCCTCATCTTAGTGGCATCCACAGCAGCCTTCAGCCTAACAGTCTCTCCTTTTGCACATACTCTGCCCTTTGAGCTTTCATGATAATATTGTCTCCTAGCTTGCCTTCTACTTCACAAGCTACTCATTCTCAGTAGGACAGCCTGTCCCTGCATGCCCTAATAGATCTCTATGCCTTGTGGTCCTCAGGGCTCAGTCCTGGCCTCTTGCAGTACAAAGAGTGTACCATTAGCAATTTCTAAAGATTTAAATTCCATGTTTATGCTAGAAACTTCCAAATTTCTATCTCCAGTCCAAACCTTTCTTCTAACCTTCATTCGCATATTCAATTTGATGTTGCTGTTCTTCTCCACCTGTATGTCTCACAGGCTTCTCATAATTAATATGAGCAAGATGGAACTCTTGATTTTTCCATCCCCAGTCTGTTTGTACTTGCTCAGTCATCCCCACATCAGTGGATCGTACTGCCATCTACCCTGTTGTTCAATCAAGAACCCGGATGTTCATCTTTCATTCTTGCTTTTCCTTCACTTTTCATGTCAACTCAGCAGCAAGTCCTGTCAACTCCAACTCTAAGAATCCTGTCACAATCTCCACTGGTACCACCTTAGCCTGAGTCACTGTTCCCACTTGGATGACTTCATCCATTCATGTCCTTCTCTCAGTCATTCACCATGCAGCATCTAAAGAGATCCCCTTTTGAAAAGAAATCAGTCGTACACATAAAATAAACTGCAAGTCCCTGAATAATGTAGTCCCTGACTGATTACTTCACTTATATCTTACCAGATGCTCTTCTCGCCTAGTACACCATAGCCACACTGGCACATGTACTTCTTTTTTTTTTTTTTTTAATTTTTTTTAACGTTTATTTATTTTTTGAGACAGAGAGAGACAGAGCATGAACAGGGGAGGGGCAGAGAGAGGGAGACACAGAATCTGAAACAGGCTCCAGGCTCTGAGCAGTTAGCACAGAGCCCCACACGGGGCTCGAACTCGCGGACCGTGAGATCATGACCTGAGCCGAAGTAGGACGCTTAACCGACCAAGCCACCCAGGCGCCCCGGCACATGTACTTCAAATGCACCAAACTCATTCCAAACATAGAGTTTTGTCCATGCCATTCCTTGAACTTAGGCATCACTTGGTCATTTCCCTGTTTTATGTCTCAATTTAAGTGCTATTTTCCCAAAGAAGCCCTTCAAAGCCATTGTCTCTGTTCAGTCCCTCGTCTGTTTCCTTGATGTGACTGAGGAAGGGAAAGAAAGCCCCCTGACAACAGGGAGTGTATTCGTCCTGTTCATTGCTGTATGGTCAGCATCTAGCAGAAAGCCAAGAACAAAACAGCTGCCTATTAATATATTTTTGAAATGAATGAGGAAGCTTTTCAACAACCTAACTCATGCAGTGTCACCAGTAGCAACAGAGGTTTCCCGTCCTATTTCCTCACATCCAGCATGCTGTAATCAATACATAAGCAGGCCTGACTATTCCCTGAAAATCCACTTAAGAAAAATGTCTAGTTTCCAACCTATCTCTCAGTATTGGTTGACAGTAGTACTGAGAAATATGTTCACTCATTTATGGGTATTGTGTAGTCCTACAAGTCAATTCTGACACTATTCAAAAGTTAGCACAAAGCCCACAGGTTAAGGCCTCCATCCACAACACTGCTTCAGACACCAGCCACAAATAGGGTGACCATGCTACCTACACTTGTGTCTTGCTGACTACAAATTTGGGGATTCTTATGATTCCCTCTTGGGTTTGATAATTCAGTAGAATGACTCATTAGAACTCACACAAATACTTCACTTACATTTACCATTTTATTACGAATGATATAACTCAGAAACAGCCCCATGGAAGAGATGCCCAAAGCAAGGTATGAGGCAGGAAGATACAGCTCACTATCAGTTAACTGGCAGAGATGGGAGCAGGAAAGGTACAAAGCTTCCAAGTCCTCTCAGGGCGTGCCATTCTCTGAGAATGCCATTGTGTTCACCAGTCTAGAAGCTTCCTGAACCTCACCATCCAAGAGTTATTGCTGAAGTTTCATTACATACACATGATTGATCAAGTCATTGGTCGCTGGTGATTGGACTGAATCTCTGGCCCCCTGCTCACTTCTCCAGAAGTTGAGGGGTGGGGTTGAAAGTTTCAACCATCTAATCACATGCTTGGGATTTCTGGTAACCACCTCCCTCTTGAAGTTACCCACGGGATGGCGGGGGGGGGGGGCGCTTTTTCACTTCCTTAGCATAAACTCAGTTATAGTCAGAAAGGCAGTTGTTATGAATAACAAAATATACTCCTATCACTCAGAAAATTCCAAGGGTTTTAGGAAATTGGTGCCAGGAAGCGGGCACAAAGACCAAAAATGTGTAGTTTTATCACACCGCAGTAGTAAAAGACTTTTGGAACAGACATTGAATAGATTGCTAAAGGTTATAAGAAACAACTTCTAGAACAGATGATTCATGATAGGACTTTTTTTCTACAGCTACAAAGTATAAATGTTTCTGGCATGTCTTGATGCATGTTATTTGCTAGATTAGGTTTTGATAATAAGCAACATAAAGAATTACCTTTTTCTGGTGTGTCTAAATTAATTAGACTAAATTAATCCTAAATTATGGGTAACTAGAGAAGATGTGTTTTTGAGAGTAAATAACTTCCATAATTAAAAGAATGTTTCATGAAGAAAACATGTAAGTATATGGATTATATTTTTTAAATACACTTCAATATTTAAATACAGAGTGGCACCTCTGATTAGAATTTTTAAAATAGTTTTTGGGATAACTTTACATAGATAATGCCAAACTTGAAATTCATTCATCACATCCTCACAGGTAAGCTAACACAGACAAGAAGTCAAATCCACAAAAGCACATAAGGCTACCCTGATGTGATTAATTTTAAAAACTCAATTTTTGAAGTGAAGACTTTTATACTATACTTCATATCATTTTGTAGATAGAGATCATGACAACCTTTTTTTAAACCCCTTAGAGGTTCACTAGGAGTTGTGGAACTTAACGGTAAGGTATACATTTTTCTCTTACAAAAACAGAAGAGTGCAAAGTTTGCTAATCCTTTATTTATGTACTTATTTTGAGTGAGAGAGTGAAAGCAGGGGAGGGGCAGAGAGAGAGGGAGACAGAATCCCAAGGAGGCTCTGTGCTGTAAGCACTGAGGCTGATGTGGGGCTCAATCCTGTGAACTGTGAGATCATGACCTGAGTCAAAATCAAGAATCAGATGCTCAACAGACTGAGCCACCCAGGTGCCCATTCATAAAACTGACATTTTAATAAGGTGCGTGGAGGAGACTATTTTATATTATAGAAGAAATTCTTATTTTGAATAGACAATTTAGAAAACAGGTATTTGGAAATGCCCCCATTGTTTTCTGACTCTGTAGCTCAACATGTTTATGTGCCACCTAAAAAAACTCTCATATCTCCATTTTTTTTAAACAGAAACTGAATGCATTCATTTTCTATTGGTATATAATAAATTACCAGAAAATTACCAGAAATTTAAAACAAAACCCATACATTTCTTATCTCACAGTTTCCCTGGATGAGGTATGAGGGCAAGATTTAGGGTCTACTGCCCAGGGTCTCCCAAGGCTGCAGTTAGTGTCTCGCTGGACATGTTTTCATGTGGAGGCTCGAATGGGGAATAATCTACTTCCAAGTTCCCTCAGGTTGTTGGCAGGATTAATTTCCCTATGACTGTGTGACTAAGGACCCAAGATTTTCACTGGCTAGTGGTTGGAGACTGCCTGCAGTCCCCGAAACTGCAGATAGGTCGTTCCTATGTGGGCTTCTCTAACATGGCCACTCATTTCCTGCAGACCTCAAGGGGAGTCTTTCATACAAGTCTGCTAAGACCGAATCTTATATAACCAAACAGAATCATGAGACTGACATCCTATCTCTTTTGTAATATTCTATTGGCTGGAAGTAAGTCCTATATCATACCCATAGTCAAAGGAGGGGGATTATCCAAAGGCATAAACTTCAGGAGCAAACTATTAAGTTCATCTTAGGAACTATCAGACACAGAGTTTTCCAATCATTTTGCAAATTGTCACAATAAAGAATTTCAGTGGGATTTGAATCTATTTGTTGAAAATAGGAGAATGCAACTAAAAGAACTACTGAGTGACATCAGAGAAGTAGAAATTTACATGTTAAATTATTGCAAAACATTTTACATAAATGGTAGATGGGACTGAAAAATAAGTATGATTTCAATTGCAACCCATAATGTACATCTTCAGTTTATCTTTGGGAGAGATCACGTTTTTCAGCTTTGACAGTCATTAAAACCAAGAATCAAAGGGCACCTGAGTAGTGCAGTTGGTTGACTGTCCAACTCTTGATTTTGGCTCAGGTCATGATCTCACAGTTTGTGAATTTGAGCCCTACATCAGGCTCTGTGCAGACAGCGCAGAGCTTGCATAAGGTTCTCTGTTTCCCTCACTCTCTGCAACCCCACCTCAAAAATAAACATTTTCAAAAACTTTTAAAAAATAGGGGCACCTCAGTGGCTCAGTCAGTTAAGTGTCCAACTTTGGCTCAGGTCACAGTTTGAGAGTTCCAGCCCCACATTGGGCTCTCTACTGTCAGAACAGAGCCCGCTTTGGATCCTCTCTTTCTCTCTATCTCTCTTTCTGTCCCTCCCCATTCATGCTCTCTAACTCTCTCAAAAATAAACATTAAAAAAATTTAAAAATTAAAAAATAGTCAAAATAAACTGCTCTCGTGATAGACCTTTGAATTGCTAAGTTACAAGTCTTACAAATGTCAAATCAAGATTTTCAAAAGTAATGAAGCTTACTTTGTCACATCATCTTTAGTAATACTAGTTAGGTTAGTGAGGTAAAATTTGGGAATTACCGCTCAATAAAAAATTTAAACATGTGCCTATTAGGAAAAAAGTGAACAGTTGGGGCGCCTGGGTGGCGCAGTCGGTTAAGCGTCCGACTTCAGCCAGGTCACGATCTCGCGGTCCGTGAGTTCGAGCCCCGCGTCAGGCTCTGGGCTGATGGCTCGGAGCCTGGAGCCTGTTTCCGATTCTGTGTCTCCCTCTCTCTCTGACCCTCCCCCGTTCATGCTCTGTCTCTCTCTGTCCCAAAAATAAATAAACGTTGAAAAAAAAATTAAAAAAAAAAAAAAGAAAAAAGTGAACAGGTATCCCAATATATGCATATTTATTTCTTTAGAAATTGTATACATGATTATATTATACATACATAAAACACATATATTTTTTTATTTGTATCTCATTGATTTGGTATTTATATATTTTAGAATGTATGTAACAAATTTATAACACGATTCATTTGCCCCTGTTTTCCCTAATAGGCATATACCATAAACAAGTTTGGAACCCACTGTTCTTACTCTGCACTTCTAAGCATCCAATAACCACATGTGGCTACCTAGCACTGGAAATGAAGTTAGTCCAAAATGAGTTATGCTGTAAGTAAAATACACCCAAGATTTCTAAGTCTCAGAAAAAAAAGTAAATTATCCTATTTGAATTTTTTTATTAATGATGTGTTAAAATGATAATATTTGGGGTACATGAGGTGAAATAAATTATCAAAATTCATTACAGCTGTTTCTTTTACTTGCTTGAATGGGGCTATGAAAATAATTAAAATTACATATGTGGTTCACACTCTTATCTATTGCATAGCACTGCCCCAGAAGGTCTGACAGTGCTAGAAAAAACAGAAGGCTGGTTACCTGTGCTTGCTGGACTAAGCAACAATGAGATTAACCTAAGTGACTTGTAGGTAAATCCTGGCCTCATCTGAAATGATTTGCCATGTTTCATGCTCTTGTAGCTAATTTTTCCCCTCACTCATCAGTAGTGGTTAGTGTGATATTTCAGTATCATTAATGGTTGAAGCAGGTTCTAAGAAGATGAACTGATTTCCCCTCTGGACTGTACTCTCTGCTCTATTTGCCATCATCAGATGAACTGATAGTACTTCCTCTGACAGCACAGCAATTTAGACATGGATTTTAGAATTAACAGCTAAGTACCCTCAGGGAAATATCTCAAAAGCACATATCTGTTTGTGGAAATGTACTCCCATCAAGGCAGTATAGAGAGTTCTCTTTATTAACTATTAGTAAAACTGTACCAAATACAGAGAAATTAGGTAAATTCTGCCAAGTATTTGAGGTATACTTTTCAAAAGCTTGCCTTATAGTTAGTCTATAATAAGTTACAGTTTTCAATAGGCCAGTTTCAGCTCTGATGATTTCCTTTGCGAATTCATTTGAATTTGTTTATTATCTGCTACTTTGTTAAAGAAATGCACAACCTTCACTCCCCCCATCCTGATTTTCATAAAGGATCCCTCTCTCTACAACATCTTGAGTAACCATCCTGGGGAGGCAAATCTGACCCTCTATTACCTTTCTGAAAGAGCCTCGCACTGAGCTTTTCCCTGCAATTGGAATCCCTCTGTGCTGCTGTTAAATTCTAGAAGCTAATGATAATGTTCCTCCTGGAGGAATTCTAATAAAGTCCAGTTGTTAAATTCTTCCTTATGCTGAGCCAATGTCAATAACTGGCCTTCAGTCTTCCCTCTAGGGATATACAGAACACACTCCTTCTTCCACAGAAAATTCTAATACTTCTAAATCTTCTCTTCTCTGGGTTATCCAGTTTCTCTAGGTAGTCTCTTATTCATTAAACAAATATTTATCAGATGCTGTATTAGTCAGCTCAGACTGCCGTAACAAAACACCACAGAGTGCGTTAAAAAACAGAATTCATTTTCTCACAGTCCTGGAGTCTGGAAGCCTCAGATGAAGGTGCTGGCGGTAGGGGTGGGGGGTACTTTCTCCTGAGCCTCTCTTCTTGACTTGCACACAACCAACCCAGTCTGTCATCACACAGCCTCCCTTTGTGCATTCATACTCCTGGTGTGTTTTCCTCTTCTTGTAAGGACATCAGCCCCTACTGGATTGAGGCCCCACCCTTGTGACCTCATTTTTCTTTAATTACTTCCTTAAAGACCCTATCTCCAAATCCACTCACACTGGGGGTTAGGGCTTCAACCTGAATTTGGGGAGAATTCACTCCCTAATAGGTGCTTATACAAAAACAGTAGAAAATAAAATAAAACCTTGGTACTATAGACATTAGACACGGTTTCAAATCTCTTAAAATATTTTTACTAGATATAGCAGCTATAACTAAATCCAGTACTGACATGGGACCTGAGCAACATGTTGAGAGACTATCTGCTCTCTCTTTATGGAATTTATCACCCTACTTATTTAGCTCAATATATTCACCTTTGTAGCACATCTATTGACAAAAGGTGGCCCACATTTATGTATTTCTCTAAAACCATTGTATCTTTGTAGGTGTCTGTAACTTATCTGTCTCCACACTAGGTTGAAAGCTGGGAGGGTGGAGGAGTTGAAAGTAATGTCTCCTAGTTCTTTATATGCCTGTATTATAACAGACACCATATCCTGCATACAAAGAATGGTGATGGCTGACCAGGGCTGGCTTCCCGTGCAGTAGTCTTGAATTTCTTGAACACAGGAGCTCACATTTTCATTTTTTCCTGGACTCCACAAATTATGTGACTGGCTTTTTAAAAAGGAACATTTATGAAGGGTCAATTGGACTAGAAGTCCAGAAGACCGTGGTTCTGCCCCAGATTCTGCCAACACCTAACTGAATACAAAGATCAGTGCTCATTTATCTCCTTATCTGAAATATCCTCTCTTCTAATTCAAAAATTATGCAACCTTGGGACAAATGGGTGGCTTAGTCAGTTAAGCATCTGACTCTTGATTTCAGCTTAGGTCATGATCTCACTGTTCGTGAGAGTGAGTCCCACATATGGCTCCATGCTGTGAATGGAGACTGCTTAGGATTCTCCCTCTCTCCCTGGCCCTCCCCACTTGCTCTCTTTCTCCAATAAATAAGGAAGGAAGGAAGTAAATAAATAAATAATGAAAAATTATGCAAACTTGCATCAGCAAAAGTTTCAGTAGAGGACATCTACTGTTTTTGCTTGCCACATATCTTCTCCCCAATTTTCCTCCAGAACTGTTCTTACTCTCTGTCCAACTGATTACAAAGTTCAAGAGAGTGACCCCACTTGCCCCCAAACTCTGCTCCAGGGTCACCTTGTGGCTCAGGCTCAGCATGGTTTACCCCCTTGGAATCATCTCAAACTGGCCCAGAAACAGGAATTTGGCACAATCTAGGCCAAGGGGATTAAATTATAGGACCTCGATGGACTGTGGGGTGGTGGTTATCTCCTCTAGCACTGCTCAGAGGACGCAGTAGGCCTGGAGATGCTCATGATCCCTCAGACTCCATGAAAGGAAACCTGCCTGAATATGGAGTCATTCCAGAAGAAGAGGCCTTGAGAGATGAAGAGAGTGAAACCAAGTCCTGAGGACACAGTGTGAGTCCCTGAGCCTCTGGATGATCAATGGTCCCTGCAGCCAATCGAGGCCCAGAGCCTACTGATTTGGATGTGTATCCCTTGTAATAATGGGGATTATTCACCACAAGTGCACAGCATAGTGCTGCCACATCATAGATACTGAATTAGTGGACGGAAGAGGGCTTTGCCATCGAAGTCATTACAAGATGCAAATTTAACCAGCTCAAGATAAGGAATTTCTGAAAATATACAAATGATTCTTTTTTTTAAATTTTTTTTTCAATGTTTATTTATTTTTGGGACAGAGAGAGACAGAGCATGAACGGGGGAGGGGCAGAGTGAGAGGGAGACACAGAATCGGAAACAGGCTCCAGGCTCCGAGCCATCAGCCCGGAGCCTGACGCGGGGCTCGAACTCACGGACCGCGAGATCGTGACCTGGCTGAAGTCGGACGCTTAACCGACTGCGCCACCCAGGCGCCCCAATATACAAATGATTCTTATAGATATATTCCAGGGCTCCAGAGGTCATAAGACATGTGGCTTACTAAAAAATCACTATGCAAAAAATCACTTTAAATGACTGCCAAATCCATCCTATTTTGAGCTAATGAAAGTAGGATCTAAGACAATTTCTAAGAAATAGCTTCTGAAATTCAAAGTCACCTTTTATACCTGGGAATTTGACTTTAATATGAGAATATGTTCTGTTTACTAAATTAAACACACCCTGGTGTGACACATAAAGAATGAGAACCGTTCACCTATACCCCACCTATGTGTAATCACGTATGTTGAAAGATAATGAAGTAGATTAAATATTATCTTTAAAATACTATTATTCCTTTTATATTACACTGTTAAAAACATTTCTTTGAAACAAAAATACTATTTCAAGAAGATATAAGATATGCATCCCTATGTTTCCTGCAGGATTATTTATAATAGCCAAGTGGAAATAGACCGTGTCTACCCATTGATAAATGGATAAAGAAGATATGGTAAATACACATAATGGAATACTACTGAGCCATAAAAAAGAGATCTTGCCATTTGTGACAACATGGATGGACCTAGAGGGCATTATACTAAGTGAAATTAGTCAGAAAGACAAAAACCCCGTGATTTCACTTATTTATATGGACTCTAAGAAGCAGGAAAAACAAAGGAAGAAACAAATAAAAAGGCAGAAAAAGACTCATAAATACAGAGAACATAGTGATGGTTGGCAGAAGGGAAGGTGCTGGGTAAGAAAAAATGGGTGAAGGGTAGTGGAAGATACAAGCTTCCAGTTATGGAATAAGTAAGTCATGGGGATGAAAACTACAGGAGAGAGGATATAGCCAACAGTATTTTAACAGTGTTGTATGGTGACAGATGGGACCTACACTGCAGGTGAGCATAGCATAACAAATAGAGCGGTCATACCGTTGTGTTATACACCTAAAACTAATGTAACATCGTGTGTCAATCATACTTCAATTAAAAAACTTTTGGGCGCGCCTGGGTGGCTCAATCAGTTGAGCGTCTGACTTCGGCTCAGGTCACGATCTCGCGGTCTGTGAGTTTGAGCCCCGTGTCGAGCTCTGTGCTGACAGCTCAGGGCCTGGAGCCTGCTTCGGATTCTGTGTCTCCCTCTCTCTGCCCCTCCCCCGCTCATGCTCTGTCTCTCTGTCAAAAATAAATAAACATTTAAAAAATTAAAAACAAAAAAAAATTTTTTTAAGTAGACTCCCTGCCCAATGTGGGACTGGAACTCAGGACCTTGAGATCAAGAGTCGCATGCTCTACCGACTGAGCCAGCCACATGAACTGATAAAAAATTTCTTTGGTCCCAACAGAGAAGAAAGTCTGCAAGATTGCCTTTGGGGTGTGAGCCTAGTAACAGGCACAGAACTGTATGAAAGAGGAAAAGAAGAGGGATTCATCATGAGCGAAGTATGGATAACTGCTATTGCCACATAATGGTGAGAATGGACATCTGAGAAAGTAAGGAGCTCCTTATCCTCAGGGGCATTCAAATGGAACGTAGGCAATATCTATAGGGAACAGGAGAAAGGTAGCTGGTAATTTGATAGTTCTCTAATTCTGCAAATCTTGGGAGAAGTTGCAGAAAATTCTGATAGGCTAAGTTGACAGTTGGAAGGGAGGAGACAGCAGCTGTGAGTCCCTCCCAAAGACTGCAATTACTGATTTGTGTATCTAGCATGTCCATGTTGGCTCCCTTCTCTCCAGCACCTAGAAGAGCTCCTGGCACACAGTGAGCACACAATAACCATTTGTTGAATGATTTAATAAGTTGAATATATAAATGAACACACCTCTCAGAAGTTAACGCCTCAGTTTTTTCTGAGCATTGATTTTGTTCCATATTTTTTTTTCACTAAAAAGTTTATCATGTAACTCATTGTGGCATAGAACATTACTCACCTTGCACTGTATTATTTCACTTGTCATCTGTTTATGTCTTATCTTCCAAGATGGATTATGAGTTTTCTGAAGCAGCTCTTATATTCTTTTATAAATCTCTCAGTATTCAAACACTCAAAAAGCAACTTAACAACAATGTTCATGGAGACCACAAATAGTTCTCATGGCCGGCTTCCCCTTTATGAGGGTCCCAAAGCCCCCCCTGGAGGTATCACATAGATCTTTCTCTAAATCCCTGGATATCCCAAGTTCCCAAATTCAGTTGCCTACTATTCTGTTTTCCAACACAAAGAATCATTGCCAACATGGTGGACTTTAAAAATCGACCCAAATGCAAAGGGGTTAGCCGGTCATTAGAAGTAAAAGGTAGTGGTGAGGAACTTAGGGATGGTATAAATCAACTTCTTCATTTGGCTTTGAGTAACCAACACCAACTCCTCAAGTGAAAATGTTTCCTCTGAAGGTCACAGAGCAACAGCAAATCACAGATTCTGACCCCAGAAGCTGCTCCTTGTGGACATTACAAGCTCCTGAATCGAGGACACTGCATCAAGGATGGCTGACTTTACTTTCTAATAACCATTCAAATATTCCTTTTCTAAAGCCCCCATCAGCAAACACAAAAGTAAAGGGATTTCTTTGAGTCTAAAATGCTCAGGTATTATGCTTCTCCTTTACCACAAATCAAAGAGATAAAAGATTGGATGTCAGGACTTGTACCACACAAGCCCTTTCTGAAGGGACTGAAGGATTTCATTGTACTCCCTGAAAGTTACCGATTGCATTAAAAAAAATGACTATTTCCCCCTTTGAATTCAAAGACTCTAGATACTTTTCCCCCTTTAATGCTAAACTGGTTTTGGATGATCCCTGCGGTTGCAATGGGAACCCCATTTTCCAGGCACACGTGTCCCTGAGGCGGCGGGAGCTCAGTACACGATCTATCCCAGCACTTAAAACTCATCCTTCAATTACTGCCTTGAATTGTAATTAGTGATGTAGTTTATCAGCTACTAGAAGGAAGCAACTGTGCTTTATTCTTAGTGACTTCCTAAACTCTTAAATCACTTCAGGCCTCTCTTCTGCTGAAAACCCTCCAAAGACTTGAAAATGAACTTCAATACAAGCACCTCATCACAGCCTACAAGGCCCTAAAATAATCCAGCCCTGCTACCCCTTCGGCCTAAGCATATATGGTTTCCCCCTTACTCACTTGGCTCCGGTCACCAAGGCCATCTGCCTCGTCCTTGAACTTGCCAAGCGCGCTCAGTGCCGTGTCTGCTGTTCCTGTCCCACATAAATTCCACGCCGGCAACACTTTTCTCCCAGATCTTCAAATAATGAGTCCGTCTCACCATTAGGGGGTCAGTTCAAACATCTGCTCTGAGGTCCTCAGAGCCAGTCTGTTACATCCACCTTCTTTTTCTTTCTTCCTTTTTTCCCAAGGACAATTTACATTTATTTGTTGAGGATTCTGAACAAACATACTTCAAACACAGTGGAAGTTAAAGTGTGTCAGATAAACCACCTCTTGCCAATGGCTAACGGTGGTCCCTGAGGAGCAACCTGAACACCACCTTGAAGCTGACGTGGCTTTGGCTCTCACTGTATTTTGCCAATAGAAGTTAAAAAGTCTGTCAGGTGAAGCCATTTATTGCTAACAGCTGAAGGCAATCCATGAGAAGTAACAAACAGCTGGTAGTATTTTACTTTACAGCCCGTTGCAGTAACCGACGTTATCTTGTAGATTTATTTTTTTATTTGGTTGATGGCTATCTTGCTCCTCTAGAATGTAAGCTCTATGAGAAGACAGATCTCATTCTCCTTCTGTGCACTCTTATATTCCCAACTCCTACAAGGGTACCTGGAATAGAATAGGTATTCAGTGAGTAGTCATTTATTACACACACACACACACACACACCGCACTCAGTGACTTATACCTAGAGAGGCTAAATCACCGAGAAAGAGAGAAAATGGCCATCTGGTTCATAAATAAGATTCTGTAAATATCATGGCCTCCAAAACATGGCTGACAGAAAGACAAGATATTTAGACAGTTACCTATGGCCTTTAATACCATTGTTGTTTTAAAGATGATAGAAAAATTGTAGGCAGACCTTGAAGTAGTTCCTCTTTTGAAGATTTGTTGCCCCTTTACATTTGGATGTATCTATGATGTGTGGCAGAAAGAGCATTGGTGTAGTTCAAAACAGCAAATAGGTTTATTCCATGTGGACCAATTTGAATTGATAGATGAGAACTGTCTGGAGGACTAAGGTAAAGGTACTCCAAGAATGAATCCAAATTCACAACGTATGCTCTACTGTTTGGGAAGTGGCTAGGTGGGTGATGATGAGTTCTAAGGCTTTCCTGTTCTGATGGATTGCCTTCTACAAAAAAAAAAAAAAAAAAAAAAAAAAAAAAAAAAAAAAAAAAAACCAAAAACAAAAACAAAAAAAAGCAGCAGAGTGCTGTAGATAGGAGATCTGGGAAAGTGGTTTAATTGAATTATGCAACCACCCAGGCTAATTAAATCAATAGGATTTTTCACTTTCTCCTTGGGGCAATAGTAAAGAAATCAACATGGCTCCACCATTTTTAACATGTGACTTTGGACAGATCAGCTTCAGTTCTCTCCACTCTAAACCGACTCAAATAAGTTCAATTGAGTGCATGAGTCATTAAGGAAACAAATAAAAAGATATAATCAAAATCGATATAACTATGCTATACAAACGCAGCGTTCTTTGAGGGCTGCTGTATGACACTCTCTTCCTGTGTGTCCTAAATTTTCTTAGCTTTTCCTTTTTGCAACTTTGGCGTGCTACCACGTAGCCCCTTGTCTGCCCCCAAGGGTCACCTGTGTCATTTTAAAGTGGCTCTAAGCTTCAGTGCGCACATGACAGAGGCTCTCAGATATTGCTTGATATCACCCAGGCAATGGGTCTCAGGCCTTACTTTGCAAATTTCTTGCCTCATCTGGGAACGTGTTTTGGAATGTGTCTTAGACTACAAATTGTTAGCTGAGAAGCTGAGAAATGTATTAGCTTCATTAATGCTGGGAAAGTAAACCATAGTTTCTTAGGGATTAAAGTTGTAGACTCAAAACTCTGTGTTTTGGGAGGACCATGTGTATTTTTCTGTTCCTAAGTATGTGTATTCCTTTCATCTTCTGGACTGTGTTCAGACTTGTTACCAGTTTTCCATAAAACATTCAAAAGGAATAAAATGAGAAGGAAGGTACTAGGGAAACAGAAACAGAGCAACGTGTTAAGAAATTCTTTAAGAAGTCTGGGAGCCACAAGGGAGGGAACCAGGAGAAGGCTGTGCTGTCTGACAAAAGATGGAAAATCACCGAACCATAATAGACCTCACTTGCATTGACATGTGCTAACTGAAGTGAACAGCTGGGATAAAGTTACCGAGCATCTGATTTCAGAGTTTGGCAGAGGACCGAACTCTTATTTGCAAAGCAGACAGCCATGACAGGATTTTACAGGTGCGACACCAAGCAGAAATGTAGTCCCCCAGCCCAGTGACTGAAGTATTGCATCAGGGCCATTACCTTGGTTAGACACTTGGCTTTTATGGAAGGACACCCACTGGCTGTCCTTTCATATCATGCACAAGGTATTTAGTGTGAGTCCACTGCTTGATTCCCATCAGCAGAGTCAGGATTGTTACTAAGCAGCATGTTTTTGCAGGTGATAGGCTACAGAGATGCTTTGCCCACACAACCTGAAAAACAACACAGAAAAGAATTTACATAGTAGTGCTATTTCTGACAGCTAACATTAACTGAACACTTACGCTGGGTCCATCACTGTGCTAAGTCCTTGCATAAGGCTTTCTTGATTGAACCCTCACAGTTAACCCTATGTGGTTGGTACTATTATTTCCTCCACTTTGCAGGTGGGGACTGAAGCTTGGAGACATGAAGTCATGTGCCCCAAGGCAGAGGTAGTCAGCGACAGAGCCAGGACTCAATGCAAATGCATCTAACATGCAAGCCCGGGTTATTCCCATGAGTTCCTACTGTCACCTTGATCTTAACTGAGGCTGGCCCAGAGCCTTGTGTGGAGGTTTCTGGATCCTCTTCTGCTCTGGATGGTTCACTGTTTTGCTTCAGTGGTTAACATTGTATCACATTATTCCCATTCGTCTCCAAATTTTTTCCTATGATGTTGACGCAGCCCAAAGTTTTGTCAGCTGGTAGTTGGGCAATCAAGTATTTCAAGAGGTTCTCCTCTCTGTGGGAAGTGTGCTCTGAGGGGTAAGAAAGGTAGTGGAAGTTAGAAAAGAGAAAACACTGATTTCCACTCTTGGTCTTTGGGAGAACAAGTGCACTTGTGTGCCCAAAGGAAAAGATGAGCTTCAAGGGGGGATGGTTCCATGTTCCCAGCTCTCTAAGAGGCCTGTGATTCTGGAATCTCGTGGATGTGAATGGAAAAAAAAAATTACACGATGTTTTCACTACCCTCACTGAAATGTAGTATTTCATTCAGTTACAGATGCAGGAAATGAATCAGAGTAGTGTTAGGTCATCCCTATGATTGTGTCATCAACAGAGTTCAGACATTCTCATACCACAGGTCAGACGCTGTAGATAGTATGGAATATCATTTATGCCAAACACTTCTTTGAAACTACGGCAGCCACTGGACCCGCCAGTAGATTTTGTTACTTAATGTGTATGCTGCTATATCACAGTAAAAAAATTTTGACGTATTTAAATATAATGGATCTCCTTTGAATCTTATTAATTTTAATTTCAAAAACATTATTTTCTGTGGAAAGACATCTACGAGCTTCACCAGATGGCCAAGAGGGATGCTTGGCACAAAAGAAGTTAAGGACTCCTGTTCCTCCTCACTCATTCAGAAGTATTTTAAACGTATTACTTATTTAATCTGCATTTGACCACTTTAAGATGGGAATTAGTTATTCCTATTATCATTCCTCATTTTAAGAATGAGGAAACTGAGGCACCAGGCTAGTAAGGAAGTTTTCCAAGGTAAGTACAGTATTTATTAAGCGCTCATCGTGTATGTACAGAGCTGGCTTCTGTATTGCCAGCTCAGCATCACTCTTTTCCTGTTTGTATTCCCAGCACCCACAAAGCCAAGGAATGATATTGTCCCAAATCCCTTGAAAGGGAGGATTTTAGGTGAGATTCTGCTAAAGAGAGTCACCGTGCAAGATTTGGAAGGTGGATGAGACAGTGAAACTATTGTTTCCTCCAACATCAGCAGGCACAGATGCAGGAAGTTGGTTGATCTGAGGTTTGGGGCATTTCAATGTGACTCATCCGCTTAGACACTTCTGGGAGCTTTGGCTACTGTTTGGAGAAATGTCTATAGCTTCATGGTCTTTGGAAAGCCAACAAGGTTTTGTCTGACCTTCCTTCCCAAGTTCTTCCAAAGATTCTGTACATCAAGGTGTTCAATCCCTTCCAGTTGGAAACACCCAGAAGGGTGTCTGTCCTCACTGAACTATCTGCCTCCTATGGGCCAGGAATATCCAAGTTAACATAATAGCAGGAGATAATATGTCAGTAAGAATTCTAGTAGGAAATGGATGGGATAACTGAAGAGCATTTAACACAAGGACTGTTCATTAAGGTATGACACAGTTTAAGGGAAACCTAGAAGGGATGGCAAGTGCCCCAGTTGTGCAGAAGCAGGTGCTCCTACTCCCTTCCGGCCAGAAGGGATAAAGGGACGAGGCAGCTGAGCAGCACAGAGAGACAGATAACTAGAGTTGTAACAGATGTTTCTCTCCAGAGTTGTGGCCCAGGCAGGAAAAGAAGCAGGGGCATAAATATCCTAACTGTTCTCGGTCTTCCAACTCTCTTATCTTCAGCGAATATCCACTAGATTAGCCAAAACTGGCCTGAAATTGAGGGCAGGGAAGTCTGGCTGTTACTGTGAACAGGGGTCCATTTCCTGGGGCACAGAGTGGTGTGGGGACCGGGGATGTGGAGGGGCAAGCAGAGAGTATCCAGAATATGGGTTAAGTCTGTCTTCATGGTTTAAAGAAAGAGGAGAAATAAACTCTGATTACATCACACTGGCATATATGAACTTTTCCTACAGTGACGAAAGTGATTCAACCCCTACTAGTATCTCAATTTATCACTACTGTAGTTTTATTAATAAGCAACGAATCAGAAGGACTTGAAATTTTGAAATATCTCATGAAACGGTGCTGTTGGATTGTTGTGTGTAGTAACAACTGGTAAGTTCTCAATTCCACCCAAGTAGACCATGGCTAGGCTTGTGATCAGTAAAATAGGGCATTGTCTGAAGATATTCTTGAAGGACATTTCCAACCCCCAAATCCCATCACTCTGTGAATTCTAGGGATGATTGCTCATGACTTTATGTGAAGTTCACTGCAGGAACCTACAGGCAATCAGCTGCTGTGTCTGGTGGCTGTCCTGCTAGTGACTAAGGTCCAAAATATGTGGATTTTCTGAGTAAGACTGAATATAACTAGACTACAGGGATACTGGAAATAGTGATATTTTTTTCCTTCTCTAACCAGGTTCCTGAGTTTTCTTTGTACAGTACATTTCCACTGACTTTATCTAGAAAAGCACATGGAATTATAATATCTTGCCAGTTCTTGTTAAGAAGTCATGAGATGCACTATAATTGACCCTAATCACTTTTTCCAGTGACAATTCTATTTATTCCCCCGTCATCCACTGTCATCATCGTTAGCCTCCAATATCCCTAGTCCTTATTTATACAGTGCTAAATAAAGAGATAACTAGAGCAAGAGAGACAGAGGTGAGGGCGAGTGGGGAACAGAGATAAACACCCAATCTTTATATTACGTTTTAATGGAATCGAAACCTTAATATTTGGCACACCTGTGTACACACACTTGTGTTCGCCTGATGTGCTGGTTTCACATATACACTTGGGGGAGTAAAGCTTCTATGTGTTGCAAATATACTCAAATTTATTTTTAAATAAGCCATCCATCTTATTTATTTGTTTGTTTGTTTTAGGAAGAGGGACAGCAGGGGAGAGGAGCAGAGGTAGAAAGACAATCTCAAGCAGCCTCCACACGCAGCACAGAGCCCCACACAGGACTTGATCCCAGGATCCTGGAATCATGACTTCAGCCAAAATCAAGAGTCAGATGCTTAACAGCCAAGCCACCCAGACGCCCCTCGAACTTCGTTAATCACATAAATTTTCTTGAGAACTACAGAAATAGGAAGACAACTGTGATAACTTTTTAACATTTGTTACCACATTTATTGTCTTTTATTATAATTTAGTATTTGGCCCATTGGTGCTTTGAAGACCTAACAGAGTGATAGGAAGCTTTGAATAGGTGTCAAGCCATACTCCTCATTTGTGGCCACCAAGACTTCAGATGCCCTCCCAGGTGTGATGACATCATGAGGTTTCAGGGGAGAAATTATACGTAGGAGACAAAAAGCTCCAAAACTTCCAGTTTACGTCCTTCATCTCATGATACATGCTGTTGCCTGTCTGCAGTGTTCTTCCTTAGGTCCCTGGCCTTTTCTTATCTTTTACATAGATCTCTGCCTAAAAATTGTTTCCTCAGAGCAGTATCCTTGGCCGTAGTTTAAAGTAGCCCCCCGGGCCCTGCATAGCCCTAGCCTTGTTCTGTTTTCTTTACGTCACTATGTTCTTCTGTTATTGGGGATTCGAGTATTTCTGTTTGTCACCCCGTAGTGGAAAATGTACTCTATAAGAAAAAACACCTCATCACTTGACCTGTATCCTTAGAGCCTAGAATAGTGCCTGGCATAGATGAATGGATGAATAAAGGGTGGGGCAATCAAGTCAAGAAAGTGGAAGTTGCAGGCTAAAAGTGTTATATTTGTTAATTCACTTCTTCTAGAATGATGAATCTGAGCTCTTTTGAGAAGATAGCTTAAATCCCAAAGATATCCTAAATCTAATGAATATCTTAGCACATGCACGTAAGGGATTAAATCATGGTGCAAACTATGTTCGCTGAGATACAGCAGTTACTTTGTGTAACATGAAAATGCTACAGGATTTGAGGTTGGGTCTCACTTCCTGCTGCACATCTCTGAAAACCAAAGAAAGAACTCATACCATTTTCTTTTATCCAGTAGTGTTGCATCTTTCCCTTTTTAACCTTATTCAATATATATAAATTTAAATATATAGATGATTTTCAAATAGACTTACTAAAATAAACTAACATACTCTCCAATATACTTAAAATCTCATATTATTCATTTCTCCCCTAACTCATACACTAAGATTCTTAAGTACTGGTTTTGTTTTATTTCTCTTTCTTCTTCCCTACCTCATTCATTGTTCTGACTCTTTGGTATGTGCCCCGGGCATGAGACTGTAGCACTAAATGTTACAGGTGGGAAGCACAGGGAAAAGGCGGGATGCTGGGATGGGTGAGGGTGGGAGTGAATGCAACCCTACTGTCAATCCACAGAAAGAGGGAACACTCCAGAGCACTACATTGGCCTAGGGAGTGTTTAAAGCACAAATCCAATAGATGTAGATTTGAAATGGAACTCTACCATCACTAGCTGTGCAGATTACTTGGTCTTGGGCTCCACCAGCCTCATGGACCATACTTGGTTTAACAGTCTGCTGTCCTTAAAGATGGCAGAACAGCATGGAAGCTTTTTGTGTGCCTCGCGTCCGTGAAATACAGCCAGACCAACACTAAACCATCCTACACACCTAGAAAACCGATTGGGAGATTAACACAACAATCTGCACAACCCGAACCACAGAATTCAGCAGGTACGCGACACAAAGAGCTAAACTTGGGGAGAAAGAAGCCCCGAAATGTAGGGAACCACTCTTGTGGGCAGAGAGAGGATGGAGACTGGGGAGGGGGAGAGCCTACGGGAAAAGCACCCCTCCCCAAAAGCAGCTGGAGAGAAAGTGGAAAATTGGAAACAGCCACAGGGACTAAACTACAAAGGGAGAAAGGAGAGGGTTTAAATTCCATTAAGACTGTAAACAAGGGGAGCGCAAAGGCTGCAACTCCGCAGCTTGATACCTGGCGGTGCTCTGGTGGGAAAGGTGTATCCCCAGGAACACAGTGGGGTCCGGGAGGTTCTCAGGCCACACGGGGAAAAGTGGTTCCACTGCTGGAAGGACATTTGGTAGAGACTGTTGAAGCCACCTCGTCCCAGCAGACCCCGGAAGGCAGCCACATTCGCTGGTGCTGGGGCAAGTTTGTTGAGGGTGAAGCCCGGTGCCAGACGTGTGTTGTGATTTTTCCATAATCCCAGAGACACTACTGCTACACTGTCTCCCGAACATTTTCTGGGATGGGCTGGCGCCTGGCCACAGTCTTGGGGCAACAGCAGGGTCCAGCGGGCGTTCCCGAGTGCAGCCGACATTCGGCCATTGCTCATTTGGCCATAGCTCGGTGAGGCCCTCCCACAGAGGGGAGGAGCAGATCAAAGTCGCAGTCCTTCGGAAGTAAGGGGCCGGGGAAAATAGCCGCATCTGAGACAGACCTTGGGAGAGAGGTACTGCCTGGGGCCTAGTCACGGAGAGTGGAAAAGCGGGGAGTGGATGAGAGCTGAAGACAGAGGACCGGTGCGCGACTGCTGATCTGGGAGAATAGAGTGGGTAGCTGGGTGGCGTCATTTTTCAACGCTCCCGCGCATGCACATGCGCACCGACGAGCACCGCAACAATCCACCCCAGTAGGCTAGCAGCGCCATCTAGGGGAGAGTGGAGCTGTTACACTGAGCCCTGCCCACTGGGCCAACTTCCATATTCAGGAACACAAACCTCACCCCCGGCTTAATCTATGGACTATAAAGAGCTAGATGGACTGACTCTAGGGGAAAACAAAGCAATTTCAGTCCTACTTCAATCTGTTAGCAGGTTCATCTATTCAATTTTTTTCTCTCTTTCTCCTTTTTGTCTTTTACAATTCTTTTCTTTTTCTTGAATACAGAAAGAGAAAAAACTCATTTTTATTTTCAATTTTTATTAAAAATATCCCTTTAATTTTTATTACTATATTTTTTACTTTTGTGTAAATGTTTTCAAATTCTACTTCCATCATTTGATTTTAGTCTACTTCAGTGTACTCACCTTTTCAAATTTTCAAACAATTTCCTTTTTTTCTTTTTCTTTTTTCTTTTTCATTTCTTTTCTTTTTCTTCAGTGCAGAAAGAGAAAAACTTCATTTTTATTTTCAATTTCTTTTAAAAATATTTTTATTTAATTTTTATTACTATATTTTTTGCTTTTATGTAAATTTTTTCAAATTCTCTCTTACTCCCATCATTTTATTTCAGTCTACTACAGTGTATTCACTTTTTTAAATGCTCAAACAATTTCTTTTTTTTCTTTTCCTTTTTTCTTTTTCTATCTTTTTTCTATTTTTCATTTCTTTTCTTTTTTCTTAAATACAAAAATGAAAAAATTCATGTTTCTTTTTAATTTTTATTAAAAATATTTTTATATAATTTTTTCTACTATATTCTTTACTTTTGTGTATTTTAGCCTACTTTAGTGTATTCGTTTTTTCAAATTCTCAAATGATTTCCTTTTTTTGCTCCCCCCCCCCTTTTGTTTGTTTGTTTGTTTGATTTCTCTAATCTGTCAAACCACTTTCTACACCCAGACCAAAACACACCTAGGATCTAGAATCATCTATTTGATTTTTGTGTGGGTGTGTTTTTAATTTTTAATTTTAATATTTTTTTAATTTTAATTTTTTTAATTTCAATTTTTCTACCTCATTAATTCCTTTTCTCCCTTCAAAATGACAAAACGAAGGAATTCACCACAAAAGAAAGAGCACGAAGAAACGACAGCCAGGCATTTAACCAACACAGACACAAGCAAGATGTCTGAACCAGAATTTAGAATCACGATAATAAGAATACTAGCTGGAGTCGAAAATAGATTAGAATCCCTTTCTGCAGAGATAAAAGAAGTAAAAAATAGCCAGAATGAAATGAAAAATGCTCTAACTGAGCTGCAATCACGGATGGATGCACTGGCGGCAAGGATGGACAAGGCAGAACAGAGAATCAGCAATATAGAGGACAAATGTATAGAGAATAATGAAGCAGAGAAAAAGAGGGAGATTAAGGCAAAAGAGCACGATTTAAGAATTAGAGAAATCAGTGACTCATTAAAAAGGAACAACATCAGAATCATAGGGGTCCCAGAGGAGGAAGAGAGAGAAATAGGGGTAGAAGGGTTATATGAGCAAATCATAGCAGAAAACTTTCCTAACCTGGCGAAAGTCACAGACATCAAAATCCAGGAAGCACAGAGAACTCCCATTAGATTCAACAAAAACCAACCATCATAGTCCTATCATAGTCAAATTCACAAAATACTCAGGCAAGGAGAGAATCATGAAAGCAGCAAGGGAAAAAAAGTCCCTAACCTACAAGGGAAGACAGATTAGGAGACCTATCCACAGAAACCTGTCAGGCCAGAAAAGAGTGGCAGGATATATTCAGTGTGCTGAATCAGAAAATTATGCAGCCAAGAATTCTTTATCCAACAAGGCTGTCATTCAAAATAGAAGGAGAGATAAAATTTTCTCAGACAAACAAAAATTAAAGGAGTTTGTGACCACTAATCCAGCCCTGCAAGAAATATTAAGGGGGACTCTCTGAAGGGAGAAAAGATGAAAATATATACATATATATATATATATATATACATATATATATATATATATATATATATATATATATATATGAAAAGCAACAAAAGATTAGAAAGGACCAGAGAACACCAACAGAAACCCCAATCAGATAACACAAAGAAATAAAAGGCATCCAAATCGGCCAGGAGGAGGTCAAACTTTCACTCTTCACAGATGTCATGATACTCTTTATGGAAAACCCTAAAGACTCTACCAAAAAACTGCTAGAACTGATTCATGAATTCAGCAAAGTTGCAGGATATAAAATCAATGCACAGAAATCAGTTGCATTCCTGTACACCAACAATGAAGCGACAGAAAGAGAAATCAAGGAATCGGTCCCATTTACAGTTGCACCAAAAACCATAAAATACCTAGGAATCTGACCAAAGACATGAAAAATCTATACACTGAAAACTATAGAAAGCTGATGAAAGAAATTGAAGAAGACACAAAGAAATGGAAAAAGATTCCATACTCCTGGATAGGAAGAACAAATTTTGGTAAAATGTCGATACTACCCAAAGCAATCTACATATTCAATGTGATCCCTATCAAAGTAACACCAGCATTCTTCACAGACCCAGAACAAATAATCCTAAAATTTGTGTGGAACCAGAAAAGACCCCGAATAGCCAAAGCAATCTTGAAAAAGAAAACCAAAGCAGGAGGCATCACAATCCCAGACTTCAAGCTATACTACAAAGCTGTAATCATCAAGACAGTATGGTACTGGCACAAGAACAGACACTCAGATCAATGGAATAGAATAGAGAACCCAGAAATGGACCCACAGACGTTTGGGCAACTAATCTTTGACAAAGCAGGAAAGAATATCCAATGGAATAAAGACAGTCTCTTCAGCAAGTGGTGCTGGGAAAACTGAACAGCGACATGCAGAAGAACGAACCTGGACCACTTTCTTACTCTATACACAAAAATAAACTCATAGTGGATGACAGACCTCAATGTAAGACAGGAAGCCATCAAAATCCTTGAGGAGAAAGCAGCCAAAAACCTCTTTGATCTTGCCCACAGCAATTTCTTACTCAACACGTCTCTGGAGGCAAAGGAAACAAAAGCAAAAATGAACGACTGGGACCTCATCAAAATAAAAACCTTCTGCACAGTGAAGGAAACAATCAGCAAAACTAAAAGGCAACTGACAGAATGGGAGAAGATATTTGCAAATGACATATCAGATAAAGGGTTAGCATCCAAAATCTACAAAGAACTTATCAAACTCAACACCCAAAAAACAAATAATCCAGTGAAGAAATGGGCAAAAGACATGAATAGACACTTCTCCAAAGAAGGCATCCAGATGGCCAACTGACACATGAAAAAATGCTCAACATCACTCATCATCAGGGAAATACAAATCAAAACCACAATGAGATACCACCTGACACCTGTCAAAATGGCTAACATTAACAACTAAGGTAACAACAAATGTTGGCGAGGATGCGGAGAAAGAGGATCTCTTTTGCATTGTTGGTGGCAATACAGGCTGGTGCAGCCACTCTGGAAAACAATATGGAGGTTTCTCAAAAAACTAAAAATAGAATTACCCTACGACCCAGCAATTACACTGCTAGGCATTTATCCAAGGGATACAGGTGTGCTGTTTCGAAGGGACACATGCACCCCCATGTTTATAGCAGCACCATCAACAATAGCCAAAGTATGGAAAGAACCCAAATGTCTGTCAATGAATGAGTGGATAAAGAAAAAGTGGTATATATATATATATATATATATATATATATATATATATACAGTGGAGTATTACTTGGCAATCAAAAAGAATGAAATCTTGCCATTTGCAACTACATGGATGGAAGGTATTATGCTAAGTGAAATTAGTCAGTCAGAGAAAGACAAAAATCATATGACCTCACTCATATGAGGACTTTAAGAGACAAAACAGATGAACATAAGGGAAGGGAAACAAAAATAATATAAAGACAGGGAGGGAGACAAAACAGAAGAGACTCATAAATACAGAGAACAAACTGAGGGTTGTTGGAGGGGTTTTGGGAGGGGGGATGGGCTAAATGGTTAAGGGGCATTAAGGAATCTACTGAAATCATTGCTTCACTATATACTAACTAATTTGGATGTAAATTTTAAAAAATAAAAAATTAAATTAAATTAAAAAAAATAGTCTGCTATCCTTATCTTGAAAGTCTTAACAATTTAATCTTCACATCTATGTTTTGTGACTGAAGACTGATTGCCCTAAAGTGTTCCTGTGAGCAAAGGAGGTGAGTGCAGTACACATGGCCACCCTTCAGTCTGCACTGGACCCTCGCAAATTGTGAAGCAGTCTGGCCCTCTCCTCAAACGAAAGGTAGGCTTTAATGCATCACTAGGAATCAACCACTCTTCTAGCTACCCGCTCTCCTGGATAAAGTGGTTTTCTCCCAGTAGGGAAGCAGAGGACCCTCTTTTGCCAGTATTTGATTTCCCGTGGCTAACTGAATACAATGCAGGACCTCATAGACCTTTTTCCAGAGGCTCCTTAGAACATGGTTGATGTGTCTTTGGCTTAAAGACAACGTCCTAATTTTTAATATATGATGCAATTCAACTTCACAATTGATGATGGTTTTAGATTCCAAACCTTTTGGAAAAGAAGAATTAGATCTGCATGCCCCTCTGACCAGCGGATGCTCCTACAAAGTTGCTGGCCACTGGGACCTCCAGGACAGGAATCACTAGAGCACAGGGATCCTTAGCTGGTGATGGTATACATCCGGCAGTGGTCATGTAGCGTTTCTTTTGATTGCTTGTACTCACACTTGCACTTTATCTTCAAGGGGCAGTTTTAATGAGCTGGATTGGATTGGTTATTTAAGAGCATGGTTCTTAATTTCTAGTATCTGCAATTAAAAATGATAATCACTTAAAAGGAGATAAAGCTGAGCTCAAAAACTGAACATATGTAGATGTTTGGGCTACAGGGAATCAATCTGCCCATTAAAATGCTAATAAATGCAGAATATCCCCGTCCTTAATTAATCAGTTAACTAAACAGAAAGGCTAGGGTGATATACAAGCATGATTATTTGACATGGAAAATCAAGAAGGGTGGATGAATAACAATTACATAATTAAAGAATAATAAAGAACATTTGAGTTTCAATTAATCCTTATTGCCAGCTCTGTAACATTCACCAGAATCTGTTTCATTTCATTGCAAGTGGGGCCTTTCAAGTTTAAACAATTTTAACACTTGGTCGCTAATATAAATCTACTTATTAAAAGTGTTCAACATCAACATGATACATTTAACTACAAGAGAAAAGCCAATTTAGAAACTAATTTGGTCAAGTAAAGATGTATTATTCTCATTGCCTGAATATACAGGATCCTGTTGGGTGAATTCAGTATGTTACTTTATAAAAACAGTTACTCTACTCTTGGGTTGTAATGTAAAGGACAGATGCCATTGAAAGTTAGAGAAGTCATAATTCTGGTGAAAATAGGTAAGATACTTGATTATGAGACTGAATTCTTACTCAAGATTCTCTAGAAAAATAGGAGCAAAGGACAAGTGTGTGTATGGGTATGTGTGTATGTGGAGAGAGAGGGAGATTGATTTATTTTAAGGAATTGGCTCATACAATTAAAGGTGCTGGCAAGTCTGAATTCTGCAGGGTAGGCCAGCAGGCTGCAGGTTCAGGCAAGAGCTGCTTTTGCAACTCAAGTCAGAAGACTGTCCAAAGGCATTCTTCCTTGAGAGACCTCAGTCTTTCCTCTTAAGTTCTTCACCTGATTGGGTGAGGCCCACCTACATTATGGAGAGTAATCTTACTCAAAGTCTACTCATTTAAATGTTAATCCTGGGGCGCCTGGGTGGCGCAGTCGGTTAAGCGTCCGACTTCAGCCAGGTCACGATCTCGCGGTCTGTGAGTTCGAGCCCCGCGTCGGGCTCTGGGCTGATGATGGCCCAGAGCCTGGAGCCTGCTTCCGATTCTGTGTCTCCCTCTCTCTTTGCCCCTCGCCCGTTCATGCTCTGTCTCTCTCTGTCCCAAAAATAAATAAACGTTGAAAAAAAAAATTTAAAAATGTTAATCCCATCTAAAAAAAATACCTTCACAACCACATCTGGACTAGTGTTCACTAGTGAATAGTGAAAACTATAGACCAGAAGTCTGGAAGGGATCCTAAAATTAGATTTTCAAATCAGGAGAGGGAAAGGAAAGGCAATTATAGTCAAACTGGTGAATTTCAGGGCGAAACAAAACAAAATCCTAAAACTGAAAACAAACAAGCAAACAAAAAGAACGTCGTACCTAATTGAGGTCTTCAAATGCAGTGCTTTTTTTCGTAACCATTCTAGATCCATCTAAACCTTAAATTCCTTCATGCCTGAATACTACCATATCGGTCCATCAATTGGAGAGGACTAATTACTAGTTTTTAATAAAATTAAACTTTCAAAATGTCATTTGGTTTGATTTAATACTGTGGTGATTGAAAAGGAAAATCTTATATCTGGTTTGCTGATTCTCCAGGAACTTGGGGGAAATGCTGCAGAAGCAGTTCTGGAAGGTAACACTTTGACCAATGTCTTCCCGGGTATGTTTTGTGGAACACAGTCCTTGAAGAGTTGAACTTTGAGGGGGATTTCCTGGCCAAGTATGTTTAGGAACATGATCTGTAGTAGCCCCCCACACCTGGAGATTCATAATTTATTTCTGTATAATAAAGTATTCAATAAGTCCTGTAAAGGAACATGCTTGACTGTTTTTCATCTAGCATTTCTCAACTCCAATATTCACCATTCCACCCCCACCATGCAATGCATATTAACATCCCAAGAAGTACAATTTGGAAAATGCATTTAAACAATCAGAAAACAAAAACAAAAGTCTACACGATCAAGAAAAATAACTGAATAATTTATACTGCATTTAGTGAACTGAAAAATACAGTCACGGTTAGATGCTTTCTTAAAGCGGGCTGGGCACATTCCCAATTTACAGGGTCACAGAGCTAAATTTTTAGGGCTGTGGTCACTGCTTCTCCCTTTATTCCACCCCTGAAATTATACAAAAATTGTAAATGACCCCACAAAGCAAGAGGCAAATTGTTGGCTGCCTTTGCTGAGGCAGACATGGTTTCTTTAATAAAGTGCCCCTGGGGGAAAAATGCTGAGAAGGAGGTAACACTTTAATCCACATCCAAAACACGTAACTGGGACTGATTTAAATGTGTTGAAACAGTGCGGCTTCTTTGTGGCCAACTGCATCAACCTTTTGGCTCATCTGCATTAGAAACTGAGAGAGAGAAACCAGTTTGGAGATGACCATTTTGGCTATTATCTGCAAATCGAGGTGAGTTTGAACTGGGAGGTCAAGAAATCTGGGGCACGGTGGCACATGGCCATCTGCTGGCACTTGGGGCAGCCCTGGTGTGAACTGCAAGACGGTACCCGCTCTGCGCACACTAACTGCTAAAAGGTATCCCTTCCTCTGGGTTCTCTGCAGCCCTGCACCAGAGCTGGGGCTTGGGGCTAGGTTTCCACCCTCACTGGCCCTGCTGGCTGGATGTCTTTGTATGGAGTGGAGTATGCAATGCTATGTGTGGGAGCTGGGGGCAGGGGTGGGCCTGAGCAAGGAGAGAAGATACTCAGGGAGGAGAGGAAGATAAGGAAAGGAGCACGAGCTGGGATGTTCATACTTGCTTTAGACCTCGAGGGCCTTTGCAGAGCCTAGAATGTGCATGGCTGGTAGCAGCTGTGAAAGGCTCATGGCATGTGTATTTGACCTTAGGATAATTCTCTAGTTTTTCTTAAAAATGAGAAAATATTTCCATTATTTTATTTCAGTAGCAGAAAGACTTGGACCAAAAACCATTGTTCCATGAGCAAATGGATTTCAGGACATTCATGTTTTCATTCATTTACCCCAGTATGAAACAAAGTGAGCAACTTCAATGAATAAAACACTGTTCTAGTCCCAGGAGACACTGTGGAAAACAAGTTAGATGTAAGTCTTGCCCTTTCTGAACTTGCACTCTAGCAGAGAGGATGAGACAATCAAATGACAATAAATGTGGGAGACAAAGGGAATACACGGAGGTGAGTCAGGCGAAAGGAATATCCTCCTTTACCACAATTTAACTTCCTAGAGGGTCCAGGGAGGTGTCCCGAGGGAAGGGATCCTAAGGACCGATAAGAGGTAAAAAAGTAGAAAAAAAGTTATAGAGAACTTGGAGAATCCCGTAACAGGGAGAACTCAACATCAGGTAACTGTTGAACAGGATACAGTGGCATATGTAAGAATGGGTATCTGGACAGATCACATATATTAAAGGGCTTTTAAAGTGACACTGTGGGTTAATTAAAGTGTGATGAATTAGTGAGAAGCAAGAGACTATCGAAGCAGGGAGACTGTTGAAATAAGGAAAAAAAACTATGATGATGGTCGTGCAGAGAAATGTGATTGGATATGAAAGTTCACTTAGAAAGTAGGGGCACCTGGGTTCCATGGACATCTGTTAAGGAGGAAGAATTAGTGTCATTGTTGAGGGAGGTTTCAAGGATGATTCCCAGGCTTCTGGATAAGCAATTTGGGGGAAAGGAGGTTGCCATTTAGAGAGAGATGGATGCAATTCTGAACAGAAGAGTGTTCAGTTGGAGCTCACTTTGGTCATCCTGGGTCTTAACAGCCTGAGATATTTCAGGGGATACGTTCAGTAGACAGGAACACCTAGGTTTGGAGCCACTGGAATAGATGGGATTACCCACAAAGGTAGTACATGGAAGAAGAGGTATGTCTAGGCATTAAGAGTTGTCATAAAGATAAGAGTTAAACCAGGGTTTTGATGGTGCAAAAAAAGAAAAAGGGCAGACCTTGAAGAGGGAATTATGACTGGAGACTCAAGTCACAGAAATATTAATAAGCACTGAAAAATACTCATCATATTTGGCAATTAGGAGGTTACTGGGGGCATGAGCAAATAGTACTATCCATGGACATTAGGGGTAGGCTTCAGAAGCAAGTGAATGGGCAGAAGGGAACTGGAGAAGTAAGAGTCTAGTCATGAAAAGGAAGGAAAGGGAGAAATCTTGGAGGTACAGCATGGTTGGACCATTTCATGGCTGGACTAGGGAGAAAGCATTGGCGAGAAATTGAATATGCTGACGTTGAATAGAGAAAAAGAGAAAGGTCAGGATACAAAACAGTGGAGGAGACAGGGATAGGGCCAAGTCCTTGAAGTAGGCAGATAGAATGGATGGAAGATCTAGCCTTGACTAGAGGATGACAACTCTTCCCATGGGGCCATCCTCTTCCCACAGGGCTGAGGGGAAAGAACAAAGTCTGGGTGCTGCATGAATTGAGGTGTAGCAGTCAGGAAAGCTTAGGTAGTGTTCATCCTTGATAGCTTTTACCGTTTCTATGAAGTAGGCAGTGGGATAATGAGCTAAAGAGGATAACCTCATTTTAGCCATTCACTATGCCAACTCTACACTCTAATTCTTCATTACACTGATTCTCATTGGTTGTATTGATCATTATTCTAATGTGTCCTAAAAACTTCTTCCTCACTTGGAACACTACAAATTGCAGCCCAAAGTATGGGGGCTGGTTGGTGATTAGAGGAAAGTTTCCCCTAGAAGAGGTATCTCAGATGGTATGATGCTCTGTTGTGACCAGAGTGACATTTTACCTCATATTGCACAGAATATAGTTTTAGAGAAAAGATTTTCAAGGATTTCACTAAAATAACATGAGGAAATTCTCCTGAGTGGCTTCCTCCTGCCCCCTTGTCTCCCCCCTTTTTTGTCTCATTCTTTCCAATGCTCTAGCAGTTGCCAAGTTTACAGTACTGTCTTTCATTCCTGATCTCTAAAAGGTTTCTTTTGTTTTTTTTTCCTTTTTCCCCCCCTCTCCAAACACACTTATAGAGCAAAATGCTTTTTCCAAGTTGTCCTAGGAGATTGACAAAATACCAACTCCTTTTTGTCTATGCACAAGATCCTATTAAAAACACGGTCTGCTTATCTTGACATCTTTCCCCAGGTGGCTTTATGGATGCTGTCCAATATTTAGGCCTGAGTGACAGATCCCACGTCATCCAGAGTTACAGCTGCAGAACTGCCTGACCTATATATACATGGCGGTTAGAAGGACTGGTTAAGGGCAGGCTGCGGGCTTACCTCTGCAGGTACCTTATGATCTTCTGAGGCTCACCTCGTTGAGATTATACTTGAGGGCTGCCACAATAATGCAAAGCCAACCTAGATTGGAGTTCCCAAAACCATACTTGAAATCCCAAGTCTGTCTGGAGAAATCTGTTAGGAATACAAATTAAGCCTCCAGAATGATTTCTATCAATTGAGCAATTTCTTGTTTATCAGATCTCATTTTCTCTTTCCAGCCTGCTCTTCCTTTTTCCTGCCAGTGGGGGAAAAAAAAAAGGTGGAGAAAGTCTATGGTGGTGAAATGGTAAAATTTGAGTCAAATGTAAAAAAAAAAAAATAATTTTTTTCTCTTCAGCTCCTTTTTCTGGCCACGAAAACGTGTGTAAAACACATGTACATATTAGACAACCTTCTTGGAAGTATGGCTTATAACTGCTGTTTCTACTTTTCTGCTTCTCATTCATTCTTGTATTGGGATTTTTTCAAACTACAAAAGTAATAAGGGTCAAATAAAACATTTTTTTAAAGTTAATGTTCTCTTCTGCCTTCTTCTCTAGCTCTCTTGTTCTCCCCCAGGGGAACCATTAATGGTATTTTGGGGGTATTTCCTTCTATGTCTTTCCTCACATTGAATTACTCTTCAGTCTGCTTATTGGTCACTAAATCAAATATCCATTTATTTTCATTCCTTATATTATTTGACCTCCAAAGAATATTGGACACTGTTAACTAAGCTTTCCTTCTTAAGATCCTCTCTTTTCTTGCTTTTTCATGACCTGACGCTGTCTCTCCCCTACCTCTCTGGTATTCCTCTGCCTGCCTGTGAACCTCAGTGTCCCATCCTATGCAGGGTCACCACATCTCAGGAAACTCCCTGCACAGAACTTCTAGACAAAGTAAGAATTCATCCAATCTCATCATATGTGTTGATGATGGAACCAAGGCATCCACAGTAAAGAAGCAACGTATCTAAGGTCATTTCAGAGCCGGAACCTAAAACAAAAACTGACTTCAAATCAAGTCCAGATACAGATAAAGGCCAGCAATCTACCAATTTCCTGGTATATTTCTTTTATTTACTCTTACTTTCTTTTTCCCTTTTGTCTTGGTAATAGCAGAATTGCTAGGTAAACCTAATTCTGAAAGATAGCTTTTTATAACCCCAGTGATGGCCATAATATGCTCGGTAGGAATTCATCTGGGGAAGTCAACAGAAAGAACTAAAGAGAACCATTTAATTTGATTTAATTTTCTTGAGAACACAAAAAGGGGTAATAGGCTCCCCAAAGATTGTGATAAATGATCATCGGCACAGAGAGCTGAAGCTACCTGTGAGGAGGCTCCTTCCAGAAGCATTTAGAAAGCCATAGCCACTGGGAGCAGCCATAAGTCAAACTGACTGATTAGCTCAGTAACAGCTTCTAAGATAAACAGCCAGCACCAAAGTTGTGGGGGGTAGCACTTATGTGCCCAGGCTTATGTTAAGTTCTTTGCACATAGTGTCTGTGTTTTCCAACCCCCAAACTAGGGCATATCATATAATCACAGAAATAAATCATTTGACATTTGGGTTGATTCATAACTGCTAAGCCAGGGAGTGTTACAGGAACACAAGTCATGATCTTTACCACCTAGATATTGTAATCTATTTAGTATAACAAGTGCCTGACTGCAGCAGGATGGTAAAATGAAATTCTGGGTATTAGTGTTTAGCTGAGGGCCTGAAATCTGAAAACAAAAATTATAAATGAGCAAAGCTATAATTAAAGCCCTTCTTTGGGGCAGGCTAAGGAATTCTAAAACTAACTCTATCAGCATCAGTGATTGCCCCCTCTGGCTCAGAAAGCAGTTGAGGTTGGAGAGGCTGGGGAAGGAAAGAGAATTTCTTTGAGTTTGTCTCTCCTGTAGGTAACTACCTCAGCCAAAGTCACATCCCTCCCTGGGCCAGCCCACATCCAGTGACCAGCTGATGCAGGAATATGCAGGAAGAGTCATCTTGGCTTGACTCTGAGGGTTGCTGGGGCTCTCGGGCTCCCTTCAGGCTTGGCTGAGGCTGTCACCAGACCCCATAGCTAGCTGTTATGCTATGTTCTGCTATGTTCTGTTCCATTGTGCACCTACCTGCTTCTGGCTCTTCCCTTCCATAGGTATTGATCCCACAGGCACTCCTAAGAAGCATCCTACACAATGGGAGAAAAAAAAATCTGTTTTTCCTAAAGAAATCCCTTCAGATACAGCTCATGGTGTTTAGTGATATACTTGCAGTATTGTTTCAAGAGTTGTTTTGTCTTGGGGACAAAAGATGTCGCGCATGATTTGTACTGCGGCAGCAAAAGCGATCTGAGAGGGTTGTATGTGAAAGTATTTTGAAACTTACATTCAAGCCTAACACCTGAGCTTTGTGTAATGTAAATAAGACTTTGTGTTTGTGAACCTTCCAGCTAAGGTGATCTTTTTCCCCTCTCACTGCCAAGCAATGTTCAGGCTTTGAATGCTTTTGTATCAGTTTTTCCCTTTGTAGATGGCATTAACATTGTTACTTGAGGTCTTGCTTAATCACTTTTGTTGTCCTGAGGACCGGAATTGACAGTGCATCAGATTTGTGGCTAATTTTGTCTGCAGACAGTCTAGCTTCAGCTGTTTATAGTGACGCTACCCTTTCGTTTATAAATGTGGTAAAAAAAAAAAAAAAGTATGACCACAGGTGTAGAACAAATTTCCTGACATTTTTCATACAAAATGCTTTATACAAAAAATGCTTTTTTCATACAAAAAGTATAAAGCATACAGATGCTATTGAAATATAATCGTTTATAATGCTTAAGCCACTGTTAGGAGGAAATAATCAAGTAATTCTTTACCAGGTATGAAAGAAATTTTTAAAAAATACAAAATATTTTCTGATTAGCATTTAGCTTATACTAAATTTTCAAAAAAGCTGAAGGCAAAAATGCCTTCATCAGGACTCGCTGAGAACTATATACTTATGTCTTGCTTTTTCTACCCACCGAGATGCTCACAAGCTTCCCCTTAGAACGGGCAATGTGCTAAGCATAACATGGCTGTGCTTTATCTCAGCGGTTGTGGCGAATTTTATTTTTATTATGTAAATTTGTATTTAAAGAGTATTATTACATTTATATTATAATAGCATTTAAGTAATGTTATTTAAATTTGTATTTAAATTGTTATACAGTTTCTAGTACAGTGCAGTCCCTATACCCTGAGGTGCATGGTAAAGTGAATAAGTGAATTTTCATGCTGATACGCTCAGTGCTATTCAGAAGTCAATTGGCTTAGCCCTTTCTCATATCCTTAGATGCATTTAGACTGTCAGCATTAACCTTCTGTGTTAAAAACAAAAAAAAACCCACAAAATATTTTTTTATACTTAAAAGAAATAAGGGCTTCCCTCGCAGAAAAAAAAAAAAAAAACAAAAACAAAAAACATCAGCTACATGCTTCTTTCCAATCCAGCTGTAGCAAACCTAGGCACAGAGGACAGGGCACGCAACGTGTGCCTCATCTGGCAGTGTTTACCAGAGCGCTTAAAAAAGTATAAGACTGAGATTTATTTGAAATTACACGGTATGACATCGGTAGAAAGAGAGAATTTATTCTGGTGAGTATACGTTCAGTCTCAGGTCAGCTTCCAGGAAATGTAGCCCATGCCAGGAGTGGGGGCTGCTTTCCTCTTACCTTAGGCCAAGCCAGTGGGTGCTCCAGAGGACCCCCGGAGAGCTTACTCTGTGTCTGTTGCGTTTGGGAAACACAATGGACTCCGGTCCTCCATGCCAGGGAAAGCTGAGAACCAGAGGCAGCAAAGCTGAGAGAGAGAAAATGAGAGAAGGGGAGGGACCCTGCTGCCCAGGGAGCGAGGTGCCCTACGCTGAGGGCACCGGCGATCAAAATGGCGCAACAGAACAATGAGGCCCTGCCAGCAACAGGCCAGAGATGGAGAACACAAGTCAACTCAGTTCCAGCTCCAGTTGCTTGACAGGGAGCACTTGAATATCAGGGTTAAAAACAGTCTTACTTTGCATATGGATTTAGTGAGAAAGATGTTACAAATGATTCGCAACATGTCTCAGGGCTGTAGGAAGAGGAGGAATAGTAGCCCGTATTTGCCATCTCTCACTAATGAAGAGGAGAAGCTAAATAAATTACTAATTATTTGACATAGAAAGTAAGTAGAACATGATTTTCCATCCTCCATGCTAGAGCCAGAGGTGAGTGTTCAGAAAGGCAGACCTGTTCCATTACTCCTCTGATGGAAAACCTTCAAGGGCTCTGCAGCTTAGAATGATCCAGAAGCCCTGTATGATTTGACTCCTATTAAGCTTGTCACATGCTCCCTTTACTAGGCCCTCCAGAGTTACCCAAGTTACCAAGTACCCACCAGACCCTACTCAAGAGTTTCCTTTTCAAATTTCTTTCACATGGTGAAATCTTTGCACACAGTGGTCTCTCTGTGTGGAATTTCTGGCCCTCACCACTCCCTACTTGCTCCTTAATCCCCAGGCTCAGGTATCTTCTCTTCCAAAAAGCCTTCCTGAAACATACCTCCTGTCCAAAGTTGATCCCATTCCCCTTTTGGGGCGTTACTCTATCTTGCATCACAAAGCTTCTGCTCTTCACTTGGACTGCAAGTCCCTTGAAGCTAGACATTTTTATTCTTCTTTGTTTCCTGAGCTCTTAGCACCGTGGCTGGCACACAAGAAGAACTTAATGTTTTTGAGTAAATGAGAGGTACCTAGAATCATTAGGGGATCCTTCAGTGAGTGGGTCAAGATCAAATATGATGCTGAAATTCTTTGGCCAACGGGCTTAGAGAGGACTGTCCATTGTTTCCCATAAAAACCCAGAATCTAAATTCCCAGAGGATCTTAATGGATATTACTACAACTTAGCTTTAAATAGCTGAGAATTTTTATAGCATGGACACTAATCCTCCCCACTTGGAGTTCTCGTTATTTGAAAAAGGAAATCTCACCTGACAGATGGATTAATGTTCGAGAAGAGTATATTTGCACAGCTGCAAGAGTCTTTCTCAAACAAGATGTTTGAGCTCTCCTCTATGCAGGAAATTTGATGACTAGATGAAAACATTAAACCATTTAGACAGAGCCTGGAGAACCATGGGAAGCACCATGTCCACTAAAGAACATCATTTATAGAAATCCCTCTAAAGGTTTCCCTTTTCTTTCTGAGGTGTTTGTGTGTGAGCATGTGCATGCGTGTGCGTGTGCGTGTGCGTGTGTGTGTGTGTCTGTGCACACAAGTTTCTTTGTGTTATAAATAAAGCCCTTCAGAATCCACCATGAATCGGGGGCAAATGGCAGCCTGGATGTCCAGGTGTCTAGACTACCCATTAGAAGCCTGACCACATGACAAACCCTGTGCGCAGCTCTTAAGCCGTCTAAACACTGTCTTGTGAAGAATGTCCTGGAGTCATTCCCTTACTTTAGTTTCTCTTTATGCTGCAACTACCTTACTCAGTGGCAAACTGCAATGATGCAATTCAGGAGAAATAAATTTGGGGCACAATGGCCTAGAGTGCGTATTCAATACAGTGCTCATAGAGCAGCTGAATTCACATGCATAAGTCTGCCAGGACCACCATAGGATAGACTTCAGAAATCTTCCCAAAAAGCTGAAAGGAGCTGTAAAGTTTACACAGGGCATGAGACATCCGCAGGGGATTTCTAGGGGCAACTCTACTGGCTAAGCATATGACTGACATTGTGAGGTCACTTCCTTTGTGGATTCACATGGGAAGGATGATCAGCCCCTTCGGTTTTTCAGTATAAACCATCTGAGGTTAATGATTGTGAGGGAGAGGGTCTTGAACGGGAACAAAAATGGAGTTTTGGGACTTGATGACACATGATATTCATACACTGTCAAACACACTAGGATAGTGGAGGCAGCTATGGTGACACCTTTTTTAAATAACAATGACAAGAGAAGGGTAAGTGGGAATAAAGAGTTATTCTGTGCTCTACAGTTCCACTTTTTGAAGCTTTCCACAGTGTCCAGTGCCCTTCTTTGGAACAGGTGCGCTGTTTGAAGAATCAAAGTCAACTTTTAAAATATAAAATAAAAAGAAGAAAAGTTTGGGCACATAAAGAAAAGCTGAAAACATGTCCAAATATTCTGTTTCAAAAGGACAAAAAGAAGTCATGCATCCCTGAATATTTGCTTCTGTGTAAACACACTTTTGTTAAAGGCACACACACACACACACACACACACACACACAGAGGGAGGGAGGGAGGGAGAAAGAGAAAGACGTTATCAAACTCCAGGTCAGAGCTCCAGCCCTCAACATGTGAATAATCCTCTGAAATCACCCTTCAATAGAAATATCCTAAGAGGTCCAAAATGATACAGCCTGGAGAACCAAAGCAATATGCTTAAGACCTCTAAGCACAGATGACCTCTGCCATTCTAGGTACAGAGGGAACTTCTTTATGAACGTTTTTTGACCAAATATACTTTTGCATTGTATGACTATGAAACTATCTATGAAAATCAAGAACAAGAAATGTAAGTATTTTCTTGGAAAAAAGAAAAATGGAGGAAAATACCTTTACATTTCAAAAGAGTTCAATCCACGATGAGGGCGACTGTAGATCCAACACCAAGTTGATTGGTCTGGAAATAATGGGTTTGCACATATCATGCTTTTTCCCTTCCATCTCCCTACCGTCTTCTCCCTGCCTTCTTCCTCCTTTAGAGGGCACTGCAATGAATACAAGTTTTTTGGGCTCATCATTTTTTTGTGGAGCCACCTTACTCCAATTCTCAGTTCACTCAGTTGGAGTATCATTGAACTTACCCAATGGCCTATGCACATCTAGGCATGACCGACAAGAATACTCCATTTCCTTGGTCTTGATGATTGCTTTAGGGATGATCATGTGCCTGTGGCAATGAAAATACCCTGGCAACTTCTGCAAGAGATACTGGCAAAAAGGGACTCTCTTTGGGGGTTGCTAATCCAAAGAGCCTGTCTGAGAAAAGAAGCCAAAAGGGAGAAAAGATAAACTGAAAGATAAGGAGGGGGAATGAGCACATAGTTGTACAGTTTGAGGCCTGAGATGTGCCTTAAGCTAGAAACCTCCATGGATTTGCAGTTAAGTAAGCCAATAAATTCCCCCTTTTTTTATGTAAGGCAGTTGAGTAGGTTTCTGTCACTTGCCAAAAAAAAAAAAGTCTTGCCTAACAGAGAAATGCAGAGCAGTGCTGGAAGTTTTTAGCTTGGAACCCAGACAACTTTAGCTAAGTTAAATTCGAGAAAACAAGGATTACCTAGGACCCCGCAGTTACAGTTGACTAAAGGAAAGAACATAGTATCTATGATTTTATTGGAGCCCAGGCCAGACAACCCTCAAATTGTTTCAATGTCATCTCTCCTATCTGCTGGCATCTGGCTTCTTTTAATACAGCATGGTGGCTTAGTGGATCAATACACAGCATCTTTACCTAGTTTTTTCTTTTGCCTCCTCTGAGCCTCATGCCATACCCCCAGGTACATGCCACTGCTCTCATCATTCTTCCTTGGCTTCTCCCTGTTGTCTGCCTTTCTCTACTGTAACAATCAGTGAAGTGTCACAGTTAGAAGCTTCCTACTCCACGTACCCCTCCAGACTGACAGCTGTCCCACCCAGCGGAGACTGCCGATGTCCATGGGTATATTCCTGGAACCTAGTCTGGGGCCTGCCACCCCAAATGTTGCAGTGACTTGAATTAGTGCCTCAACTCAGACTCACTCTGACCCTGCTCAACACCCAGCCTCTGCCTCCTTGGAACTCTCAGAGACTTTCTTGCCTCTGACTTCAGCCAGCTACTTAGTGCTTCCTACTTGACCTTGTCCCTTACGAAACCCATCACTATAAGTGTGCTTATGTATTTATTGAACATTTCCCAAGGAAGCATGTGATGTGCTTTAGCCCAGTCAGTCCTCAGAGCAGCTTCTCCATCTTACAGACGAGGAGGTCAGGCCTGAGAAGTTAAGTGGCTTGCCCAAGGTCACCTGGCTAGTAACTCAAGTATTATCGGTTCCTTGGGGGCTAAACATGCTTCGTTTATATTGTTGAATTACCTTCACAACCACCCTGTTATGTACAATTCTTAGTCCCATTTTCCAGATAAGAAAATTGAGACTCAGTGAGGTTGTCATTTGCCCAACACCACTGGATGCCAACAAGAACTGAGATTAAATTCTAGGATGTTTGAGCCCAGAGCCCTGACTCATCAACCATTGTGTCAAACAGTTGTCTATTCATTGATGGGTGATTTGTATCAGAAGGGTCATCTGCCCTTTAATTACTATTTGTTGTTCTTCTTCCTGTTTATAGGCATAATAATAACTGCTTCATGGGGTTGTCATAAGTGCTTCAATTGAAGAAGTTCCAAGGGCGTCTGGCATATAGTAAGTGCTCAATGAATTGTACTGATCATTAATGTTTACTGAGGGCTTCTTATGCCAGGCATTGTCATAAGTACTTTACATATATTATCTCACGGAAGACTCACATCAGCCTCATGAGATGGGTACCAATAGCAGGCTCATTTTATAGATGTGGAAACTGAGGCTCAGAAAAGTTAAGTAACTTGACAAAAACCACAGAGCCCAAGACTGAACAATTAGCTAATTGTTGTCATAACTGTGGTCCTGGCTTCCACTGTCTTTCTTACTTGGAAAGTTTTGGTAAAGACATCAGAGAGCCCAACTATCTCCAGGTGGACTGGCCTCTTTTGGGGTTCAGCTTGCTCCTGGCCTTTTGGGTAGTCCCTTAGCCTCATGGTCCTCAGCTTTCTAGATGAAGAGCTTGAACATCTACAGCTACAACTCTGGGGAGTCAAGTGGGGGGAGGAGGAGCTGCTAAAGGAGAAAGAAAAACACAGGTGTATTGCACCCCTATTGCATTTGAGCACCAAGGGCTGGACACAGGAAGCAATTCCATTTGAACCACTATGCACCTGGCCAGCTGAAGTGCTCAACAGTGAAAGGTACAAACCTCTTCCCATCCCCACTCTTCCTGATGCTCCTCACTGGGGTGAACTGGCACCAAACGAGGAAAGAACTGGAAATTTTCTTGTTAATTTCTGCCTTGTAGATTATTCAGATTGCAAAAAAACTCCATGTTGAGTCTAAAAGTGTCTGGACCAGCTGTCTGTATAGATTAAATAATCCAGATGGCTGCATGAGTTACTATACCAGAAAAAAAAAAAAAAAGTGGTTTCACCATGGAGTGAGCCGATCCAGAAAGCTCAGGGATAATAGATTTCTTTACCTTGCACGACCCCAAGTCTTCTCTTCTTAGTTTGGCTCACTGAAATTTACTATGCAATTGCCAAATCTTCCTTCACTTGGGCTATTTAAATAGCCACAATGTTGCCTTTTTATATAAAAGATTAAAAAATAAACAACCAAAATGTGATGGCATTTGGAATAAAGGATTAATCAGTTCTGTCACTCTCATTTGGGCAGCAAAATCAAGCCTCTTGTTTTGGGAAATACTGCTGGATGGGCTAATTTCCACATCGCCAGGCTGTTTTTCTTTTTAATATCACAGTGGATTTGCTGTGGCGGGGGCTGCTACAAACTGCGGGCACCATAACTCATTTAAAATGTGGCTGCCAATCCGTTTGGGGAAGGAGGCCTACTGTATTCCTTGACGGTGGGCTTCTTCGCAAGGGCACAGACCTGCAGAGGAGTCTGTGTCATCTTCTCCCCTGCACCTCCCTGTGGCTTGAGCAAAGGCAAAGTGTCAGATCGCCCTTGTGGGAAACAGTGACAGGAATCTCTGTGCTCTTTTCTGCAACCCTGCTGCTGGGAACTCACAGCCATCCACTTCTTATCCTTGTTCCTTGGTGCCCATGCTAGCAGAAACCCAAGACAATGCAGATGGCTCACCTTTGCCACCGACGTGCTTAAGAAACACATGTGACAGTGGGTGCCAGGCGCTTTTGCATTGTCAAACACTCCTGCCAAGTTCCCTTCTAAGAAGGAAGAACATACAATCTGAGGGACCTAGACAAAGTTATAAAACGTAATTCTCTCACCTACAAAATCTCAGATCACTGTACTGTACTCCGTAGGTGATGATTATACTCTTATTTATTTTTTCTCTCCATTCACAGATGTCAATACTTGGTGAGCAGTTGCCAGATACTTTATCTGCAGCTCAAAGCACAAAGGGAAGGCAGCAGAAACCACGCTGGCGTGCTGACAGCACAGCATTAGGAATATGGATCTGTGCCAGTCGATGCCTTGGGTGTCAAGGCAAGAAGGCAAGGGCGCATTATTTAAGGACACATTTTAAAACAAGAATTAGCCAATGAAGAAATGGGCAGAAGACAAAATAGACACTTTTCTAAAGAAGACATCCAGATGGCCAACAGGCACATGAAAAGGTGCTCAACGTCACTCATCATCAGGCCAATACAAATCAAACCACACTGAGATAACACCTCACACCTGCCAGAGTGGCTAAAAGGAACAAATCAGGAGACTATAGATGCTGGCGAGGATCTGGAGAAACAGGAACCCTCTTGCACTGTTGGTGGGAATGCAAACTGGTGCAGCTGCTCTGGAAAACTGTGGAAGTTCCTCAAAAAATTAAAAATAGATCTACCCTATGACCCAACAATAGCACTGCTAGGAATTTACCCAAGGGATACGGGAGTGCTGCTGCAGAGGGGCACTTGTACCCCAATGTTTATAGCCGCACTCTCAACAATAGCCAAATTATGGAAAGAGCCTAAATGTCCATCCACTGACAAATGGATAAAGAAGATGTGGTTTATATATACGATGGAATACTACTTGGCAATGAGAAAGAATGAAATTCTGCCATTTGTAGCAATGTGGATGGAACTAGAGAGTATTATGTTAAGTGAAATACAGATACCATGTTTTCACTCATATGTGGACCCTGAGAAACTTAACAGAAGACCATGGGGTAGGGGAAGGGGGAAAAAACTTTACAGAGAGGGAGGAAGGCAAACAATAAGAGACTCTTAAATACTGAGAACAGACTAAAGGTTGATGGGGGGATGCAGCAGGGGGCAAAGTGGGTGATGGGCACTGAGGAGGGCAGTTGTTGGGATGAGCATTCGGTGTTGTATGTAAGCCAATGGGACAGTAAATTATATTTAAATATTTTTAATGTTTATTTCTGAGACAGAAAGAGACAGAGCATGAGTGGGGGAGGGGCAGAGAGAGAGGGAGACACAGAATCCGAAGCAGGCTCCAGGCTCTGAGCTGTCAGCACAGAGTCTGATGTGGGGCTCGAACTCACAAACCATGAGATCATGGCCTGAGCTGAAGTCGGTCATTCAACCGACTGAGGCACCCAGGCGTCCCAACGGTAAATTATATTTAAAAAAAAAAAACACACAAGAATTAAATTGTCATAGAACTTACCTTCTCTCTCTGTCTACATTCTAACTCAAAGGGTCAACCTTTCACATCTGGGGAAATAGACAATGATTCAGAGTTAAAGGCGAATGAAAATGGAATGTTTTAGTTCATTTCAGAGTGGTTTAGAGGGATGACATGTTCTTTAGCAAAACAGATGAAGAATTGCCTCCCCCAAATTGACTACTGACATCAGTGACTCACTAGACAGGAAGGAAGGAAAGAAGAGAATGGGATGAGCACCATGGCCAACATACATTTTTACTGTCAGTGCTACATGTAATTTGACTCCAGTTTTCATTTATTCATGCATATTTTCAATGCTGAAATGTATAGTGGAATAAAAATCCTAGACAATTTATTAAGCTCTTACTACATACCAGCCACTGTTTGAAGTGCTGTGCTTGTATTCAGTCCTTACTGAATGCTATGAGGTAGGTGCCATTGTTAATCCCATTTTACAGAGAGAAAATGGAAAGGTTGAGAGGTTAAGTCATCGGCCCAAGGTAACACAGCTGGCGAGTGTAGAGCAAGGGCGTGCACTGAGGCAGTCTGACTTCAGAATTGACATTTGAAACAACTCTCTTCCCTGTGGCCTTGCTGGTGGGGTAGCATTAGAACAGGGCTTTGGACCAGGCAGGCAGCTACCCAATGAGGCATTTCTGCTTTTGAAGAGTTTATTTTTATACCCTTACTGCCTTCTTCACAGGGGTGTTTTGGGAATGAACAAGGGCAGTATCCCACTGGCAAGAAAAAATGGATGACTCATGTTGAAGAAGGAGGAGGGGGGAGGACCCTTTCAAGCCACAAGGATACCATTTTTCACACTGGAGGAGGTCACTGAATGCATCACAGGAGAGAAATGGATCTGAGAGGTCACATGGATAATAGTCCCACCTTTGGGGAGGACGCCCTGCTGCCAGAAAAATGATTCAAAAGAATTCTTGCTGCAGCGAGGGGATTGGGTTACTTGTGTTGAACAGCGCCCAGGAGCATATGCTTTATTAAGTTGACCAGATGTCCTGTTTAGTGAGGAGTCCTCACCAGGTATTTTAATGGTCTTGAAGGGTGTCCCGGAAATAAATCACCTGCAGCAAGCAGTCTTGGTAGTAAGTCCCCTAGTCACAAATTGTTAAGGGCTTTAGGTTAGTTTGTTATCATTTGTAATTGTTAAGGTCACGAAAGAAGTCAGAGGGCTTGATAGCCTGGCAGTAACTCAAAGCTATACATTTCTTTTCTGCCTTGGATTTGTTCCAATATTATTTTCCTGAGTTGTGTGCGTGTGTGTGTGTGTGTGTGTGTGCGCGCGCGCGCGCATGTGCATGCCGGTCAGTATGGACACACAAGGTAGGAATGATCCTTTTCCACAAGGAGTGAGTTGAGGCCCTAAGAACTCTGAGAGAGATCTTCCTCTGCTATTGCCAAGAAAGCTGTGCCAGATGTGGAGTGGACAGAGGGTTACTTTTCTCCCTTCTCTGCTGTTTTACCCACCAGGTCTCATTTTTCCCTCCTATTTCACTGGTTCATGACTTTATGCTGGTCCAATGTTAGACAATTTTAAGATACAAACAGAAAATAGTATGAGTTCACACTTCTAAAAGTTCTGCATGTGATACTCATGCCATCCATGGGTCCACTCTTTGAGGTAGACTTTGTTAGTGTCTTCGTTTTCTACAGAAGGAAACTGAGGCACAAGAAGTTAAAAAATGAGCCCAGAGTAAAATGCTCATCAGTAGGAGAACCAGGCGGTCTGGCTTCAAAGCATCTGGTCACAATCACTGCTGTTCACTGTCTCTTTGATAATGCTGCCATGAAAAGAATGTTTCCAGATGAAATAAGAAAGAAGCTGATGCATAGAAGGGAGAAGACTCTAAGCAATAAATGAGAGCAAGTGTCGGCATTTAATGCATGTACAGAGATTGTCTTGAATCCTCAGAGCCTCATGGCAGGATGGACATTATTCTACATGTAAGGAACCTGAGACTGGAAGCAGTTTACCATCAAATAACCAGGATATGGAAGAATCCGCATTTGAATCCAGACCAACTTGACCTTCCTTTTACTGCACCGTCCAGCTTTCCGGTGATAAGCAGAGTGGCACAGAACATGAGGATAAATTCTGTCTCAAAACAGAAAACACATTAAGGTAAAACTACAGTTCAGCAGAAAATATCAGAATTAGACCATCTGAGAAATCACTCAACAAAACCTCTCGCTTCATGATTTAACCTCTGGCAACATTCCCACTAAATATTAGGTTGGAGACAAATTTGGGAATTAGAACGACTGACGCCTGCTCCCCACAAACCCCTAAGAAAACACAACTAGAGAAAAATTTGGCTTGAAAATCTAGATGCTGAGCCAAGCACTGGAAAGACTCTCGAGTATAAAGACGTCACAGGCTTCTTCATTAAATGAGGCCTCTGCCTAGGAAATCATCGTGCTGGCTCAATGTTGGCATTTCGCATTGTCTGCCCAGGTCACTCAGATCACAGTAGGTTCCATCAGGGGAACTGCTCAGAGTCAGAGAGCCCCAAACAGCTCCTGGGCCATGCAGCCAGTAGTGGTGGAGTCTTACTGCCTCCTGGGTGAGGCAGGCTTGTCAAAACTGTTATCTGCAGTCACAGAGCTAGGCGTGGTTAATAGAAAGTCATTTCACTAGTTATACAGATACACACAGACACTGACAGACGCATGTGCTATGTGGAGAAGCCACAGCCTCTGCTCTTATTCTGAGGGCGCTCTACCTGTGCTAACCATCGCACAGACCGGCCACCCCCCTACCTATTGTTACTTGACTTACTCGATGTATCTCTTCACTTGTTGGGGAGTCTTTCTCACCCATATATGTTTTTCCCATTTCTTTTCCAAAAAGAGTTTTGCCTTAAGAGGAGCTGAACTCCTCCAGCCCACTGTTTAAAGGCAAGGAAACAAAAGAATAAGAACAGATAATAATAATAATTAAGCACACACTCTCTGGCATACACTGAGCTAAGAACTTCACATGAATTAGCTCATTTAATCTGCACAAAAACCCTAATGAGGTAGGTACTATTATTAACCCCATATTATAGGTTATACAACTTACCCAAAGCACACAGTGACTCAGCGGGGTCCCAGTTGTGAGCTGGCGGACCTGAGCTGGCATCACGGACCCTGCAGCTCCCTGTCTCCCTGCAATTCTTGAAATTGTGCCAAGCTCTGTTAAGTTGAGGCTAAATGCTTTTAATTCCCATTGAGTTTAATTATTTTTGGATGGCTAAAGGAAGAAGTATTTAGAACAATCCTGATTTCCTTATAATTCTTGTAGGAGGATTCCAAGATAGGATTTAATTTTCTGAATAACTTAAACATCAAGTTCATAACCTGTATTTCACACTTCTTTGCCTACTTAATGTGAGAATTTTCTTTCTTTAAAAAAAAAAATTAGAGACAGTGTGAGTGGGGGAGAGGGGCAGAGAGAGAGAGAGAGAGAGAATCTTAAGCAGGACCCCAATCAGTGTGGAGCCCAACATGGGGCTCAATCCCACAACCCTGGAATCATGACCTAAGTTGTCATGGAGAGTTGGATGCTCAACTGACTGAGCCACCCAGGTACCCCAAAGGGAACATTTTCTGTAGAAAAAGAAATATATGTAAAAAGAAATGCAGTCTTTGTGAGGGAGGGGTAATTGTTTTTGCCAACTATTATACCCCAAGAACCAAGAACGTGTGCCTGATACAAGCTAAGTGGTTAGTAAGTATTGATTAAATGGATGAATGAGAGATTTAAAGAGTCACCTAGTTGCCTGTCTCCCTGGCAAGATCACAATAAACTCCTCAAAGTCACCATTATATACTTACCCCTAACTTCCCAGAGCCAGATTATTTTGAAATCTGGGAATAGCATTATTGAAAGGGTCCCTTACCTTTGTCTGAGAAGACAAAGTCACAAGTGTTTTTGCTTCTGGGTTAAGTATCTATGTCTCTTTGGAAATAATTAGAAGGTTTGGCAGAGAGGAAAGGTGGCAATGTCATTCATAGTTGTAACCCTGTTAAAGCCATGACCCATGTGGTTGAGTCCATTAGAAATTTGAAATTCACTCTTATGTGGATCTTGAGAAACTTAACAGAAGACCATGGGGGAGGGGAAGGAAAAAAACGTTAGAGAGGGAGAGAGCCAAACCATAAGAGACTCTTAAAAACTGAGAATAAACTATGGGTTGATGGGGGGTGGGAGGGTGGGTGATAGGCATTGAGGAGGGCACCTGTTGGGATGAGCACTGGGTGTTGTAAGGAAACCAATCTGAAAATAAATTTCATATTAAAATATATATATATATATATATATATATATATATTTGAAAAGCCCAATAATAATAAAAAAAGAAACTTGAAATTCAAAGTGATATCATTCATATAGGAAATTTAATGTGTTGTGGCATCTCTCAAGCAACTTATATGGGACTATTATCAAAAATCATCCATTCTCTCCTATCGACTCAGATGTCTCTAGAAAGTCTCATCCTCCAAACTAGAATCATCTCTCTCCTCAGTTACTCTATTCAGCTTCTGCCATTCTGCTGATGACCACCTACTCCTCAACTTCATGCTCTGCCTTCCCATACAAAGGGCTCTTGGTAGACTATTCCCCGAACTCTTAGGGCTCTCGAGAAAGGAAGAGTTCCTCTGTGCTTTGTGGGGTTTTTTTTCCTTCATCTAGTCTCCCAACTCAACACAACCACTGGAAGAACCCTCTGTAGAGGATGGGAAAGAGAAAGAGTGGGCAAAACCCAAACTCTTTTGCAGGTAGAGAGGAGAAGAAAGGCTGTAGATACTCACAGACTATTGCTTTTTGTCCTATTAGTCCTAAAATGAGTGTTCTGCATCACTGAGATATTTTTCCCAATTCTGCAAAAGTTTTAAGGATCCACTGAAATCCTGTTTCTCAAATAGCATTCATTTATCAGTCACCAAAAAACTCTCACTTTCCAGAGAGAAATGGCATTATAAATCTATAGGCCAGGCTTAGAGCAAGGTTCTGCCATAACCCTTACCTTTCTACATTATTTTGTAGCTTATTTGCCAACATGTAGTTATTTTCTGCCAAATAGATTTAGGATCTACATCTTTGCCTAAAAATAGATGTAGGATCTATTTTTCTTCCTTTTTCTTCAGCACAGCCTACTTGGTTGATACTATATTAAACGGAAAATGCTCATCTGCTGTAGCTGTCCTCCCAGTGCACATCAAAACTTCTCACTGTCACATTTCTGCCCGGATATTAATAAACATGAGTGGGAAGGGGAATAAATGCATGAAGCGCTGCTGCTCAGCCTTTTTAAGCCTGCAGAATGTCCCTCTTCTGCGTTGGTTGAAGATGGGGTGAAGATTAGGCACACTGGGAACCCAGCTGTCTTAGGAAAAATCCCCAAAGGGAAAACCTGTCAATAAAAGCAAGGTTTTGGATGCCAATATGGAAACCTAGATGAAGCCAATTTCCATGCTGCAGCACTGCTGTCATGACTGGGTGCATCAGGATAACAGGAGGCAGATGGCCTTCAGGCAAGTGAAAAATTCACAGACACTATGCATATGGTCATGTTTTCCAAACTTTGAAGAATTCTTCCCCTGAACGTATATCTGTTTAATCTCTCCCAAGCAAAAAAGGCAAGTAACCTTCAAAGGGCACCATATATTTCTTTAATAAAACATTGGCTCTTATTCCTTCATAGATGCAAGCATTTATCAATCTTGGGGCCAGAGCAGAAGTCTGCTCCTGGTCACAGAGAGTTCTGGGAATGGTGTTTCATTTATTGAAGGAAGGGGAAGCTATGGATCTAGGAAATGATAGGCCTGGAAATAGCTACTCACAGAGACGACGTAAGGAGGCACTGGAGTTACTGTAGACTGAAGGCTGAGAGCACAAGTTCTCATCCAGGAAGCCCAGGACCAACCTCTGCCCCCAGATGTGCTTGTTGGGCATTCAAAATGTTTACAGAAACACAAATGAATCAAATAGATGCTGACATTCTACAATTAAGAGAGCTCACATCAAAAATATTCAGATTCCTGACTTAAATAAAATCAAAAGACCACATTCCAGCACAGCCTCACAATACTGGGGTCGCGTAACCACCTCTGCAAACATGCGAGTGCTCTGACATTTGCCACGGCCCCTTCCTGGCCTGTTTTACTCATTGGCATTTCGTCCTTGCCTACAACACTATGAACCTCTTGGTCCTGGGTTGCAGTCCTGGCTTGGCCACTTATTCTTTTGAATCCTTGGTCACGTCCTTTAAGGTTTTGAATCTTTATCTACTTATCTTTATAATGGAGATAAGACCTTGACACAGTGTTGGGTGAGTTAAATGAGACATTCCACATAAAGTGCTTAGCCCAATGCCTGGCAAGTTAAGTACTTAATGTATGTTAACCATTATTATCATTAATGTTCTTATCACTGAATAAGCTTGTCCAAATCCCTTTTATCACTTTTCTTTTTAGTATAAATGAGGAAATATGAAAATAATGGCCACAGATAAAAGCTTCCTATTGCCCAGATCTTTTGGGTCACTAGATGTACTTTGGAAGAATTAGATTATGTAATTTGCCCAAAGCCATGAACAAACTGGGTGACTGCCTATTTCAATTAACCATCATAAGGAGACACAGATGAAAACTAAGGGTTTCATGGAGAAATGACATGGGGTGGGGCAGGGCAGGTGTGGTACAGAGGTTTGTAGCCATATCTGGATAATTAGGGAAAGGCACCCACTGAGCACCACCTAGGACCATGCAGTATCAGAGAAGGACATCGTGGCGGTGAGACATCTGAGTTCAAATCACATCTCCATCACCTCTAGGTTTGGTCATACAACTCCTCTGAGTGCAGAGTTTCATAATTTGTAAAATAGAGATGCTGACAAACTATCTTATGGGTTTGTTGTGAATGTTAATTAAAATAATGAGCACTTGGGGCGCCTGGGTGGCGCAGTCGGTTGAGCGTCCGACTTCAGCCAGGTCACGATCTCGCGGTCCGTGAGTTCGAGCCCCGCGTCGGGCTCTGGGCTGATGGCTCAGAGCCTGGAGCCTGTTTCCGATTCTGTGTCTCCCTCTCTCTCTGCCCCTCCCCCGTTCATGCTCTGTCTCTCTCTGTCCCAAAAATAAATAAACGTTGAAAAAAAATTTATAAAAAAAATAAAATAATGAGCACTTAAATGCATAGCACACAATAAGCGTGAATACATGGTAATTATAAATGAGAACCAGAGTAAATGATAATAGATCATCGACTGAAAATAGTCAAAATCTTAATAATCCCCAAGAGTTTGAAAAAAATCAGTCAGTGAACTGTTGTAAAATCGGATACACACAACTTCAAGTTAGGGTCATGCACTTTTTGAACCCATTATAATTATCATTATTTTCTGATCACTATTTCCATTAATGCTTCATCACTTCCAGTGACATTTCTGGGAATGCTCCAGGGGGTTTTGGTTCTTTGATTTGTACTTTAAATTTACGATGCATGGTCTTTTCTTAATATGAATGGTATTGTGGTTCCTTTTTTAATTCGCATATAAAAATACTATTTTAGCCCTCTTCGCTACATGAGGCTAGTCTTAGAAGATTAGAACTGAGAGTTACAAATTAGGTTTGTACATTATATTCAAAATAGTCAGTTTTGAACTTACGTGGAGTGAACGTTTCTTGGTTCCTCAAGTTACTAGTGTGCTTCTCAGTCCAGCTTCTTTTCTCTTGAGCAGCTCATTTCTTTTTTTTTTTTTTAATTTTTTTTTTCAACGTTTATTTATTTTTGGGACAGAGAGAGACAGCGCATGAACGGGGGAGGGGCAGAGAGAGAGGGAGACACAGAATCGGAAGCAGGCTCCAGGCTCCAGGCTCCGAGCCATCAGCCCAGAGCCCGACGCGGGGCTCGAACTCACGGACCGCGAGATCGTGACCTGGCTGAAGTCGGACGCTTAACCGACTGCGCCACCCAGGCGCCCCTTGAGCAGCTCATTTCTAAAACCTACAGATACAGTCTCTCTCTCTCTCTCTCTCTCTCTCTCTCTCTCTCTCTCTTTGACCCCTTGTACTAATCAAGGCCTAGGATAGCATTTTATCCACTTGCAAAGCTATCTGTGTTGGTACACTTTTCTTTCATTCAACATTCTACAAACATTTGTTGAGTGCCTACTATGTACCAGTCTCTGTCCTAACAGTAAACTGTAACGAGCCCTAAATGTCATGCGGCACTATGCTTAAGTGATTACATAATCTCATTGATTCCACCCCACAACCTTGTGACACAGGAACGGGTACTGTCCCTATTTTATAGAAGGGAAAGCTGAGGCATATCAAGGTTAATAAGTAATTAATTTCATGAACTTAGCTAGAGGCTAAGCCAAAAGTTAACTTGGTCTGATTGCCACGCCCTAGTTCTGAACAATTGTACCGGTGTTTCTCAACGTGGGGTGCTGACTCCTCCATGATCTGCATTAGAATCACTGAGGCTGTTTGCTAAAACTACAGACTGGCGATATGCCATAGATCTGCTGAGTCTACATTTGCAGTTTTGACAAATTCTCTGGGGAATTTCTGTGCTTAAGTGTGACAGCCACTGACAAGGGTGTTTGGATAACAAATCTGAGAAACTGAGGCTGAGACGCAAAAGCATTCTTCAAAGTGAAGGTGAACTTTCTGGAAAGAAGCTGGGTCATGGCCCACACTGTTAAGAATCAGTTGTGAAAGATACTCTTGGTTAATCTAAAGAAATGTTATGTAAATAAATTGTACTTAAACCCTACTTCTGTACAAAGCTCTAGTTACAAGGAATATAATTTCAAAATACAGTTGCAGGAAGGGGAGTACTATGTAATTTTGTAGAATTTTGAAAAAAAAACATGGTTCCAACCCTAGAATATGCAAATGAAGGGGATTTGTGGGGCAGCGATGCGGTAGGAGGGGGGTGTCTTAGACACCTGATTATTTACCTTGGCTTTGAGGAACTTAATAAAGATTAAAAGGACACCCCTAAGACACCTCTTGTGCCATGACTGTTGTCAACTCATAATCATATGGTGACTTTCCCGCATCATACAATGGCAGTGAAAAGGCCGACATTTATAAATTTGGTTACTAAAGGTGACAAGGGCCAAATTGGAAGCGTGATTCCCTATACACCCAATTAAGCCTGTGATGCAAACATCCTCCTCCAGGTGATCTGTGTCATGGAAGACTCCCCTTAGTCCAGAGGAGGCTGGGTGGGCTCTTTCTCTGTGCCTCAGAAAACAGCTCTGAGCCTCTGGACCTTGAGGCTGGTGAGTCACTAGTGTCAGCTTTGTGTACAAAGGCTCAGCTTTTCCTTTCCTGTGACCATGTCCCAGTATGACTAAGAGCATTGTTTAAATGCAAACACTGTATTAACACAAAGATAAAGCTGTCTCAGCATTGGAAAAAAATGGTTCTTCGGAAAAAAAGAAAAGCAAAACTCAACAAGGGAAAAAGTAACCTTTGTACACAAAATAATCAGTACTCTGCTATTTCATGAACTGATTGCTTTTAATGTCTGTGTGTGTGTGTGTATTTGTGTGTGCATATATATATATAGATAGATAGGTATACAGATATGCCAAAGCTTAACAAAGGGAACACATGTAACATGCTCTTCTGCTTTTGTGAGCTCCTGTACTTTTTATTAAGTTCCTAAAATTTTGAAGAGAATATATTTTAAGTGCTTGTTAAAGCCAAAGTCCCTCTGACTTTTCTTTTCATATCTGCAGTTTTATGACATTCCTTATCTTGAGGCCCTGTGAAGTATGAATATTTGACTTAAAACAGAACTGAGCTTTTTATTGCTCATCTGCAGGACAAGAACTCCCAAAGACACTGCCCTACAGACCTTAGGCTTTATTCTTTCCTGCAAGTTGCTGATTGGTCAAGCTTACCATGGGATCCCTTTACAGTGTCTCCTCCCCCACATTCTCCACTCACTGCTCTCTCATTCTTGCCCGTCTCCTTTCTCTTGGTAACTTCTTGATCCCTTTCATCTTTAAGGGGTAATACTATTGTCAGCTGGAGTGGATACCTGTTGACTATTCTAATATAGTTGACTATTCTTATCTTTCATCTCTACTCTGTGATTTGGTACCAGAACCTCTCTTTTCCATTTGGTAAACGCTTCATGCGATTTTGGAAGGAGACACATGATCCAAACTAGTCAATACTCATGCCTTGGACTGAACGGCATGTCTGGGAGTGGACACCAATGAATGTATGACCAGTAGGGCCCTAGAGAGTTTCACTCTCTTTATTTGGAATCACTAGTTACAAAGATTCATGTGGTTGCTAGGGAAACGGGTCACCTCTTTCACAGAAACTCTAGCTGTGAAAATGATAAATCCAAAGTTTCTGTGACCATATTTCCTGGCACACGGACAGAAACAACGCTGAGAGGAAACCTCCCTTTATTTTAGTTCTTGAAGTCCATCATCCCTGAAGCCAGCCTCTCATCTTAGACTGCCATGTTCTTGGTACCAACAAATTACCTTTTTAGCTTAAGTAAGTTTGAATTGAGTTTTTGTTAGTTGCAACTAAAAAAACCCAGATTCTTTTACTGGTTTCTAGAATTTTGCCATCTAATGAGGAAATGTATAATTGTAGTAGAAGTCAGACTGTGATATGTGCATGGGAAGGATCTGCAGACATCACTCAGGGGGCATAAAACAAAGACGGTTAATTCCGATTGAACACACGGGGAAAACTGCAGTGAAGGAGGAGGTATCACTGGAGTTGAGCCTGGTAGAATAAACACAATTTCCAGTGGTGGATAGGAGGTTTGCATGGAAGGAGCTAGTATTGAGGCAGGGCATAATTCTCAGAAAGGACACAATAAGGAAAGCCGTGACATGTTCCAGGATTTGTGAGCAGTTCAACGTTGAACATGGCAGGACCTCAAGTGTGTGGATATATACCTGGAACAGGTAGTCAGCTGGCTAGAGTCAGATTTTGGCGACCTCTGGTAACCATTCTAAGAAGTAAAGCCATTATTCTACAGGCAGTGGGGAGCTGCTGGTGTTTCTTTATAACAGAATTGGTATGATCAGATCTGTATTTTAAGAAGAAAACCCTGGCTCCTTCTCCGTGTCCAGTGATTATTCCTGGAGGATGGCTTTCCTGGCCTCCCGGCTTCAATTTATTGCCTCGGTTCTCTGTCCTCGGCATCTCATCCCATGCAAACAGAAAGTGCAAAATGTGAGCAATGAGTTTCTGAAACAATTCTGAGATTTAATCAGAGGATAAATTAGAGAAGGCAGCATACCCATCAAGCTGAAGGGCACTGGCACTCACTAGGTAACATAGGCACGTCACTTGATGCAATGGACCCTGGTGGTGCCTCATTCCCATTATAGGCAGGTGCAAACGTACCCCCGGGGATTTGATGACGATGATGTCGATACAGATGATAAGTGCTTCTTCCAGAGAATTGCCTGAACCACCGATTACCACTGACTGATTGATGAACAGTATAAATGTCCAGCCCCCATTCCTCGAATCAGTTCAACTGGTGGTCATATTCATGCTCCCGCATTCTTGCAAGATCCCCTGCTTCTCACTCCCTCAATAAACAACTTGCACAAGAAAATCTAACTCAGGCTCTGCTTGTAGGGAGCCTGACCTAGGACGCTTGACCTTACTGGTAAAATGGGGGCTGCTGTAAGGCTTAAATGTTAACAAAAGTAACAAATAAGTAACAATCAGTTCACATCACTAAGCAAATAATTTAATGTATGTTAATATAAGTAAAGCACACATTGATTTAACTAAATAATTAAATGTATGTTAATATAAGTAACACAGAACAGTACCTGGCACATAGCAAATGCTGAACAAGTATCTGTTTTTATAATGTTATAATCTTAGTTCTTCAAATAGCTTATAAATCTCTGCTCCGCTCTGATCCTACTACCATTGATTTAAACTTGATTTCTCCACTCGCATGTTTACAACAACGGTCTCCTTATCTGATTTCTCCTCCCAATCTCCCTATCTCTTTTTCTTCCTTCTACAAATATGAGAGTTGCTTATGTATACCAGGCACCATTCTAGGGATGAATTAGGGCAAGTTATCTAACAGAGCCTCAGTGTACTCATGTGTAAAGCAGGGATACTATAAATCTACTGCATGGGATAGTGTTGGAATTAAATGAGAAAATGAGAAATGTTCACTAGTTCATGCCTAGTAAGCACTCTATCCTTTTCCCTTTTCCTGCCCCCTCCCTGATAATCATTTCTTGACGTGAAAGAGACAGCAGAGACACCCGGAGGGAGGGGTGGGTGTTAATTAATGGCCCTGGGCTCCGTTTGACAGGTGTGTTATTCCTCTGTATAAAAGACAGTAACAAAGGTCACAGGGGTAGCTCAGTAGGTTAAGCGTTCAACTCTTAATTTTGGCTTAGGTCATGATCTTAGGTTTCATGGATTCGAGTGCTGCATCAGGGTTTGAGCCCTGCTTTGGACTCTGTGCTGACAGTGCGGACCTGCTTGGGATTCTCTCTCTCTCTCTCTCTCTCTCTCTCTCTCTCTCTCTCTTCCTCTCTCCCCTCCTCTCATGCATGCTCACTCACTTTCTCTCTCTCAAAACAAATAAATAAACTTTAAAGTAAAATAAAATAAAGGGCAGTAACAGAGCTTCTCTGACAATGATGACCCTGCTTTTCCCAATAAAAGCTTTGTGATCCCTGCATATATCCCTGCAATGTGCACACTGCTGCAGAAAGCTTGTCTAGCCATGAATTGCTATCAACAGCTATGCCAGGAATTGCCATCATGGAGTCACCTTGAGCAGCTTAGTGGTCTCCTTGATGTCAAAAGTCCATGTCCCACCCTCCTCCCTCAGCCACTCACATTAATGAGATGTGGCCCGTGATGAAAGCCTGCATGCTGAATACAAGCCGAGATAGCAGGGGGGAACTCGAGAATAAAGCAGAGTTTGAACCCGATTATGTAAACAGTTCTTTCAGTTTCCTTGATCTTTGTGGAAAAAAGGTTTTTTTCATCCTGCCTCTTTCAGTTCAAGTTCAGGGTCTCACAGTTTCCTGGGCTCCTTTTGAGGTCTGCCATAGTTTAAATGAACAAAACAGAAAAGAAGTGGAGTTTCTTCTGGATTTCAGCAGAAAGCAGCAGAATACATTTAGCACACTCTTTGGTGAATTTGCTGTGTCAGTGGTTGGGGATCAGATCCCACCCACAGTGAGAGTAGGTGTGCGTGTGTGTGAACTCACACTGAATCACTTTCTACACTTTTATTAAATTTTGCATTTTTTCTCCTCCAAGTTTTGTTCATTTTTTATTCTTCACTTTGGAAAATAACTGTACAGCAGTTTTGCCCACTTGAGACCTTACTTTTTTTTTTTTTATGTCAAATTCTGGATGGTAAATGACATCTAAAATGCACTGGGTTTTTTTCTTTTTCAGTCATGATTTTTCACAAGGATTTGTTAAGACAGCACATTTTTCTCTTGATTTATACAATCCCATGTAACCGCAGTCCATCAGCACAGTTATTATGGTGTTTCAATAGGTAGCCAACAAATGTGTTTTAACCTGAATTCCTTTCTTAATATTTGAGCTTCTGGTTTTATGATTCTTTCAGGTAATTAGTTCACTTTGTTGAGTAAGAATGCCTCTGACTGAATCAAAAAATAAATATTAATACAAAATTGAATGGTTAGAGATGGATAAGGAGTTGTCTTGAAATTGTAATAAATTTTGAAATTTATTTTAAATATGCTTACAGGATTTGTTCTAAGAATCTACATTCAAAGAGATTTGAAAAAAAAGATTCTAATATTCATAATAATTATACTTTGACATATTGTCTCTTTCCTCCCAAGCACTAAAGTGCTTCAGAAACACCATAGCTCAATCAGTAGAAGGCAGGGCGTGGGTTGCATTAAATGCCTGACTTAAAAGGAAAAAGGTTAATAGGTTATAGTAATGGGGAAAACAAAACATGAATAATATAGGGCCAAGAGGGTGTATTGCTATTCTATCCTAACAAGGGTACAGAGAAAACAACTATCTGTGTCACTTTTAATGTACTTATTAAGCCTGTTTTGTGTACCTATTATGTGCCTATCTCTGTGTGAGGTGCAGCGGAGGAAAAAAAAAAAAGCTCTGACTCTTGTTTGGTCTGTGGTTTCAAGGGAGATGAGGTTCTCGCAGGGAGAGAGAAGGGTTCTCAGACATACCAGATCATAGCTGAGGGGTGTGAGTGGGATCTGGGAGGAAAGTTCCGTGGGAGGTCTGAATGTGAAATTACCCAGCTCCCAGGCTCTGCATTGTAACTGCTGCATCATGATGCAAACTCACCCCAGTAAGCAAGCCTGTGTTAGAGAGCCCTCGCTGCAGAGTCTGGATCTGGGAGAGCAGGTGGAGGGCTCCTCTGGGCGTGCGCTGGCCATCCCTCCAACCCTTCAGTACTTGCTTCACCCACTTAGCAAATTCTCGTGGAGCAAGGTGAGAAGTCGTGTCCTGGGTGCTGTGCCAGGAGCTGTGCCAGGAGCTGAGGACAGAAGATGAAGCAGAGGCAGTTGTGGTGCCTACATTCTGGTGGGGAAATGGATATTTAGCAATTGTCACCTACCTCATTCATTGTACTTGTAATAAGAGCTTCAAAGAGGTACAGATTGCTAAGGGGGAACCACTTCTGGTCTGGAACAATCCCTTCCATTCTCCCCCTTTTGGACACAGTTCCTGTGCTGCCCTCTGGAACCATCAGCCCTAGGGAGGCAGGCATGGCAAACAGCAGTTGTCCACTCCGTGAGGAGGGTTCAAGCTCCCTGGAGCAGTGTCAGACAGGTAGAGGCTGGGGTTAAGGTTACCCATGTTTCCAAGCACTGCGTGACCCAGCCATTAAGCTGACCTCTTCACGGATCCTGAGCAGAGAGACGGGAGTAAGTTTGTTCATCACACAGCATGATTATAATCCATGATGTCCTTAGGTGCGGGTGCATTTGATGGTGATTTGATGTATCACACAGAATTTGAGAGTGGAATAGAAAGCCAGCATGTTGTACATACCCAGACTGTTCTATCAAAAAGAGAAGCAGGAAAGATGAGTTTCCACTTTGCAGGTCATCAGACAAAATATAAAATCATGTGGTCTTTCTCAATCTAACCAGCCAGAGGACTGCTCAGACCAAGTCCACAGTTCAAGTTCAGTATAGTTCCTGTTTTGGTGTCAAAACAAACTTACCATTTGGATGTTCAAGTTCATCAATTTAAGTAGCTGTTTTGGTGATATACTGATACCAGTTCTCAAACACTTCTAATGGGTCGTGAGTTTTTCTTTGTTTAAACTTCCAAAGACACCATTCAAAATAGTATGGAATAGAAGGGGAATGCCCTGGTAAATGACTAATTGACTGGTTTGGTGACCTGTGAATGTGCCTTTAGATCATAGAATTGCATTCCATACTCTATAACTAAGGAGATTTGGGAATATTTGGAGTACAGGAGATAATAGAAATAATAGCTGCTGTGCATTGAGTACAGGCACTGCACTTTCTACTTCACCAGGACCAACTTATTTAACCTTTATATAAAACTTATATTTTAAATGCTTTTATTACACTAATTTTATCAAGACAAAATAAGGCTTACCAAGAACAATTAATTTGTTCAAGATCACAGCTAATCATTGACAGGGTCACCATTTGGCCTCAGGTCTAAGTGCAGAGTCTGCATCTAAACCACTACCTCTGCCCTGTGCTTCTGTGAAAGATCAAATGAAATCTCACAAATCATTCCTTTCTGCTACCATCAGAAATTCTCCTGATCAGTAAAAGGGGCCAATTGTAGTAAGCAACTGATTTTATGTATGTATGTATGTATGTATGTATGTATGTATGTATGTATGTATTTATTGCTTTTTATTATTCCAGTGAATTTAATCTTACATACTAATTTGCTTTTTGTTTTTTCTTTTTTTTTTTTTTTTTAGTTTGGATAGCTTAGGTTAGGTTAACTAGGATTTTTTTAATGTTTACTTATTTTTGAGAGAGAGAAACAGAGCACAAGTGGGGGAGGGGTAGAGAGAGAGGGAAGCACAGAATCTGAAGCAGGCTCTAAGCTCTGAGCTGCCAGCACAGAGCCCGATGTGGGGCTTGAATTCACGAACTGTGAAATCATGACCTGAGCCAAAGTTGGCCACTTAACCAACTGAGCCACCCAGGTGCCCCAGGACCGAACTATTCTTATAGCCATTATTATTTTTACATTATGAGAGAAACAGAAGAAAGCTTAGGGATAAGCTTAAGCAATCCCAGAGACTTTGACAACCCCGAACTTGTGTCATTGTACTATTAGTTGAAGAAATGGGGAGAATTTAGGAATTCTGGAGAAATATGTCAGTTTAGATGATAATCTGAAAAGCTCAAATTTCCCCTAATGTATTGTAATACAGCAAAACCTTGGATTGCCTAGTAACTTGTTCTGCCAGTGTTCTATAAGATTAACAAACATTTCTAATAAATTTTAACTTGATAAAGGAGCAATGTCTTGCAAAACGAGTAGTAGGTGATGCCAAATGTCACATGATCACAACTGAGCCAATGGTTCTTGAAACTTGCTTTGATATACAAGTGCTTTGGATTACAAGCATGTTTCTGGAATGAATTGTGCTCGCAAACCAAGGTTTTACTTTATATTATGATTTTCCTCCAAATGTTTCTGTTACGCCTGGAAAAAAAATCTGACAGGAGCAAAAGAAAGAGGAAGTGAATTAACAGGGTCCCTGGACACAAGTGAGAGGGAAGTGGAGGAAGGAGGAGTTGGCATGTTGGCAAAAGCATTGAGTTTGGAGGGTTGTCCCAGAACAACTCTCACCCCAGCTACTTAAGGACTTTGACCTTGGGCAAGTTCCTTACACTCTCCGAGGTTCAATTTTCTCATGCATAAAATGAGAAAACTTAACAGGACTCATGTGAAGACTTACTGAAAGAGGAATACCATTATCACTATTTGGTGATATTTTATTCTGTTCCAGTCATTACTTGCATCAGTCATAAAACAAAAAGAGAAACCATAAAACACCACTGTCCCCATTTTATAGATGGGTGAACTGAGGCTTAGAGAGCTGTTATTCGCCTAGGGTCATTCCCCTGTATCTCTTCTGAGTGCCCAAGCCGCGTTTCTCCATAGCGTGTGACGAACTGCTTCAGTGTCACAGTGAGAGCTGCCATCTAACAGACCCTTCGTATGAGGTCTGTGCTGACCACTCTGTGCACGTTATTACTTGAAACAACATTTTGATGAGATGGGCATTAGCATTAGCATCCCCATTTCGCCGATAAATCAGTTTTGAAGCTAGGAAACTGAAGTCATTTGCCTGAGGTCACCGTGGTAGGTGATGGGCCCGAGCTCTGAGTCCAGATCAGTGTGATTTTAGAGCTGTGCCATTCTGTCCTCCAGGACATATGTCATAGGGGCAGGTCAGAGAAGCCATATTGTAGCCATGCTGGTGGTTTTTATTGAAATTCTTTAGTTACCTCATCAGCCTTCAACTCCACAAAGTGGTTTGGCAGTATGTAGTCCCAGAACTGTCAGGGCAAGAAAACCGTTCTGGCTCTTCTAAGCCTGAGGAAGTCGCTTCAGAATATCTGATTATAAAGGAACATACAATGCTGAAAAATCTGGCCAACATCTAGTGCTCACAAAGCATGGAATGAGTGTCAATCATTTATATATCATATGATACTAGGACCTCTTGGTATAACCCAAAGGGAAGGCCTGAATGTTTGTGCCTTGCCTTAAAGAAATTTGCATGCAATATACTTATCCTTTGCTTAGGTCTCCTCCCATTGACTACAGTGGTATTAGAAAAACATTGTTTTCTTTTTTTTTTTTTAATTTTTTTTAATGTTTATTTATTTTTGAGACAGAGAGAGACAGAGCATGAACGGGGGAGGGGCAGAGAGAGGGAGACACAGAATCTGAAACAGGCTCCAGGCTCTGAGCTGTTAGCACAGAGCCTGACGAGGGGCTCGAACTCATGGACTGCGAGATCATGACCCGAGCCGAAGACGGCAGCTTAACCGACTGAGCCACCCAGGCGCCCCTTGATATCTTACTTTTATATCATAAAGATGATCTAATGTGCTGGCCCATTTCAATAGGCCTTTATGGGTACCAGAACTTTAGGAAAGAAAAACTCTGCTCTGTGTTTGACGTAAGGGAAATTGCCCTTACTAGGAACGAGGAAGTGGAAAATGGATTGGGCTGGAGAGTAGAGACTTGGGTCTTTGTCCCAATCTGTCTCTACACAGCTGTGGGACCTGAGACAAATCATTTCCCCTCTCTGGGCCTCAGTTTGGCCAATGGCAAAATTAAGTGATGACCCATATGACTTCTAAAGTTATTTTAGAACTAATAAAAAAAAATTTGAATGTGCTCTTTTCTTCCGTGAAGAGGTTTTTCCTGCCACTCATGTGAGGTTGGAGCCACGCGGGGAGTTAATAGGGAAAATCTGCACATAGCCTGAATCTCCTAGTTTTTCCCTCCTGCCCAAGGGTACCACCAGTTACTGTCAGCATCACTACTGATGTGAGCATGACTTGCCAGAAGCTCTCGGTTACATGGACAGCCTGCTTTAAAAGCAAAGTATATTTGTCTAAATTCAAGTTTATCAGAAATGATGTTTATCCTCATTTTTTAAATGCTTATCTGTTTTTGAGAGAGACAGACAGACAGAGCATGAACAGGGGAGGAGCAGAGAGAGCGGGAGACAGAGAATGTGAGCTGTCAGCGCAGAGGTGGACACGGGGCTCAAACTCACGAACCACGAGATCGTGACCTGAGCTGAAATCAACTGACTGAGCTACCCAGGTGCCTCCATTTAGCCTCATCTTTACATGATAAGAGTGATTCTCTATTACAATCAGCAACTGCAAATAGAAAGTGAATCTAAAATGAGGATCGAACTAGGAATGAGAAAGGTAAAATGACAGAAACTATTGCGTATTATCTCTCAAATAAAATTGATATTTTAGAGGTAATATAACATAAGCTCATTTAAAATATGACTGTGAAAGAATGGGGAGTGAGTGTGTGGAAAATCAAAAGTGGACTAAGTCTTTAGACTTACCTTGGTTCATAATAACTGAGTTTACAGTGAACGAAAAAAAAAGCTGTTCAACAATTTAAAAACGAATGTTAAAACAGCCTCTTGTCACTGAGATGTCTTTTTTATAACTCAGAAGAATTATAAACACTTTGTCTTCTTGACAAATTATTTCCTAAAATGATGTGTTGACCATTAATATCTAACAGGTGGAGGTTCACTGCTGGTCAGGCTCTTTTGTCACGCCATTATATCTAGAATTCCTTCCGTGCAGTATTTCCCATGCTTTAATCATGTCTCAAAGACCTAATCTGCAGAGGGAACATAGTCTGCAGAGGGAACAGACTCCCAATGCAAAAGCTCGTTTTATTCCCCATCTTGCCTAGCACTTGTTTCTGGGTTTTGAAAATGTGCCATTTCAGCACAGACTGTGTCTGTAGGCACTACATGAGTGGACTTTGATTTGGCCAGCCCATTTAATTGAGTGCATCTTAATAGTCACTGGGGATCACAGACTTTGATAGATTCAGTAATGGATGGATTGGTTATTTGATGTTAAAGTTAGTTCACATTTCCCTGGATAAGAACAGACCATCAATTCGACTGACTGAGACACATTTAGCAGATCCTGGTGGGTGAGCTATGTCTGATTCTGCCAATGTTATAAATGATTGGTAGAGAAGAATCAACATGCTGTTCAAAAAGTCTATAGACATTGTATTGCAAGATGTCATGAATACAACTGAGTTAGAATAAATGAAAAAGTTATTTGGAGCTTCTAAAGAGGTTAAAAGTACTATTGAAACTAAGTAAGATACACCATAGGAAAAAAAATAAAAGCTTATAAGCTTATTGGTAAGAATCACAAGCATAAAGATTATTGTTTGGAAAAGCTAAGATTCACTAGCATAAGTACTTTTGTGTAGGAAATATAAGAAGGACTGAATTAAAAATACGTGGTCAATGCACCAGGATGGAAAATAGAGAAGTACAGAAGAGTCTTTTGATGAGATCAATAAAAGAGAATCACATTACCATAGCAGAAATCCTTTTCACACTTGTCAGCCTTTAATTGCTGGTCACACTCAAAAGAGGCATTTGCAACTGCTTTTATATTGAGAGTCTGTGTCCTCTTTAAAGATAACTCTTTGAGGCATAATTGGGCATGGTAAATAATGGATGGAAACAACTTAATATCCAACACAGTGTGTGTGTGTGTGTGTGTGTGTGTGTGTGTGTGTGGTCTCAGAGAGTAGGTTCTAAAGGTCGAGAAAGTATGTTAACATAGCAATTCTTAAAACCTAGATCCAAAGTGAGAAGATGAATGTTTTTTAAAAAATGTTTGGACCTGAGCACCTTAGTTCAGTGCAACCATGTGCATGCAATCAACAGATAGTAGACAAATCTACCCTGAATCACCCAATGCAGAGATGTCTTCGTCATTTTAGTTGAAAATATTATTCATCATTTAGATTAAAAACCTCACTTTACTGTGGCTGGAGATACACTTGAATGCAATTATTTTCATAGGAATTTCGTAAGGTGGATTTACTTTCTTCTTTAAGAAACTTCTTAAGACACTTCTAAGTCATATTGGTTCACTATTTATTCCCCAAGCATTTGTTTTAATCATGCATAATCTATGGCTGCATCCACCATGAGAAGTTAATAGAAGAACTAAGACCAGTGAAACCACATGAGAAAGAGCAGAATGTCCGCTGCTTTTCATAAATATGTATTGAGCACTCAGCCATGCATGAAGCCTGCTTTCAATGCTAATGGTGATGTGAAGATAACTTGGCTAATAATGCCACTGTGCTCTGCATTAGTTTAATCACATCTGGAAAAATATATATAGTTTTCGGTTTCTTGCCTTACATGTTTGACCTGGGGATAAGAAATATGTCATATGGGGGAAATTAAAAGGGATTAGTAATGATAAGCATGCAAAATAAGAGGCTTGATGAAAATAAGGTAGTGTCTTCAAAACCGTGTGAGGTCAGAGACCACTTCTATTTTACCCTCTCAGCTCCTTGCATCCTGGCATAAAATACATATTCAGTAATTATCTTTGGAATGGGTTTTGAAGGGGAAATCAAGTTAGAGAGGAATTACGTATCTTTTCTGCAGCTCAAAGAAGCAGAGATATAAGTAAGGGTGGCAGTCATTTAGCCATAAATTCTATCTTAATGTAAGTAGAATTTTCCAACAATGGCCCAGAAGAGTGAAAGCTGCTTATAAAATGTGGAGCTTGTTAAAAGTAAATGTTCAACTAAATGCTGGATAATCATATAGAGGTAATTTCTGCTTTGGATAGAAAGAATTGCCAATATTCTATAAAAGCATAATTGACTTACTTGACAAGTTTTACATCAATTATCTTGATGGCTTATAAGAAAACAAATCTGTACATTTGTTTCAACTTATCTTTAATATACCTATGAGAATAAAGCCTGATCACCTACATAAGGATCCATGACTTGGACACTTGGCTCATGTTTCAGCTGGTTTTCTTTTTTTTTTTTTTTTCCCAGATTCATTTCATTTTATTTGTTTTTTAAATTTAAATCCAAGTTAGTTAACATATAGGGTAATAAAGATTTCAGGAATAGAACTTAGTGATTCATCACTTACAGGGTTCATCCCAGCAAGTGTCCTCCTGAACACCTATCACCCATTTAGCCCATCCCCCCCACCCAACACCCCATCAGCAACCTTCAGTTTTTCTCTGTATTTAAGTCTTTTATGCTCTGTCTCCCTCTCTGTTTTTATATTATGTTTGCTTCCCTTCCCTTATGTTCATCTCTTTTGTATCTTAAATTCCACATATAAGTGAAATCATATGATATTTTTCTTTCTCTAACTTATTTTTCTGAGAATAATACTCCCTAGTTCCATCCATGTTATTGCAAATGGCAAGATTTCATTCTTTTTGAACACCAAGTAACATTTCATTGCATTTTTATGTATACACATATATATGTGTATATATGTATATATGTACATAATATGTGTGTATGTATATATACATATAGATATCTATATATACATATATATATATATATACATATATATATATCTCACATCTTCTTTATCCATTCATCAGTCTATAGACATTGGGGCTCTTTCTATAATTTGGCTATTGTTGATAGCACTGCTACAAACATTGTGCCCCTTCAAAACAGCACTCCTGTATCCTTTGGACAAATACCTAGTAGTACAATTGCTAGGTCATAGGGTAGTTCAATTTTTAATTTTTTGAGGAACCTCCACACCATTTTCCAGAGTGGCTGCATGAGTTTGGGTGTTGAGTTTAATAAGTTCTTTACAGATTTTGGATACTAACCCTTTATCTGATATGTCATTTGTAAATATCTTCTCCCATTCCGTCAGTTGCCTTTTAGTTTTGCTGATTTTTGCCTTCACCGTGCAGAAGCTTTTTATCTTGATGAAGTCCTAAAAGTTCATTTGTGCTTTTGTTTCCCTGGCCTCTGGAGACTCGTCAAGTAAGAAGTTGCTGTGGCCAAGGTTAAAGAGGTTTTTGCCTGCTTTCTCCTCTAGGATTTTGATGGCTTCCTGTCTTATGTTTATGTCTTTCAACCATTTTATTTTTGCATATGGTGTAAGAAAGTGGTCCAGGTTCATTCTTTTGCATGTCACTGTCCAGTTTTCCTAACACCATGAGCTGAAGAGACAGTCTTTTTCCATTTTGTCAAAGATTAGTTGGTCATACATTTGTGGGTCGATTTCTGGGTTCTCTATTCTGTTCCATTGATCTGAATGTCTGTTTTTGTGCCAGTACCATAGTCTCTTGATTACAGCTTTGTAATACAGCTTGAAGTCTGGAATTGTGATGCCTCTAGCTTTGGTTTTCTTTTTCAGGACTGCTTTGGCTATTCGGGGTCTTTTCTGATTCCATACACATTTTAGGATTGTTTGTTCTAGCTCTGTGAAGAATGGTGGTATTATTTTGATAGGGATTGCATTGAATGTGTAGCTTGCTTTGGGTAGTATCGACATTTTAACAACATTTGTTCTTCCAATCCATTAGCATGGGATGTTTTTCTATTTTTTTCTGTCTTCTTTCAATTCTTTAATAAGCTTTCTATAGTTTTCAGTGCATAGATTTTTCACCTCTTTGGTTGGGTTATTCCTAGGTATTATATGGGTTTTGGTGCAGTTGGAAATGGGATCAATTCCTTTATTTCTCTTTCTGCTGTTTCATTATTGGCGTATAGAAATGCAACCGATTTCTGTACATTGATTTTATATCCTGCAACTTTGCTGAATTCATGGATGAGCTCTAGCCGTTTTTTGGTGGCCACTTTCAGGTTTTCCACATAGAATATCATGTTGCCTGCAAAGAATGAAAGTTTGACTTCTTCCTTGCCAATTTGGATGCCTTTTATTTCTTTGCATTGTCTGTTTGTGAGGCTAGGACTTCCAATACTATGTTGAATAACAGTGATGAGAGTGGACATTCCTGTTGTGTTCCTGACCGTAGGGGGAAAGCTCTCAGGTTTTCCCCTTTGAGAATCATATTAGTGGTGGGTCTTTCATATATAGCTTTTGTGATCTTGAGGTCTGACCCTTCTATTCCTACTTCCTTCAGGGTTTTAATCAAGAAAGGATGCTGTATGTTGTCAAATGCTGTCTCTGCATCTACTGAGAGGATCATGTGGCTCTTATCCTTTCTTTTATTAATGTGAAGCATCACACTGATTCATTTGCAGATATTGAACTAGCCTTGCATCCCAGAAATAAATCCCCCTTGATTATTGGTGAATAATTCTTTTAATGGATTGTTGGATCCAATTTGCTAGTATCTTTCTGGGAATTTTTGCTTCCATGTTCATCAGGGAAATTGGTCTGTAGTTCTCCTTTGTAGTGGAGTCTTTGTCTGGTTTTGGAATCAAGGTAATGTTGGCCTTGTAGAATGAGTTTGGAAGTTTTCCTTCCATCTATAATCTTTGGAACAGCTTCAAAAGACTAGGTGCTACCTCTTCTTTAAATGTTTGGTAGAATTTCCCTGGAAGTCCATCAAGTCCTGGACTCATTTGTTGGGAGATTTTTTATTACTGACTCCATTTCTTTACTGGTTATGGGTCTGTTCAAATTTTCTATTTCTTCCTGTTTCAGTTTTGGTAATTTATATGCTTCTAGGAATTTGTCCATTTCTTCCACATTGCCCAATTTGTTGGCATATAATTGCTCGTAATATTCTCTTATTATTGTTTGTATTTTTGCAGTGTTGGTTGTAATCTCTCCTCTTTCATTCATGATTTTATTTATTTGGGTTCTTTCCTTTTTCTTTGTGATCAGTCTGGCTAGGGGTTTATCAATTTTGTTAATTCTTTCAGAGAACCATCAGCTGTTTTCCATTCTTAATGGTGACACTGGTTCTTTGACAAATTCACAACAGAAATCTAGCCTGTACACCTAGCCACAAACATATGGGGTTAGAATATCTATGCCACATGGATAGAAGCATCCTTTGAAATTTAGCTACTGAAGACAGCCAACTCTTCCCAAAATATGGTTCCTTTTTAAATTTTACCCTCTTTATGATTTTCCACTGCCACCCTGTGCAGTTCAGAAAGCAAGCCAGGCCATGGTGCTTCACTGTAATGCCTAGCCAATAGCACAGTGCCCCATGCTGCTCTCTCAGCCCCTTCTAGAGCAGTAAGAAGGGTTCAGAGATTCCACAAGTCAACCAAGTTGCAATCACCAGCTGGACCTCAGAGTTGTGGGTGCAAAATGAGGAAGGAATTTGGCTAACTGGCCAAATTCTACTGTCCCAAATCTGGTTGGTTAAAATCAGGCAGAATCAACCTTATTTTCATGACAAAAAAAAGGAAAAACCAGATCCGTTCACCACATTTTCAACCCACAGCAATGAAACGCCTGTGAGAAAGTTACAAAGACTAAAAAATCTTTCTCAAAATTGTTTGCTAGTTTCATATCATTTAAAAAATCTGAACTAGTGACTTTAATATTTTATTCCACTATGTTTACCTTAATATCATTAAACATCAGGAGTTCTCAGTTATATGCTTGACTGTTTTTCTATTTGATTTAAATGTATAGGAACACATACTGGGTTAATTAATGTGTAGATTAAAACTCTCTCTTCATCTAAAATATTTGACGTGGTCTACCCTCTGACACCATAGAGTGAAAATAAGAAGAGTAACGACAACAACCACAAAAATACCAGCAATTATCTTGAGTTAATGTGCTTTTTTAGCTCCCTCAACAAGATCAATTTTGTTCTTATTTCTCTTATTGAAATAAGAACACTGGAGCATTGAGAAGTTAAGCATCTGGCATGAGATCACACAGCCACTAAGTGGTAGATGTGCTGTAGGTGGAACCTACAGCACCTGACTCTGGAGTACTTGCCTTTACCTATGACCATTTCCCACCTGCCTGTAGTCAGAGAGCAAAAGCACTTAGAGCAGGATTTAGCATAGCCCTGGAAATAATGAAACAGGGACCAGAGAAAGGGTCCGATTACAAAACACCCAATGACAGAGCAGTCTCAACCTTCTCTTGGCAATAGTGACTGAGTCTACTAAGGCAGTGGGCTCAATGATGCCAAGTCTCCAGTCATGTGGGAACAAGGACGGGTGGATCCTTCCTGTTGTCTCTGACCTTCTACTCACTGAGAGTGGAAATCTTCCACACAGCTTACGATCTGCAATCATTAACATGACTTCGTTACTCCACATCTTCATCAATGTAGTTTTACTACTCCAGAAATCTCTTGCCCAGGAAAAACAGAGTTGCAACCAACCTTGTCATTCATTCCAGGAATTGAAAGACTCATGAATTATTGAATAGGAAGTCTCATCTAACAGTTTATATCCCAAGACTCTGAAGCTGTTGCCTCAAAATCCTCACTTTGCTTTTTCTATGAATCCCAAATTATTTTGTCATGGTGTTTACCCAATCCTAGCTGGACCCCCTGTGTGGAAAGGCCTACCTTAAATCAGACCTCAAATCTTAATCAGTATCTCAACTTAGTCTTTCTCTCTGAGATCCTGTTACAGTTCTGGTGAGGGGTGTTCTCCTCAGCATACCAAGTAGTGAACTTGGCTTTGTCAACATTTGGTATTTTGTATATTTTGTAGGGCCAGCATTTAACACCTCTCAGGGGAAATTCAGTCACTTCTTCCATGTGGGTTTCTCTGACATCCCTTCCCCACTCCAAAAGAAAACAGAAGTAGTTAGGACTTGCTCACATGCTGAATATTCAAAACTCTTTGACATTGTTAGAATATTGATCATTTATCTCATCATTGCCTAAGCGAAAGCAAATTATTATCCTTTAAGTATTAAAGGATTCATGATGTCAGTTCAATGTAATGTTAAATGTTTGTTCTTTATTTAAAATTTCCATGAAATTTATTAAAAGTCGTGCTTTGTTTGCCTAAATGATTGTTGTGGAAACAGTATAATTTAGTGGGGGGGGGGGGAGGGAGAGAAAAAAATGAGCATCTATGGCTAGACGTCATCAAGAAGGATTGATATACAAATTAAATTTGGTACATTATGGAAACATTAAGTTTTTCTCAAACAGAAAAAGTTGTTTCTTGTTGTTTTGCTTTTCATATATATGATGTTACAGAGACTATCTGGAATGTGTATGTGTGATTTAAGAAATAATAATGAAAGGAGATACCATGTACTAACTACCCAGGTTAGACTGGAATGTTGCCAGGACACCAAATGGCCTAATTTTATGTTTTTACAATGTATTATTGCAGTCTCTAGATACACTTTTCACCAGTATGTTTCTCAAACTTACTGCAATGTAGATACGCCAACTTTTTCTTCAAGTGGCATCGCTACAATCTGATTTACGGTAAGCATTTTATCTGTTTGCTTGTTTATTTATTTATTTTAATATAATTTATTATCAAAATGGTTTCCATACAACACCCAGTGCTCATCCCAACAAGTGCCCTCCTCCCTGCCCATCACCCACTTTCCCCTCTCCCCGCCCCTCCCCCACCTACCCTTGGTTTGTTTTCAGTCCTTAGCATTTTATCTGTTTAGAAAGGGAATTGACAATAAATCTTCAGATGAAAAATCCTAGTAAAAAAACAGGAAAAGACTTGGCAATTTAACACAATATAGTGATTTCTCTTCCTGCTTTATTCCTTTAGTCCATAATGAAATTGTTCTTGAGTGCTTCCTTGCTCCATGATGCTCTAGACCAGTGCCTGTGCCCCACCTCATGTGAACCCTACCTTTGAGCTATCATTACAGACTTGAGCAGTGTCTACGTGTTTGGTCACAGTCCCATCCTCAGCGCCCTCATAGCCTTTTATACCTAGTATGTGCTCAGCACATGTTAATTAAATGAATGGCTGGCATTCTCAGCAGCCTGCAAATCTTGACAGAATCTTGGTTGTTCTTCAACATTCATCTCAGATCATGATCTAAGGTTTCATTAAGATCGAGCGCCCCGTGGGGCGCTGTGCTGACAGCAGGGAACCTATTTGGGATTTTCTCTCTCCCTCTCCTTCTGCCCCTCCCCTGTTCTCAATCTGTCTCTTTCTCTCAAAATAAATAATTAAACATTTAAGAAAACATAAATTTTCATTAGATTTCTTTTATTTCAAACAAATTGATGTTATTAGTAAGAAATGAAATACTGCAAAGACAAGTAAAGAAATATGCTTTTTCCAATCCCATCTTTCTGAATAACCAGTGTTAACATTTAGGATTTTCCAGTCTTGTATCATTGTTCTCAAAACTATGTACAAATCTCTCTCTCTCTCTCTCTCTCTCTCTCTCTCTCTCTCTTTCCAGAAAAAGGATTTCCCCCAACTTGCCATATTGCTCTCAGAAGGAATTGTATTATACACATTATTCTAAAAGCCTTATTTTCTCACTCAAATAAATCATGATTTGTAGAAATGAGACTAACTTGATTTTTTAATGGTTACTGATTTTCCATAGTACAGATGTGCTATAATATATTCAACTGTTTCTTAATGGACATTCTGGTTTTCAGTTCTTTGCCATTTCAAGAAATATTGCAGTAAACACCTGTGTGTGTGTGTGTGTGTGTGTGTGTGTGTGTGTGTGTCTGAAGTTTTTATTGTTTGCCCCATACACTGCCAGAGATAACAAAAAATGAGAAATTGCTGAAACTTCTTTTCACTGAAGTTCTTCATGTTACAGGAGTTTCTTTATCGAGGACAAAATAAGATCCCCAATAAAGAGATGAGACATTTCAACTCATCTCTAAGAGGATGTGAAACTTTGCTACATACAATGTAAAATTTTGCTACAACATAAACTGAAATGACACTTTAAAAAAATTTTAATTTTTTGTAATTGTACAAAAATTGTTGTAATTGTACGCCATCAAAGGAGAGTAATCATAGGGGCGCCTGGGTGGCTCAGTCGGTTAAGCATCTGACTTCGGCTCAGGTCCCGATCTCGCGGTCCGCGAGTTCGAGCCCCGCATCGGGCTCTGGGCTGATGGCTCAGAGCCTGGAGCCTGCTTCTGATTCTGTGTTTCCCTCTCTCTCTGCCCCTCCCCCGTTCATGCTGTGTCTCTCTCTGTCTCAAAAATAAATAAACGTTAAAAAAATTTTTTTTTAAATAAAAAAAGGAGAGTAATCATAAAAAAAAAAGATTTCTGTTCAAGGAAATGTAAATAGAACCTTAGAATGAGTTGGATGGCAACTGTTCCTTGTTAGAAAAAAACACTGTTTACTACAAAATAAATGAGACATTTAATGTTTCAGTTCCATTTGGGAGTGATGTATGTTTTAAGGCCCAATTCCTCTTGCTTATCACAAACTCAGATGTCCTTGGATCTTCATGATACAGGAGGAATGTGTTCAAATACCCAGCTGCCTACTGCAGAAAGTCTGTAAACCCGTTATTGGACTGGCCAGAGCACACATAATGCATAGTTCATATTCCACTTAAGGAAAGCCCACAAGGTGTGCAGAAACTGTTTACATCCTAATCAAAATGTCTGTATAACAGAAAGGACTCTTAAACTACTTTGAAAACTAAAACCTGAAGCATAATGCATGAGTATGAAAAATACTTATAACGGGAATATTTCTTTTTATAACATTATAGAATTACACCAAAGTATAGAATTTATACCTCACACACCATATATAAGGAATCATAATATTTTAACAATTAATTCCTTCAGTTTCCAAAGATGAAGCCTTCGTATAAACCCATGCTATGCTATGTAGCATATATGCAAATATAATCCCTTGTTAATTTACACCCACCCCCAGTTTACAGTGAGAAGACAGAAATTATCATGCAGAATGATGATTGTTGTAATGGGGGAAGTCCAAGTGTCCTGAGAAGAAGTACCTGGGCTGGACTTGGGGTGAGGAAAGATCTTCTGGACCAGTAACATCTAATCTCAGGGAAAAGTTACAGTTGGATGAAAATTATTTCAGGCAGAGGATACCTCCTCAAAAATCAAGGAATGAGGGGCACCCGGGTGGCTCAGCCAGTTGAGCATCTGACTCTTGATTTTGGCTCACGTCATGATCCCATGGTCGTGAGATCAAACCCCACATCGGGCTCCACCCTGAATGTGGAGACTGCTTGAGATTCTCTCTTCCTCTCTCCCTGCCTCTCCCCCACTGTCTTTCTCAAAAAAAATTTTTTTTAAGTCAGAGAATGAAATAGAACACAAATACATTAATGTATTAGAAGGCATTTGAAAGGGATAGAACACAGTAAATAAGAGGTGATGAGGATGTGACAGCTCAGGCTGTAGTCACAGGAAGAAATATCCTTTGGGGTTTTTGCACCTGCAAGATCATGCCAGCTGCAACATGGAGAAAGGTATGAGAGTAGGGCATGAACAGAGACCTGGGGACCAGCTAGGAGGTTGCTGCCAGTTTTTTAAGGGAGATGATGGTGACCTGAATTAGGATAATGGTGATGGAGATGGGGAAGAGATGGAATCAACTCCCAAGCTCATGGTGGAGTCTCACTAAATAAGTGGTAGAACATCAGATAGTCTCGCAGTTGGTTTGACAACAATTCCTTTTCTCAAAAAGGAGAAGAAAGCAAGATGGAGCATTGTTTCTTTGGATTTAATCCTAACCATGGAAGAAATGACTGATGCTATAGTGACTGCTTGTATGTAAAGATCTAGTGGCTTACCTGACAAGCCCATCTGCAAAAAACCTAGATGTGCTTTAATAAGCATGGTTAGAAACCTACTCAGAAATATAGAATTTCCACTAGTATTGAATAACTTTAGCTCTAGAAGTTTGTACTTAAGTCTATTTCTTTTTCCCATGTTCAAAATAGCATAATACATTGCCATTTGTTTGCTGGAGCTCAGACATGATGCACTGCGTAACCTTGGCTTTTATTTAGGGAGGTTAATAAGCACCATTTTTGCACCATTATTAACAAAATTGGCTGAATGGAGAGTGCTCAGAATGGGACAGCCATGCAGATAAAGGAACACTAAAATGTCTTCCATTAAAACATGTTTGAGCACAGACTGAACAAGGCACTCTGTGAGGAGATAAAGACATCGTGGTGAACAAGACAGACCCAGGTCTGTCCTCAAGGAATCACACGGCGACCACTTTAAAGAAAGTGGGACCTGGAGAAGAGGTTGACACAGGATTTGGCTTACATGAGCTAAATGCAGTAGAAGGTAGAACAGGGATCCAACTTATTCTGCGAGACTTTGGAAAATAAAATTAAGGCCAGTGACTAAAGTCAGGGAGAGGAGGATTCCAACTCTATAGGAGCAATGGCTCTAAAAATTCTGGTTGTATAATTGTGATATAACTGTCTAAGGTGGTGTGTGTGGTACTGGGTTCTCTCTTTACTTAAATGCATGCAGCCCTGGACATGCATTATTTCATTTTAACCTCAAAAACTCTGTGAGTTAACTGTAAATATTAACGCCGTTTTACATAGGAGGCAGCTGAGGTTTGGAGGTCATGACGTTAGAACACTGCAGAGCCACCTTATCACTTACCACACACTGTGACCGCTACCATCTCTCCATTAACAGGAAGGCTGAACAGATGGCTGTGAAAAGATCTCTCTAAGTAAAGACAGAGTGAAAGAGAGCATATAGTCCTCCTAACCTTCACATTCAAGTATTCTAGATACTTCCAGAATAAGAAAAACACATACTAAATCATGAAAAGATGCTCAACGTCACTCCTCATCAGGGAAATACAAATCAAAACCACACTGAGATATCACCTCAAGCTAGTCAGAGTGGCTAAAATGAACAAATCAGGAGACTATATAGATGCTGTCGAGGATCTGGAGAAACAGGAACCCTCTTGCACTGTTGGTGGGAATGCAAACTGGTGCAGCCACTTTGGAAAACAGTGTGGAAGTTCCTCAAAAAATTAAAAATAGATCTACCCTATGACCCAGCAAGAGCACTGCTAGGAATCTACCCAAGGCATACAGGAGTGCTGATGCATAGTGGCACTTGTACCACAATGTTTATAGCAGCACTTTCAACAATAGCCAAATTATGGAAAGAGCCTAAATGTCCATAAACCGATGAATGGATAAAGAAGATGTGGTTTATATACACAATGGAATACTACTTGGCAATAAGAAAGAATGAAATATGGCCTTTTGTTGCAACATGGGTGGAACTGGAGAGTGTTATGCTATGTGAAATAAGTCCTACAGAGAAAGACAGATACCATATGTTTTCCCTCTTATGTGGATCCTGAGAAACTTAACAGAAGACCGGAGGGGGGGGGGGAGGGGAAAAAAAAAGTTAGAGAGGGAGAGAGCCAGACCATAAGAGACTCTTAAAAACTGAGAATAAATTGTGGGTTGATGGGGGGGGGTGGGAGGGAGGTGTGGGTGGGTGATGGGCATTGAGGAGGGCACCTGTTGGAATGAGCACTGGGTATTATATGGAAACCAATTTGACAATAAATTTCATATTAAAAAATAAAAATAAAAAAATAAAATATGTTTCAAATGACAAAATTGTAGAGACAGAGAACAGATTAGTGCTTGCCGTCAGTTGGGGGATGCATGGTAAACGGATGTGTTTATAAAAAGGATCCTCATGATACAATTGTTCTGTATCTTGATGTGGTGGTAATTATAAATCTACAACAATGTACACATAATAAATCTACATAGGACTAAATATACACAGACACACACACACACACACACACACACACACACGTGCATGTAAAACTGGAGAAATCAAAATAAGGTTGGAGGATGTCAATTTCCAGGTAGTGATATTTATCCAAGATGTAATTATCCAAGATGTTACTACTGGGTAAGACTCCACAAGAGTATAGGCGTTTGATCACTCCATATTATTTCTTGCAAGTGCATGTGAATCTATGATTATCTCAAAATAAAAATATATGTGATTTAAACACATGAAAATGACTCTACAACAACTAGTCCCTGCCCTACCCCTGCACCCTCTCCTCTACCCCATGCAACCCTACTGGGGGAAAACCTGGTTACTGCTGAGCGCTCTTCCTCTGTATTCCCAGGAATTAGTCTGAATTAAGAAATTTACCCCTAATTTTCTGTGTCCTGGAGACATTAGTAATTCCACTTAGTGCTTTTATTTACATTTCTCCACAACATTCAGGAAAGTGCCTTCTGGAAAGAGCATGCTGAAGAGATAACAGAAGCTCCAGTATTTGTAGTTCATGGAAACAGTGAGGGTAATGGAACCAAAGAGGAAAAATGTGCATGACCAAACTATAAAATTAGATCCTTTTAGCATTTTATAAATACAGAATTTGAAGCTTGAATATTATCCCCAAACAAGACTGACTCAATTGTCCAACTTTCCAAAGAGGATTTGGAGGACTGCTATCTTTTTATTCTGACCCTCTGTAAAACTAACACATCCACATTATTTAAAAAACAACAACAAACTATAAAACTCACCTATAATGCTGCCACTCAAATATAGACACCAATTTCACTTCTCTCACTCTTCTTAATCAGGACACTTGATTATAAGTGGCAGTCATTGAGACCTGCCACACTTCAGATACAACCAGAAATAGAGGCTCAAATGATCTGCTTAGGACTGATTCTCAGGCTTTCCAGCCCTTGGCTCTGTTTGCTTTTGTTTTGGTTCCATTCTCAGGCAGGTTTTTCCCTCTTGGTGGCAAAAATGGCAGCCAGGGTCCAGGGTTCTGTCTCATATTTAGTCCATCCTAGATGGAAAAAGAACTTCTTCCTTACAGTCCCCAGAATGGATCTAATTAACTTGACTGGGAAAAGAAAGGATCTAATTAACTTGACTGGGCAAAGGGGCTATTTCTGACCTAATCACTAACCATATAGTTAGATTGTCTTCATTTGCCGGGTCTGGGTCATGAACATGAAATCAGGGCAGGTGATGAGGCTATAGGATCGGAGCTCTTTTACCAATATAGTTTATAATGTTACGTTTTAGTGATCACTAACTCACCTATAAATAAATTCTGTTTTCTCTTCTTTTGCCCTGATTTCATTGTGGTAAGGATAGCATCTTAAACACAAAGAAAAGATGCACATAAATATAAGACGAGTATTGTCAAGCTGATATCCACTTAGGACAACAAATCATTATAGTTGGGGGGATAAGATAACTTTTCATATGCTGAGACTAAGAATCAGAATTGGCTATTAGTTTTTGTTTTCAATATATGAAATTTATTGTCAAATTGGTTTCCATACAACACCCAGTGCTCATCCCAAAAGGTGCCCTCCTCAATACCCATCACCCACCCTCCCCTCCCTCCCACCCCCCATCAACCCTCAGTTTGTTCTCAGTTTTTAAGAGTCTCTTATGCTTTGGCTCTCAAGAGTACATAAGACATTAACAAAAAAGAGATCGAAGCAGACAATAAAATAAGAGACTATCACTGTACATCTCAACAATTTACAAACTTTGAGTCATGATTTATTTGGGGGCCACACAAGTTAGAGAATCATGACAAATTTAAGGAAAGGAAACAGGGTGCCTGGGTGGCTCAGTCGGTTATGCTTCCAACTCTTGATTTCTACTCAGGTCATGATCTCATGGTTTGTGAGTTGGAGCCCCAATTTGAGCTCTGCACTGACTGTGTGGAGCCTGCTTGGGATTCTCTCTTCTCTCTCTGCTCCTCCTTCGCTTGTGCTTGCCCTCTCCCCTCCTCCCAAAACAAATAAGCATTAAAAAAAAAAGAAGGAAAAAAAAGGAAATAGAGTAGAAAATATGAAAGTGCAGCACATATGGTGAAATTAAGAATAGTTTCATAAAACTTTGGTTACAATTTATGTGTGGGCACGGACATACATGGACATGCTCTGGGTCACAAGGTAAAATATATTTTACCACAGATGGAATTAAGTGAAATCACTATTGTCATTGGTATAATTGTAGCTAGTATCTAAAACATTAAAGAGGAAAGTCCACTTGACATAGTCTGTACTGAGTATGAGTCACCACAGAAGGAACACCTCCTCAACATTCAAGTCCCACAAAGCCTGACAGGGTCAATGACTTGCATTGTGCTGGAATCATCTGGTTTAGATTTACCGACAATTCTAACCAGATTTGGAATGAATCTCACAGATCTACATGTGTTTTCCTTGCCAGCTTGCTAAATGTCCTTGGTAAACGTTGGAGTTTCCAAGGAACATTGGTCAAGGTATGTCACCTTACCTTTAAAATAAGCACAATTTTTATTCCTCTACTAGGAGTAGTGTCAACATAACTGAACATGCAAGCAAACTTTAAACTGGCTGAAATGCCTTCATTAAATGCTTTACACATTATCTAATATCCAATTATATGCTCTCTCTGATCATTTCTTGCAGTGACTTGTGGAATTTATGTTCATGCACAGAAATGGTGTAGAGTTCTAGCAGAGCCGGAGTGGTCTGAATTGTCTAAAAGGCCCGAGTGGTCTGAACTGTCTAAAAAGACTTCCTGTCTACCTAATCAGAATAGTGCCAGCTCCTTAGGAGTCCCCTCATAATCATCATTTCCCTCTCCCATTCTAAAAAGAAATACCTATATTTTTCAATCTGTTGCAAACTTATATATACACAAGCTCATTACCCCATCTCATCACTGGATTCCCACTGCCTCCCCTTCCCCATACAGAAATTCTGCAGCTGCCTCTCTCATATTTCTTCATAATCCCAGTAACTCAGTGGAGAATCCGATCTGCCTTTCTTCAATCTCCGGCAGCCTTCACAATACCTTTCAGATAATAAATAAAGTTGAAATGGGCCAACGTTCCTTTCCACCATAGGCCCAAGGACAATGATTTTGAAATCTTTATCCCCAGGCTTTCAAAGGCCGGGCCTGTAAAGCCAAATATTCACAAGATGTTCTCCATTTTGACATCCTTCAGACTCAGCAAGTCTGAACTCGAACTCTTTCTGTCCCCCAGAACAGCTGTTTTCTCCTACAGACTTTCCTGTGTCTGATAGGACCCACTGTTCTCCCAAGATTCTTTGGTATAGATACTTATACTCCAATCTTCATCATCTTGGATTCCTTCTTTCAATTAGAGGAGCTCATTGGGGAGAGCAAGTGGTTTCATAATTTTCCATTATTTTTAAAAATTTTTTCTAATGCTTACTTATTTTTGAGAGAGCGAGAGAGAATGCGAGAGAGCATGTGTGGGGGAGGGGCAGAGAGAGAGGGAGACACAGAATTCGAAGCAGGCTCCAGGCTCTGAGCTGTCAGCACAGAGCCTGACACGGGGCTTGAACCCAGGGATCTGAGATCATGACCTGAGCCGAAGTCAGACGCCCAACCGACTGAGCCACCCAGGAGACCCTTCTGTTATTTTTTAAAACAAAGCCAATCCTCCTTCTCACTCTCCTATCATTATTACTTGTGTGTGACTATATTATTTCATTTCATATTTAAGTACCTTCTACAGCCCTGAATGTTTGGGGCTACTAGATAAAACTAAAGAAGACCGATTTCCTCATCAACTAAGACTGTTTGTTGCTACCTGGAAGGCTATGTCAGGAAAGACCGGTGGTCACAACCAGGGCCTGTAGTCAGTTAGTGAGGTTTGCTGTGGGCTTGAGAAGGACAGATGGTGACTTATATGTCATCCTGAGTTGAAGCTGGAATCAATCAAGGACAACCTTAAGTCAACAGTCAATTGGGCATCTGCACGGTATTGGAATGGTGGGTAATTAAGGCTTTTTGCATAAAAGTAGCTATTTTGCCATTCTGTCTCAATAATGAAATTCCAGGATGAGCAATTTATAAAGACTTTTTGAGGGCTTCCACTGCTGAAAAAAATTGTGGAAAACTCTCATTATTAAAATATTACAACTATTGCCCTTATTCTGGAAAAGGTAATGGATTTAAGTTATTATCAGCAAATATCTCAGGAGACATAAATCTATCAGATTGCTCTTCAAGCTTGAGTGTGAACGACAAAAATGATCCTGTGTATTGAAATATCAGAAATAATCAGTAGGAAGAAAAAGTGCGAGCCAGGAGGATACCACTAGGAGTGGGCACAGAGAAATGAAAGAGAGATCGAACGGCCATAAGGATGTGTTTCTGCCTAAAACTGACTGTCCTCCCACCCACCAAAACAACAAACAAAAGGCCTTTTTAAAAGAGTAACAAAAAGTAAAGGGAAAAAGGAAAGTAAACTAAACAAATAAAAAAATATGAAGGTAAAACCAACCCTGGTAAGACTCACTCCGCAAAGGCTCTAGCTCTATCTGCTGATAGGGCAGCAGCAGGTACATCCAAGGAGCACAGACTTCTTGAATCCTATTCAAGGTAGAAATGGTTTTGCACCTGCTAAATGGAAAAAGGGATTTAGTCCTGTTAGACTGTGGTGGTGATGGCTACAATAGCGATAAATATAATGGTAAGCACTCCTGTGTGTTCCATGTCTCAACACCGTGCCGAACTGCATGCACGGGATTGTGGTCTGTGAGGTATCGCTTTTCTAACTCTGATGTACAGCTGGACTTCAGGAGTTGGCTGAGTCCCACAGTGAGTAAATGACAAAGGCAGAATTTGAACCCAAGTCTGTGTGAGGCTAAAGCTCATTTCCTCCTTCCTCCCTTCCCATGACCCCTTCCAGCTGCTTATGGAGTCTTAGGTAACTGTCCACATCAATTCCGGGGCTCAGACAAGATGATGTGTACATGCAGAAAACAAGAGAGGGGGGCTAAAGCTCCACGGCATGAAATGTGGTTTTCCCATTGTTTATGCTTAAATGAGACCCTCTGGACTAAAAGGCTCTCATTTCCGCACTTTGTGTGGATATATAAATTGTTCCAAAATGGGATTCACGCGACATGTACACAGCAACATTAACCCTGAATCTCTCAGTGGGAAAAATCCTGTAAACTGATGCTAATATTCATGTTGGCACAGGCTAATATGGACAAACCAAAGAAAATGCTTTCTGTTTTGTGTACCTTGTATAAACAGATGTTTGAAACTTTACTTTGCCTACGTTTACCAAGGATATAAATGGACCTAATTAAACTGAAATTCCATGGAAAGCTTTCCAAAGCCCCTAGTTTACTCATCGAGTATAAACACCATAAATGAGTAAAATACAGTGGATTAAACAATTTAAATATAGAATCGAGGTTCCTTAAATTCAAGAAATACAGTATTCCAGCTGCACTGAGAGACCTAAAGTGACTAAAGTTTTTTTTTTATATATATATACATATACTGGAAAAGCAAATAATATAGAAAAGTACATGGTATAAAAAAACCCAAGAATTAACTAATATTAACATTCAGCCATATGTACTCCTAAAATTGTTTTTCATAAAGAGAGAATAAAACGTTACAGAAAAAGCTGGAGGATTTTATACCCCTCCCCTCGCCCATATCCCCCTCTCCTTCCCTCTCTCCTGAGAGACGGCTTCTCTTTGGAATTTGGTGGGCATCCTTCTAATCCGTGTTTGTATAGATTACTAGGTAGCCAGAAACCAAATATTATATTACTGTTTCTGATTTTAAATTTTACAAAACTGGTCTATTATATGTGGCACATTCTGTTATTTGCCTTTTTTTTTTTTTTTTGCTAAGTGTGGCATCCATCCAGCTTAATACATAAAAATCTTTTATGTTAACTGCCATATCATATCCCATTTTTTAATGACATCAGAGTTTCTTACTCCCTTATCAATGATGTTTAGTGCTTCCCCCTCCCCTATTTTTTTCTATTATGAACATGGCTTCTTGTGTACATGTACCTGTGCTTTTCCAGGGTACATACCTGGTTGTGAGATTGCTGGCTTGTAGGCGTTTGCATTTTCAACTCTGCTAGATAATTGCCAAATTGCTCTCCAAAATGATTGTGCCATTTTACACTCCCACCAGCAGTGCACCAGGGTTCCTGTTTCTAACAGACTTACTAACACTTCAAGTTGTCTGATTTTTGAATTTCAGAGTCCTGATTTTAATTTCTTATTTTTGCCAGCCTTTAGGTTGTGTACAGCGTATATCATAGTAGCACCGGGCAGGCATTTTTATTATTATTAACAACAAACACAACATATGTAATGCTGATACCTTGAAGCCATTTGTAGCCAATATATATTAAATGCATTTGGTTATGACAGAATAAAACAAGTATTTCTTTTCATAGAGCTTTACTGAATCAAGCAATCACTAGGCAATATGCACAGGCTTGGAAAGTATAATTGTTGTTTTATGTTAGTTTCCTTTGCTTGCAACATCCGCCGCTTATTTTTTTTTTATCAGCATTTGGCACTGCACTGACAATGACTTGTTCTCTCTTATTTGTATTCAGACAATCTTTGCTTGGTACAGAGGCATAGCAGCTGTTTAACCTAACCATCCCTGAGAGACTGTATTAATGTTATAGTCATTACTACATACATAGTCTTGCAAAACTTTCTGATATAAAGATACAATGTCAGGCTCAAGAAGAGAGAAAGAAAGAAAGAAAGAAAGAAAGAAAGAAAGAAAGAAAGAAAGAAAGAAAGAAAGAAAGAAAGAAAGAAAGAAAGAAAGAAAGAAAGAAAGAAAGAAAGAAAGAAAGAAAGAAAGAAAGAAAGAAAGAAAGAAAGAAAGAAAGAAAGAAAGAAAGAAAGAAAGAGTGAACGGGTGAGATAGCAAAAGGGATGTTACAAAATAGACTCTCCCTCTTTACACCTAGCGTTTGAAGTCAATATTTTCCATTACATCTGGTTGTGATGATGAAATATATAACATCTCAGCTGATAATATCTGCGTGGCTGATCCATAAAAATGTACTTCTGTGGTTTGATATTGATCTACTTTTCTTTCACCTTTAGACATATGAATGGGATTACAAGTTCATAAAGAGGGAAAGACACCCAACTACACAGTGTTTAAGCATGTCATTCAAAAGACAAATGCAACACTTAGAAGCTGAAGAAAGGAAAAATAAATATCATGACTTCCCCTGCCCCTACTTTTATCCTCTTTGTGGGAGTAAGAATAATGGTAGGCCAAAAAAAAAAAAAAAAAAAAAGAGTATGAACAACAGAATTTTAGAGATTCAGAGGTTATTGGAGAACATCCAGTCTAATGCTTTCATTTTGCAGCTGGAAAATCTGAGGCATTAAAATAACTTTCTAAGGCACACTTTGCACTTCATTACTCTGACTCTTCTTGTTTTCTCCATGAAAAGGAAGAAGTCCCTTCTCCTTTCATAACGAAATGTCTGAGCTTGGGTGGCTTCCATTACCTGATCACTGGAGCCTCACACTCAAACCCACCACAATACATGAGTAATTTTCCTCTGAAGTAGCATTAATGACCGAGGAAAGTGACCACTTACTGGGAGAAGTTTTCGATTTTATTTTGAAAACCCACATGAATTTTGCACTTCATAGCATGATACAACTGTTCTTGTTTTAATTTAAAAACACCCCAAATCTTTGAGTAAAACTGGTTCTCTAGGAAGAATGCCCAGGTCTGGCCCTTTCTTTCATTTAGCAAATATTTATTGAGAACAATTTATCTGTTGAGAAAACAAGAGAAGTCACTGCTCCTCTTGGCATGCGCCATAAAATCACAAAGCACATAATTAGAAATAATTACACAAAGAAGTGGCGGGTGCTGTGTCTAGAAGGGAGAATCAAATCAGCCTGGGGTGGTTAGGAAAAGTGATGGTTAAGGTAAACATTGAGTAAGAGGCAGCTTTGAATACTGTGTGGCTTATGTTCATTAGGTTAAGAAAAACAGCATTTAATTTTTCACCTTGGTCTTTGCTAAAAGGTAAGTAATAACGTTTTTCTAATGCATTGGGCTTTGGTTTTTTTCTGCATAGAATTTTAATTCAAATAAAATTTATATGGTTTAAATTACTTATTGTTTTGGGGTTTTGGTATGTTTTCCTCCCCATTGGCATATTAGTTGCTTAAATGTGAGCTCGAAAATCTTGGGGTATGCAAATGCTGAGGGTGATCCTGGATTTTAAGGTGGGGAGGGAAATAACCCAGAAGAAAGAATTACATGGATGCCCTTGACAAATTGAACTTCATTGCTTAAGCAACAAACTGAATCTCTGCTATACTGACCACTGTTTTCAATTCCACAATGTTCTTTAAAATCCAGACTCTGCCCTGCTTCTTCAATCTCAGTAAAACACGAATGATACAATGGAGCTAACTAGTAATTAATTTTCTTAGGTATATATTTTGTTGGGCTCTTTTGTCATGTTCTTTCACATAAAGAGATGAAGCTTTCAGCTGATGGTGAAGACTGTTTGCTAAAGGTCCTAGATTTTCATTATTTTAGAAAATGAGTTAAGAATGATGAATAAACATGGATGACAATTAGCTGATTCTGTGTTGGGTCCTCTCATGGAACCAGATGGTTTAATGATGCATGTAAATAGATCATTTATTTCATTTGAAAATATGAAAGTTGAATAAAGAATTAGGCGTTTTTTACTAAGGTGCATTTACCAATGGGCTCTAATTCATTTATTTTTATATATTTTTTGTTTATTTAAAAAAATTTTTTTAATGTTTATTTATTTTTGAGAGAGAGACAGAGCACGAGCGGGGGAGGAGCAGAGAGAGAGGGAGACACAGAATCTGAAACAGGCTCCAGGCTCTGAACTGTCAGCACAGAGCCCGACACGGGGCTCAAACCCACAAACCGTGAGATCATGACCTGAGCCGAAGTCAGATGTTCAACAGAGCCACACAGGTGCCCCAATGGGTTCTAATTTAATATAGAGTGAAATTAAGGGACTTAAATTATTTTGGTCAGCTGGCGATGCAGCTTAGAATCTAGCTCCTGGGGACTGAATGTTTGTGTCCCTACTCAAACTCATATGTTGAAGCTCTAACTTCCACTGTGATGGTATTTGAGGTAGGGCTTTTGGGAGGTAACTAGGTTTAGATAAACTCAAGAGCATAGGGCTCTCATGGAATTAGCTTTCTTATAAGAAGAGGAAGAGACCAGAGGGCCCTCTCTCTTTCTCTCTCAATTTCTCTCTGACAATTAAAGACACAGTAAGAAGATAGTCATCTGCAAGCCAAGAAGAGGGCCCTTATCAGGAAAAAATCTGTTAGCATCTTGATCTAGAATTTCCCAGCAGCCAGAATTGTGAGAAAATAAATTTCTGTTGTTTTTAAGTCACTCGGCCTATGGCATTTTGTTATAGTAACTTAAGCTAAGACACTAACTTACTTATTTTTTCTTGTCTTTTAAAAATCAAATTTAAAATAATAATTATAAGTAGCAACTATTGATTTTATTTGCTTTTCTGAAAATATTTGCACCTATAACTGGGAAAAACAGCATCCCATTGTATGTCATAGCATTACTTCTTGTTTTATGGAAAGTTATGGATTGATTTTACTATTGAAAATGACAGATTTCTGCCCCATTGAACATTAAACACTGTTTCCTTCTTTTCATGCTAACATACTTCAATGTTTTGCATGTTTATTATGGTAAATAGCCATAATATTGGTAGAGAGATTTTAGCCAGGTAACCAAAAGGTTTACCAAACCATGTTCTTCAACAATGGGTATGACATGATGCCATGCCAATGTATTCATTACAACATTGTATTTTGTATCACAAACAGAGAAAAGTATTAGAATTCCTTATAAACGATTATCTGAAAAATATCCTCCTGAAACCTGACAGTCAGAATAGCACAGATAAAAGAAGCATTTCCATATAAATTACTGTGATAAAGATGAAAATTAAAATATTTCTGTAATCTCAGATTAATAATTAGCATCTTAGCTTTAAACTACTTATGCAGAATACCCTGGTAAAAACAATAAATATTAAAGGAATGATAAAAGGAGAGGAGGCATTATACATTTGCCTCCTGCACCAGCAAAACACGATGCCCTGTACCTAGCTACCTTACAACATTGTATTTTGTAATTCTTTTCTGAAAAAGTATCATGTGATTGACTCTAACTGGAAGTTTCCTAGCTGAAGAGGAAACTGGGAAATGTAGCTTTTGAATTCTACCTTGTAATGAAGGGATTCAAATATGTAGAAATATCAAAACATAGTAAAGGTGTCCAAAAATTTTGAGTAACCCCTAATGACTAATGTCTTTTTTGATAAAGATACTGGGAATTGAGTACCCTCACATAATGCTGGCAGGAGTATCAACTGGGGAAGGATTTTTGAAAAGCAAAGAATTTTGTTAATTTATTTTTAATTTATTTACTTTGAGTGAGAGAAAAGAGATCATGAGCGGGGAGGGGCAGAGGGAGAGGGAGAGAGAGAATCTCAAGCAGGCTCCACACTGTCAGCACAGAGCCTGATGCAAGGCTCCATCTCACCAACTGTGAGATCACAACCTCAGCCTAAGAGTCGGACGTTTAACTGACTGAACCACCCAGGAGCCCCGAAAAGCACGGATAACTTCAAATGCACATCCACTATGACCAACTCTTTCACTTCTAGGCAACTGTCTGCAAAACCAATCACATTTGTACCAAAAATATGTATAGAAATGTTTGCTTAGGCATTGTTTGTAACATTAGTAACAGTCAACGTTATTCAAAGGCTTACTATACGCCAGTCATTGCTCTAAGTTATTTATAGGTTCTACCTACTTAAACCATACTCAAACCCATAAGGTACGTAAAATTATTGTTCCTATTTTTAAGGCCCAGAGAGGTTAAGTAACATGCCTAAGGTCACTTACTTAATAAGCAGGAGGAAATATCCTAAATGTTCATCAATATGGTTCATCCAAACTAGGGAACTATGATGCCATAGTTTAAAAGAATAAGGTAAAAGCATTTATACTGATATGAATAGGTCTCTAAGACATAATTACAGGGGAAAAAACAGTATGATCTCATCTCTATAAGATAAATGTGTGCACACACATACATACGCAGGTAAATGTGTGTAGAGGAATAAGGAAAGATGTGTTCTAAACTTCTGACAGTAATTAGTTACCTACCAGGATAGAGGAGATTAATCATATTTTGTTCTCTGTGTTTCTGAATCAAAATTTTATATGAAAATGCATTCTTATACTTCACGTATAGTAAAAATTTTGAGAACACATTTTAATGTTTGAATTCTTATAAGGAAAAGTTCTCAGTTGAAAGCCTGGAAACTTACAAAAAGTTCAGGAAGTCAATTTGAGAGAAAAATCTAGAAATTTGGAGATTTAAGTATTCCTGCCTCAAGGTTATTCATCATTCACACCTATGCTGGGTATCAATGTTTTTTTTTTTTTAATTTTATTTTTAGTTTAGTTTTTTGAATTATGATACATGACTTGGAAATTTCTCTAATGTTTGTAAGGAGAAATATTCACCCAAGTACTAATTTCTTTGCTCCTAAAGCAAGTTTCTACAATGGAATGTCCCTTCTCTTCAAGCTAGCCAGAACTGGTTCCATTGTGAGTTAACTCCAACAGAGCAGCTCTCTACAACTTCTGCTTTTGGGTTAACTGGGAAAAGAATCAGCTAGTATGCTGCCATAGTCCAGCCTGATCCTGTAACTACTAACGTTCTAAACTGTAGCCTTGCCTTGGCTGAGAACTGCCCATACTGCCATGTAACATAGATGACCAGACATGATGGCCTTGAGAGGTGGCTGATGACACATAGGATCACCCTAATCCACCAGAACTACAGTGTCGGTGAGGAGTGGGACCAGATTCTCACTTAGGCCTTTCCATCATCATCTATTTTCACCACCAAGCCAATGAATACGCAAGGATCCCCTAGGGAGTTTGATATAAAACAGATTCCTGGACACCATTCCCTAGAGATCCTGAATCAGTGCATCTGAGGTGGAGCCCAGGATTCTGCATGATTAATAGGCTTCTCTAATATTGTAGGTAGAATAATGCTTCCTCACCAATAAGAAAGAGGTCCATATATTAGTCTTTGGGATTTGTGAATATATGAACTTACAAGGCAAAAGGACTTAGCAGATGTGTAAATTAAGGATTTTGAGATGAGGAGATTATTTTGGAGACTGTCTAGATGGGTCTGATGTAATCACAGGGTCCTTAAATGTGAAAGGGGAAGCAGAAAAGTCAGGGTAAAAGTGACAGAATAGAACAAAGACTCCACCAGCCATTGCTGGCTTTGAAGTTGGAAGGGGCCCACAATCCAAGGAATGCAGACAGCCACCAGGAGCTGGAAAAGACAAGAAAACAAATTGTCCCCTAAAGCCTCCAAAAGGAACACAAGACTGCTGACACATTGATTAGCTCAGTGAGACTCATTTAAGACTTCTGACCTATAGAACCATAAGATAATAAATGTATGTTGTTTCAAGCCATTCAATTTGTGGTAATTTTGTTACTGCAGCAATAGAAGACCAATACACATAAAGTTATGGTAAAAGTCCTTTGTCCTCTTTCCTCTCTATACTCTTTCTCATTGTAATGCCTTCCAATCTCATGGCTATAAGTATCATCTTTATGCCAAAGATCCCTAAATTTAAACTCTGCAAAACTTCCCTCCCGAATTCTAGACTCACATATCTAACGGCCTTCTCTACATCTCCAACTGTAAATTAATACACATCTCAAGCTTGACCTGTCCCAAACTAAACTACTAATGTACTCTTTCCCTCCCTCCAAAATCTTCTCTACTCACAGACTTCCCATCTTACTGAGGGTATCTCAGTTCCCCTCTTTCAGGACAAAACTGTGGAAGTCATGCTTCATGCTTCATATCCTATGTTTAATCCATCACAATCCATGGAGTATCAGTCGGTACTGATAGGATTTCCAAACACTCCTACGAGTCCAATCATCTTTCATCATGTATCTATTGCCCTGGCTTGATCGTCAACTGGATTACTACATCACTGCAACAGCATCTTCACTGGTCTCCTGATTTCATCTTGCCCTTCATATTCTATTCTCAACTCAGAAATCAGAGCCATACACTAAAACACATCAGATCTCTCAACTCTTTGCTCAGAATCCACATTAGCTCCCTATTAATCCACAAATCTACAAGTCCTAAACAGTCCACCCTTCCTGCCATTACCTCCCTGACATCATCTCCTTCTGCTCCCACCTTGCTCTCTGTCTCAGGCACACTCCTCCTGCCTTAGGACTGTCCCCTTTTGGCAGAATGCTCTTCCTGCAGACACCTGTATCTCTGTCATTTCCTGTGTCCAAACACAACCTTCTCAATAAAGCCCATCCCAGTGAATGGGTCTGAAAACTGGTCTTCACTCCATGCCCCTGACACTGTTAATCTCCTTTTACAGATCCATTTCTAATAAACACTATTGTTTGCTTATTCATTGTGTCTACTCTTTATTGTTTAACACTCCCCACTAGAATGTAGGCCCCATTAGGGCAGGAGTGTGATTCATTAATGTATCTCATGCTCTTATATTAGTACCTATAAAGGACTAAATAATTGTAAAATTTGTTGAGTTAGGACCACAGATCACTTTTTGAGAAACAGAATTAAGCATCTCTTGCAAGATGTATTTATCACATCATCATGGTGTCATTAGAATAAAATTCATATAAACTTGTATTAGTGAGTGTCAGAATTATGTTCTTTTACTAATTTGAGACTTAGGGATTGCAAAATGTCTGCCTCCTGTACCAGATATTCTTTCCTGCTAAAAGGTCACTTACTTTTGATGGTTTAATGAAGCATTTTAATATGTGGCCCACACAGAACTCTGTCAGGAATGTCATCAGAACATTTTGTCCCTTGAATCTTGAAACGAAGTTGTGGATACAGGGAATAAGTTGGGCTTTATTTTTACATTTTTTTGGAAAAACTATAAAAGTCTAGAGTTTTATATGTTTTGTACTTCTGCCTACTGAAAGGAACCAAATAGCAAATAATTACTGATCACACAATATTTCTAGCCTAATGCCTAAAGTTTAAGAAAAATATCCAATTGAGGGACACTTCCAAGAAAACAGTTTCATGCATTTTGGAGGTCAGACATGTTGTGTTCCAAATATGTAACTGAATTTGTATCTCAATCAATAAAATAACCCAATCATTAAAATTTTCCACTTGGTTTTGCTAAATAACCTAGCTTGGTTTGCTCTGAATAAGTAAACTAGCGATATAAAAACAAAATCTACTTTTTCCCTTGTTCTATAGATCTGATTCCTCCTGCAATGTTTTAAAAAGTGGCAATTGCTGAATACTAGGAATATTCCTCAGAAAGGGTGATTGCACCTTGGCTACCTTGCATTTGAACTTTGCAAAACTACTACTGAGCCATATAGTTATTGTGGTCTGTCTTGCCTCAGCTTCACACATTCCCTTCCTCTTCTTTTTATCTTTTGAGTCTGAGCTCAAGATCCAATCTCCTGTACCTTTATCCACTTAATCCCAAAGCTTCCTTCCCCTCCCTTGTGAAATCATCCCAACCCCTACCACTGTATGTTATAATCCTATGCTGCAATCATCTGTTTCCTTTGTAGTTCCCTACTAGCCGATGTCTTTCCTCTTTCTGTCCTTGTTTCTACCAGGGTGTATGGCACATAGTTCTAAGTGGGCACGTGGCAGTGAATTCTTTGATTGATCAATGGATGATAGATAGAAGGCGCCTTTGGAGATTGGGCCATATGCAGGCAAAGAAATTTTATAGAACCTGATACCTGGGCGTTAGGTAAGAGAGAACGGCTCTGATCTCTGTATGACTTTATAAAAAAACCATCACCTTTTCCCCCTTCTGGTCCATCCTGAAGCAAGAAATGAGAGGAAAAATTAGTCTCAATGAGATATTTATTAACATAATAATTCCTTTTATACACGGAGTAACAAAAGCTCAAAGAAATTACAGAGTTTTTCTAGTTATACACATCTATCAAATCATTGGAAAAGGGAGAATAAGACAAGTTTTGGCCTAACACTTCATGCAGATCATTCTGCCCAGGATAGCATTATTATGAGAAAAATGTACCCAGAGAGGGAGATACCCCCTCTAATACCCCCACTAACACCTCCAGTTCAGCCACCTTTGTAGTATAAGGGAAGCACTGTATCTACATCATTTCACTTCACTCTATTTATCCCCTGTAGGGCACTGATGATCAGAGAAGAAAAGCAATGTGCCTTGGGTCATACAGATACCCAGTGGTAGACTTAGAATTTGGCTTCAGGGTTTTATGACTCCAACATAGGAGCCTTCCATAATAACATGCTGCTTTCAATAAAAAAGAAAAAAATTCAAAGTCTTGGCTGCAAAAGAGCATGATTTGAATCACCAGACATTAATAGAACATAAGTTTTTCACTAAGTATGAAAAACAAGAGGTATGATTATGATTGTATTAGAAGACTCGGGATATGGTGAGTACAAATACCTTGGTTAATTGGCTCCAGCCTATCCATAGAAGGGCTTCCTGGATTGAGAGGAAATGTCTCTATCAGCTCAGAAGAGAACTAGTTGACTCTGACTTCCTTCACAAGCCCTTCACCATTCTTCAGCAATGGTATGAAAAAAGAGAACCACCTGTAAGACCAATGATGTAACTTTCACTAACTGAGCCATTACTGTATGTCTGGCACCCAGTGCTTCACAGCCAGCACCTCACTTGATCTCCCGACAACACTATGAAGTCAGTATCTCCATTTTGAATGAAGAAACCGTAAGTTCATCTGCCTAACCTTACACAGATAGTAAAAATCAGCTCCTCGGTTTGACTCAACCTTACCTGCCCTGAAGTGCATTCCTTAAACCACTACACTTTATTGCCTCTACCTTGAAGTAGGCAGTTAAGTACAAACAACTACAAATGAGTGACCCTTTGAGATGCTGGTATATTTAAACTAGTGTCTATTAATCTTTATATATTGCCTCTTTCTCTATTTTTTTTTTCAGAGAAAAGCTTTAGAAAGGGCCGTAGGTTGTATGGAATGTACAGTGGACTTGGTTTTTGCAAACTGTGGCAAAAAGTAAAAAGTCTTAGCCTCAGCATGTATCTCTCCTGCAGATGAGAACTGCTCCTCTAGGAGAGGCCATCTTTCAAGGACAGAAACACTTAAAATAAATCAATTCCCAAAGGACAACAATTGGTTTAAGGTTTACACAAGAAACAATGGGCCATTTCCCCCTGGTGTCCCAGAATTAATTATTACCTACCTCCCTGGGAACTCAGTGATTTCTCTGGGATGGCCTGGCTTGATTGAATAAACTGATGAGTTTAGTCCCTAATCCCAATGGATAGCATCCATCAGTCTCTCTTTTCAACTCAACCAGAATTTGCTGAGCACATACTATGTGTCAGGTGCTGGACTGCGTGCTTAAGACAAAGGAAAAGAAAGCAACTGAATCCCTTGAATCATGCTCTCCTGAAACTTAGAGTCAAATGAGGGATTCCATATTTATCCAAGAATCACACTAAAAGACACACATTAACAAATGGTAACGCATGGGGCGCCTGGGTGGCGCAGTCGGTTAAGCGTCCGACTTCAGCCAGGTCACGATCTCGCGGTCCGTGAGTTCGAGCCCCGCGTCAGGCTCTGGGCTGATGGCTCGGAGCCTGGAGCCTGTTTCCGATTCTGTGTCTCCCTCTCTCTCTGCCCCTCCCCTGTTCTTGCTCTGTCTCTCTCTGTCCCAAAAATAAATAAACGTTGAAAAAAAAATTAAAAAAAAAAAAAACAAATGGTAATGCAAAGCTTTAAAGGCAAGGATTCAAGTGACGGGAAACCATGAAGGAATGCAAATGGGCCTAGAATGGGATTGGGGAATGTTTCACTAAAGAAGTGAAGGCTGAGCTGAGATCTGATTGTGGTAGAAGTAAGATACTCCATGCAAGAAGGATGGCATGTGCAAAAGCCATAAGGCAGGAGGCAACAAGACACACGTAAGGAACATGTAACCTGAAATGAAGGGAAATCAGGCTACCTAGGTGGGCCTTGCAGCCCTACTTAAGGACCTTTGCCATGGCTCCCAAAGCCCTACATAAGCCTTGATTTAATACAGAGTGTGGGGAGGGATAGCATGCACATACCCCTATTTTGAGGTCCTCTAGAACCTCATGTCTAAGATGATGGCTATCTCTGAGTTTTAGGCTGGCCCAGGAAGGGGACCCTAGGAGAAGCTCTTTTTCCCATTTGACTTAGCTCTTCCCTTCTTTTTTTTAATCTTTTGGGGGCCTAAAGGCAGAGATTTTTTTTAAATCACATTTATCAAAGCACCTGGGATTCCAGAAATAAGATAAGAAAACAATATTAAAAAAAAAAAAACCTTATGCTAACTAGAGCTTTATTAGATTGTGACTAGGTACTGTGCTGAGCATTTTACATGAATTATCTTATTGAATTTGCTCAGCAAACTGGTAATATAGGAATCCTCAAGGCAATGTAGGCTGAGGATTCAGAAAGCTGGAACTTTGACTAGTGGAAAGCAACACAAGCAAATTTACATTGTGGAGGTCTGAGAAGAGCCTTTAAAATGTTTGACCAGTTTCTGCAGGAATACTGAGCAGTGGTTGGCTGTCATTGTTAATTATGCATGTGGAAAGGGCTTTCTGAAGCCATTAGGAACATCCACCCACAGACCTTTCTCTTTTTGATGTCAGGGACAGATTCTGTCCTACTCAAGGTGAGTGAGCAGGCTGTGCATCAGGGATAATCATAATGCTCAGCATTTGTACAGAACAGGTTGTTTCCAAATGGTTTTGCATTCAATGGTGAGGTCACCTTCAGGGCCTTCCTCTCCTGGGCAGCATGCCTCCCTACCATTAGTCAGACCTCTTGATTCAAAGATAGAAAACCAGCTCGAACTGACCGTAGGAGAAAGGAAAATGATTGGCTTACATAACTCAAAAGCTTGGGGGAGTCAGGTTCCAGGCTCAACCTGTTCCCAGCTCATTCCCCAGTCTCATTCATATCGCTCCTCTCTCCATGTTCTCTCTGAAGTGAATGCCTCCCTGGTCCTTCAACATGACTTATGTGTACCTGCCTTCCAATCATTGAAGGTGCTGTTTATGCCTCTCCCCCCACAGTGACTGATTCCTACTCACTTCTCCTCCCACCATTACTAAAAATAAAATGATTGAGCACCTAGAGAGGTAGGTAGTCTCTGAAGATGGACCCCACCAAGGAACCACACCGCTGACAGTCATACAGTCATACCCCTGTTTGGTCCTCTCCCTCACTGAGTCTGGGCTGGCACTGGAGTTGCTTTAACCAATAGTATGCAGCAACAGTGGCTCTACTCCAGGGTCCCACCTAGGCCTTACAAAGGCATGACAGCTTCTATTTTTGCACTTTTGAGATATCTTAGCTGTCATTTAAGAAGTCCAGTCATTCTGCTGCAGACACCACACAGAGAGGCCATATGGAATAGAAGAGCCCCTGGAATGGCATGGACAGAGAGGCCCAGCTGTCTCAGGCATCGCTGCTGAGTCCAAGTCTTCCAGCCAGCCCTGCCAAGGTACCAGAGATCAGAGGGAGCCACTGTGGACATTCCTGCCCATCCGAGCCTCTGGATGATGGCAACTGAAGAGGATGGTATGTGGAGTAGAAAAATCCTCAGTGGAGTCCCACCAACATGTAGAATCATGAAAATTAATAAACAGTAGTAAATCCATATTTGGGGTGGATTGTTACACAGCAATGATAAACAAAACTGAGCATCTTCCAGGTCGTGTGCTAGTTCTGGGTTTACAATCATAAATACAATATACATGGTCCAGAGCCTTCCACATCTACTCAATCTCCCAGGCTCAACCCTTTCAAGATATTTCCTGACTTTGCTTTTCAAATGAGCTTCCTAATAAGCCCTAACAATACTTTTTACTTCTCCATCATAGCTCTTTGCATACTCATATGAAACTTAATTATTGCATGTCTGTTTTCCCTGGTAGGAGATAAGTACTATGAGGGTAAGGTCCATGCATGTCTAGGTCACTGCTGAATCATCTGCACCCCATGTATCACCTGAGGCATGACAGATGCCCAATTGGCATTTGTTGGTCATCTGGCAGTAGCTTCTCTCTAGTCTCCTTTTTTTTTATGTTTATTTTTTTTTTTTTTGAGCAGTCGGGGGGAAAGACAGAGAGACAGAGACAGAGAGAGAGAGAGAGAGAGAGAGAGAGAGGATCTGAAGTGGGCTTTGTGCTGACAGCAAGCCTAATATGAGGCTCGAACGCACAAACGGTGAGATCATGACCTGAACTAAAGATGGAGGCTTAACTGACTGAGCCACCTAGGTGCCCATGCTTTTTTTTTTTATGTTGGGGAGGATGCTGGGATGATGACTCTTTCACTTGCCATGGGACAACTGAGAGAAGACTTTTTAAGGGGGTTGGAATGCTCAAGTCCTACAAAAGCAACCTGAACCTAAAAGATACATTCCTTTAAAACAAGGATCTTTTGCTTATTTTCATATGGAAATTATATGCATAGTAGTTTCCTGGTTTTTGTTTGTTGTGATTTTCTCCATGTATTTCCCTCAAAAGAACTTAACCTACTAGAACCTTTTTCATTCTACCCCAAAACCTTCAAAGGCCTGGCTGTTATAAAGGAGGATAAAAGAGCAGAAAAGAGTATTTTTTGGTAGATTTTAGAGGCATAGGAAGGTGTAATGTTCAATTTTCAGAGGAGCACAGATCATGGCTTTTGGAGTCTGCTAGACTGACACAAAATAAAGACTAGAACCCTTACTTTCCATTGTGGGACCTGGGTCCCTCTCTGTCTTAAATCAGCAAACTCATCTGGGGTTGAAAGCACTTCCTGTTAGCTGGCTCTGAATCAGCTATTCCTCTGGCCCAGATTCCATTCTCTCATCTGACTGGAAACTTAATGCAACTTTGCTGAAGCAGTTCTAGCAATATGCTTGAGAAACAGCCTTATCAGCCAAGAACATTTACATGTGGTTTGGATTTAATATATGTGCTAGATTTAAAATATCTTCTCTTTACTGGTTGATGGATCATTAAGCCTTCTACTGTTTGCTGAAAGCTAAGGCTTTTCTCTGTGGTTATTCCTTAACTGCCATGGCAGCTAAAGAATTCACAAACTATGTGACATAATCCAGTATCATGGAATAAGGACAATAAAATTAACAACCTTTCATATAATAACAACGTGAAAGGTATTATGTGATTTAATGAAAAAATAATGCAAGTTAGCAATGCAAATATGGCATAGTGATTCCAATTGGTGGTCTTTTTTTTTTAAGAGAGAGCAAGAGCACCAGCTGTGTGTGGGGGGAGGAGTGGAGGAAGAGGGAGAGGGAGAATCTTAAACAGACTCCACGCCCAGCTTGGAGTCTGACACAGGGCTCAATCTCATGAACCATGACATCATGACCTAAGCCAAAATCGAGAGTTGGACATTTAACCAAGTGAGCCACCCAGGTGCCCCAGCCAATAAGTGTTTTCTTATACTAGCTGCATGATCTTGGGCAAATTACTCCTCTTTGAAACTCAACTTCCTTCTAAAAAATGGAGACAATAATTCCTATCTCAATAATTTCTCATAAGGATAAAAAATAAATTTATTCATTATCTATCCATCAACAAATTTATGAATTGCTTACTATGTCTCAGGTAGTGTGCTAGTCACAAAATCCCCACTCTTAATTAACTATACATTTGTGTGTGTGTGTGTGTGTGTGTGTGTGTGCAGAAGACGCAACGAATAAACAAGTAAACTAATTGAGGTCTTCATAGGAAACAGATGGCTCAGTCCAGCAGGGTAATTGATTGGAGAGAGTTTAATAAAGAGACTTATTAGAAAGGTGTTACAGGATTATGGGAAACCAACAAGGTATGGTGAAGTACCCTGGGGCTCTAGCAATAGCAAAGAGCTGCTACCTCCCTAAGCCTCAAAGGTTAGAGGAGGGGAGCAGTCATAGACAGGAACCCAGTGAGAGATACCTGCAGCTATGGGAAAACACTGTCCAGTATTCCTGTGGCCAAGGAAAAAGAAAAAGAAACACTACAACAGCAGCATGGCAGGAAGGGAGACAGGGAGTTAACACTCCAAACTTGCCCTCCTCCCATAGTCCCATCTCTTGCCAGTGGCCACCACTGGCTAAACCTAACTAGAATCTAGAAGGCCAGGGGCCAGAATGTCCATGTGACACAGTCCATACTGGTGAGCCTCCCAAGACACAGAGCGAGTCCAAAGAGTAGAGAGTGAATCAGGAGAGACAAAAAGAAAATCTAGCAGAGAAGTTAACATGTAATGTCTCAGATGGTGGGAGGTGCCATGGAGGAAAATAAAGCAGGGTAATAGGGATGGGAGACATTTGGCAGATAGGGCATTGTTAGGCTGTTTTACATGGGAAAGTCAGGAAAGAGCTCTCTAAGGAGGCAGCATTAGATTGGAGGAGGCCTATAGGAAGTGAGAGATTGAGCCATGTGTTAAACAAGAGGAAGAACCTTTCAGGCCTAGGAACAGCAGATGCAAAGGCCCTGAGAAGGCAGCATACTCAGTATATTCAAGAAATGATAAGGAGGTTAGTATGGCTGGAGTAGAGTAAGGGGAGGGTGAAAGAAAATTCAGTCAGAGAGCCAGATCATGGATGGCATTTTGGGCTTTTATGTGATCATGATGGGGAGCCAGGAAACCATCCAGAAGTTCATGTCAATAATCTCAGGGGAAAGATGATGACAGCTTGGATCAGGTACAAGTTGAGAATATATAAGAAATGGTGAATTCTTACATATTTTGAAGGTAAAGAAGACAGCACTTTCTGATGAATTGAATAAGGATTACGAGAGAAAGAGTTAAGAATGACTTCAAGGCTTTGGACATTAGCAGCTAGAATGAAGAAGTTGCCATTTGCTGAAATCAAGAAGACCAGGGAAGCGACAGGTTTGGGGGTTATAAAAAAACACTCTGTAAATGATCAGTGCACCACCCTTACCACTGCCTTAGTAGCAACTCGACCGACAATATTCTTACACAAGTAAAGCATGACTCAAATACCTTCAGCCTTCCCTATTAGGACCTCTTCTCCAGCAATTTTAAGATTCAGATAATTTAGTTCTATCTCGTCCACATCAATCATATCTCAACCTGATTTCCCTGTCCTTCACATTTATCATGTTGTCCTTGTCTACCCCATCCCTTCACATTTAGGTTTACATTTTTTCTTTGCCTGAATCCCTTACCTTTGGCCCATAGAGCTTCTTCCCAGCTTTCAAAGTCCATCTCAGTTCTCATATAACCCACAAAAATTCCTCAGACTGCATCATTTGACACTCACACAACAGGTATAAAAGGAAGGTTCATAAATTATGAATGTTTGTGATATTCCTTCTCCAAGAGTGAAGATTCCCATTCACTAGGTTAGAACTAGGGGTTTCCTTTGGAGGTAAGATGTCAAAAAATCGGCAGAAAAAAATACAAAACTGTGGAATCCAGAGAGGTTAAACAGCTTCATATATTAAAGAGCAGAGATCGAGGAGACAGAAACAGTTGAGAGAGTATACATGAGAGTGGGGAAAATATGTAATATATATAATATATATTATTGTTTTCCAGAGAGGAGGACACAATGAGGTGGAGAGGAAGACTGGAATAGCCATCATGCTTGTGAGAGTAATTGAGAGAGAGAGAACAGAACAAGAAGATTGTCTAAAAAGTGTTGATGTATGGGGCACCTGGGTGGCTCAGTTAGTTGAATGTCCGACTCCAGCTCAGGTCATGATCTCCCAGTTTGTGGGTTTGAGCTCCACATCGGGCTCTGGGCTGACAGCTCAGAGCTTGAAGCCTGCTTCAGATTCTGTGTGTCTCTCTTTCTCTGCTTCTCCCTCGCTCCTGCTCTGTCTCTCTTTCTAAAATAAGTAAACATTAAAAAAATACCTGAAGGTTAGTTGTCTCTTTAAATAAAGTTTGTGATTAGACTAACCATGTTAGTCTAAAACCATGGTTTTAAGGTTATCAGGTGATCAGTATGAGTCTCAGCAAGAAGGTAACATCAGAACGATAATTTAAAGGAGGCAATAGAGTAGTCATCTGGTGGACATCTAGGCGCAGAGCACTCTGGGTCAAGGTAAAGACCTGTACTAGGACTGTATGCGTATTAAAAGCAGCAGGGGGTTGGGGGCAGGGACCAGTGGAGTACCTCAGCATGAGCAAGGAGCAGAAATGTTATAGATGAATTAGAGAGGCAATGGGCCAGATTATGTAGGGTCCCAGAGGCCATTATAAAGATTCTGCTTTTCATCTGAATAGGAAGCCATCATGATTTGAGGCAGAGGGGTGACATGGTCTGACTTACGTTCTTAGAGCATCACTCTCGTGAACTGAGAATAAACTATGGAGGTGGAAACAAGGCTGCAAACAGGAAGACCAGTTAAAGAGCCACTGCAGTAACCCAGTAATCCAGTTGATAACTGCTCAGATCTTAGTAGTAGCCGTGGACATAATGTAAAGTGATCAGCTTGTGAACACATTTTTAAAGTAAACCCAATAGGATTTATAACAAATTATTTTGGGAGTCTCAAAGAAAGAGTGACAACTCCCAGGTTTTTGGTCCCAGTAACCAGAAGAATGTAGTTCTTGTTAACTAAGAGGGTGTCAGTGGGATAGGTTTTTGTTGTGACTGACGAGGCTAGCTGGGATGGGGAGAGATGAGGAATTTAGTTATGACTAAACTCCCTGCCATATTTGAGAAACCTTTTAGATCTCATAATGAGCATATGTAGTAGATAGCTGGACATATAAATACAAGGCTCAGGGGAGAAGCTGAGATAGAGAGGTAAGTCTGAAAGTCATTGGCATATATTTGGCATTTAAAGTCATGACATCGGATGAGCTCAACAAAGTGGTGCGTATAGATACAGAAGAAAGAAAACAAGACTAAAAGCTGAATTTTGAGTGTTCCAATAGTAAGAGATCAGACTGAAGAGAAGGAAGCAGCATATGATCTATTTTCCTTCTGATTCCTTCAAAGAATACAGGAAAAATACTGAACACACAGAAGATGCCTGATACTACATGCTGCTTGATGAGAAGCTGATAAACTGGTAAAGATGAGTAGTTCTTCAAGGGCCAGACAGATTAGCTACAGATTTCAAATGACTGGTGAAGGACTGTGATATCTATTTCAATGTGTATGTGTCTGTATCAGGGTGGGGCGTAGGGAGAGGCAGTGCTGTCACATCACCAAGCAATTCCCAGACACTAGCTGAGTATCATGCAATTCAATTTTGACACTGTCTACCTCAAGAATAGCAACAGACCCCATGGGTTAAAAGCTAAATCCCACAAAACTATCCCCCTCTTCCTTCAGACACCAGTCACAGGTTCAAGTTATTACCTGTACTTCTAACTGACTGGCTATAAATCAGATGTTCCCACAACTCCCTCCTTGGGCCTGATTAATTTTCTAGAACAGCTCACAGAACTTAGAGAAACATTTTAAATCACTATATTAGCAGTGTATTATAAAAGAGTGTAACTCAGAAACAGCCGCAAGGAAGAGATATATAGGACAAGGTGTGGGGAAAGAGCATGGGGGGGGGGGGCATGCTGTCTTTGACATGCCACTGTCCCCAAATCTCCACATGCTCATCAACCCAGAAGCTCTTTGAACCCAGTCCTTTTCCTTTGGCAGAAAGCCCAAGGGAGGCTTCATTACATAGGTGTGATTGCTTAAATCACTGGCCATTGGTGATTGGTTCAACCTCCAGCTCTCTTCTCCTTCCCAGAGTTCAGGGAAGTGGGAATTAAAGTTGTAACCTGATAATCATATGGCAGTTTCTCTTGGCAACCAGCCCCCATTCTTAGGTGTGGCCCCAAATTCATAATATTAATATAACAAAAGACACTTTTGTGGTGGTCATCACAGGAAATCCCAAGCTTTAGAGCCCTGTGCCAGAAATGGGGATGAAAATAAATACACATTTCTTACTATACATCACAATATCACAACTGCCTCTCCCTTTATTGCTTTCATCATCCCTTTCCGGATCCGCTTTAATAAAAAGAATGTTCATTCCAGAGGTTAGTGAGGCTGACACTGATTCCACATTCCTCTTGATTAATATACCCTTCCTAATATGGAAAATATTATTTCTCCCATTCTACTTCCTATTGTCCCCATTGGTCATGGTAAGACATGGGGGAAATACAAAGCAGTACCACTTGATAAAAGGTTCAGATAACCTATTCTAAATTATTCTGCTTGATTCTGCCACTGAAGGAAAAATAAAAGTAATGTGCAAAAGCTAAAATAATCCTGGCTAGGATGTAATCAACACTTAGCCTGTGTCTGACATACTTGTAAGCGCTTTACATGCATTGTTTTGTTTAATCCTTTCATCTACCACATAAAATAGGCAGTATTAGAACAGGAATAGAACTCAGGAATATCCAAGGGAAAAATGACCCACCTGATATTACAATAAACACTTTGGAATGGCTTGACCTTGCTTAGTACTAACGATACGTAAGTACTATGCAGGACAGAAGAGTCAAGAAGACTCTTTCATAATTCTTATGAAAATGATAAAAGCAAGCTTCATATTTTCCAGAATCTTCTCACTGTGGGAGGGTAGAGTTTTTGGCAATTTTTATGACCTCATGAAGTGTTGAAGACCTGAGTAATCAATATATCCAATTGGAAGCCTACTGCCTTATCTCATCATGTAATATGTCCATAATTTTCTATTTCTCTTTCCATAAATAAGAGTTTACATCCTTTAAGTGTTTTTTCTGACATGTGTTCCTCAATCACATTGCCATCTTGTAACAAGCACATACTTTCTTTTTTTCACTTTAGAGAGAGAGAGTGAATGCATAAGCAGGGGAGAAGGGCAGAGGGAGACACACACACACACACACACACACACAGAGTCTTAAGCAGGCTCCACACTCAGCATGGAGACTGATGGGGGGTTCAATCCCACGACCCTGGGATCATGACTTGAGCCAAAATCAAGAGTTGGATGCTCAACCAACTGAGCCACCCAGGCACCCCACAACTATATAATTTCAATTCCCAGTCTTCTATGAGAAAATAGAGATTGATAATGCATAAAAACTTGCTCAAGATCGTATAAGTACTAAGTAGTAGAGTCAGGTTTAACTCAGGTCTACATCATTCCATAGACCAAGCTCTGAACCTCTACATCATACTTCTCCTCTAAAATGGTCAGCAAGGTCAGTGAACTGCATATGTACATGCAGATCCTTTGGAATTCTATAGTTTGTCAGTTACCAAATGAACAGAAGAGTAACGTGGAACCATTTTCATCTTCAAGACACAGTGATTTCTCAATGTTCTTTTCTGCTCAAAGTACCAGCCATATATGTCACATAGAGATGAACATGAGGAAGGAACTCATGAATAAGGAAACTCTATATGTTATTGTTGGGGAAATAAGACATAGGAATTGTTACATCTGAGAGCTGAGATTCCTTAAGTCTTTAAACTTAGATTTGAGGCAGAGTGAGATGGGAATTTCCTCCTTACAAAAGGAAGAACATACACAGAGGCAGGAAGACTATACATGTAGTCAAAGAAGAAAAATGGTCCCATATTTATAGGTTATCCTCAAAGAAGCAGACACTTGGGTAGGCTAATTAACCCCTTCTTCAAGTGACAGCATTGATACGATTGATAAAAGTTGAATCACACAGCCTATAGGGCAGAGAGTTAGACTGGGACCATATATCACAGGACCATGAACACAAGGCTGAGGAGTATGAACTTTATCAGCCAGGTGACAGGCATTGCTATGGTACAAAGCATCTGAGTGATGTGATCAGTATTGCCCTATAATAGCAACATATAGAATGGATTTGGGTTGGGAGACACAAAGTGATCAGGAAGACCAACAAGAGGCTGTTGCCATAGATAGATATGGGGCTATATGCTGTTGGGATAAACATTTGCGTAGCAGGTAGTTAGAAAATGTCTGTTGAGGGATGGAAGCATCTTTATGCCATAAATATAAATGTCCCAGTGAATATATTTTGGGAAGATTACCTGATATTCTACAAAGTAGATTATAATGGTATATAATTTGAAAGTTACAAAATTGTAAACTTTTTCTATGTCAGACATAGAGCAGAGTCCAGTTTCTTTCCCTCTACTTTAGGATTATATTGAACACATCTCTTATTCTCTAGGTTGTCACTGTAAAATCTTACTCTATGGGGCTCAGCGTTTCCTCTAAGGTTTAACACCCTTGTTGTAAATTAGTGTCAAATGTCTCCATGCTGTTTACTCTAATTGGAGTTTGTCTCCAACATGAATCAATATTCAGAATGTCCCTTGTACTACTTGCACTAGAAACTGAAATCAACATGTTGCTGGACATAATTTTTATTTTTAAGTGAAATGTGATAGAAAATTCACAGGATAGGAAGGCTTATGAACTGAAATTTAACCTATAATTGAGGTTCTCTTTATGTCAAATTATTTAAGAACACTGAGTATTTTTTTCTCTGAAAAAAAAGAGAATGAAAAGAAAGATAAAGAAAAAAATCATATTTATCGGAAAAGGAAGAGAAGAAAAATGTGAACAAAGACTGATGCTTTTAGAACTCTCAGATTTATTATTTCCCATTATTGGCTTTGTATGGGCTAATTTCAAACCACTATCTTCCTGCCTATAGTATGAAGACAGTGCATTTGTAACATAGCAACGTATTGCTAGAAATAGACAGACCTCCCACTATAGGGAAAGACCTAATATGCCCTTATTGCAGCTCATTTTTTCAGTGGCTCTGATGAGAATACAAAGATTGACTGCTTTGGAAATAGAATTCTGGATCCATGGTCATGGTAAATAAACTTTCAAGCTTAAGAATTTTTGGTGAGAATATAAGGGGGGAATAACATGTGGAACATTTATTGAGGGACCTTATATAGGAGAAAACTCAAATTTGTTCTGCCTTAACAAGAATTTCTTTCCAAGCAGGATATTTTATTTTGCATTAATTCTGGCATTCAAAGTTATGTTTACCTTATTGACAAATGAGATCAAACCACTGGATATGCACATATTGTTCCCAAATGGTTCAATTTGGGGCAACAATTTAGAGAATATTTAGCTTTCATTTGAAACAGACCCAGTTCCATGGAGCAGTTAAGATAAACTCACATTTTAATGTCTTTCTTTACCCCTTAGGATTGTATGAATGCACTGTAATACAGTCCCTTTTCTGATTCTAAGCCTACTGAACAATGGTTATATAGCTAACTATTTGAATTATTTGAGAAGCCTGGGCCAGAGCCTGGGAGTCATCTCTCACTCGGCAGCCCTAACATGCACTTGGTCACTAAGACTTATCTGACTTTTATGGCAGACAATGCCATCTACCCAACTGCTATTTCGGGCCTTCTTTCTTATGAGCAAATTCCAACTTGGTTCAAGTCATAAGTGACCATGTGCTTTAGGAGAGACTGGGTGAAGAGAGGCTTAGAGATTAGTCTAAGCCAGTAACACCTTTTCCACTCCCCTTGCAAGTCACTGGTTCAGGAATGGGTGTGATTGAATCATGGCCGACTGAATGAGGAGACATCTGTTAATAAGAAATACATGGAATTAAATAGTTCCTTCTCCTCACTCCCACCAGATTATTCTAACATGTAGCAATCTATGTCTGTTCCCTAAATTCCAAACTTGACAACTGTGCCAGGGCCCCAACCTCTTGTCCTAATGGTCCTCTGAATTCACTATGCTATTAATGGAACATACCCATCACACCCTTATGCCTGGGTTTTTTTTCCCTTGGTTAAAATGGCCTTCCCTGTCATTTATTCATCCTGGTAAATGCCCATTTATCCTGACCTATGACCATTCCATCCCTATTAGTTACTCATTGCATCTTTCATGCTACATTATACACCGTGTACCCACTATTGTAATCACAATAGCGTTATAATAGCCATTGATGTACCTCTCTTCTCCCATTGTCCATGTCCTCCTCGGGAAGAGATATTAAGTTTATCATTGCAACCCTAGCACCTAGTATAGATCTTGGCCAGATATTCCATATATAAACATTGAATGAAAAAATAAAGAAGGAAAGAAAAGAAAGAAGGAAGGAAAGGAGGAAGGCAGGAAGGAAGAAAGGAAAGAAGGAAGAGAGGGAGGGAGGGAATAAGGAAGGAAGGAAGGAAAGGAGGAAGGAAGGAAGTAAAGAGGGAAGGAAGGGAGATGATGCATGTATGAAAGTTTCCATAAAGTAAAGCTTTGAGTACCTGAATGTACTATAAAGGTTGTTTTCCATGACTGTAGAATAATAACAGAGAACTAGTAGCACTACAACTTCAATAGCTAACACTTATTAAACATTTCACAAGAACAATGCTAAACATTTTATATGATTTATTTCACTTAAATTGTATGACAACAGAGTGAAGAAGATACTATTACTATTATTCTCATATTATAAATACATTCGTATTTCAAGGTAAATGATGGCAGAGGCAGGATTCAAATCCAGGTCTGATTCCAGAACTGTAACCAACTAGTTGTAAATATGCCATTCTCCTACTGTTGTTGTTCATAGAAACAGAGAAAAAATCTGAGCCTGGGGCCTTTGTCTGGTGGTCTATCACTGACTGTCCTTCACAAAATTCACATTAGAGAGAATTGGGATTTTTGAAGGACCAGGTACTATAAAGTGGTTTTCTATATCAGTAATGTCTTCTGGCTCTCAATATGAAATACCCTTTCTAATATAGCTCACCAGAGTCAGCTGAGTTAATAACTCCACGAGCCACTTACACGTATGCCGTCCAGCACTGAGGTAACTATTAATACAGGTACAGGTGATTCTAAGACTGAACAAGATGAGTGGCATGCTGGATTGGCCAACCACTATTGGCTGCTATAGCTTTCCCTAAAAATGAACCCAGCAGGTCTGAAAGACTCCCCCAGAAAGACACACTGGAAAAAATTCAACCTCTTTAGACAAGGTTGGGCCATATCTCCTGTATTCTTCTCCAATATAGGATTCTACTGGGCCTTCTACTAGAACCTAACCCCGTCCTGGCTCAGAGATGAAGGTGCTGGTGATCCTATAATAAATGCAGAGTCCTTTTCTGAGACTCTAGGGACTATTAATTTATCAGTTCTGAGGCGAGTCACTGTTCACTACTACATGCAGGTACTGTGCAAACGTTGCATAGCACTAATACAGACATGGTCCCTACCCCAGAAAGCTGCAGTCCAGAATACATGTGTATCTTTACAAAGGTGGAGAAAATGTCATTTAAAAGTTTCCATCAGTTCTCACTCATTAGACATGAAAATATATATGGAACTCACTTTGCTTTGGGGAAGCACAATGGGTACTTAACCCAATGCAATGTCATGGTTCTTATGAAAACTTGTAAGGTCATTACTGGCCTAAATCAAGATGCTTCAGACTGAGATAATGACTCATCTGTTTACTGAGATAAACTGTCTCTTATAGAAATGTGCACTCACAGGGTTAATAAAATGTGTAAATTTTTCATAAGTATAGATTTCAATTAGCCTGTTCCTGGTAATTATTATTCATTCTCAAGAAGAGGAAGGGCTAAAAAGTTAACTAGAAAAGAAGAAAAAATGTAGTGAGGACTTTATGAGAGGGGCATTTATAATTCTCTGGGCATTTAGAGGGACAAATAGCTTCTAGCTAATGGGATCAACTGTAGAATACTCCATAGGGAAGCTGACATTTGGGCAAGAGGAGGTTTTTGACAGAGAAAATGATGGGAGTAAAAGTATGGCTATAATGTAGGCATGAATGTTTAGGTAATTTTATAAAAGGTCTGGTTTGGACTGAGTGATAGAACCCTGAAAAGGAGGTGAGAAAAGTTATTTTAGGGTATATTTGGTCATTCATCATTCACCATACCTATAAACCCTGCTCATTCCACACATGAGTAGTAGAAGTGAAAATAGCTGACATGATCAGGTACTCAGGTTTTTATTTAGCAACATCTGTCTCCTTTCTGGATGGGCATTCTGCACAATTCACTCAAAGTTTATGATTTTATAATACTCTCACTGTTTGTGAATTTCTTCCAAACTCCAGCTGTTCAAAGCCTCTCTAATCTTGAAAATTTTTATCTTCACTCTTCAAATGTATATGAGTTAAAACACATACTTTATGTTTCTCTCAGTGGAAATTTGAATACACTGGGACTGAGAGGGTTCTGACAAGCAGGTGAGTCAAGAATCTTTTTATGCGGTTCTTGAGTAATATCATCTTTCAAAAAACCAAACAACAGAAAAAAAAAAAAAACCACATTCAACTCCACTGCTCTCTACAAACGATTTTCCACTACCTACCTTATTTTTGCTGAAAGCATCAATGTTTCTCCCCTTGAAGTGAGTATTTTTTCCTTTCAGGCCACTCAGCCACTCCTCCCTATTCCTCACAATGCTCTAGTCTCTATTGCGGTATTTAACTATTCTCCACCGGGCACTGTTCTGGTTAAACGGTATATCTACAGGCCTGCCACTGACAGAAGATGCTCCCAAGAGGCCCTGGAAGCCCTCTCTCATGGACTATTCTGCTCATTACTCTGGCTCAGGCCAAAGACAGACAGCTGACCAGAACCCAGACAATCAGATGCTCCCTCCCCAAACTGCAGGTGCTGGCCTCCCGGCCAGACTATTATTCCCTGCGAGAAAATGACTACTGTACTTCCTGTTTCCTTCCCATTTCCAAGTGTAAGTCTCCAACTCCTATCAATAACTTCCTTTTTAATCTGTTTCTCAAGCATATGTAAAGTATTTGCACTTGTTCTTCCTTCTATCTGAAATTCTTGCTGCCCAATGTTTGGGAATGCAGGGATTTAAAAGAAAAGTTTTTTTTTTACTTTGCCAGGTAATTATCAATGATTATTCAAAGGAGTTAAGTTACTAGAAGCATCCAAAGAATTCCAAAAGTGATAATACAGTGTGATTCAAAATAATAAATTATAACACTGCACTTTCTTAAAACATGGAATATCATATACCTAATTCTTTAGATTTGATTTCTCGGATCCAAACTTGTTATCTCTGTCCACATGAAATGTAATGTGTTCAAAACCTAAATTATTTTCTTGTCATATTTCACACTTTTTTTTTAACTTACTCAAGTTTCCACTCAACTGAACAACACACATAATACATTTGGGCTTTCCTGTTCCTATGCCAAATATCTTTATCTGCTGTCTGCTTCAACCCAAATATCTTTGTCTCCCTCTTCCCCCACCCCTTTTCTACATAAAAATTTCTAGATTAAAAAACACTTTTTCCATAAACCTTCCATGACCAACTAGTCAGAGCCATTTTCTTTCCGAGTTTCCAATGTACTTTGCATGTACTATTCCTACAGGACTTACTACTAGGTATTTTATGCCCCCTACCAGTCTGTGAGCTTCCCACTAAGGGAGGAGAGAAGGGGATATTTGTTTTACATAACTGAAATGCCTGACATCCAAATATTTATGGAGTAATGCAGGGCATTAGTCTAAGTGTTTCACAAAAGTGAATCAACTAATGCTAGCTATTGTCATAACACACATGTGAAATGAAGAGTGCCTGGGTAGATAATATCTAACATTTTTGTTTTTCTTTAAAAAATAGAGAAGTCACAGTCCAGCAGTATAGAAATATACATATAACAAACTAAGCAAGAGAAATATTGAGAGAAAATAAATATTAAGGATGGAGGAAACTTATATGAGATAATTAATTCTCTAGAGGAGAAGGAAGTTGGGGTAGGCTTCGAGCAGGAAGCCCAGGGGTTCATATATAATAATTGAGTATATATTTGTGGAGAAAAAGTGTATGCATGGACACATCTACCAAAATGTCTTATGTTAAGTTTTGTGTTGGAGGAGAGAACAGTGCTTGAATGATGCATACTCAAAAACAACTCTCCCCAAGTTGATATTTTTATTTTGAAGTGCACTATAGGATTCACTCTCCTGTTATTTCCAGCATAGACTTCTCTCAAAAGAAGTTTAATATCTGAGGAATAAACTGAAGAAGGGAAGCCATCCTGGAGCTAAAATCTACCAAGTAAGATGCATTTAGTGAGTTATGAGGAATTGGTTACAGTTAGTTATAAAGAGAAAGAAAGAATATAGAAAATAAGGCTAGCAGGGACTCTCAGAGCATTGGTACTAGAAAGTGGAATGATAAGGACCATCTCTTCAACTCCATACCTCCTTGCCTTGCACTTACAGATAGGGCTGAAGAAGTATGCGTTCTTTTGAGAACACAGCTGTCAATCAGGAAAGCAGGTGGGTTCAAAGGAGTAACTCTTAAGATTGAAAGCAGGTGGGTTCAAAGGAGTAACTCTTAAATCTGAAATGCCAAACTCACTTATTTCGTAATCACAGGTGGATCCACACTTATGGGGAGTCTACCATGTTTCTTTCCAATTGATCAATACTGACACCTGCTGGTTCAGGAAGGGAGACACTTGCTTGTCTAATGTGATCCTATCTGAATTAACTGTGCTAAATTGTGGATATAGCCACCAAGCCTAAAATTCAAAATGAAACAACTTCTAGACCAAGATGACTATTATGTGGAAATTCTTAACATGATGACAAAAATGGGGCACCTGGGTGGCTCAATCGGTTAGGAGTCCGACTTCAGCTCAGATCATGATCCCACAGTTTGTGGGTTTGAGCCCCTTGTCAGCTCTGTGCTGACAGCTCAGAGCCTGAAGCCTGCTTCAGATTCTGTGTCTCCCCCTCTTTCTGCCCCTCCCCTGCTCTCACTCTGTCTCTCAAAATTAAATAAATGTTAAAAAAAATTTTTAAAGATGATGACAAAAATGAATCAGTATTGGAATGCAGACTTGGTGGTCATATAGAAACATGGCCCCAGCTGTACATATTCCTAGGGGAAGAGGCAAAGACATCGTCCTCTACCTGGTCTGCCCCACTGCATTGGCAGTGAATGTCCTAAATTAGGACATCACTTGCCAATCCTTGTTTCTGCTTTTAATCTCATTTTGCTCCAATCCATCCTACCAAAGCAACTAGTCTCATTTGTTACATCACACTCATGCTCCAAGCCTGAATGTAATTTATGAGATGAAAGGGAGCCATACAGTACACAGTCTCACTGTAACATCCACTTGGATCCATGGGCAGGACCCAAGCTCAGGAGATGCTCCAATAGGCAGATGTATGTGCCAAGGCACTGAGCTGACACATTCACAGTATAGTGCTTGTGGAGTAGCCTGGCAGATCTGGAGAGCAGGACTCTCTCAGGCCCTCCAGCCCCTGTTCCTGCCCTCCTCTTAGCTTTCATTGCTGCTTCCAGGGCCTCCCAATCTTCCTGTTCTCCTGGCTACGCAGGTTCCCTTCATTCCCACAGCTCTGCCTCCTTGGGCCATTATTCTTGAGGAGGAGAAGTTCATCCTCTGAAATTATTCTTCCTGACTCCCTCCAGTTTCCCTTCCACTTGTTACCTGCTCTTAGTTATTCATCCTGGAAAAAAATATCAAAGTTAAGATAAATTAGGTAAATTTGCGTTGTTAATGAGAACACATGGGAAGAACATATACTTAACTCAAAGAAATGTATCTTTAATGCCCTAATTACTATTGTGCCAAGGGGCAAGAGATATTTGGGGTGGTGGGAAGGGAAGTGTAAACATCCCAGATGCAATGGAAATAAATGCCTATAAATAATTACAAGTCATTCCAAAATTTATTGGATACTCACATGTATGAGACATAATGCTATACATTTGACTTATCTTACCTTTCACAACAATACTAATAGGTAGGAATCATTATGCCTAGTTTATAGATAAGTATACAAATGTTCAGAAAATATAAGTAACTTGTACAAGCTAACACAGCAAATATGTGGTAACTCTTGCATTCTAATCAGGGTCTTCTTGATTCAGAATCCATCCATTTAACAATTATGCTTTGTTGCACTTTTCCTTAAAGGTTGGCCCAGATCACCAATGACATCCCACTGCTGAGACTAGGGGAACAAAGGTTGGGCTCCACAAGCAACTGTTCAAACAGAAAATTTTACAAAAGGGCGGTATAAACTGTGAAATACCTGCTGTTTATTGTTATAGGAGGGAGAACATAGTACTAACGTTTTATCTTTTCTCAAATTCTATAGACAACTGAAGCAAAAGGGAGATTCAGCATGAGAGGAAGCTGAGAAAAGATCATCTCAACAAACACAATTTCTTGTTTTGTGGAAGCATGCTCACAGGAACATAGAACAGCCAGCCTGGGTCTGGGTTACTAAGATACCTGCCCTACTGTTCCACTGGCAATTAACCTCATTTATTGGGCAGTTGGTGTTACCAGCATGGTATTAGGTTCTGCAGATGTATAACACCATAGTCTTGTGTAAAACAGCAGCCAAAACATTGACTAGAAGGTATGCTTATCTGTTCCAGATATCAAAATGATATAAAAAATATATACACAGAGAACCCTATTCATATACCATCCCCATTCTCCCTGTTCTCTCTTAGTTGTGCAAATAACTGTTTCATTAATAGTTTTTTGTTACCTTCCAGTGCTGCTTCATACAAGTATAAGCAAATAGAAGTATATATCCTTATTTTCCCACTTGTATCACACAAAAGATACCATGTACATTGCTCATCAGAATAATCTTTTCATTTAAACAGATCCTAGAGATCTCTCTCTCTCTCTCTCTCAGAATTCCAAATTCTTTTTAACATATCTGGACAATGTACCAAAGATAACAAAAGACTAGCACTTCTTTCTGAGTGTTAGGAGTGGTAATATAAACATGAAAGAATTTCAGAGACGAAAGAGATCACAGCTTAGAAGGGCATAAATAAAATACCCTGGGGGACTTGAGGAAAGAGGTAACTAAGCTATCGCACCGCATTTTTAATCCACAGGCTGGTGGATTTCTTGCTAATATCAATGAAACTCTTTTAACATTTTCTCAGTTAGCTTCCTCCAGTCTCCATTTAGATTCATGCCAAGAAGCAAACACTGTGTTAATTGGTGCATTTTCCTGTAGAAACTAATTATAGCCCCATGCTGTCAAAACAGGGCAAATTGTTAATGATACTTTACCTGACAAAATAGAAATAAAACTGTTTTGCCGTGAAGGAGGATGCTGGGATTCTGCCACAAAAGCCTTTTTCATCACAATTATAACAATGAAGAGAACTGCTGGTGAGGACCCATCCTGGGTCCATCACGCTCAAATGGCTCTCTTGGGGGACATGGGAACGTTGGGGGGGGGGGGAAGCATCTTCTCTTGGCTTGGGCTTCAGCATTCCAGATGAGAGTACTGAAAATGACAGTTCCTATAGCATGTGGACCACTTGGGACCTTGACTGTTTTCACAGATGCATACACCGCCGCACCATAAGCTATTTGAAAGCATTCGTTCATGTGTTTAAAAAATATTCACTGAGTGTCGACAATGTGCCAGGCACTGTTGTAGAGGCTGGGAACACAGCGGGGGATAAAAGAGGGGGGAAAAAAGAAAGAAAATAAAAGAAATAAAAGCAGAGTAAACAAAACAAAAGAAACCTTGTCCTGACGCAGCTTACACTCTATTGCACAAAATAGGTAATAAATAAGATATATAAGCAGTGTGTGTGTGTGTGTGTGTGTGTGTGTGTGTGTGTGTGTCAGATGGCAGTAAGTTCCAAAGAGAAATGGAAAGTAGAGGAGTACAGAGGTACAATTTAAAATAGGGGGTTGGAGCAGGACTCACAGACAAGGTGACATTAGGGCAAAGATCGGAAGAAAGTAAGAGGTTAAACTCTTGTAGGCTTCTAGAAAAGGAGAAAATATAGTAGAACCAAAGATGACATTTATCCAGGAAGGTTTATAAGGCCAAATATGTTGCTAAAATCCTGAAATATATCTGTATTGTTTGGTATAATCATCACCCAAGGCAGCAGACAACTAAGGGATGGACTCCTCACACAGCAGAGGGCCCCCAGACCTCAGCTCCAGCCCTCAGGCCTGTATTCATTCTACTGTTTTATGCCTGAGCATAGTGCTTAAATATTAGAGTATCACTTCAGGACCAAAGGAAAAGCAAATGCAAACGACCTGAAGCAGAGCAGTGGGGTGTTTGAAACAAGGAGGCAGGAAGCCAGGTGACTGGAACAGAGTGAATGAGGGAGAGGAGAGGGAGCTACCTGGAGGAAATGGCAGATGCTGTAGAATCTCCAAGACCACTGCAAGAACTGGGTTTTGCTCTAAGAATAATTGGAGGGTTTGAAAAGGGACATGATCTCAGTTTTTGGAAAGGATCATCTGTCTACTGTATTGAGAATATACTTAAGAATTCAGGTGGAAGGGCACCTGGGTGGCTCAGTCGCCTGAGCGTCTGACTCTTGATTTCAGCTCAGGCCATGACCTCATGGTCTTGGGATCAAGCCTTGTGTGGGTCTGCACTGGGCTTGGGAGCCTACTTGGGATTCTCTCTCTCCCTCTGTCCTTGCTTCACATGTGTGTTCTCTCTCAAAATAATAATAATAATAATAATAATAATAATAATAATAATACAGATGGAAACAGAGAGTCTAGTGAGGGAAGCTATTGCACTCATACAAGCACAGCATGAGAGTGGCTGTATTACTTTCCTGGGACTGCCATAACAAATCGTTACTGGCTTCATGGCTTAAAACAACAGAAATGTATCTTCTCACAGTTCTGGAGGCTGTAATTCTGAAATGAAGGTATTGGTAAGCCATGTCCTTCCTTCCTTGCCTCTTTCAGCTTCTAGTGGCTCCACACATCACTGCAATCACTGCCTCCACCATTATATGGTTGTCTTCTCCCTGTGTCTCTGTGTCACTCTATCCATATTTCCCTCTCCTTTCTCTTATAAAGACACCAGTCATGAGATTTAGGACTTACTCTATCCAGTATGACTTCATCGTAGCTTGAAGATGTCTGCACAGATCCCATCACAATAAGGTCACATTCACAGGTTCAAGGCTTAGAATTTAAGTTTATCTTTTTTTGGGGGGTGGGGAGGGGGACACAACTCAGTCCATCTTAGAACAGAGTAGCAGCACTGGATATGGAAAGATGGATTCTGACTCTCAACATATTTTGAAGACAGAGCTAAGAAGATTCTCTGAAAGGCTAGAGATGTGGGATATGAGAGATAAAGAGAAGTCAAATTGGATTCCAAAGGTTTTTTTCTGGATACTTGGAAGGATAAGGTTGATATCAAGTGAGATGGAAAGAGTGAGGCTGGGAAGTGGGGAGGGGGTGATTTTAGGGCAGGGATCAGGGGTTCAGTTTTGAATATGTGAAGTTGAGATGTCCAATAGATACCAAAGTAGAGGATGAACAGCTTTTCAGAGTCTTTCTCCTAATTTTTATATATTCCTTATAACCTACCTCACTGCGAGGGATGGTAGCTGTGTGTGTGTGTGTGTGTGTGTGTGTGTGTGTGTGTGTGTGAATGAATCAATGACTATAAGTAGAAAAAACACAGATAAAACAAGGATTATTTTTCAATTAGGATGAAAATGGTACTTAGTAGGAAAAGAAACTAACATTTGTACATACTTTTCCCATTTGCAAATTGTCCTTCACTGGCCTTAGTTTATTCCTTAAGTCAGTGATCTATAAATGCTATCACTGTATCTATCCTTCAGTGAGAAAACAAAAGTAGTGAGGTTCCATCACATCACTGAGCTCACCAGAGATTTCCAGAGCATCATTCTCTGTAAGGCAGGCCAACAGATATACAGATGACCCAGGCAAGGTTGTTGCCCTTAAGGAACTCACAATTGGAGGGGAAAGAGATGACAGACATAGAGATAAATAGGAGATAGAGGTAAATGTGATCATGAGGTAGCAAAGAGGTGAAACCAAGAGCTAGGGGGATGTTGCTGCACAAGGTGCTTGTCACTTAGGGAACGTATTTAAACTGAACATTTTAAAGATAAAAAGGTGGGACTTCCACTTATAAAAGGTGTATATAGCCAGCAATTCTTAATGCAGCTTTTTCTTAGTCTCCACTTTGGTACCTAAAAAGACAGAAAAAAAAAAAAGAAAGAAAGAAAAGAAAACCAGCCACAATGAAGACTAATAGTGAAAGGAAACCCATGGCCAAACTCTAGGATGATTTTCCACTAAACCTAAGATCAAGGGAGTTAGTTTAGGAAATTCAGTTATGTAAAACTGTATCCATACTTTACCTCTTGAAGCAGCCTTTTCAATTAGAGAAAGATGGCAGAAAGAACTATCCTTCTACCACTGTCTGCTACCTTGTTCAAAGACCTGGAAATCTCTACCAAATGGAAAACTGGTCAGCCTTTCATGCAGGGCTACAACTTTTGAAGATCCTCTTTGCTCCCATGTTCCTATATCCATGTGCAAACAACTTCCATAAAACAACCAGCTAGAAAGCAGTCTTTTGGACTGGCTTTGTTACATTGCATCCTGAAATATAGTTCCTAGAAAAAACCTAAGAACAATGCATGCTAGCAATTGTGGTTTTTTAACTAGTGCATTAGTTTATACTATCAAAGAACCAGGCACAATATGCATGAGAAAATGTTAGTCCCATATAACAGGACCATACTAAATGATGGGTATTTGAACTAGGAATGAGTTGTAAGTTAGAATTTAGAATAGAATTTCATCAAAACCAAGGGGATGATGGTCAGGACAAGGGAGATCCATAAAATCTGTCTATAAACAAATACTATGCTCCAAAAGATCTCCTCTTGCCTGAGGATAAATAAAGAGAACCTAAATCACACCGAGGGTCCATTGAAAAAATAATGCAAAACAATGGGAAGCAAAAGTCATCCTGAATGGGGGGGTGCCTGGTTGGCTCAGTCAGTTAAGCATCCCACTCTTGATTTCCACTCAGGTACTCAGGTCATGATCTCACAGTTTTGAGATCAGTCCCTTGTTGGACTCTGCACTGACAGTGTGGAGACTGCTTACAATTCTCTCTCCCATTCTCTCTGCCCCTCCCCTGCTCATTCTCTCTCTCTCTCTCTCTCTCTCAAAATAAATAAATAAATAAACAAAAAATCCTTAAGTTTGAGAAGAACAGAATTCTAAAAATTATTTTGAAAGAACTCCAAAGAAAATTTTTTAATATCATGTGACATCATAAATAGGATATTAGAAGACATGATGTAAGCAAATAGGAATAGAAAGTTATCAGGAGAATGAATGGAGATGAAAAGGCAGCTGTACAATATAATTTTTTTTTATAACATATAGCATTTTATTTTATTTTTATTTTTTTTTTATGAAATTTATTGACAAATTGGTTTCCATACAACACCCAGTGCTCATCCCAAAAGGTGCCCTCCTCAATACCCATCACCCACCCTCCCCTCCCTCCCACCCCCCATCAACCCTCAGTTTGTTCTCAGTTTTTAACAGTCTCTTATGCTTTGGCTCTCTCCCACTCTAACCTCTTTTTTTTTTTTTTCCTTCCCCTCCCCCATGGGTTCCTGTTAAGTTTCTCAGGATCCACATAAGAGTGAAACCATATGGTATCTGTCTTTCTCTGTATGGCTTATTTCACTTAGCATCACACTCTCCAGTTCCATCCACGTTGCTACAAAGGGCCATATTTCATTTTTTCTCATTGCCACATAGTACTCCATTGTGTATATATACCACAATTTCTTTATCCATTCATCAGTTGATGGACATTTAGGCTCTTTCCATAATTTGGCTATTGTTGAGAGTGCTGCTATGAACATTGGGGTACAAGTGCCCCTATGCATCAGTACTCCTGTATCCCTTGGATAAATTCCTAGCAGTGCTATTGCTGGGTCATAGGGTAGGTCTATTTTTAATTTTCTGAGGAACCTCCACACTGCTTTCCAGAGCGGCTGCACCAATTTGCATTCCCACCAACAGTGCAAGAGGGTTCCCGTTTCTCCACATCCTCTCCAGCATCTATAGTCTCCTGATTTGTTCATTTTGGCCACTCTGACTGGCGTGAGGTGACACCTGAGTGTGGTTTTGATTTGTATTTCCCTGATAAGGAGCGACGCTGAACATCTTTTCATGTGCCTGTTGGCCATCTGGATGTCTTCTTTAGAGAAGTGTCTATTCATGTTTTCTGCCCATTTCTTCACTGGGTTATTTGTTTTTCGGGTGTGGAGTTTGGTGAGCTCTTTATAGATTTTAGATACTAGCCCTTTGTCCGATATGTCATTTGCAAATATCTTTTCCCATTCCGTTGGTTGCCTTTTAGTTTTGTTGGTTGTTTCCTTTGCTGTGCAGAAGCTTTTTATCTTCATAAGGTCCCAGTAATTCACTTTTGCTTTTAATTCCCTTGCCTTTGGGGATGTGTCGAGTAAGAGATTGCTACGGCTGAGGTCAGAGAGATCTTTTCCTGCTTTCTCCTCTAAGGTTTTGATGGTTTCCTGTCTCACATTTAGGTCCTTTATCCATTTTGAGTTTATTTTTGTAAATGGTGTGAGAAAGTGGTCTAGTTTCAACCTTCTGCATGTTGCTGTCCAGTTCTCCCAGCACCATTTGTTAAAGAGGCTGTCTTTTTTCCATTGGATGTTCTTTCCTGCTTTGTCAAAGATGAGTTGGCCATACGTTTGTGGGTCTAGTTCTGGGGTTTCTATTCTATTCCATTGGTCTGTGTGTCTGTTTTTGTGCCAATACCATGCTGTCTTGATGATGACAGCTTTGTAGGAGAGGCTAAAGTCTGGGATTGTGATGCCTCCTGCTTTGGTCTTCTTCTTCAAAATTCCTTTGGCTATTCGGGGCCTTTTGTGGTTCCATATGAATTTTAGGATTGCTTGTTCTAATTTCGAGAAGAATGCTGGTGCAATTTTGATTGGGATTGCATTGAATGTGTAGATAGCTTTGGGTAGTATTGACATTTTGACAATATTTATTTTTCCAATCCATGAGCAGGGAATGTCTTTCCATTTCTTTAAGTCTTCTTCAATTACCTTCATAAGCTTTCTATAGTTTTCAGCATACAGATCCTTTACATCTTTGGTTAGATTTATTCCTAGGTATTTTATGCTTCTTGGTGCAATTGTGAATGGGATCATTTTCTTTATTTGTCTTTCTGTTGCTTCATTGTTAGTGTATAAGAATGCAACTGATTTCTGGACATTGATTTTGTATCCTGCAACTTTGCTGAATTCATGTATCAGTTCTAGCAGACTTTTGGTGGAGTCTATCGGATTTTCCATGTATAATATCATGTCATCTGCAAAAAGCGAAAGCTTGACTTCATCTTTGCCAATTTTGATGCCTTTGATTTCCTTTTGTTGTCTGATTGCTGATGCTAGAACTTCCAGCACTATGTTAAACAACAGCGGTGAGAGTGGGCATCCCTGTCGTGTTCCTGATCTCAGGGAAAAAGCTCTCAGTTTTTCCCCGTTGAGGATGATGTTAGCTGTGGGCTTTTCATAAATGGCTTTTATGATCTTTAAGTATGTTCCTTCTATCCCGACTTTCTCAAGGGTTTTTATTAAGAAAGGGTGCTGGATTTTGTCAAAGGCCTTTTCTGCATCGATTGACAGGATCATATGGTTCTTCTCTTTTTTTTTTGTTAATGTGATGTATCACGTTGATTGATTTGCGAATGTTGAACCAGCCCTGCATCCCAGGAATGAATCCCACTTGATCATGGTGAATAATTCTTTTTATATGCTGTTGAATTCGATTTGCTAGTATCTTATTGAGAATTTTTGCATCCATATTCATCAGGGATATTGGCCTGTAGTTCTCTTTTTTTACTGGGTCTCTGTCTGGTTTAGGAATCAAAGTAATACTGGCTTCATAGAATGAGTCTGGAAGTTTTCCTTCCCTTTCTATTTCTTGGAATAGCTTGAGAAGGATAGGTATTATCTCTGCTTTAAACGTCTGGTAGAACTCCCCTGGGAAGCCATCTGGTCCTGGACTCTTATTTGTTGGGAGATTTTTGATAACCGATTCAATTTCTTCGCTGGTTATGGGTCTGTTCAAGCTTTCTATTTCCTCCTGATTGAGTTTTGGAAGAGTGTGGGTGTTCAGGAATGTGTCCATTTCTTCCAGGTTGTCCAGTTTGTTGGCATATGATTTTTCATAGTATTCCGTGATAATTGTTTGTATCTCTGAGGGATTGGTTGTAATCATTCCATTTTCATTCATGATTTTATCTATTTGGGTCATCTCCCTTTTCTTTTTGAGAAGCCTGGCTAGAGGTTTGTCAATTTTGTTTATTTTTTCAAAAAACCAACTCTTGGTTTCGTTGATCTGCTCTACAGTTTGTTTAGATTCTATATTGTTTATTTCTGCTCTGATCTTTATTATTTCTCTTCTTCTGCTGGGTTTAGGCTGCCTTTGCTGTTCTGCTTCTATTTCCTTTAGGTGTGCTGTTAGAGTTTGTATTTGGGATTTTTCTTGTTTCTTGAGATAGGCCTGGATTGCAATGTATTTTCCTCTCAGGACTGCCTTCGCTGCGTCCCAAAGCGTTTGGATTGTTGTATTTTCATTTTCGTTTGTTTCCATATATTTTTTGATTTCTTCTCTAATTGCCTGGTTGACCCACTCATTCGTTAGTAGGGTGTTCTTTAACCTCCACGCTTTTGGAGGTTTTCCAGACTTTTTCCTGTGGTTGATTTCAAGCTTCATAGCATTGTGGTCTGAAAGTATGCATGGTATAATTTCAATTCTTGTAAACTTATGAAGGGCTGTTTTGTGACCCAGTATATGATCTATCTTGGAGAATGTTCCATGTGCACTCGAGAAGAAAGTATATTCTGTTGCTTTGGGATGCAGAGTTCTAAATATATCTGTCAAGTCCATCTGATCCAATGTCTCATTCAGGGCCCTTGTTTCTTTATTGACCGTGTGTCTAGATGATCTATCCATTTCTGTAAGTGGGGTGTTAAAGTCCCCTGCAATTACCACATTCTTATCAATAAGGTTGCTTCTGTTTATGAGTAATTGTTTTATATACTTGGGGGCTCCGGTATTCGGCGCATAGACATTTACAATTGTTAGCTCTTCCTGATGGGTAGACCCTGTAACTATTATATAATGTCCTTCTTCATCTCTTGGTACAGCCTTTAATTTAAAGTCTAGTTTGTCTGATATAAGTATGGCTACTCCAGCTTTCTTTTGGCTTCCAGTAGCATGATAAATAGTTCTCCATCCCCTCACTCTGAATCTAAAGGTGTCCTCAGGTCTAAAATGAGTCTCTTGTAGACAGCAAATAGATGGGTCTTGTTTTTTTATCCATTCTGATACCCTATGTCTTTTGGTTGGCGCATTTAATCCGTTTACATTCAGTGTTATTATAGAAAGATACGGGTTTAGAGTCATTGTGATGTCTGTATGTTTTATGCTTGTAGTGATGTCTCTGGTACTTTGTCTCACAGGGTCCCCCTTAGGATCTCTTGTAGGGCTGGTTTAGTGGTGACAAATTCCTTCAGTTTTTGTTTGTTTGGGAAGACCTTTATCTCTCCTTCTATTCTAAATGACAGACTTGCTGGATAAAGGATTCTCGGCTGCATATTTTTGCTGTCTAGCACCCTGAAAATCTCGTGCCAATTCTTTCTGGCCTGCCAAGTTTCAAAAGAGAGATCAGTCACGAGTCTTATAGGTCTCCCTTTATATGTGAGGGCACGTTTACCCCTTGCTGCTTTCAGAATTTTCTCTTTATCCTTGTATTTTGCCAGTTTCACTATGATATGTCGTGCAGAAGATCGATTCAAGTTACGTCTGAAGGGAGTTCTCTGTGCCTCTTGGATTTCAATGCCTTTTTCCTTCCCCAGTTCAGGGAAGTTCTCAGCTATGATTTCTTCAAGTACCCCTTCAGCACCTTTCCCTCTCTCTTCCTCCTCTGGAATACCAATTATGCGTATATTATTTCTTTTTAGTGTATCACTTAGTTCTCTAATTTTCCCCTCATACTCCTGGATTTTTTTATCTCTCTTTTTCTCAGCTTCCTCTTTTTCCATAACTTTATCTTCTAGTTCACCTATTCTCTCCTCTGCCTCTTCCATCCGAGCTGTGGTGGTTTGCATTTTGTTTTGCATTTCCTTTAAAGCGTTTTTCAGCTCCTCGTGACTGTTCCTTAGTCCCTTGATCTCTGTAGCAAGAGATTCTCTGCTGTCCTGTATACTGTTTTCCAGCCCAGCGATTAATTTTATGACTATTATTGTAAATTCACTTTCTGTTATATTATTTAAATCCTTTTTGATCAGCTCATTAGCTGTTGTTATTTCCTGGAGATTCTTCTGAGGGGAATTCTTCCGCTTGGTCATTTTGGATAGTCCCTGGTGTGGTGAGGACCTGCAGGGCACTTCCCCTGTGCTGTGGTGTATAACTGAAGTTGGTGGGCGGGGCCGCAGTCAGTCCTGATGTCTGCCCCCAGCCCACCGCTGGGGCCACAGTCAGACTGGTGTGTGCCTTCTCTTCCCCTCTCCTAGGGGCGGGATTCACTGTGGGGTGGCGTGGCCCGTCTGGGCTACTTGCACACTGCCAGGCTCATGATGCTGGGGATCTGGCGTATTAGCTGGGGTGGGAAGGCAAGGTGCACGGCGGGAGGGGGGGCAGGCTTAGCTCGCTTCTCCTTAGGTGATCCACTTCAGGAGGGGCCCTGTGGCAGCCGGAGGGAGTCAGATCCGCTGCCGGAGGTTTGGCTCCGCAGAAGCACAGAGTTGGGTGTTTGTGCGGAGCAAGCAATTTCCCTGGCCGGAACCGGTTCCCTTTGGGATTCTGGCTGGGGGATGGGCGGGGGAGATGGCGCTGGCGAGCGCCTTTGTTCCCCGCCAAACTGAGCTCTGTCCTCCGGGGGCTCCGCAGCTCACCCTCCCTTTGTCCTCCAGCCTTCCCGCTTTCCGAGCAGAGCTGTTAACTTATGACCTCCCAGACGCTAAGTCGCGCTTGCTGTTGGAACACAGTCCGTCAGGCCCCTCCGCTTTTGCAAGCCGGACTCGGGGGCTCTGCTTGGCTGGCGAGCCGCCCCTCCGCCCCGGCTCCCTCCCGCCAGTCCGTGGAGCGCGCACCGCCTCGCCGCCCTTCCTACCCTCTTCCGTGGGCCTCTCGTCTGCACGTGGGTCCGGTGACTCCGTTCTGCTAATCCTCTGGCGGTTTTCTGGGTTATTTAGGCAGGTGTAGGTGGAATCTAAGTGATCAGCAGGACGCGCGGTGAGCCCAGCGTCCTCCTACGCCGCCATCTTCCTGCGCCTCTCTAATATAATTAAAAATCACAAGGCGCCTGAGAGGCTCAGTCAATTAAATATTGGACTTCAGCTCAGGTCATGACCTCATGGCTTGTGACTTTCAGCTCGGCATTAGGCTCTGGGCTGACAGCTCAGAGCCTGGGGCCTGCTTCAAATTCCGTGTCTCCCTCTCTCTCTGCCCCTTCCCCACTGGTGCTGTCTCTCTGTCTCTCTCTCTCAAAAATAAATAATCATTAAAAATAAAAAGAATTGCAAAGAGACCAAAATTGTAATAAGATCATCAAAATCTTCACTGGAGGGAGTAAAATCAGGCTTGCCAGTATAGAAAATTGAATCATTAATGTGAAGGATGCACTTAGAAATACTCTCTGAGGATAGAGGGGAGAAATATAAAAAGATCAAAGGATAAAGAAAGAAGATGGCAGGTAGGGAGAAGAAAGAAAGAATGGAGATACCTGAGAATTGTAGGGATTCCCAAGGAGCAAGCTAGAACAACTGCTGTATATGCATCAGAGTAAGAAATAATTGGGGGTAAAGGAAAACTTCCAGAGGTGAGAGCAAAATGGATTGGCATCATAGAAAATAATGAATCATGGTAATAATGAAGATTTCTTGAACGTCTACTGTGTCAGGTGTTTGTCTAAACAGTTTATCCCTATCAAATTTAATTAATTCATGACCATACAAAATTATGGTCTCCACTTTACAGATATGGCAACTGATTCACACAGAGATTAGCTAACCTGCCTGATGTCAAAGAAGCAAAGGGTGAAGTCAGGACTAGAACCTTCTAACTACTGCCCTATAATAATGAAATAAAGTCCATGTTTAAATAAATCTCAGCAAATATTGGTAGTTACCTAGGTAAAGAAAAAAAGTCAACAAAAACACTCAAAAGTGAAAATAAGCAAAAACAAACAGACAAAAGGAAGTCATCTGCAAGGGACAACTAAGCTGATAGGAGCCATAGGAGCAGTTTCAGAGAAATAGTTGCAATTACACACAGCCCATAAGTTTGTACCATGTGACCTAGGATTTTTTTTTTATTTTAGAGAGAGAAAGGGGTGGGGGAGGGTCAGGGGAAAAGGGGGGAGAGAGAGAGAGAGGGAGAGATAGAGGGAGAGAGAGGGAGAGGGAGAGAAAGAAGGAGAGAATCCTTAGTAGGCTCCATGCTCAGCATAAAGTCTGATGCAAGGTTCATTTCCACAATGCTGTGATCATGACCTGAGCTGAAATCAAGTCACTCAACTGACTGAGCCACTTGGTACTCCAAGAATTGCATTTCTAAGATTACAGCTTGAGGAAATAATTGATTATTTTATACACACACACACACGCACACACACCTATTTATACATATATACATTATATAAAATATATGATATATCAATCTATATATTACATATGATTTATGTAAAATGATATTTATCATTATTTATAGTAGCAAAACTCCAGTGACTAGTGACCAACAACTAAGATATACTTAAGTAACTTATGTTTGATATGTGTGATGAAATTATTATATAGTCATTTCAGTTATGTTTTGGAAGACTGTCAATGACATGGAGAGTGGCCCCTGATATAACGTTAAGAGGAAGAACAAGAAATGGAACACTCCATATAGACAGATCACTATTTTTCTGATTCAAAATGTGTGCTAGCAGTGATGTTATCTCTGAGTGGTGAGAATTCAGGTGAATTTTTGTCTCACGTCTAAATTTTTCTGCAATTTATAAATTTCATACAATAGTGATGCATATTAAAGAGTGTTTAAATAATCAATAGTCAATTGTAAAGAATTAATTTGTGAATAATCAAGAGCAAATACCATCCTAAGTAAATAATCTTTGTAAATAAAAATTCTTTGTAAATAACGCCTATGCAAATTGTCTTTGTAAATAATCAGTAGCAAATATCATCCTAAGAGAATACCAGTGATGATAAATCAAGGACCTTTGACCCAGAGGTTCTTTGTAAATAATCAATAGCAAAACCACCCTAAATAACAAGAGGACCATAAATCAGTGACGATAAATCAAGGACTTTTGACCTAGAGGTTTATTTTATGTATGATTCTGCCTTCATCACCTGGAGGATTTTTTTGTCTAGTTCTTAACCTCTGTAAAATTTCCACACTTAAAAAATGGCTTCTCCTTTTGGAACGAAAGAGGCTACTGTCCTTCATTCTCACTATTCTCTCCCTTTTCCAAAGAACCAAATGAAAGTAATATGAACGTTATTTGTAATTTGTCAGCTTCATCAATGCAAAGTCCTGTATTGAGGAGAAATCTGTTATTATTTTGGGGATTCCAGCACCCTTTGAATGTTCTATTTTTGAAGAATTCCCCAACTTTGAGTCTGTACCTCTTCAAGACAGACACTGGGGATTCATTTTCAAAATATCTCCTGCAGTGGGACCTCAGGCAAGTGACCTAGACTTTGTCACTCAGATGCTCACACATACAACTTGAATTGAAAGTTAGGGACACAAGTGTGCCTGGGTGGCTCAGTCGGTTAAGCAGCCGACCTTGGCTCAGGTCACGATCTCGCGGGGCGTGAGTTCAAGCCCGCGTTGGGCTTTGTGCTGACCGCTCAGAGCCTGGAGCCTGCTTCTGTTTCTGTGTCTCCCTCTCTCTCTGCCCCTCCCCCATTTGCACTCTATCTCTCTCTGCCTTTCAAAAATGAATAAATGTTTAAAAAAAGTTTTAAGAAAAGAAAGTTAGGGACACAAAGATGCAGGCACAGAGGAATTCCTTCAGGGACAGTAGATGAGGCTCTAGGTAGGACCCACGTGTTCAACGGTGAGGAGTCTACTGCAGAAGTCAGATGTTTCCACAAGACGTTTTCCTTTCTGTGTTATCTCCGTGACTGCGTGTTAGCTAGAAGTCCTAAATAAATTACTTTTTTATTGAAACTCAGCTAGAGTGGATTCTGCCTTGGCCCCAGCAAACAACCTGAATTTGAGTTCCATTCCAGCTAGTTATCAACAGAAGTCACATATTCTTTCTAAGCCTCAGTTTCTGTACACAATATCTCATTTGATGGCAATAACCTTATGACACTGGACCTGTCTTCTTCAAAGACCCCATTTCATACTCCACTAATGCCATACACATGCCTTCTTCATTCTCTCTTTAAAGTTACACTCACTAAACTATCTCTCCTCCCCTTTGATTTGTAAGAATGTGTAAATTTGGGCCATGGGATAGCAATAAATCAGAATCCTAGAATGTGGGGGATGGATAGGATTTTAAAGAATTTCTAGCTCAACCACTCAACTGATAGATGAGAAGTCAATGTTGGGAACTTTTATGTTGACACTTTATTTCCAATCCATCCAAGCAGCTGAACATATTCTGGCCCTCCATATTGCTACGAATGTAGAGTAAAATGTGAAACCAAACCAGTTGTTTTGTATCTGTGTCACCTAATTTGAGAACTCTTAATAAATGGACTGAGGTGATTAGCAGTTCATGTACTAGAGAAGCTCATCCCAAACAATCATTCCAGAATATAGTAGACATAACAATCTTGTGGATCATTTTCCTGAGGAAAGCTAACCTGGTATGTCACTTTTGCCAGTCACCAGCACTTTCGCTGACAAGATGATATCTAACAGTTCAAATAGAATTGGTAAAAGAGCCAAGTTGGCAAACACACAAACTGTATTACCCAAACTGTTCTACACTGAACCTTAGGCAGTTTCTCCAAAGTGAATTATTGACCAACTTGCCTAGAGTCTATAAGGCTTCTACTTCAATTTTTCTTTGTATATTTATAATTACACACTTCTCTCAGCATTGTTGTCCTTTGCCTTGGGTAGATTTCAAACTAAATGTAACCCAGAGACCCTGTCCCTTTGCTTACCTCAGATCTTTTACTGTGGGCTCTAATTTTCTGGTTGAAGACTCCCAGTCAGTGACCACATCTTGCTTTAAGAGCATCATGTTTCTTCTTATTTTATGAATATGGGCTGACACAGATGCCACTTGGCACCATAGGAAGAGGCTGAAGGCAAAGAAACGTCTTGTAGATGAAGACCACAAGCTAGGCTCAGACTCTGAAGCCCTCCAGTGCCCAGCTTTCGGCAGCCAAACATGGCTGTTCCTTTCTACTCTTAGAATCAACATCTCAAGAGAATGTATATACCAAAGCTTTGAGGCAGATGTTCTAGGGATTGGATGTAAGAGTGGGCTGTCCAGTGAACTACTTGGTTCCACCACCTGTGTTCTGCCATCCACTGAGAGTGCCTTTTTGTGCACATGTATTTATGCACACAAGCCCACGTACACGTGACTTAACAGGGGCCGGTCTTCTGGTCCACATGTGGACAGGTTTAACCTCAATGCTTTCTCTCCCTGCCTTTGCATTCTGACTTATTCCTCAGTCCAAAGAGGCATTCTCACACTCCCTAGGGCTATCGGGCTCTCATGCTCCACTCTCATTTGCCAAATCAAAATTTCCTCTCAGTATTGAAAAGTCATTCACACTAAAACATTTGGACTTGATGCCCCTACTCCTGTTACATTCTGAATTTCTCATACCTCTTCCTCATTCTTCAATGACTTGGGCTCCTGACTTTCCTTTCCTCCAGAACTACTTCTGCCATCATGACTGGTGGCTTTAGCCTCCACATGCTGGCCCATCTACCATTTTGGTGTCTTAGTTCCTTAGCTCAAATGATTGTTTCCCCACTTCACCTCAGATTCTCATTCACATGGTCACTTCCTAGATTTTTGTGACTAGAAATGGTGTCAGTTCTCTATCACATTACAACTACTATTATTTTTACCAATTGTCACACCTTTATATCCTCACTGTCCTCTTTATACAGTCCAAGTCTCATGATGCACCACAAAAATAATCTCCTTTAAAACACCTAACATTTTTTACCTCACTCTCTTTCTATTGTGCTTGCCTGGCAAACATCAACCATAATTATACTCATTGACCCCTATATGAATAAATTTTACTAGACAAAACTAGGCAATTATACCAACTGGACTCACTTGAAATTTATAATCACAAATCTCAGATAGGCATTCAATATTGCATAACGATTCTAGAAACCTCTCTAGTAAAATTAACTTTTCCACTCAAGACAGTTATTTCATACTTTTTTTCACCTCAAATCACACACTCTTTTCCCTATCTCTGTTGATAACTTTGCCTCAGACTTTGTAGGGGGAAAAGGTGCAGTAAGATCAGAACAATCTCATTTTCCGACTATCAGTTCTGCCAACTTGCTTACATCATACGTTCTATATCCCTGCCTGTGAAAATGGAGGTAGTGTCCCTGTTCCCATCAAAGAGAAACCTCCATTATGCCCTGGAGCCCATCCCATTTCACCTTCTCAAGTACTTTAAGGCAAATGTCTTTTTTTCTGTTTTAGGTGAAGTATAGTTGAAGGCAAATGTCTTCTTATCTGGCACAATTGAGAACCATACTTGATCCATAAATTTAAAATGCTAATTAAACCCAGGCATCATTAAGATAATTCTAACTAACACATACATATTCATTCATTTGCCAATCTTCTGCAGGACAAAGATTGCATTTCTGGCTCACCTTTTGCATACACTGTATCTTCTGCAAATTCTAGTTTTGGTTTCTTTAAAGTACAGTGAGAACTGAAAGATATTTAAAGATGATGTGAGGTCACTGTCCTAGTTTTACAAATTCTCCCAATCTTTTATAGTTGCCTTGCCCATAACAATGGAACAGCACTTTTTTAGCAACTTGCTAAAAAGTCTTCTCAAAGCATTCAGCTAATTTTTCATAAAAACAATTTTTTGCATGATTTCTTCATTTTATGTAATATTTCATTAAATTACATAATTACAGTAATGAATAGGTTGTATTAGTCTACTAGAGCTGCCACAACGAAATACCCCAGATGGGGTGGCTTAAACAACAGAAATTTATTTCTCACAGTTATGGAGGCTGGAAGTCCAAGGTCAGGGTGTGAGCAGGTTTGGTTTCCCTTGAGGCTTCTCCCTGGCTTGTAGTTGGCCACCTCCAGCATACAGTTGTTGTTGTTGTTGTTGTTGTTGTTGTTGTTGTTGTTGTTTTCTGTGTGCATGCTCTGGGTGTTTCTTCCTCTTCTTAGAAGGACAACAGTTCTACTGGATTAGGGCCTTACCCTTATGACCTTATTTAACATTAATCATCTTCTTAAAGGCCCTACCTACAAATACAGTCATATTAGAGCTTAGGACTTCAACATAGGAACTTGGGTTGTGGAATACAATTCAGTCTATACATTAGGCATTGGCAAGTTCAAGGATGGACACAATTGCCTCTTTGTAAACAGTAGATCAAACTAATGAACACAGTAGTTCATGGAGTTTCAGAGTATGAAATACCAGCCACGGGTACCATTACTTTAACAGAAGAGAAAGAAGGAAAGAAAGAAAGAAAGAAAGAAAGAAAGAAGAAAGAAAGAAGAAAGAAGAAAAGAAAAGAACAGAAAAGAAAAGAAAGAAAAGAAAAGAAAGAAAGAAAGACAAGAAAGAAAGAAAGAACAAGAAAGAAAGAAAGAAGAAAGAAGGACTTAAACGCCCAATTTCCTCTTTCGGGATTCGTCTGGAAAAGGAAGGAAGGAAGAAGAAGGAGAAGAAAAAAAAAGAGGACATCCATTTCAAGTCAAGCGGAGGAAATGGAGGTTAAGAGAATTTCAGTTGTACCTAGTATATCTGCATTGTCCATTTCTTCTTGTCTACTGTACAAATATGCCTTAAAATAATAAATATTTTAAAAGGTTTTTTAATGAATCTTCTTTGGCCTCTTGTCCTTCTATCTAATACTGTTTCTCTTTTCTCTCTTCCCCCTTCCTCCCTTCCCTTCCCATCTATTCTCTTATTCTCTTAAGTCACAGAAGAGCTGTCCAAACTCACTGTCTGCAAGCCCATCTGCACTTCTCATTCTTTGCTATCCACTCTGATTGGGCATTTTTTCCCCACTCTAACCCCACTGTACAAAAATAGTCCCGATCAAGGTCACTGTTATATTCATCTCGCCAAATTCAATGGTCTGTTTTTCTGTTCCGCCTTGAATTCTCTTCGATGTCTATGCAGCCGGTCAGTTGTTCCCCTCCTTTCAAAAATGTTTTCATCTCTGGTTCTGTGACATCCCCTCTCCTGGTTGTTTTCCTTATGATAAAATTAAACCTCTAATCTTGGAGCCCTCTTACTATCTTTGCTTACAATCCCTCCTTGAGGTAATCCTCATCCTCCCCTATGAAATAAAAAACCACTTCTATGTTGATAATCCACCTATTTGTTGGCTAGATATCTTCTCTCCTGATGGGTCTCATCTATCAGCATACACAACACCTCTACTTGAATACAACTCCTGTTCTCAACTCCCACCTGAACACAGCAAAACCCTCCTCTTTGCATCCTTTCTGTACTTAGTAATGGGGCTGCAGTCTAACCAGGCACTCACACCAACGACATAGGAGCCGCCCGTGTTTTCTTTTTTCCCCTAACATCCTACATTAAATTCATCAGGAAGCCATCAGTTCTTCTCCAGGATCTATCCTGAATCCTAACGCTGCTTATACCTCTAGGCTTCCCTACTCTATTGCATCTGCCGCTCTCTCCCCTGGGTCACTCCCAAGACCCCTGTCATCTTCCACCTCCATTCTTGCTAGTATATCCCCTACAGACCATCCTCTACACAGAAAGATGTAAATTGGATTATGTCACTCCCCTACCATAAAATTCTCTGACGGTTTCCTTTATTTTTGAGTAAAATCTAAATTCCTCCTCTGGACTAGAAAGTGATCTCACCTCTACTGACTTTTTGGCCTCACGTTTCTTCATTCTCTCCATCATGCCCTAGCTTTCAGCCACACAGGCCTTCTCTCTCTGTCCCTCAACACAGCAAGCTAGTTCTCATCTCAGAGCCTTCACACATGTTGCTTCCTCTTCCTGGAGAGTTAGTTCTCCAGATCTTTGCAGACTTACCTTCTATTCACTTGGCTGCCAATTTGCATGCCATCTCTTCAGAGGGGCCAGCCCAGACCACCCTAAAGCCACCTGCCCAGTCTTTGCTGACCATTTTATCTGTAGCACACTTACCAGTATCACATATTATCATTTTTATGCATTTATTTACATGTTTTATTTTCTGTCTCCTCACTTGAATGTAATCTCCCTGAGTGCAAGGTTTCTGTACGCCTTACTCACTATTCTATCCATAGTATCTAGAAGAATGACTTACCATGGGAGATACACAATAAATAGTTCATTCCTGACAGAATAAATGTAGATGACTACTATGATTAATTACATACACACTTTTTTTTTTCTGAGAGCAGGAAAAATCTTAAACCTAGGGAATTTAATTTTGTACATGGAATTGAGGGTGTTGGTATGTTGGGGGGAGGAGGAAGAGAGGAGTGGCGGCTTCCAGGGCTGTAACAATCAGACCATGTACACTGTTCTGGTTTGCTTGCTTCTTGCCTTCATTTTTTCTCCTTGAAGGAGGGAGCTCAGTTCTGATGATGTGAACTCACATGTCAACCCTGTTCTCCATGATCTTCTATGAAACCTTACTACTTGCTATTTCCCTATTGTTCCTCAGATATCTATCTCCTGGGGGAATTCCTTTCCTATCGGCTCTCAGAACCAGCCACATAAGTTGTGTGGCCCAGTGCAAAATGAAACTGTGAGGACCCTTGCACAAGATGGTGATGGCACAGCATTAAGCCAAGAGTGGGTCCCTTCTAAGGATAAGGCTCCAGTTGACTACACAGGTCACACACCTATGAAGTCCATCCATTAGGTCCTTCTTCTCCAGATTATAGGCCCGTTTTCTTTCCACACATCCTCCAACACACCCCAATTCTTCCCTCTGTCCTGACTTCTGTCTTCTGATTCCATTCTCAAATGCAACCGAATCCAAAGAAAGGCAAAATGAAAATGAGAGACTAATGAGCAGAGGGATCTGGGAACTTGAAACCTCGGGGAACGAGCATGGGACATAAAGTATGGCAGGTATAAAAATAAAAATGCTTGTTCACATTGTGGCAGGTAACAATCACAGATAGCTTAAAAAGCCTGGATTTGTCCATGTTGATGTTTTTATAATTCTCCCAGTTGGTTTTGCTCACAAAAGGGATTAGACACAGAGTGAAAAATGGTGCTCAACATTTACTGTGGTCATGAATTTCATCTTTTTTTTTTAATCGCCTAGCAAGGGAAAATCCATCTTGTTATTCCAAACTCACTGAGCCCGTCCTTCTTCATCTGTACACGAACTGAGCTGTACAATTTTCCACCGTTTCTTTCCGCTGGGAGAGATTCATTCCGAAACTGAGTTCATACATGAAGAATGAAGCACAGCTCATTGCCAGCAGGCCTGGAGTTTGGCGCTTTTCCGTGCATTCAGGACATGAGCAAAGCTTAGAGAAATGAGGTGAAGAAATGAAGTAAAATATTGGGGCAATGAGAGAAAACTGTGTGGACTCGGGGACCTTTGTGTCAGTGTCTTCCTTTCAACAGCCACCTATATTTGATAGGTCAAATGCAGTTTTCTCCTTTTCTCTCCTGGCATTTCTTCAAATGACATGTGTCACCACTGTGAGGCAGTCAGGTCACTGGAAGTAATGTTTTCAACCCTTTAAAACTTTCAGTGAATCACAGTTCATATGAAAAACAAATAGGCTACTTCTTTCTTTTCGGGACATCACAGCTGCTTCTCTCCTTTTCCCTGCACTTCCCAGAGATTTTTTTTTTTTCAACAGAGTCTGGTTCTGACCTATTTTGGTGACTTGGATCACCATGGAGATGACTGATTCCCTAATTTAAAATATCTTCTGCCCAATTCAAGCTACCCGTTTACTTCGACAGTGAAAGCTGGCACTGAGAGATTATTTTGGAGAACCAAAAAGCTAGAATGCAAATTATCTGAGGTGACATTGCGACGTAGCAACTGCAGTGTGTCACCATCTGCTCTCCAGTAAACCTTAGCTCTGAAGCACAGGGAACTACTCCATCTTGTTTTCAGCCATGACCCGTGCCTCTTGTTCCCTTCTGGAGCTAGACGGATCTTGAACCGAAGTTTGAACTGGCATCTGGACCTGAGCTCCTTCTCCAGCCTCTGCTGTTGGAGAGCTGGTTAACAGTCTGCAGGGGCCTTTACTACCGTGAGGTGCAGTCTGCTGTGTGAGTAAGTATGAGGCTCCTTTGGTCACTTCAGACTCCCTTTGCCACTAAGCAGAAAGAAGTCTGAGTAATGAGTCAGCAAATAAGAGCAAGATATTCAAACTAGAGACAACAGAAGGAGAACGTTTCTTGAAGTGTTATGGGAGTGTCTCACTGAAGCCATGAGTAGGGACTGGGCCTTTAGGAGATAGGCACCAGGCACAGGCTCTCACCTCCCCTTTGCGTCTACTTGTGCACCTAGCTGCCTCTCTGACCCTCTTCCTCAATCAACATCAGTGTATTCACCAACAGGAGAGCAGACTCTGGAGCTGGGGTTTGCATCCTAACCATTCCATGCCTCAAGTTTCTCTTCTGTAGGATGGTGTGTGGTAACAGTATCTACCTCATAGAAGTTGTTTCGAGGATTAAATGAATTAACACCTGTAACGTGTTCTGCACAATACCTTACATCTATTAAGCTCCCCTCAAACAAAGCTTTCTCTGCTTGCTTATCAGTGCTTCCTGACTCAAGCATGGGGATCCCTGTTCTTATTTTTATAAATCGGGTCTAGAAGCTCTCTGCTAATTGGCCCTGCTACACTGCATGGCAATTCCATATTCCCAGGGAGCTAGCCACTCCTGGTCCAATTATCTGTGGTAAAGAGTACTGGTGTTGGGGACATATTAGCAGGAGTTAACATTCATTGAATGATAAGTACTGTTCTAAGCACTAATACTCATTAATTCATAACAACCCCAAAATAGTTACTATGATTAACTTCACTTGTCACACGAGGGTCTATAAGAGAAAGAAATGAAAGTAATGGAGAAGCAGAATTCGAGCACAGGACACATGCACTTACATAGGCCATCAAAGTCTTGCTCCAAGTTTTGAAGCAGGCTCTTGGAAAGAAGACAAAGACACGTTGAATACGATGGGACTAAAGACAGGGAAGAATGACTAGCTTTGCTTGTGCAGAAGAACCTTGAGGATGGACATCTTTGAAGAAGATCCAGTCTCTGTCTGTGTGAACTGATGTTATATCCCAATGTGACCTGAAACCCATGAAGCAGAATTATCTGACTTTCAGTCCCCATGATCTTTGAGTGAGTTTCCGGGAATCACAGAGAAATACAATACTACTGAGTCACACTGATGGAATTTGCATTTTGTTAAGTTCTTAAATACAATGATCTTTAGGCATTTGTTAAAAATTCTTCTCAACATATGCATATATTTATATGAATGCATTTGTATGAATGGATGTATATAATCCAATGCATTTATCAATATAAATGTCTTATGGTGTGAATTGTGTGGGTGTGTATAATACCATGGAAATTCTTAAATCTAAATATCACATAAGGTTAAATTTAAAACTTTTAAGTTCTGGGCTCATTTAAATTCCAGTAAAGCTAAAAAAATAAAATAACCCTGTAGTCACAGGTTATAGCCTCTGATTTTCAGCTTCAGAATCATCTATTCACCCTGATAAGAATAGAAAGAGATCTTTGACTTTTTATAGAGTGACATATTTCTCTTTTCCTCTGTGGATCTCTAGCCATCTTTATTTTTCTTCTCTCCCAAAAAAGAAAGCTTATTATAATTCCTTTACCTAACACTTCTCACCCCCACTGGCATCAAACAAATTTCCACTTCTGAAATGCTTCTTTGTTGCACACACAAACCTTCTCTGCACATTGAGAATCAAATACTGAAAAATCATCTGCTGCATTTCTAGTACCCACCGGATAACTCAACGCCTGCAAATGTGACCCAGCCTTCTCAAAATATCCCAGGAATCTAATAACGTAAAAGAATCCACATTTCAGTAAAGTGAAACCCCTTCAAATTCTTTAAGTACAATTATTATGCCCTAAGAGGGTTCGGACTAATTTTTTCTAAAAATATTAGGCTACCTACCACCCATGTTCAAACTGAATTTGGTATGGAAGGAGAACACAAGACAAGCAAAACTTATGTTTGCCTTTAAGAGTCTTAAAATCAGGGGCACCTGGGTGGCTCAGTTGGTTGAGCATCTGACTCTTGATTTCAGCTCAGGTCTTGATCTCACAGTTCGTGGGTTCAAGCCCCACTTCAGGCTCTGTGCTGACACTGTGGAGCTAACTTGGGATTCTCTCTCTCTTCTCTCTGCTCCTTCTCTCTCTCTCTCTCTCTCTCTCTCTCTCTCTCAAAATAAATAAATAAACTTAAAAAAGAGTCTTAAAATTAAGAACAGAATTTAAGGCCTTTACACGAGTTAATTACTCTGTATCCTTTCATTGCCATGGCACATGTTGGAAAACCAGAATTTTTAATGGCTTAATGGAAAGATTCAAAGTAATACTAAAACAAGTCAGTAGTAATCACAATAACATAGTACAGGAAAAACTGTCTACCAGTATCTGGAAACACATTAATAGGACTAACATTACCATTCCTTGTCAACCATTCAGTTCTTGCCCATTGGCCAGAACTCTTTACTGACTCAACCCTGTCATTTTGGATACTCAGAGACAAAATCCTCAGGCTCCAGTGGACAGGAAATCTTTCTTTCATGCCTTGACTTTGTTTTGCCACCTTATTTCTTACTTCAAATTGTGCCAAACCTTGTCCCATGTGATTAATTCCACATTAATAAGGTGATTATTTCAACATTCTATCACTGTGCAACACTGTAATGTCCTATAACCTTGACCGTAAGGAAATATATGCATGTGTACCAGCCTGGGCTCTTGTGTTGGCAATTGAGTAACCAAGCATCCCAGTTTGCCAAGGACTGAGAGGTTTCCTGGGATACAGGACTCTTAGTACCCAACCAGGAAAGCTTCTACCAAGAGATAGGAAACTCAATTCAAATTGTCTTAATTTAAAAGGAAAATCAGGGGCGCCTGGGTGGCTCAGTCAGTTAAGCGTACAACTTCGGCCCAGGTCATGATCTCGCAGTTTGTGGGTTTGGACCCCACATTGGGCTCTGTGCTGACAGCTCAGAGCCTGGAGCCTGCTTCAGATTCTCTGTCTGTCTCTCTCTCTCTCTCTCTCTCTCTCTCTGCCCCTCCCCCACTCACACTCTGTCTGTCTCTCTCTCTCAAAAATAAAGATTAAAAAAAATGTTTTTAAGAAAAATAGTTAACTTATGTAATGGCAAAGACAAATGGCTTCAGGTATGACTAAATCCAGGGACATGAAAATCACTGTAATATAGTCTCTTTCCACCTCTTGGCTCTGTTCCCCTCTTCCCATCCTATGCAGACTTTAGTCTCAAACCCCACATGGTAAAGTCTCAGTTCTAGGCCTAAATACTCCCAGACTCAAATGGAGCAAAAAAAGGGAATGCTTCTTTCTTCTATTCCCAACACTTGAAACAAGGGCTTAGTTTTTATTGCTTCAAGTTGAGTCATGCACCCATCCCTGAACCAAATCCTAAACCAGAGGGAGAGAAATGCTGGTTAGCTTAAGCCTAGGTCTCATGCCCACGTAGGCATCTAGGACCACTTATTCATCAGGCCCATGGAAGCTGTGGCACCAAGAAGGAGTACATGAGAGGTTCTCCAAAGGAAACCCAAAAGTAGAAAAAAAATGGATTCTGGGAAGCCAAAACAAATTATTAATAATCCATGCAACAAAAGTTGGTGGTGTCCTTCAGTCACTAGTTACATGGAACAGATCAGTTGAAAGCTATTGGCTTAAGAAAGTCTTATAGATAAGAGAGAAAATACTGATGAGAAGGGACAGTTGATCTAAGGAAGACAGTAACACAGCTGGACAGTAAGGATGGGGGTATAGCAATAATTCATTAACACTGATGTACTGGTTTTAGGGTAGCTTTTTGGAGATCCTCTATCATTTTTACTATGCTTCATAGTGAACTTTTCTGAATTCTGTTACTGCTTCTTCCTGTTCCTACACAAAGGTATAGCTAAGCCACAGATGCAGAGAAGGCAGAAGCTGTATGGATGTCAGAGGAGGTCTGAGCCAATATCTACATTGGAGTTTGTTCAAATTGCCTCATCTGCTTTTGACTGAAGTTACAAGAATAGAGGCTTGGCTTTGTCTTGAAGTCATAAAATTCATTTTATTCTGGTGTCAGAAGAAGCCAACCGAGGCCAGAAAGTTAGGAACTTTTAATAAGAATACAGTCTTGACTAAAAATAAGAGAAAAGATTTCAAATCACACTCACTAGCTGACTTCATAGATTCTCTGGGGGGTTAATCACTCAATATAATGAAAAATAAAACGAAAAACAGGTGTCATTAAGACTATATCTTATCTAAACCATGGGCAGGGAAGAATAATGAAATAATCTCTTAGAATGCCTTTGTCCTTCCGGGAGGGAAACAACAGCCAAGTCTCAGAGTTCCACAGGTGGCCTATTCATCTTCAGGTTTCTTGGGAATAAATAGCATTTCATATTTCAAATGTTCTCTTTGCATTCACATACAATGTTCTCATTGAGTTCTCACAACAAACCCGTGAGGTTGGCAGATAATCGGTTCCATTTTGCAGACAGGAGAAGCTATGTGCAGAACGGTTAAATAACTGGGCCAGTGTTCTAGGACTCATTCATGGATTTAAGAACACCCATCATGGGTTGTGAGGTTTGGTTATTATAACTGCCAAATACCACCCCCAGTAAGCTGTGTACATCGGTAGTTCTGCTTCTCCAGAACTGGACCTTGGCAGGCCCACATGTGGAGCAATTTGTTAATTCATTCATTTGCTGAATGCCTGTTCTAAGGACTCTGCTGGGTGCTGGGGATACAGAGACGAACAAGGCATATCTCCTGCTCATAATGAGCTCTCTGCCTAATGTGATTTTCTCTCCTTATGTGTCACCAGAAAATGTTAAATATAAGTGGATTTTCGACTGTGCATCTTCTTTTCTTTTGTTTTCCATACTTCTATTTTAATTATTATAAATTTAGACAGCAAACATAATAATAATTGCAACTATTTACTATGTTGCATTAACTGCAGTAGGCACAAATTTATGGGGCTTTTTATTATATTTTTGAGAGAGACAGACAGAGAGAGAGAGAGAGAGACAGAGAGAGAGAGAGACAGAGAGAGAGAGAGAGTGAGCACAAGTTGGGGAGGGGCAGAGAGAGAGGGAGACACAGAATCCAAAGCAGGCTTCAGGCTCTGAGCTGGTGGCACAAAGCCTGATGCAGGGCTTGAACTCACGGATGGTGAGATCATGACCTGAGCCAAATCCAGATGCTTAACGCACTGAGCCACCCAGGTATACCAACTAGGCACAAGTTTAATGCAGTTTTCAAACCAGATGTGCAGAGCAAATATAGCTTATTCAACTTATCTATAACTTACCTGATGTTCCTTCTAAGGCCCTGGGCTTTAGTCAAGAAGAACAAATAACTTTGTCCCAATTCTATGCAGAACTCCAGAATAATAATTTAAACAGCCCCTTAGATAGTATTTAAGCAATATCTAAGGAGCAAGTCAAGCCTTTCTGAAAAATCTTATTCTGAACGTTAGAGGTGGAATATCACCCATTCTCTTTCTTTGTATTTTTTTGGAACCAGACTCTAATCCTTACCACACACATACCTCGTTACTAGTACTCCTCAAGATAAATGTCCCATGCATCTAAGAAGGTCTTGCACTCGGAAAGGCTAAAAGGGAATAGTTATTAATCACTTAAAAATATAGCTCCTGTGGGGGCACCTGGGTGACTCAGTTGGTTAAGGGGCCGACTTCAGCTCAGGTCATGATCTCACAGTTTGTGAGTTTGAGCCCCATGTCGGGCTCTGTGCTGACAGCTCAGTGCCTGGAGCCTGCTTCAGATTCTGTACCTCCCTTTCTCTCTGCCCTTCCCCTGCTTGTGTTCTGTCTCTCTCTCTCTCTCTCTCTCTCTCTCTCTCTCTCAAAAATAAACATTAAAAAAATTTTTAAATAATAAAAATAAAAATATACTCCTGCGAGACATACATTATCTCCCCAAATTTTTACAGAAGCTCTAAGAGAGAGGTGGCATTTACAGATGAGTTAGCTGAGACACAGAGCAGCTTAACATCATGTTTAAGACCACAGAGCTTATTTATTTTGCCATGTGCTTAATAATTGGGCCATGTGGCTTTACATGTGACTCTCCAGCCATGGTGGGGAAAGAGCTGCTGTGTGGGGCTCTCCTCTTCCAGACTGAAGGGTAGCTTCCTGTCTACTGGGCAGAGAATGCCTCATTGATGTTTGTATCTCGAGTGTTTAGTACAGTGCCAGGAGCACAGTAGATGCTTAGTAAATGTTTGCTAGGAGTTAACCACTTGCAGTCACTCTGGCATGGTTCTTGTTTTCTTTTCTCAATGTCCATTTGACAAACTGGGAAACTGGGCCACCACAGAGCTGGTGATGGCCAAGAGAGGGTTAGCCCAGGATCCTGATTCCCAGGCTAGATTTCTTCCCTTACCCCTAGCATTGCACACAGCTCTGAGGCATGCCTGAATCTTGCAGGAAGCCCCAGTGAATCACTGTCAGATGGTCTGTTTTGGGCATTTTGGGAAGTGTTCCTAGAGGAGTGCGAGAGTCTTCTCTGAAGACAGGCTCAGCGACTAGAAAACAAAAATTTGAGACCCTGGAAGTTCTGCAATGCCTTCCCTCAGGGGAGGTAGGAAGTCCCAAACCCAGGCCAAATTCTGGATTTGCAGACATATACACTATCTGCTAGCAAGATAAATCAAACTTGATTTGTCATGTCCTGCAATGTGTCTCATAAATGCTGGCAAGAGTAGGTATAAACATTTTACTCATAAGAGGCCATTCAATGATTACAGCAACTCCCCAACATAGGTATTATTACTATTATTATCCACATCCTGTAGCTGAGATACAGGCTCAAGATACTCCACTTTTGCAATGTCCAAGAGATCTCGGGGCTGTCTGACTTTAGAACTCCTTTGAAAACCATGCACTTCTGCCTTCTAATAGAACAATTCCTGTTCTGTAACCCCAGAGTGCCTCAGTCATTAAGAAGTCAACTGACCTTGGTTCTCAGCAAGGCTCAACTCTAGATCTCTTGCTTTTATATCTCTAAGAGGCTGCAAGCCATACTGGGGAATGAGCAGAAAATACCAATGTTGAAATCTCAGTCGGGAGATGCCAGCTTGATGGCCCTGACAGGGTCATGATGCCAAAGGAACGTGGAAGGAGAGGAAGTGCAAGCTTACAGTGAGGAGTTGCAGAGACCAGCATTCTCACTCTGTGCTCTATTCCTTTTTAGCTTGGAGGCCTTGGACAAGTAACTAAATCTCTCTGTGCTTCATGCCCCTCACTCATATATTGTGGTTGTTTTACAGGGATATTGGGAAGACCAAAGGAGAAAGCCCTCCCAAAGCCCCATGACTCACACATGGTAAACACTCAAAATATGTCACCTAAATGGACAGCAAGGAGATGGATGAGCAGGGAAAGAGCAGGAGAAGACACAAGATGTGCTGAGTTCAGGTCAAAGGGTAGAGGAAGCTGGGATACCCAGGAAGTGATCTTACTATCCTTCCGATTCTCCATGCTTTTACAAATTCAACTTTATTCTGCCCTGTGAACTCAGAATCTCTGTTAACACTGACGTTTCAATACTAATAGCCAAAATGTACCGAGTACTAATAAGTGCCAAGTTCTGTGTGTGTTAAGTATGAATCATGTTAACCGTCTAAACATTACTGTTCAGTAGGCATTATTTGATCCCTGTTCTACAAGTGAGGAAACAAAAGCACAGTGACATTGAGCATCTTGTCTATTCTAACAGGGGTGGACTATAATTTCAACTTGGCTAGATATCCCCTGAGCCTTTGCTTTTAACCACTCAATGCCTCTTGATGTTTCTGCTACTGACCATGACCACCACCATCATCCTTCTGATCATCATCATCACCACCATGCTTAATTTTTTTGAGCTGAACCGTCCTTCAGGATTAAGAGCTTTACATATATTAACCTGTTTAATTCTCACAGTCTTATGAAGTACATATACTTAGCATCCTCATTTTATAGTTGAAGAAATGGAGGGTCTTACTCAAGGTCAGGCTACTGGTGAGTGCTACAGCCACAGTTGAGAGGCAGGCATTCTAGCTCCTGAGCCCATCACCAAAATACTTTGCCAGTATAATACTTCACGATGGCTTCGTGTGCTATCATTTGCAGATATTCACATTTTATTTTTTTTTAATTTTTTAATATTTATTTATTTTTTTGAGAGAGAGAGAGAGAGGGAGAGACAGAGCACACAAGTGGGAGAGGGTCAGAGAGAGAAAGAGACACAGAATCCAAAGCAGGCTCCAGGCTCTGAGCTAACAGCACAGAGCCTGATGTGGGGCTTGAACTCATGGAACTGAGATCATGACCTGAGCTGAAATTGGAGGCTTAACCGACTGAACCACTCAGGTGCTCCCACATTTTCTGCTTTAAGCCTCATGACCATCCTCTCAGGTAGGAAATGTTCTTCTTATTTCATGGAGGAGGAAGCTGATGCTCGGGGATGTGATGTGCCCAAAGTCACCCAGCTGGTCAGTAACAAAATCAAAACTAAGCCAGGTCTGTCTGAGAAGTCCTTTGCTCTTTCTATCATACCACAGCTGCCTATAACTGTCCATTCCATCCTTCTTCCCCTCCCCATTCCATCACAGATACCCCATATACACCTTTTGGGACATATTTCTTTTTGTACTACCTTTCTCCTCATTCAAAACATCTCAATTATGATCTGAATCTAAACTTACACAAACCTTTAGTTACAAATCAACCTGAAAATCCAATTCATGTGACGATGTTAAGTGTTAAACTGCCCTGTCCAGAAAAATAGTATTTAACATAAGATTCAAGCTGAAGAAATAACACCTTAAAGGTAGGACATTAAGCAAGAGCCAGACCAGCAGCACAGGTATGACCAAGTTCATCCAATGCACTATCCCCACACCATATGCCCTGCTGATCACAAAGGAAAACTGTTCTCTCCCTCCCCAACAGGTACTTCGTTTCAGTAGCCAATTCAAAACCTCCTTATCTTCAGTCATCTCCCAATCATCTTCAAACCAAGAAGGAAATGGCAGACAAGCCAGGGACCATGCACCATGAGACAAAAACTTCTCCTTTTCTCTGCTCTCATAGCTACATTTCTTTTTTTTTTTTATTTAATTTTTATTTGTTTAATAAACTTATTTATTATCTATTAAACACTTTAAGACTTTTCCATAAACATGTAAATTTAAAAATTAGAAAACAGAACATTCATAGCTACATTTCTAAGAAGAGGGGACAGCTGGGCTCACTGGAGACAGCATCTTAGGCTGCAGGCCATAAGCAAGTAAGAGACAATTACTCCTTAAAATGGAGAGAGTATCAGGGTACCTGGCTAGCTCAGTCAGTTAAGCATCTGACTCTAGATTTCAGCTCAGGTCATGTTCTTGTGGTTCATGAGTTCGAACCCCACACTGGGCTCTACACTGGCAGTGTAGAGCCTGCTTGGGATTCTTTCTCTCTCTTTCTCTGCCCTCCCCCAGCTCACTCTCTCTCAAAGTAAATAAATAAACTTTAAAAAAAATGAAAAGAATACCTCAATCCCAGAAGGTATTCTGAGGTATGAGAACCCAACATCCTAAATCTCAGTATAAACCAAAGTCATGGTAGAATCAATAAGGAGGAAAATAATGAAAATCAATCATTCCTCTGGTCACTAATATTAAACAGATTAATTTTGCAAAATTATACACTCTTATCTTGGTCATTACCTAGCAAGTATTTTAATTAGATAAACTCTTTGGGAAACAAGACTAAATATTACTTTTTTTTTTTTTTTTTTTTTTTTTTTGGTATTTCACATGGTGCCTGGCAAATAGGAGAAACATTCAAGAAAATAATTGTTGATATGGAATCACTGATTCGGTTGAAGCATTGATTCAATATTGTTACATTTTTACATTGATCCCAAACTTGACAAGTTAAACTTCTGCTTTTATTTCCATTTGCCAACTTGTAACTATTTATGAAGTGCCTACTATGTGCCACATACTAGGCTATGCATTTAAAAACACACAAGGGGCACCTGGTGGCTTAGTCAGTGGGGCAGTCAATTTCGGCTCAGGTCATGATCTCAGTTCCATGAGTTCGAGCCCCATATCGGGCTCTGTGCTGTCAGCTTAGAGCCTGGAGCCTGCTTCAGATTCTGTGTACCCCCCCATCTCTGCCCCTCCCCCTCTTGTGCTGTGTGTCACTCTGTCTCTCAAAAATAAAGTGTTAAAAACATTTTTTTTAAAACACACACAATTGCTGACCTTTAGAATAATACAATCTAGAGCAAAGACTGATGAGAAATAATTATCAATGAGGGGAGTTACGGAGCAGAGAGGCCAGGATACTATAGGAGTGTAGATGAAGGTGCATTCACCTTGTTTGGGGCTTTCAGCACATCTTGTCTGAGCAAAGCTCAGAGCTCTGTGGGGTTTGATGAGTTAGACAGGAGGCAAAGTGGGATCCAGGAATATGTGAAGGCTTAGATGCCAGAGAAAAAACTCTTTAGAAGTAAAGAAAGACAAAGAGAAAGCATGTGTGGCAAAAATAAAAAAGGAAGGGTGCCTGGCTTGCTCAGTCAGTTAAGTGTCCGACTTCACCTCAGGTCATGATCTTACTCTGCGTCAGGCTCTGTGCTGACAGTCAGAGCCTGGAGCCTGTGCCAGATTCTGTGTCTTCCTCTCTCTCTGCCCCTCCCCTGCTCACACTCTGTCACTCTCAAAAAAAAAAAAAAAAAAAAAACATTAAAATAATAATAATAATAATAATAATAATAATAATGAAAAGAAATAGAAAAGGAGATCAAGGATATGACCTTGGGTGTCTTTTAAGCCAGGATAAAGACTTCAGGTTTTTTCCTAAAGGGGATTTGGAGAAGACCTTGTGGGTGCCCCAGTGGAGGACAGATGGCTAATAACAGATAGCAGGAAACTAGCATACTGCAGGCAAGAAAGGTGTGAAAAGTAACTTTATTAACCAGTAAAGAGAAACTGCTCACCTAAATAAGGTATACATTCAAGCAACCACCAAGCCATTTTTGTAGCATTCTTTCCAGAGATCTTTAGAATTTGAAAAGGGAAATAATAAAAGCATAGTGAATAGACAGCAGGATCAGATGCTGAAGGGTAGGTAGAAGGAATTAAATGATTAGTCAGCATGAGTGCCGAGTGCCTTCTAAGTGACCATGAATATTCAGGTAAATGTGTCTGGCTGGAAGATTACTGAAACAGCAGGTACCCAGTGGACAAAATGTACTCAAGTAAATTTCTAATTAACAGACAATGTAGTATTGACTGATGCCCTGTTAGGTCTAAGTCTGGGTGTACAGATGGCAGCCTACATCCAGGCAAAAGATGAAATATTCAGTAACCATCTGGGTAGGCCTTGCCATCACACCAGATGTCTGACTCATTGGAAACACCTGGAATATTGACATGACTGTCTGCTTTTCCTATGAAAACCTGTAGTGATGCAAGCCTGGCCACAGGGTGTTGGAGAGGTTACAATATCCACTGACTATGGTAGGAGTTCAGGGAAATATATATTCAGGTAATTTGGGTGGATTCTAGTGCCTAGGCTAGCTGCTTCAATGCCCAAGAATCTAGTTTTTCTGTTTATATATGTAAGACTTGACCCTGCAGTATTATGCTACAATACTAAATCAGTCATCACTCCAAAACGCATTTAAATCCCCATCTCCTAAAACATGGTCAGCAAACCTGCCATCTCATAATGTGAAATGTCAGTGTTTCCCAAAACTATTCCTCTTAGAACTAAAATGTGTTAGATAGGGTCACCTGCCTCATATGAAATCAAGGACTTCTCACAATGTCCTGTAGAGTTGGCTTTGCTTGGTTATTTCCTTACAGATGCCATAAACTTGTACTTCCTCTTCAGTCTCTCCAGTTTGAAAACAGAATCAGAACCAGAATTTTAGGGGCAATCACTAAGTTCCGATCAAGAATCTTCCTACAGATACAAAAGTGTTGATTCGAAGGGGCACATGCACCCCAATGTTTATAGCAGCACTACTGACAATAGTATAGAAATAGTTCCAAAGTATGGAAAGAGCCCAAATGCCCATGGACTGGTGAATGGATAAAGAAGATGTGCTGTGTACACACACACACACACACACACACACACACACACACACACAATGGAGTATTACTCAGCAAACAAAAAGAATGAAATCTTTACCTTTGCAACAACATGACTGGAACTAGAGTATATGCTGCTGAGCAAAAAAAGTTTGTCAGAGAAATACAAATATATGATTTCACTCACGTGTGGAATTTAAGAAACAAAACAGATTAACATAGGGGAAGGGAAGCAAAAATAAGATAAAAACAGGGAGACAAACCCTAAGAGACTAAAATACAGAGAACAAACTGAGGGGTACTGATGGGGTATTGGGTGGAGGAATGGACTAAAAGGGTGATGAACATTAAGGAGGGTACTTGTTGGGATGAGCACTGGATCATATGTAAGTGATGAATCATTAAATTCTATTCCTGAAATCATTACTACACTATATGTTAACTAACTTGGATTTAAATTTTTAAAAATGCCTTAAAAAAAAGAATATTCCTACAGACAATGAAAGCCTACCTGAAGGAGAGCTCTGAAGACAACAGAAACCACAGGAACCTCAGAGTCTCACCATTGGGGATTGTCTCTGCATATGCACTGACTCTGTCTTCAGGGTAGTATAGTTCTAGTTTTAAAGTGGTCTAAGAAAACAAATCAGAATAACTGACAAAAGAAAACACATTTACTCTTTTTGAAAAACTCTTTTGAGCAAAATGTTGTCACTTCTTAGCTTATTGAGGACTGGAATCTATTTTAACTTAAAGTTTGACTTCCTCATCAAAATGTTTGGGGATAGCACTCTGTATTGTATTGGCTTTGGATGCTAAGAGACATGATTTCAAGTTCTAACTCTGACACTTCCTAGCTGTTGGATTTTCCTCAACCTATGGTAAATCTTTTTGAACAATGAAATACAGCATCTAAGTTAGGAATTGTATGATTTTTTTATATTCACATATAAAGTGTACTTAAGGTTCTATCCAACTCTTTAATCTATATAATGTTCTTGACTTCTTTTGTGATTTATTTTGTCTTGCTAGAGTGCTAATGGTAATGGTCTACAGTGCTAATATCTTTCTATTGCCTTTAATAAGGCTCTTAAAAGACACAATAAAATATTTGCTAAATAACTTAATACAGCCAATTTAATTAAAATAAGGTTTTAAAAGGTGGTCATGTAGATGTAAACTGGTATAAGTTTGTTTCCTGATCAGAAAAGTATAGGGGCTCCTGAGTGGCTCAGTTGGTTAAGTGTCTGACTTCAGATCAGGTCATAATCTCATAGTTCATGAGTTCAAGCCCTGTGTCAGGCTTTGTGCTGAAAGCTCAGAGCCTGGAGCCTGCTTTGGATTCTGTGTCTCCCTCTCTCTCTATTCCCCTCCCCTGCTTGTGCTCTGTCTTTCCTTCAAAATAAATAACCATTAAAAAATTTTTTTAAGTATATGGAATTATTGAAAAGAATCTGAAGACTATAGAAAGCATAAAGAATAAATTCATAAATAATCACTGTACTGAGAGAGGAATCATTAACCTTTAGGTGTACCTCTCTCATTTTTTGCCTTCTGGGTGTGTGTGTGTGTGTGCACATGTATACCCATGTGACTACTAATTATTAACAAAATTGGAGTCACCACATACTGTTTTGCATCCCAATTTTTAAAATTAAGAATAGCTTCTTTTTCATGCATTATTTTAAATAAACTTGATTTTTAAAGGCTGCCTAAAGATTTCTTCCTATGGATGGGTCTTTTGGTATTTAGGCATTGAGACTTATCCATGAATAGGAATGGGGTAACACTTTGGGATTCCCAATGTCCTAAGCCAGGAATTGCCACTTTGCTACTCAAGGAGAAAAAACTGAGAATTGTTTGAAGGTCTTTCTCTAAGCAATAATAAAAATGAGTTAGAGAGGCTCCTACAAGAACCCAAACATTAGCAATTTAATTGTTGGCTATCATCTCATCCCTCCTGAGGTCATGGAATTAGGAACTATCTTCTTCATCTTATGCTTTAAAAAAGCAATTGCAAACTTTGTGGTTTATCTTTTCAAAGAGAAATTTGACATATTTGGGATCTCTGGCTACTTTCATCTAGAGGAATTCTAATACAAACCAAAGGTGGAAGAAATTTAGCATTTCAAGAAGAAGGAAAACTTTTCCTAACTCCAGAATTTTGGAAGAAGGGAAGCTTTGTTGAAGGAACTTGAAATCACCCTGGGAATACATGAAGCTTGATTCTTTTATCTGCAGACATAGTTAAAAACAAACCTTAAATCAAAAGGAAAGATTGATGTGAGTGCTTTGAACAAACAGTAATGATTTATAAAAACCTACAAATCCTAGAAATAGAACCTCCACAAGTCCCTCCTCTGCCTCCTTTTTGCTTCCTGGGCTGTGACCTAAGTTCAGGCTCTCTCCCTGCAGGCTTACCCCCAAACCTCTCACCTTTATCCAGTGTGTCCCACAACAGCTGAGCACATCAGGTAGAAGAGAAAACAGAGCAGGGTGTGTGCCGGGACCGTATTTTCACTTTCAGTACATCGGGGAGGTTTTGAGATTTGGGGTAGCAGAAGCAATTGGGTGCCATTACTACAGAAGTTATAAAACCTAGTGGGTTTTTTTCCCTTAATATATGAACTTAATGACTTCTAGTGAACCCCCAAATGGAAGTTGGGCTAGATCTTCCTAGAATGGCTCCTTCCCATCACTACATTTCTCCAGAGTCCTGGGTATCCTAGCGTATGTCAGCAAGAGAATTAGGGGAAAGCTACACATCCTTCCTTTCAAATCTCTTCATTCAATACTCCCTTCATTCATTAATTTTTATGTCACTGAGGCATTGCCCTAAACCCTCATGCTCCTCTATCCACATCCTTTGTCAATGACTTGTTTTGGCCAGTGGAGTATAGCTCAAAGTGGCTGTGTACCAACTTGAAACCTATTCTTTAAAATGCACCATATGTTTCTACTTGCTCTCTTGTGATCCTGCCTTCTGCCATCATAAGAACACGTTCCAGCTAGCCTGCTTTTCTGAGCGGGATGAGAGGCAGGCAGCACACCCAACCTACAGCTTGGAACCAAGCCCAGTTAAGCTGTGTCTGATCAGTCAATCTCCAGATAACTTGTAGATGCATAAGTGAAATATATGCTTACTGTCATATGCCATTAGGATTTTTATAACTGTTTGTTACACAGCAATCGCTGACTGATAACGTTTATGCATGCATGACTTCTTCATTCAACAAGCACTTAGAGAATATCAGTTGTGAGGCAATGTGCAAGGTTGGCATTAGGCAGAGAACAAAAATAAGATGCAGCCTCTGCTCTCATAGAACATATTTTATAGTAAGATAAGTAAACACGTAGTTATAACATAGTATCCTAATTATTTTAAGAGTGAAAGTACAGGGTGCTACAAGAGAACACAAGAATGATATCTAACTCGGAGAAGGTCGATTTAGGATATCTTCGTGTCTGGCCCACAGTAGACCCTATTTGTAAAATAAATTTTGAATAAAAAATAATAAGCTAACACCAGAAGAATAAATAATGAGGCAAAACTAGTGTGCATAAGAATGGACGAGTGAGAGAGAAGTATTCCAATGAGAGAAAACAGCAGGGACAAAGGCCAAGTTGCCAGAAACTATCAAATATGTATTTACCTCTTGAATACTAGTTTGAGATATCTTTGCATGTAAATCTATGGTGCTCAGATTTCAGTGAGCAAACAAAAAAGCTGAGATAACGTGTTTAAAATGTAGATTCTTAGTCCATATATCTAGAAATCCTGACTCAGCAACTCCAGTGGAGAGCCTAGAAATCTGAATTCTAGTAGCTCCCTTGCTGTATTTGAGATGGCAAAACTACAGAAGTAGAATTAACTTCCTCCATAAATATATTATTTTCTCCATTTCCTAAAAGGCTTTGAAACAAAAAACAAAACATAGTCCTTAATTACTGATTCCATTACCTAGTTCTTTTAGTTTACTTGTTTTCTATTTCTGGGCAGGGGGACAGGGTGATTTTAAGAAAAAGAGACTAAGACTTCGGAGCCACTGACTCAAAAGTTTATTTCTCAGACAAAAGCAAAATGCCTAAGAAGGGTTTTCTGGGACTTCCTTGTTTTCTGAATGGGTACCATTGCTCTCTATACCCAGAGCTCTGATCATGCTGTAAAACTCTTGGTTTCTTCTCTCACAACAGTTATCTTCCCCCTAATTTTTTCTCCTTTACCCACTTGGTGAGACCTCTTAATCCTACAAAACCAGGCTCAAATACTCCACTGGGAAATCTTCCATAATGCTTTGCAGAATTAATGACTCATTCATTCATTCATTCATTCATTCACAGACTTGACTGATATACTGAGAACTTAATATGTGCCAGGCATTTGAGATAGCTTGAGAAACAAGGCTTAGTTCCTGCCATCAAGCTTAAGTTATTCTTCCTCACAGAGTTTTGTTTTTGCAGCTAATTGTTGGAGCTACGTTTGCCAAGCACTTAGTTTGCTCCAGGATCTGTGCTAAGCCTTCTATTTGCACTGAAACCTATAACATGTTTCACTAGCCCCATTTTATAGATGAGAGAAATAAGGCAGAGAGAGAGAGCTTAAAGAATTTTCCCAAGATATCATTGCAGGGTGAAGTCACAGAACTGGGATTTGAATGTAGTTAGACTGAGTTCAGAGGCTTTGCCTTAATCATATGATAACACTCCTTGCTATAACTTTATCCAAACATTCATTGTATAGTATTACAATTAGCTATTTACCTGGCTGCTACTCTCATTACACTTTGAACAATTCCACAGAAAGCACAAAGAGAAAATCAATTCTATGTCACAGAGTACTTGGCATATAAAATATATATTAAAAAATAATCACTGGCTCATAGAAATTGAAATGTTTATTTCCAACGGCAAGTGAGCTTTGATAAGTGAAGCATGACCAGACTGAATTGTTGTGTATTTCTGGAACTGGAGGTATAATGCATAATTTAGAATTTGGAGGGTGTTCAATTTTAATCTTGTACTACTTGGCTGCATTCACGTTGTCTGGTTAAAATAGTTTCTTTTATTTTCGGTTATTTTTTTTAAGAAATGCATTGTAGTAAAATATTTATCTTTTGTTATATGTTAATAGGAATCAAATTCAAATCTTCTTTGATATGGTAATAATAGCAAAAGTGCACTAAACATTTCCTCTGTGCTTGACACTATGCCAAGCACTTTACTTGTACTCTCTCATCGAGTCTTCCTCAAAGGATTCGGACACACAACTCTTTACTGCCAACTCAGACTTCCGGTTCCAGCTCCAAGGTGGAAAGAGCTCATAGGTTATCACTCCTGCCTTTACAACAACAAAAGGTGGGCAATCTAAATATCAGTAACTTCTGAAACAGGCAGAGAACTGAGGTGGAAGGACAGCCACACTGAAATACAGAGACGGTCACATACAGAGTCACAGACAGAACTGTTTATTGGCAGCAGGAGCCACTAGAACCATAAATTGGTGGGAACATTTAATGGTGACTTTTAATAACCTGATGGAGTCCGAGTATATATAGTAACATGACAGAAACAGTCTCATGAAGGGGCTACCATCTCAGAGGGCCCTCAAACTTTGATGGGTTCTACCTCCAGGAACATACCATGTTCTCATAGTGAAGAACCAGGGAAGATCCCTTCCTGGCTTTGGTGGAGGTGTGGGGGAAAGAGGAGGGGGAGAGCAGTAATCCTGCTGAAATACTCTCAGAACCTTCTCCGTAACAAAAGCCTACTTTCTAAGGAAAAGATTTGGCCAGCAATGCCCTCTGGGAGAAGGGCATTCCTCCTACCACAACCTCCTCTCAGTTTTGTGTCTCACAGAAAGGAGGGAACCATAGTCAACATAAGTCAGGGCTTTAAGAATATAGAATGGAGTGGTGCTTAAGTGGCATAGCCAGTTGTGTCTGACTCTTGATTTTGGCTCAGGTCATGATCTCATGGTTCATGGACTCAACACCCACATTGGGGTCCTTGCTGACAGCTCAGAGCCTGCTTGGGATTCTCTCTTTCTTTTTCTGCCCCTCCCCCACTTGCATGCAGTCATGTGTGCTCTCTCAAAATAAATAAATAAAACTTAAAAAAAAATAAAAAGGAAGACTGTAATGTAATTATAAGATTATGGAAACTTCTCCCTCTCCACACCTTGTCACTGCAATAACAGGGCTCTGGTATAATAACAGTGGATTACAGTTCAAAGAACTGCAAGATATACATTCTCTCTAACAAGAAGTACTTAGGGAAGTCCAAAATCAAGGGGAGGGACAAAAACAAAGACACTAGAAGAATATGAACCTCTGGCACCTACAGAGACAGCAAGCATTAAACGGAGCCCAACTCCTAGGCAGATTAACTCAAATCCTTAGCTGAAGTTCTTAGTATCAAGTACAACAACAAAAACCCAGACTGTTCAAGCTAGAGACATTCTGACCTGAAAGATTCTAAAAATTGAGGCAAAGGGAGGTTTAGGGCAAATCTGTTAAGACAATTACTGAAATCTTTATTATCTTTACCAATATCTGAACACAGAGTCAACCCCAATGAAAGCCTGTCAATTCTACTAGTAGTTAGGGCCAAAAAACAAAACTATCAAATCTGGATTATGCCTTGAGCTGTCAGTCTTGGTATAGAAGAGCCCAGAAAGTATGGGAAATGGCCACTGGTGGAAGAAGTGTCTTTTTAAGACTTGTCTCCTCTGCTTCTAGGTTCTCACACTTCCAAACCGCACCCTGTTCCCAGGCACTCCTAACTCAAGGTTAGCGTCAAGCTGACGCAAGTTGCCAAACACATCAGAGAAGAGTCTTTTATTTTGGATAGGTGCTCCACTGCCTGAAAACTTTTTCCTTATCTCATTATTTTTTCTTTGATAGTCAAATCACATGTCCTTCTCTGTGGGATCTTCCTGAATTGAATCTCTGTCTCCAGCCTTCCTCAGGATTCTCATGACAATGTCTTCTTTCCTCTGGTGATACACAACTGTAACTCACTGTGTTCATGTCTGTTTTCCCCAATGGACTGAGAGTTCCTCCAGAGGAGGAGACATTTCTTATTCATCTTTCCTTCCCCAATATCCAATAGTTCTTGGTGCATGCATGGAAAGTGCTCAAAGGAGGTTACTGTGAGGCATAATGATGATAACAATAATAGAAACTATTTGTTTACTGTGTATTTTATTCTATACCAGGTTCTCTGCTGAGAATATGCATTATCTCATGCGATTCTCACAATAATCTTTATAAGGTGAATATTGTTATCATTGCTATTTGTGTAAGCAAGAAATTGAGGCTCGCAAAGATAAAGTAATTGCTCATGTCCCCCAGCAGGGCAGAATTTGAACCCAGATGGCTTGTTTCCAAAGCCCATTCTTAGGCTAAGAAACACTGTCCTATTGTGAATATCCCATCACCAAAAGGCAGACATAATTTCTAAAATGGAAAAAAAAGTTTTATATTTATTTAGTATGGAATAATGTGCCACCAGAGTTCTGTTTTCTTACCCAAAAGATATATCTCAGAAATATCTCAGTTATTCATTGGAAGTACTTAGCAAATTGCCTTTAGGAGGGTAACCTCCCTTTGAGTCATTGAAGGTAGAACTCCTTAACACAGTGGATGTATTAGGAAGATGGCTCCACTGCCAAGGGAAGGGGGCAGCATGAGGTCTTTGGATTCGGGGATGTAAGAGGAGGCTCTGCCCAGTCCCCAGTGAAGGTGATGAGGAAGCATAAGGCAAGCTGACAGGCCACAAACACCCCCACTCCCAGGTGGCATATGTGTGATATTCCTCAGGCACTCCTGGTTCCCCAAGAACAAAGGAAAGGAGAAAAAAAAATGGTTAACTGATAGAGATCACAGTTTTGCAGGACCTAAATCTCCATCATCCCTCCATAGTGATGTGGGAAACAAAGACAGAAGGAAGTGGCAGATAGAACTATTTTCCTTATTACTTGCAGCCCTCTGACAAATACTTGAGGCTGGCAGAGTAAAACCTTTCTCCAGGAACTCCCTCCTGTCTTAATGTTAATGATTTGCTAGAGGGAAAAACAACCTTAGCTAGGTCTCCAGTACCTGTGAGTCTTCTTCAGCATATGGAAGTCTCACTGGAAACTTCCCCTGGACTTTACCTCCCCCAACTCCATAGTATATAACCAGTCTCTCCTCATGGTCCCTGGGCAGCTCTTCCTGCCCACGTGCTTCAATAAAATCACCATTTTGCACCAAAGACGTCTTCAAGAATTCTTTCTTGGTGGTCCGCTCTGGACCCCATGAACTCCACTGTCACTCCAAACACCTCATCAAAGGGAGTGGGGGAAAGGAAAGTCATCAGGACTCTTGATCCATGAGATGCAGGAATCCTGAGCTAATCTTGTCTAAAGCCAGCATCTAGGAGCTGGATGGTGGCTTGGTTAATGAGCACTATTCTGAATGACAGAAATGAGCCTGCACCAGCATCTAAGGCAGAAGCCACAATGGAGGATACACAGTGCCCACCATGGTCCTCCAGACCAGCTGGGTGTCCCCTCAGTTTCACCGACTATTTTCCTCTAGACGAGCTGCCACAAAACTGCCTGCACCTCTCCCCATGGTCACAGCTGAAGATGACATGCCCTTATTCCAGCTGCTGAAGGGGACTCTCTCATGATGGCAGGGATTGAAAATACCTCTGATTCCATCATATTAAAATGGCTTACTTTGTTATCAGCTATTTGGCTGTGTCTATGTTAGGCTTTTCTTCTTACCCATCTAATTGCATCTGACAACAACAGAGATACATAATGTGCAACATAATTTGGACATAGCCAGGGTCACCTAATGAAACAGGGTGCTGTCGAAAAAACCACCAGATGCCAAATAGAAGCAAGGCAAGATTTTATTCACAGCTGGGCCAAACCTGATCTCCTGATCTTAAGGAGAAAAGTGCAGAGAATGGCCCCAAACAAAGGTAGCAGTGAGCTTATATGGATTTTAGCAAGTCAGAATACGTCATTATTTGGTAAACCAATTACAATTTACAACATTTCATGGTAGCCAAATATATTGTGACACACAGACATTAGTTTTGGCGGGAACCTATCAATTTAAAGTTCTTTGTCCTAAGAGGGTTTAAAATGACCAATCATAGTTAGACACCTGACATGCCATAGGGCAGCGAGTATGTGACTTTTTACACGTTGGTCTTGCCTAGGCCAGATCTTGGTAGAGGGGGTGGGGGAGCATTTTGCATCCTAAGTTATCTGTTTAGCAAGCAGGCGAGGTCACAGAAGCAAGATACGGCGGTTAGTAATTTCCGATAACCCTAATAGGGAACTACATAAGCCTTTTATCTCAATTATTCATAAAAGGTGAGTTTAAGCCGAACTTATATACAATAAGCTTTCTGATATCTTATAAGCTGACCTATTACACTATGAAGGGCCAGTGGGGTAAGTCTAATAACTGCTGGTGGGTGCCATCTACATGGAAGACATTCTGCTTAAGGTAACAGGAGATCAATGTGGGATGGCATGAGATTTTTCTCCAAGTATATCAGGCAAAGATTTGGAAATCCTCATTTTTCTTGTTCATGCTGAAAAGGTGTGAGCCCTAGAACTTTGACATTACCTCAATTCAAGCTTGAAATATAGTGGAGTCACACACACACACACACACACACACACACACACACACACACACTAATAAAAGGGAGCATGATAGGATGGGGAAAAAAAAGCAGAAAAGCTTCAAACAGAATTAGCCAGTCTTTAAATTCCTCAGGGGCTTCTTAAATCCCATGCCACTACTGGCTGATGACGAGGTTGAGGTTTTTGGGGTGATAGTGGAGTTCGTGGGGTCCAGAGCCGATGACCAAGAAAGAATTCTTAAAGACGTCTTGGGTGGCAAAAGGTGATTTTGTTGAAGCACAGAGGCAGGACGCTGCACAGAAAGAGCTGCCCCAGGACCATGAGGAGAGACTGGTTATATACTATGGAGTTGGGGGAGGTAAAGTACAGGGGAAGTTTCCAGTGAGATTTTCAAATGCTAAAGAAGACTCACAGGTAAGGAGACCTAGCTATTGTCAAGCTAAGGTTGTTTTTCCCTCTAGCAAAGCATTAACATTAAGACAGGAGTGAGTTCCTGAAGAAAGGTTTTACTCTGCCAGCCTCAAGTATTTGTCAATGGGCTGCAGGTTACAAGGAAAATAGTTCTATCTGCCATTTCCTTCTGCCTTTGTTTCCCACATCAGCTGATGGTCCATTTCTGGTCAGATGGGATGCCTGGTCTGCCTTAATGACCTGCCTTGAACCTTTTCTTCGGCTGCCAGGTAGTTTGCATGTTACAGACATGATTTCTGCCTCTAAATGTAATTGTCAGAATTGCATCAAAATGCAAATGCCATCATTTCTTAGTTGAGTTGTGGAGAAAACAAGGCTGCAAACTGCATTCGCTATCTTCTTCCACGGACCAAGATATCACAACTTCCTAAAACATAGTAACTCATCTTGCAAAAGCATTTTGGTCACTCTTACCACTTCCAATACCTCTGAGGATGCTCAAAAGCCTGTAGCATGCATTCAAATTCTGGGTTTCAACTGTCAATACAAAAAGAACTATACTGAAAGAATGCCATTTGCCTAGGAATTCATCCTTAATTTGAAGCTCTATCTTCCTGAACACCTATCAGGCAGGGTTCTTAAGGTGGCCTGTACTTTAATGCAATGTGGAAATGTGGGGAAATGGACAACAGCTCCCTTCCTTTATCTTTCTACTTCTAGAAGACTTAACTTCACACAGGACAGGCTAATGGAATTTTCCAAAGGGAAGTTATAAAGGGAACTGGTTTACTTCTGGGTTTTAAGCAGTGGCTGCACAGAAAATGTTGAGCTCAGGATTTTTCACATCATCCACAGCCACATCACGATAGTTAATCCTGAAGGATTCAAGATATGCCTGGTTCATTTCAGACTCCACTGAGTCAACAATAACAGAAAGGTGGTTTTCATTTCAGTAGAGACTAGTTTCCTAGCAACAAAGGCCACAGGAAGTTGAGACCCATTAAGAAAGATAAGGAAACACAATTCTATGATTGCTCTGTGGCACTGAAATTCCTCTTTAGACCTGAACTTCCAATCTGTCTGTTTTACAAATTAATTCATATATGTGTATGTGTGTATATATACACATATATATAGAAGCAAGAAAGAAATCCTGGTGCTTTGTCAGAAAGCAGCAGCACTGCAGACTCAGTTACAGTTTCCATCTCCATTTAAGATTTTGGGAAATACCTGCCAGCATTGAAATATCTTTTTGATAACAGCAGACCTTTTGAGTTGAGAATTTAAAAGATTCTTTGCTCTAAAAATGAGAATTTTCTAGCATGTCTAATTTTCTCATGAATGGTAAATTAGCAAATAAGATATTTGGGTGTTCAATCTCTAATCTGCATAATAATAAATGCTCTCAAAACAAAATCATCTATTTTATATTCTTAGTGGAAAACCACTTTACACAAATTTTAGAGGAGATGAAATACTTTGCATGTAGAAAGCCAATATTTACCTTCCAGCTTTTATATAGCTGTGAATAATAATTAGTCATTCTCCTTCAGATCTCAGCTTTTTCTCTAAGAGAATTTAGACAAAGATTGGAAAGCACTCACTTTTCATGCTCAGGCAGAAAAGATGTGAGCTCTAGGAGAAAGGAGAAAGATGAAGAGGAGGTGATAGAGAGAATGGTCATTGTCTGAGTTTAATTCAAAGTACTTGTAGAATTGTGGGTGTAAGGAAGAGTAACAGTTTTATAAAATACTTAGTTGTAATGGCAACCAATTACTGGGTGCTTATTGTGTGGGCATCTTGGGCTAAGAGCTTTATATCTACCATCTCACTTAATCCTCACATCAACCCATGAAGTACACTCTGTCATGATCCCTTCTTTCTAGCAGATAAAACTGATGCTTAAAGGTTAAATAACTTGCCCTAAGTTGCGCAGTTGCTAAGTGGCAGAGTCTAACTGGGGCTCCTGAGCTTATGTTCAGTCTTCCTAAACGGTTAAACAAAATTGTGGGTTGCCATCTGTTAGCACTTGGCTATTCACATTATCTAATTTATCCCTGAAAACAAGAAGCAGAATGTGGACCTAGCCCATCCCACTGCTGAGTTCCTGTTCTTTATCATCACCCTACTGCCCTCCCATTAGGGTCCTCCTCCCAAAACTAGTTTGCAGGTTTGTTTAGGGTACCCTCGGAGCTCCAAGGAAGATATTTCATAGACTGTACAAACACCAGCATATTCTCAGCCTCGGTAAAAATTTAAATTGCCTAAATATCCTGTTCACTTTTGTCCATTTTAAATTTTGAGGTTCAGTTTAGATTTCACTTGGAAAGAAAAAGGACAAACACAAAGCAGGTCACTAAACCACAATACAATGTCTTTCATCCTTCTCCCATGTTGACTATGCCTATAAGGCTCTCAATCCTTCAGATGAAGCTGAATGTTTTCCTTCAATTATTATTATTTTTTTAGTTTGTATCCAGATATTTTGGGCATAATTGAGAATATTTCCTCAAGGGTAGGCTTCCTTTCCTGAATGACTCAACACGCTTAAAAAGAAAGCAAACAGAAAGCATACCTTTAAGGAATGATTATACACGGAAATAGCTGTCAAGTGGGGAATTAAATAATTATGCCAGAACATATGGTCTCCTTGTTACTCCTTTTTGTACTCATGTGCTCTGCACTGACTGGCTCGCACTGAAGAGATGGGCCAATCTCTCCTCTTTCTGAGTCTTCAGGACCTTATTTTAAAATAGGTATAACATTGGGGCACCTGGGTGGCGCAGTCGGTTAAGCGTCCAACTTCAGCCAGGTCACGATCTCGCGGTCTGTGAGTTCGAGCCCCGCGTCGGGCTCTGGGCTGATAGCTCAGAGCCTGGAGCCTGTTTCCGATTCTGTGTCTCCCTCTCTCTCTGCCCCTCGCCCGTTCATGCTCTGTCTCTCTCTGTCCCAAAAATAAATAAAAACGTTGAAAAAAATTTTTTTTTAAATAAAATAGGTATAACATTAACCTTTCAGACACTGTGAAGTTGAATGGGATAAAATGATGACATAAATTTGCAAGCCCAAATTTTGCTATGCAATAAATGTATATTTTTTCTTCAAATCAACTTAAATCTTTTCCAAGTCTCTACCTACCAGACTGGCGTGAAATTCAAGCACAGCCACTCTAGGGATCTCTCTACTCTCCTGTCATCATCCTGCAATTGTCAAAGTACCAAAGACTCCTCTAGATATCTGCCTCTCCTGGGTGCCAAGGAGGTTGGGTGGCTCTGCTCTGTCTTGGCACTCTTGGGGTACAGGCTGTCAGAGAAACAAAATATTCCAACACTTGTTAAAATGGCAAGGCAGAATTATTCAGGGCTATTGCAATGAGAGTAGAAACTACTGCAATGGGGTTCTATAGTTGAGGAGAAAGCATGGACTGAACTCCAAATATGACAAGGAAAAGTGCCATTTACAGCCGAGGAACAGAATGGGGCGGGGAGTCGATGGATGGAAAATTACTAAGACAATAGGGTAATTCTTGCTAAACCGACCTACCAAAATTCTGACTGAAGTCCAGCCAGGGTGATTAGATATCACCAGGGGATGATGGAGAATGAGGAGTTGGATCATAACAGATCTCAAAGATGGGGATTTCCAGCTAAATTGACTTAGCAGGATTCTTGCTATATTTGTACTCTACAAGGACAGAGACAGAAGACCAAGTTTGGCCAAGTCAATCAGAGGGCTAAGAGGAGCCTTGCTAAGGTTTGGTCATGGAGGGAATCTCTATCAAGATTACTACAGAGAATAGGATCTTGTGCCTGGAGTCCACCATTCTTTGTATATCTGGAGTCAAGCCACGTTCAGAAGCCACCTACAAAGAAGGGACTACAATGCTAGACAGCGACCTAGACATCTCCCTGCTCTGGAGAGGTGGGTGAATGTGGAGGACAGCTCATGCCATTTTGAAGGAGTTGAGATGTTTATAAGCACCAGGAAGAGCTATTCCTGCTTCTGGCCCTGCCATAAACCTCCCATGAGTGAAGAGAACACAAACCTGACTACCTGCCAGAAATGGGGCAGGAGGGGGAAGGGGGGGGCAGTGGTAAACTTAAAGACAACAAAACTCAAATTAGTACCTCAATAAAATCCCCCACCTTGTGTGTACAGTATCTAGTTCCAGACCTATCACACCAGTAGGAACTCAAGAAGGAACCCTTATTTTTATTCTGCTATGGGTAGTCAATCTACCTGGTCACTGATTTTCAAACTTATGTTGTGTTTTGATTAGCAGCACAGTCTCTCATCTCGGGAAAGCTTATAGAGAAGTCCCATTTGTTGAAAAAGAAAGAACAAAAGGCCAGAGTTGGTGCCCTGGTGGTCCACCTCCTCACAAGAAACCCTAGAGCTCCACAACCCTAGAGGGCACATTTGGAAAGCTGGTGCCCTCACTCAAGGGCTGTTGCATTTCTACAGTACTTATTATGTTTTAGAATACCAAGAAAATAATGCTTAATAAGTTTGCTATCATATTTCACTGGATTTAAAGATGTATCAATTATTATATACACCATTATTTTGGGAATCACCGGCCAGTAAAAAAATGCAGTTGAATAAACTATGACATGCCATTGCTTAAAAAATACATCTGTCTCTCAGATCTGTTAAAATGTGAAAAAAATGGGCATTAGAATTGACAAGATTTAGCAGTGAGATGACTTTTTAAGCAGCAAAGGAAAATGCAATCCAAAGCAAGCAAGGTACTTAAGGGATATTGTTTGAATTTTTCTGTTTCAATTGACAATTGTCTCCATTCTCTGATGACAAAATGACACCTTTTTTCCCTAAATATAACTATTTAAAAGAGGAATAAAGAGTGAAATGAAGAATATGCATGACTGCAAAAAGTCTGAAAAATTAATTTGATATTGTAGATGGTTCATTTAAAAATGCTAACTCCAAACAATTCAAGAGAAGATAAAAACAATGGGATTATTTTACCAAATTATTCATAATTTATCTAATAATATTCAAATAACTAGAGAACTTGTCAAATGCAACTCTAGAAAACTACTTATACATTATTTATTTAATACCTTTGGGAACCTGTGTACATTTGAGGAGCAAAATAATTTGTTATTTTGAGAATAGATATTATAAAGGCCTCCTTTTTTTAAAAGTAATTTTGAAAACTGAAACATTGCTTTATATCCATTATATGCTCTATTAAACACCATCATAAAATAATAGAATTAGTTGTGATTATGTTTTTATTATACCATGCTGCTTTACATTATGCTTAATCCCTATGACCCTAACACATAATAATTTTTCTCTATAGAATCAGATTTAGGGACTGTGAAAATAGCACAAGGAGAGGAAAAAATGTTAGCGCCAACTGCGTCTCCATGAGTATCTACTACATCCATCATTTTCTATTAAATGACTCAGGGCAGAGGGCACCCTGTTGAAGAATGGGGCTTTGTTGGAACAGTGGAGGGAACAGAGGTAGAGGCAGTGAAAAATGCAGACAGCTCATAATTCTGGTCAACCCACTATCTATAGCACCACAAGCCGTGGTGGAAATAAATAAGGTCCTGGAAATGTGTACATAAATTAAAGCAACCCAAATTAGAACAAGCAAAGCCTATTTATTCAGAACTTGCTATGTCAAGGGAGGCAGCCACCACCACTGATGGTATTTGACAGACTCAAAAGCAGGCAGAGAAGTGGAAAAGCCTATAATGGAAAAATGGAAAGCTTCAGGTATGCCTTCATTGGAGCTATTGGCATAGAGAAGCTGGAGGCAGACTAACTACAAGTGGGGCATCCTGTTGTTTAGGGGAACATATTTGACTCTCTCTGGTTGGTCCTACATTGAAAACAGACAAAAATTAGGGAAGCTATCAGTTATTGGCCAAGTCTGGATCCTTTAGGTCTCATTGCTAGGGGGGTTGTTATGTGGCTTCTTGAACTGGTTGCTGCAGGTTAGTATTGGTTACTACAGATTATGGGCCAGAGTTCTATTTTTGTATATAGTCTGGCCATGGTTCATTTTTATACTGAGGCTCTCAGCAGGTAGACTGAGAGCTCAAAAGACAAAATTGTCCTGGCCACAACTTGAATTTTTAACACTTTAAAACAAATTCAAATTATGTGTAGGTAGAAACAAGACAGAAAAAGAAAATGAAAAGACTCCATTCCATAATAGTAGTCCCTAGATGTCATCTCTGCTAATAGAGCAGGTGGACTAGACTATTACTTTCATAAACAGAATATCCACTTGTATTAACATGGCATGAGGCAAATGGAGAAAAATGTTTCAGTATCAGCCAATGTCCTTGGTTATTAGCAGCAGAAGCAGACACCGACAGAATGGGTGTTTAATGAAAGGGTGTTCATTGGGTGCTGCACAAAATCACTGAAAGGCCTGGAGTATTGGATTTGAGCTAAGCTTCTAGAAATGATTCCCAAGCCATGCAACAGAGCAGATCTGTCAAGAAAGCTACTAGCACAGCTCTTGAGCCTTAGATGCTAGAGTCTCCATCACTTCTGTGTCTGGCACTAACTTAGCCCACCTGCTTCTCCTAGCAGGACCAATGCTCTCTGGGCCAGGTGCTGGATTTTGCAGTCTCAGCCACGATCCTGCCAGAAATAAAATGGATACTGCATGGTGTCTGCCTCTTCACCATTGCTGCTTCTGATTCAAAGCCCTGCATGGGTCTATCTGACTGGAGGAGTCTCTGTCAGATGTGCCATAATGGAATGAGGAAAGGAGAGTTTTCTACTTGGGAGAGGCAGGATTAGTAAAGCAGGAATTTCCACAAATAGAGAATATGGGTGTTCAAAGAGCACTGAGGAGTCACAAAAACATGATAAATGCCCACTACAGAGCAGGACCCAACACTCTGAACTTCTACCTACACTATAGGTTCCTAAGGGCTGGCAAAGGAATTGTGCAGGTCCTTTTGAGACTCTTTGATGCTTAAAGATGTCATCTGGGCATTTAAAAAGAAGCATGTAACTATTACTCTGTAAGAGGCTTTGTATGAAGCCAGGGATTATCTCATGAGATGGGGAATAGATGCAAAAGCTTTGATGCTCTTCTTTCTCTATTTCAGATTGACTTTCTCTGGGTTCAAGGACAACAGAAGTGCATCAGATTTCAGAAACTTAAGACTCCATTACAAATTTTGCTTTATGTCATATACTGTACATTCTGATTTTCTTACCTTTCTCCTCTTAAAACATATTTTCTACACTGAATTTTATATTCTGCTATATTATCTGTATTTCTCTTCTTGTTATTTTAAATATATTTTTTTGGAAAAAAATGAGTTGCTATGGAATAAACAAACAAATAAATATGTAATTTGATTTAGCTCAAATCTCCCTTTCTCACATATGACTTGAGACTTTGTGCATATTATCAACATGAAGAAGTTTCTGGTATCTTAGTTGTACCAGCAAACTTAAAGATGATCTGATCATTCTCATGCCGACAGGGTGACGTGTTTATTAAACTCTTAACTTTAATTTTCTTCAGTTGGGTAGGTAATGACACTAACTACCAATTATGGAACTCATAACACGCCACTCACTGTGCTAAGTGCTTTATGGTGGTTATCTTGGTTAGTCTTTATAGCAATCCTAGGAGGTAGGTACCATTATTATGCCTACTTTGTTGATGAGGACACCAAGACTCATGGAGGTGTAGTGACTTATCCATAGTTTCATATTAAGTGGCAGATTTCCATAACTTACAGTCACAGCAGAACACCATGATGAAATGGCCAATGTAAGAAGGAGGAAGAGGAAGAATCAGGGCCTGTGGCCTTCTCTATGGTCTGCAATGCACAATCTTCTGTTGTTCTTTGTGGTCATAATACCACTTCAGGCAATAAAGGGATATCCTTTGATGCTTCAAAGGGAATTTGAAAGGAAATTCTCATGCTCATCCAGACGACAGCCTAAAACTATCCCAGACACAAGTGGGATGACCACACACCATGCCTGTCCCCATGTAGGTGAGGAGCCTAGACAATACCAAGGCTAAGTCAGCAACTCTTGGCCATCTACCTGACAACCTCAACCTCAAGCTCTCACATGGCTATGCATTCCAAGCAATTCTTTTCTTTTCCATACTGTGGAAATTAAAGGAATCTCAAGGATCATCTAGGCTCTTTAATTTGAAAAATCACTTAACTCATTTTTAGAATACTCAGTACTCTACTTTTCTTCTGGCTATGACAGTGCAGCTTCTATCTTGCCTGATTCATTTTGTGTGTGTGTGCTTATGTGAGTTTAAGTCTCTTGGAATTTCATCTGTGGGAAATTTTTAAGACCAAGGTTGAAGATGAGTTTCTCTAGAAATGATTTCCATTTGCTTCTTCCAGACACTTGGATATTCTTCCTACCTACAACCACTTTAAACAAACTTCTTGACTTGAGGTTTTTAGGGGATACAAAGCCCCAAATGTATTTGTGAACAGGGTTAATATTATGAATCCTCAAGAGAGGCCATTAACCATTCCCTCTCCCCAAGCCAAAGCCAAGACTATCTTGGTTTGTGGGGTTTTATCTTTTCTAGTTTATCCAGGAAGGTGAACACTTTTGAGGAGTCCCTGTTTTATGAGAAGGACTTCCCATCTTGTTCAAGCTCTAGGTTTTGCCTCCTGTCTCCTATGCAAAGCCAAGTAAAACTGAAGATCTAGGCACTAGAGATTCCTGGATACTCTCTCCACTAATGTTATCTTTCCATCAACTTGGTTACTTGTCTGGAATTGAATTTTTCATCAGTTTGGCTTTTTCTGACTTTCTAGTGAGCCAGCTATGCATTTTAAAAATGTTTTTGGGGGCACCTGGGTGGCTTAGTCAGTTAAGTGTCCAACTTGGGCTCAGGTCATGATCTCAAGGTTCGTGAGTTAAAGCATCACGTCAGGCTGTGTGCTGACAGCTCAGAGCCTGGAGCCTGCTTCAGATTCTGTCTCTGTCTCTGTCTCTCTCTCTCAAAAATAAACATTAACACCCAGACACACAGACACACACACAGACACACACACACACATTTTTTTTTTCTCCTTTCATTCGGCATTTTTATGATTTCAACCTGGAGTTTTTTTTGAAGAAAATCTAGTTTGCCACAACATAGGAAACATTAATATCACTAGGCTATGTTTTAAAATGTAGGTTTTATTACTGCCATTGAAAAGACAGTTTGTTGCACTCACTGGTCGCAGGAGGTGGGGGCACACCATGCCTGGGGAACGGTGGGATTGGGGGTGGGAAGCACCAGACATGATCAGGAGGCAGAGGGAGAGTTCTGTGGCAAGAGCCTTTGTGGTTTCTTCAGAAAGAAATTATGACAGAGTAAGCAAGCTTAAGACAGGCTAGTTTGAATAATTCAGCAGGCTCTGGGGTGTAGGAGTTGTTTCTAGTTATCTGGCCCTGGGATGATTAAGGCAGGGGAATAGCAGCCTAGAGTGGAAGAGCTCAATAAAGTTGGTGGTTGGGAGTATGGGCTCCAGATTGGAAGGTTTGCATATGAAAGGCACACTCACAGGCAAGTGATTTGCTATCTGTGGGAATCCCCTTGCCCTGGAAGAGCCTATCCTTTCCTCTAGAGTTAGCAAGGCTCCGAGATGATAAAGCATCAAAAACACAGAGTAAAAAGACATGGTGAATAAGGCTAATACAAATATAGTGGTATATAAGGTGTCATGTGTTTTTTAAAGAATAGTTATCTAAATTCATTTTCATTTCACCTTCTGGATGGAAAGCTACATGAGGAGGTGTGTGTGTGTGTGTGTGTGTGTGTGTGTGTGTGTGTGTGTGTATCACAAGCCCTGAGAAACTGAGATTCATTGATGGTCATTTCAATCTATCAAACATTATTTGAATGTAGATTCTACCTCCACTGGAATCATAAGCCATGACTTTAAGAAACCATTAGCACTGGGACTATAAAACATTTATGAATCAGATTCACAGCATAGTTTCTAATACTATCTTAGTTGATTGCTTTCTTAGATGTCCATTTTTTCCATTCTCTCCTGTTCCCTCTCACCATTCTTAAAAGACACTTAAATTTAAAACAAAAAATTAAATCATAGGTAAGATGTGTAATAACACACAGTCTTTGCTGGGATTTATCCATAGGTATAGATGATTGTGACTTCAAAGGATTCATGTAGAAGAGCAAAGCAACTTCCTCCTTGGTTTTCTACTTCAATCAAATGACAACTGCTTTTGATTATGAAGTTGAGTAAGTTACCTAATATATTCCAGTCACATGTCAAATTTCCCTTCAATTCCATCTCTCCCCAGCAATGTTTTAGAAAAGCATTCTTGGAAGGCATGTTTCTTCTCATCTCTAGACTTGATCCATGGTGAGGATAAAAGCAGTCTGTCCTACAGTTCCATGAGTTTTGCAAGGCACTGTGCCAAATTCTCTCTCAACACTCAAGCTAATCATTATCCAAATTTACATGTGGTCTAAGTGTGGGTCCTATTTGAGGAAGGCTTCTACAAAAAGAATGGAGACAATGTTTGTGAATCAACACATAAAGGCATCCCTTTAGAAATGACAAACCAGGACCACCATTCCCATGTTTGCCTGAAGACTCATGCCAGTGGGATAGGATTCAGCACAAAATCCAGGAATGCCAATGCAGTTGAAGTATTCTCTTTCCCAGCAGTGACTCATTGCCTCTTTGAAGTTACAAACATTAATGTGGGTAAGGGTGGCGTTGGACTTCACGTATGTGATAAGTTGTTGGCACTTGAGGCTGTAAATCGTCCGTACCTGATGCCAGCAATCAGCCCATTTTCCATCTGCAAATGAACATTTCCCAAAGCAGAGAACATCTTAATAATTCTCTATTCTTTAGGAATACAGGCTCTCCCTGTTTCTTTGTTTAAGGCAACACAGAGCAATGAGTGTTTGGACTGACTCTATCTGCTCTCTGATAGTTTTATTACATGCACCCTGTGACAGAGGGAAGCCTTCAGCCAAATGACCTCATAGACCAGATATTCAGGGAAGGCTATTCAGACAGTTGAAACATCTGAACAAAAGCCAAGGAATATTTTCTCATTTTCCCCTTCCAGTAATGACCTGAATGAATATGTTACAAGATGCCATGGAAAATGAAAGTAGTCAAATGACTTTCTTTTGGTGTATTTAGTATTTAGGGGAGAAGGGGAGTCAACAGTAAGTGGGAAAAGGATAGCTTGAAGTAAGTGATAAGTTTAGGGACTCCCAAAGTCTTCCAAAAACAGTTTTCAGATCTTTAGAAAGTTGTCATATTTGTGTTTATGTGCTCCATGCTAGGTTTGCTTTTTAAAAAAATCTCCTGATGACAGGGGCACCTGGGTGGCTCAGTCAGTTAAGCCTCAGACTCGATTTCAGCCAGGTCATGATCTTAAAGTTCATGAGTTCCAGCCCACATCAGGCTCTGCACTAACTTCACAGAGCCTGCTCGGGATTCTGTCTGTCTCTGTCTCTCTCTCTCTGCCTCTCCCCCACTTGGTCTCTCTATATATAAACTTAAAAAAAATCCCCTGACATAAATGTTATAGATTTTTAACAGTAAACAGTCTCCAAGCTCTTTTTTATTGTACCCCCCATTATTAAAAACTATTGACCATCCACCTTCAATATATAGATCTAATTAAGAATTTTCTGAATAAACTATTAATAGTTTTTATTTTAAATTATTAAAATTTAATATATTCAAAAGATACTCAGAATTTAAAAATCTTCCTATTTGTGATGGTTTTGAACTTTTATTAACCAACTCCTTAAAGTAGAAACAAGTCAAATGACAGTAAAGCATGTTGGTACTCATTCTGTATATTATAAAAGCATGGATATTCACTTCTTTTTTCAAATTTTTAAAAATGTTTTATTTATTTTTGAGACAGAGACAGACAGAGCATGAGCAGGGGAGGGGCAGAGAGAGAGGGAGACGGGAATCCAAAGCAGACTCCAGGCTCTGAGACGTCAGCACAGAACATACACGGGGCTCGAACTCACAAACCGCAAGATCATGACCTGAGCCAAAGTTGGACACTTAACCGACTGAGCCACCCAGGCACCCCAAACTTAGGTATTTTCTTAATTCATAGGTTTAAAATTCATAATCTAAAAGGCTAGTAAAGCTAAATATTCACCATACTGCAGATATACAAAAATGTAAATTTACTAAAAAGTGACAAGTTAAAGCAAATTTATAAAAAGTTAAAAAACATATACTGTTCAAACATATTTACAGATAAAATGAAGCATTACTGAAAAATAACCCAAATATTAAATATAAACTAATACAACATAATTAAAATTGAAAGTGGAATATATGTGATTTTCTAGAATGCAATCCAAAGTGTGATAAATTAGCACAAATTTGTTTCTGTTTCTGGAAAAGTTTTATGTCTCTACTTAAAGAATGGTAAAGAGAGAGAAATAAGCTAACTCCAAATATTTTCCTGGGTCCTAACTCTTCAAATATTTCCTCCGTTTATTATTTTGAGGACATATTAAACTTTTTTTCAAGAAATATATTTTTTTAAATGATGGTAAACTATACTGATTTTAAAGAAAGCATTTCTGATTCATCTTGGTCTGGTTTCATCACATATACCCTGAGATTCCAAGACAGATTAAGTTACCTTTATCAGTGTTAGTATTGTCAATTCATTTTCTGCTTATCCAGAAAGTCTCTGAACCCCCAAAAAATTATTCTTTCAATAGAAACTTTGCCAATTATGACTTTACTCTTTCTCTTGAAGGTTTTGAAGATATTGAAGAACACTTTCTAAGCAGCTGCTTCTGTTTGATTTGAAATTTTAAAGCAGTTCATAACTCTCCAGCAACATCTTAAGACAGAAATAATACAGATTTTAGCTTTTTAATATAAAAATAATTATATTGGACCCCTCAAACCACACCCCCCAAAAATAACAGTGTTTCAATACTTGAAAAAACAGTGCATACCAGAATATCAGGATACCAAAAACTGTGTGATGATACACTTAAGGAAAAGTTCACCAACAATGTTGGTGAAACATATATCTATATATAGTGGCTTTATCAATAGCACTCAGTCATCAGTGGCTATGTCTATAAGAGGACTCAGATCAAGAATAGAAATTCAGAGATGTAGATTTCTCATTTTTGTTTACATTTTTCGTATTATATTTAATTCAGGGATTCTTTACATCAGGAATCTTTCTGAGCCAGTATTCAATTTTGTGAGGAATAATTTAAAGCCAGATCATATCATCTCACTAAATCTTCACTAAAGGTATCTTCATTCTACCTTCACTCTACCTTCATTATTAATCTTCACTAAACTAAACTGTCAAAACTTAAAGCCAATGCATTTAGGGTGATCTGTTGTTTCGGTGTCGCTACAAGCCATATGTTAAAGCCCTACCCACTTCCCCAAAGGTGTTTGGAGGTGAAGCCTTTGAGAAGTCATTAGGTTCAGATGAGGTCATGAGGGTGGGTCCCCCCATAAAGGAATTGGTGTCCTTACAAGAAGAGGAAACAGAGCTCTCTCTCTTTCCACTATGTGAAGATAAAGTGAGAAGGCAGTTCTCTGCAAGCTGGAAAGAGACACCTCACAAGAACTCAACCATGCTGGTGCCCTGATATTGGACTTCCAGTCTCCAGAACTGTGAGGATCAACTCATATTGTTTAAGCCAGCCAGTCTGTGGCATTTTGTTATGGCAGCCCAAGCAGACTAAGACAGAGGGCATTAATCAACTTTCTCCTGGGTCAAAATCAACTTCTTCCCTTAGGATCCCCTCAGCACCACAAGTGATGATCCTGGGATACATTGCCACTTAAGGTGGTCTGTCAACCAAAATGATGTACTAGTAATAAAGCTTCATTTTCCTTTTGTTTTAGGTTGAAACTAAAGGTGAGTTAAATTTCTAATGTTTCCATCCCTCCTCCCAATAGATGATTTTGCACATCGCATGGAGTACCATTTCCCAACCTCTGTAGGGGAGAGAATGAGCCCAATCAAAAGGACAGGCAATAAACATGACTTAGGGACCTGGATCTGGGAGGGGTGGGTGGGGACAGGAGCTAGGAGCAGCCAGGTGCATTAAATGAGGAAGGAGGGGCTCCCTCTTTATTTCAGGCACTCCTGCTGGGACCATTAACCACATCTTGTATATACAAAGGGCCATGGTCCAGCATAGCACTAGGACATTCAATCAAAAGTTATTAAATGTAATGGAATTAAAGGAGTTGGAACCATTATGTGACTAATTTAAGTCCCCAGGCTTGGTACATTCAACAGACAGCCAACATTTGTCCAGGGCTAATTCAGGGCCTGCAGAGGTGGTGGCATTGCCCCAGTTGTGGGATTGGAAGTTTCTCATTATTTGGCAGAGAGATGGAGAAGGAGGAAAAGCTAGAAGCAGCTTCACTGAAGGGTTAGATTCAAAACTGGAGCTTAACAATAGATGGAGGGTTTGCAGGGTTTCTAATCTGCTTTGAAAATGGGTCCTTTTTTTTTTTTTAATATAAAGGCAAAGCAAATTAATTACAGCAAATTGAAAAAGTAAAGATAAGCCTCCTTGCTAAAAAAAATAAGAAAAGGAAAGAAAAGAGGGGCACCTGGGTGGCTCAGTCAGTTAAGCATCTGACTTCGGCTCAGGTCATGATCTCACTGTCTGTGGGTTCAAGACCTACATCGGGCTCTGTGCTGACAGCCCAGAGCCTAGAGCCTACTTCGGATTCTGTCTCCCTCTCTTTCTGCCCCTCCCCTGCTCATGTTCTGTCTCTCTCTCAGAAAGAAATAAATATTTTAAAAAATTAAAAAAAAAAAAGGAAAGAAAAGAGATGGACTAGAAGAAAAAAAATCATAATCTCACCAAGGAGAGACAACTATACATTAGAGTTAAACTTCTAGTGTATATTCCTTCAGTCTTTTCTGTGTGTGTGTATGCATGTATACAAAGAAAGCAATTGTTATATACATGAACACCCTCAAAATCCACTCTTCACTACCTCTACCCCAGGATTGAGGCTAAATTCTTCTACCTTCAGACTCTTTTTGATTGACATTATCACCACTTTCAGCATAATGATCAAATAATTGAAGATACATTTAAAGAGTTGGGGGAGGAGAAATTAGGCTGTAGGAGCCAGGGTAGAGCTAAATTCCTTGGCACAAGGTAATAAGAGGGTTGGGGAAATGGTTCCCCTCTAGTGGCCACACTGTTCCATAGAGGGCACCACTGCTCCACCCCGGAACTCCCTTGCAGCACCCAGGGCTCTGTGGGTGTTACATTTCCCTGCTCTGCCCATGACCACTGCTGCTTCTCTGGGTACAACAGGACCTCCCTGTGACCACCACTGCTCCATGGGGGCTCCAGACCAAAGGGCTACACAGTACAGCATCTCTTGGGAGACATAGAGAACAGCTCTGTCTGCCTCGATTTACTTTCTGCCAGATAACTGCATGTGATGTCACAGGTGCATTTGTTTTATTGTACTCTTTATTTATAGCTGCTCTGCTCTTTAAAAGATTCATATTTCACCCAGGGGGAGGCTCAACAGGAGGATAATCTGGGGGACAACCCTGTCCTACAGAAAGACATCTCTCCACACAGAGAACTAACACTCTGTTGCTGGCTCCAGGTGGTGGTATGGAAGTCCTTTTTCTTTCAGCAGGAACTCTTGCCTGACAGCATCCTCAGTCCTGCGCAGACTTCTCCCAAATATGCCTAGACATATATTTGCCCAGCAGAGCATGTGACTTTCGTTTATCATTTTTGTTCCCCTCCTCCCCGCCCCAGGAGGAATCTTAGCTTTCACGGCAAGTAGCCCTCTAATTACCCTTTCCACATCTACACCTTTGTGCCAAAATGCCCAGAAAGGTCAGAATTCTCTCAGCCTTATTCACTGACTTCTCATTTCTGACCTAGGCTCAGAAAAGTCCTAAATCCCAGTATTACAAGCTGCAAAGCAGGATTCAATCTCTGAACCCACACTATATGGGGTCATATTTTATAATATCTTAGGAAAAACCATGAAACACCACACTAAAGTGTTTGAACATAATTACATAGACAATGAAACCTTAGGGGTGTGTGTGTGTGTGTGTGTGTGGGCACACACACATTTTTTTTTTTTTTTTTAGCAAAATGTACTTACTCACCTTTAGGGGCTATAATTTTTTTTCAGTCTGCTATGTATGTCCAGCTAAAATTTATTTATATATCTGACATGTATTTATTTTTTTTTTAATTTTTTTTTAACGTTTATTTATTTATTTTCTGCCAAACACCAGGGCCTGAGACAGAGCATGAACGGGGAGGGTCAGAGAGAGAGCGAGACACAGAATCTGAAACAGGCTCCGGGCTCTGAGCAGTCAGCACAGAGCCCGACGCGGGGCTCGAACTCATGGACAGTGAGATCGTGACCTGAGCCGAAGTCGGCCGCTTAACCGACTGAGCCACCCAGGTGCCCCCTGACATGTATTTATAAATCTCAAATGACCAATGGCTGAAAAAGTTTTAGAATATTTAATAAATACAGAAAAACTTTGGATTGTGAGTAACTTGTTCTGTGAGTGTTCCACAAGACGAGCAAACATTTCTAATAAATTTTAACTTGATAAATGAGTGATGTCTTTCAATATGAGTAGTATGTGATGCCGAATGTCACATGATCACAACTAAGCCAATGGTTCCTCTCTTCCTCTCTCTCTCTCTCTCTCTCTCTCTCTCTGTCTCTCTCTCTCTCTCTCTATCTCTGCAGGATTGTGGATGATTGTCTCCCATGCCCAGATGCTCAGTCTCAGGCCCTGGTGTTTGGCAGAAAACAGTGATTGGAAAGTGCCCACAACTGGCACTAGTGTATTTTTTGTCACTTCAAAGCTCCTATGGACAGCCCTTTGCTTTTCCATACAAAAGTAAGCTTAGGAATGCTTTGCTCCATTCTAGGTCAGGCTGCCTGAAGATATAGACCCTTTCCTCTGCTGCCTTATTAGTACTGGACTGTAGTCAACATCCCTCCAAGCATATACAATGGCCCCATGCAGAAAAAGATTCCACTGAGCCAATAGATAGCTGTGATTCCATTATACATAGTGAAAGTCGTCCTACACAATAACCCTCCTCTCTCTCGTCTCCCTCACCCCAGCCATGAAAGTTTTCGAAGGTAAGTGCAGGCTAATTTGTTTTTCTTTACGTTTTGTATTTTCTTCATTATTTTGTATTATATTACAGTATTGTTATCATTTTTACATGAATATTTTGGGGTTGTGGAATGAATCATCGGAGTTTCCATTATTTATTATGGGGGAATTCACTTTGATATACAAGTGCTTTGGATTACAAGTGTGTTTCTGGAACGAATTATGCTCGCAACCAAGGTTTTACTGTAACTTGAATTTAAGCCAAATGGCTTTGTACACACAGTGATTATATTCTCATCTGCTCAGCATCCCTTCCTCTGCAGGAATCAATTCTTACCTATTCCATGTATTAGGGAGTCAAGAGCTAGCCCACTTCTTCCGGCTCCTGGCATCATGTGTCTCAGGCTCAACCAATCAGAGTCCTTCAATCTCTAGGACACAGTGATGAGTTCAGGAAAGGGCATGCGATTCAAGCTTCATCAAAGTCTCCCTGACTTTTTTTTCACTAGCACCATCAAGAGAGACTTTATCTCTTGTTCTGAATTCAAAGCTGTAAGACTATTGTGAGTTTGGAGCTATTTATTGATAATTCGTTTCCCACTACAAAGAGAGAGTCTTCTGAGAATAAAACCAGACAGAGTCTAACTGAGCTGAGAGATGCAAAGAGAAAAACACAACTCTGGTGATATTATTTGAGTGCCTGGGAGCAACCATTCTTGGCTTCCCAGTTGTATCAGCAAATACACTGCTTTTTTCTTCTTTTATACTTAAACCAGGTGAGGTTGGTACCTGGCTATACTTCATAACACAAAATAAGCCAAAACTGATAACCAGGTTCAAAAAATGAAAGAAGACTTGATCTAAACAAGAGGGAAGTATTGTCCTTCTGTCCCGTGATAGGTAGACAGAACCCGATCAGAGGGAAACAATGATTTGCATAATTTTGTCCTTTTACAGAGAAACTTGAGACTCAGAGAAGCTTATTATCTTGGCCAAGGGAACATAGCAAGTAAGGGGAGAGGGAAGGATGTGCATGTAGGTTTGTCTCCAAAGTTCACCCACTCTTGAGATAAGGAAAAATTACCTACCCTGCCAATATATGTCAATAAGCAAACACAGTGAGGGAAGAAGACAAATAAAATAAGCATGCAGCTTTCCAGCACTATCAATTTATTATGAGTTATATGATTCACTTTTCTGTTCCTTATTGATAAATGAAGTCTCTCAACCTCCTTACCCCCAAATTCTATCCAGGTTAGAACCTGTTACATATTTTCCTCTAAGCCAGAAAAATGGCTGATCCATACCAGACATAAGTGATGTCCAGTGCAAACTGGCTGAGCTGCTGTCCTACTCTAAAAGGTGAATGCCTTTCAGTTCTTCTTAGGAGCATCTTTAAATACCTCTATCACCTGTTCTCCTTTTGTCCTCTGTTCAATTATAATCAATTTAATTTGTTGCAATTCAATGAATATTTATTGAAAATATTATGTGCAAGGAGCCATGCTGGGCAGATGACCTAGTTAAGGAATGAACTGAAACAAACATCAAAAGAATGAGCGGTGTTTTCCATTCCTGTGATCCATTTTCCACCCTCCAACCTCCATAACTAATCCTTTGTGTACTGGAGACTGGGTCTCCTGTTGACAAAGAGAAGTAACTTGTTTCAAAAAGTTGAGGCCACTGTTATCAGTTGAATTATGTTCCCCAAAATTCATAAGCTAAAGTCCTAACTCCCAATACCTCAGAAGGTGACCTTATTGAAGTCATTAGGATGGGCTCTAATTCAATGATTGATGTCCTTATTAAAGGGTGAAGTTTGGTCACAGACTTGCAGAGAAGGAAGATGATGGGAAGATACAGAGAAAATACCATATGAATATAAACATGACCATCTACAAGCCATGGGGAGAAGCCTGGAACAGGTCCTTTCCTCAGAGCCCTTAGGAAGAACCAACCCTACCACCATCTTGATTTCAGAGTTGTAGTCTCAAGAACTGTGAGACAATAAATTTCTGTTGTTTAAACCATCAAATTTGTGATACTTTGCTATAGCAGCCCTGGCAAACTAATACAATCACAAATTGGCTATCATCACGTAGGGTCTGCTTGGCCTTCATAATGTTTTTATTTTTTAATTGCACCAAAATTTTCAAGTTAGGAAATTCATCTGAAAAAAATCTGGATTCCTGAAATGCTAGAAAACCCACAATTCTGGGATTTTATTCCCATGTGACAAAAAACACCTGGAACCGAGGAACAACTTCCTCCTCGCCAGTCCACCATGGTCCTTCCCAGCAGAGTTCATCTTGCATTCGCTAAGGCTGAGTGATTGCTGCCAACTGGCATCATGTTAGAGGCCACTGTCTAGGGGTCTAGCCTAGGCTTACTGAAATACTGGGCTGGCCTGACCCAAGATGGGAAGTCTCCAAGGCTAGAGGAGGGAGAAGTAGTATGACCACAGGAAAAGAGGCTGGGTTCTAGGTGATGTGAAGGGGGTAGACTCTCCTGTATGAAGAGTGACAGGAACCAGCAATCACAGGAGAGAAGAGGTGGGGTGGGGATACAGCATGGCTGCCTGGATCCTGAACTCATGTTCTGTGTTATTGGGAGCCATGCTGAAGGTTCCTAGAGCCAGTCGGGGCATTGAAGACGTGATGTCATGAGTAAAGACCCTGGAATGATCTATGTGGACAACAAAAATCTCAGTGGCACCATAATGGACTGAAGAACACAGGCCCTTCCTCATATTTTCCAGGCTGCATTAACCCAGCAGGACTGCTGAATGCTGCCTATGCCACCAACCCACCCCGATAACGACTGATAATGGATTTGTTGTCAACCCCAACAAATGAGATTCATTTAGACTTAGAAAAACAATATAGGTGAATTTCCTTACACTATAATAGTGCAGAGGAAATTTTCAAAAGGAATGATTGGTAGTACAGCCTACTCTTTTACTTCACATCCGCTTCATAAATGAAGCCCAGAGAGGTCAAGTAACTTGCCTACCGGCACACAGCCAGTAATTGTTTTGAAAACAAAACCCATTTTCCATCTCCTCTGTGGGTTGGTTCTTCATTAATAAGCTCCCAGCAGGTAGGTTACATGCAGCAGAAAGTTGAGGTTGCTGATGACCTCTTCTCCACCCCTCTTTTAGTTCCAGAGAGTGGAGTGGCTTTTCTTCTCTATCCAGGGAACCTGTGCCCTTTCAAACAGGTCTCCAAGGAGCTTTGCTGAATAAACATGAATACCTGCAATCATTCAGAATTGGAAAGCAGCATAAATGGTCTCAAATGCCACTGCTTTCATCTACAAAGCTTTTCCCCAGTGTTAGAGTTTGGCATTTTTCATCACTGTGCTTTAGCTGAAACAAAACCTGGTGAGGATAAGTGAGGAATGATAATTGCAAAGACAGATTTCCTAATATATGAAGAAGTATACCAAGTAACAATGCAGATATTTATAATAATCTTGCCTTAATTACCTTCTAATTCCAGAAGTAATTTTTACTGTGTAGAGATTAATGAGAAGCTAACTTAATGAACCTTTGGCAAGTCCTGGAAGAGCACTCTTTCGATAAAAAGATTACTCTGCCATTCACCAAAGTTCTCTTCAGCTCTCAAAACCCTTACGAGTGTGAGTAAGTGGGAAGCTAACAACCGCCAGTGAAAATGGAAGAGACTCTGTCCCCGAGCCCCAATTCTGTGCCCTGGACCTTCCCCTCTACCAGCTCTCAGATGCAAAAACACACAGTAGTTTCTCTAATGCAGGCAGCACCTTTCACTTATCACTTTCCGAAAGAGAAGAGTGGGGAGGCCCTGGGAAACTTAGAAAGCCTACATTCATTGCACAGAGGAGCAAAATGAGGCCCAGAAAGAATCCCAAGATCCCTTGGCTATATACAGGACTGGACACAGGAACCCAAGTTTTCATCCCTCCTTCAACTGTGGAGTTTTCATCCTATAGTAGGCTGGCAGTGCAGGGTCTTAGGGTCTCTGTGGCCCAAAAAATCCCACAATGGGCAAACAGTGACAAAGTTAAATCAACAGGTTTGGTTTTTATGACATCAAGCAAGCAGTTTGATATTCTCTTCAGTTAGATGATATGCTTTTTAAGAATCTTCAAAAATTCTGCCTTTATTGAGGTTTCCTAGAAAATTGAAATGTTTATTGAGGACTGATATTTATTGAGCACTTACATTGTGTCAGGCTAATTGTGCTACAACGCGTTATCTCAGTTGATCCCTCCAGCAATTTAATGGGGTGAGCTGTATCCATACCCTCAACTTTACTGATGAGAACAGAAGCTTAAGAAACTTTCCTTAGTTCATACAGATAGCATGTAACATATCCTGGATGCAAACCCAGATTTGTCAGATTTTGGATTCCAAAATCCATGTATTTATTTTCTATTGCTGCCTAACAAATTATCACAAATTTAATGGTGAAAATAAAATGCGTTTTTCTTACAGCTCTCACAGTTCTGCAGGCAACAGTCCTGGTAGGTTTGGCCTGGTTCTACTGAAGGTAACTATCATAAGGCCACAATCAAGGAGTAGGCTGTCTGGGCTGTCTGAAGGCTGTAGAGAAGTACCCACTTTCAAGATCATTCAGGTTGCTGGCAGAAAACAGTCCTTTATGACTATAGGACTAAGGTCCCTGCTTTCCTACTGGCTGTCAGCCAGAGTCCAATCTATGCCCCTAGATACCACCTGCATTTGCTCTCACTCATCCCCCTCTACCCTCAAAGCAGCAAGGGTACATGTCCTGCTCATGCTCATGCAATTAGATCAGGACCACTAGGTAACCTCTGTTTCTTAAGATCAAGTGACATGAAACTTCAATCACATCTGCAAAAGTCCTTCCCAGCAGTACCTAGATTAGTGCTTTATTAAAAATAATAACCAGGGAACAGGAATCTTACAAGGTAGAAAATGACACAGATTCAGTGTTCGGCAGTACACAGGGTGAGATCAGGGAGTGGTGGGGACTAAAGAGAACCAGCTCCTCCGGTGTCCCAGTCACAGAAGGCTGCCACTACGCAGCTCACCGAGATTGCTGCTACACGGGAAAGTAAAAGGAGTGTTAACAACTCTTCCTATTTTTCAGGGCCAGCCATCTGGATTTTTATGGGAAATCATTCAATTAGAAAAATTTTCCAACCAGTTTAAAAATAAAACCTAGCCATCTTCAGATGACAAACGACCTTTAGGCCAACAGTTGGAAACGAACGAAACAAATACAATGGTCAGAGCTGCTTACTCCCGGATTCCTTAATCCAGTTACTTATGGCATTCCCCACGTCTACAGCCCCATCTTTGCCTGCCTCCGTTCTCTGTCTTGAGTACCATACACAGTTGCTAACCCCAATACCCCAATACAAACGGTTTTCCATAATCAAACCTTCAGAGGGGGTTGATCTTCAGAGCTTAACGAAGTCTTTCTGAAGCAGCCGGTGTAGGACTCCTTCAGATGGTCTCAATGACAGATTATCTGTTCTCTTTATAAAAAATCTGTACAGGGGCGCCTGGGTGGCGCAGTCGGTTAAGCGTCCGACTTCAGCCAGGTCACCATCTCGCGGTCCGTGAGTTCGAGCCCTGCGTCGGGCTCTGGGCTGATGGCTCAGAGCCTGGAGCCTGTTTCCGATTCTGTGTCTCCCTCTCTCTCTGCCCCTCCCCCATTCATGCTCTGTCTCTCTCTGTCCCAAAAATAAATAAACTTTGAAAAAAAAAATTTTTTAAAAATCTGTACAGATTGCCCCCAAACTGTTGCTTGTCTGCCTGCTCCACTAGACCATAAACTCAAAGAAAGCAGGAAACAACGAGGCCCATTTGAATTGATATCCCCTTAAAGTAATTGCCTGGGTGAGCTTAGTAATGATTTCTGCAATGAACAAAAGACATTCTGCAACAATGTGCCTAAAAGGTCACTAGTCATCCTGCACCTATATTCATCAAAATCTGTACGACTCAAGGAAGAGAGGAGTGCTTTGCTTGAGGTCTGAGTTTGGAAATCAGTGAAACAATGGAACTATTGTTTAAAAGTCTTTTGAATGAACATCCATTTTAAAAAGTCATTATCACTCTAATAATTAAAAATGAATCCCCTCTGGGTGTGACACAGCACATATGTGGTCTGTTGAGCCACAAATGAGCACCTAGTGCTGTCACCCAGCCCGCCCTATAGTACAGCCATGGTAGACAGAGTCAGAGGAACTTTAAAAGAGAAATGCTAGTAATGCGGTAACTCCAGCAGTCCCTGGGGGTTTTATATTTCAATAGGTAAAAAGAGTTTTAAGGCACAAATTTACAATTATGTATACAGACATTCTACATTTTCGTCCTTAATCCTTATATTAGAAGGAAACCCTAACAGAATGTGTCTAGAACATAGCGAGGGCGAAACCATCTGTTTTCTATCACCTTGTGCCTGTGGAGTTAACTCCAATAACACTGTTAATCCAAAACAGATCAGACCCTGGACATTCCAAGGAAACAACACACTACAGTTCCTTGTCCTTGTTTCTGGGATGTTATCTTGTGCTGTATACATTAACTGGTTTCTCTCTGTTCATTATCACTGCTGTGGAAACGCTTCCTAGTAGGACTGAATGGCCATGGACAGCTCCTGTGGGCCCTTCCACAGATACTCCTTTTTACCTCATTCTAATTAAATACCTGTTCATGCTTCCATGTTACCCCAAAATGTAGCTGGTGTCTACACTTTCATGTCTAAAAGAACACTGGGGTGCCTGGCTGGCTCAGTTGGAAGAGCATGAGGCTCTTGGGTTTAAGGTCATGAGTTTGAACCCTGCATTGGGTGTAGAGTTTATTTAAATAATTATATAAAAACTTTAAAAAAAATTAGTGGAACATTCTTTTGAAAACCCACTGATCTGGAGTCAAAAGGTCTTGTCTAGTCCCATCTGCCATTAGCAAACTCTGTGAGCCAGAGGGAATTACCTCAGCCCTCTGGGACTCATTTTCTTCACTTATGAGAAAGAGTTCCTTTGAACCATAAAGATGTATAAGTCACCTATACTGATAAGGAATGGTCTTAGTTATCAGTACTTCCTTTCTTACACAGTTGGCATGAACTCTTTGGAGTGATTTTCTTTATAAAGAACCCAGACTAGTACACAAATAGTCTGCATCTCTGACGACCAAATAAACCATGGCTGAAACATAAAACTACAGTTACTCTGACAATTAATTTACACTCCAAAGGATTGTTTCTTTGGTTACATGGAATTTGTTTTCCATGCTTCTCCTCATCTAAGAAAAAGAGATACATAATTATGGAATGAAGAAACTGACTGCTTCTAAACCTTTAGTCAGAAAGAGTGGGATTTTTTTAAGCAAGCAAATAAAAAACCTTTAATATTTTTTTTTTTGTTTCCCCAGAGAGCAAGAAAACAGAATCTCACTGGAAAAGGATACTAGATACATACATCAAATAACACACACACACACACACACACACACACACACACACACACACACGGAGACATCCATCCCTGGCAAACTCCATCGATATAATTCATTGCTCTGATCCCTCCCAGCACATGCTGGGACTCAACTCTTTCCTTTGAAATTTTCATGTGATATGGACAAAAAGAAATTGGATTAACATTATGAATATGATTTCATGAAACTAGAGTCTTGATATGGAACCAAACCTTTACAGTAAATGGGAATATTCTGAATAGCAGGGGCCAAGCAGGCAGGTGTGGCCAACCTTCAACAGGGAGACCTGTGTTTCAGAAATGAGGTGCACTTCTCATTTCTCAGTGGACTAGTGGTGTGCTATGGCCATCTCCACACAGGAGAGTGAATCGCTACAGGGAGTATATAAGACAATCCAAGAAGTATGAGAAAGAAATTCTAGAAAACATTAGAGCTTCCACTTATGATTATTTTAAGTAAAAATAAAAAGAAATTAAGCCTTGCTCATATTTATCATATGTATTGACACCAGTATCTTCATATAGTATTTATTATGGTCTGAGAAAGTGGATTCCTGAATCATATTGTTTGAACTAAGCTAACCCTCATGGAATAGACAAATATCTATTTTGTAAAGACACAGAATTTTAAAGATAACGTCAATAATCCAAGTACAATAATGGAAGAACAGACATTTGTCCTACTCCAAGCATAAACTCTATTTTTTTAAATACAAGTTTTATTGGAGAAAAACAGAACCACCATGTACACAGGGGAAAGAGCACACAAATTTAACTGATACAGAGCAACTGAAAGTCACAATTACCCAATGTTGCTTGCAATTACTTTTCAATTTCTTAAACAGCTCCCCTCAACTTTTTTTTTTTTTAATTTTTTTTTCAACGTTTATTTATTTTTGGGACAGAGAGAGACAGAGCATGAACGGGCGAGGGGCAGAGAGAGAGGGAGACACAGAATCGGAAACAGGCTCCAGGCTCTGAGCCATCAGCCCAGAGCCCGACGCGGGGCTCGAACTCGCGGGGCTCGAACTCACGAACCGCGAGATCTTGACCTCGCTGAAGTCGGACGCTTAACCGACTGCGCCACCCAGGCGCCCCATTGTTTTTTTTTTTAATAGTCTTGCCAGTTTTTCAGTTGAAACAGCATCAAGTTTTCAAAAAAATAAGAGCCTCAGGGAAGGGACCAGGTTTCAAAGATAACAAAAGTGACACAAAGACTCTCCTCCTAACAGGGACCAATCCTACCTAGAAATTCCTGAAGAGTAACTACTGAGTCTTGTGGAGTAGTCTATATATCTCAGAGACCATCAGGTATGAGTTAGATATAAATAGCAGTGATAAAAATAAAGTAAAAGTAAATGAAAGCCTAAAGGAGATTTAGAAGTACTAGCTTTCCAAGGAATTAGTGGATATAAATAGTCAAGTCATGGTAATACTTGGAAAATGATGTATCTGTGACCTTAGGTCAAGGGAGAAAACCAAGTTAGAACAGTATCATGAATTAACTTTGAAACAAGATTTGACCTATAAACAGACCAGGTCTACTTTATATTATATAACCAATTGCAAAATAAATCAATTATACTGAATGCAAACGAGAGTTTTGTATTTAACAGCATGCAAACAAAAGGGTGGTAAAGATTTCTTAAGTGGAAATGTATTGATAAGGTAAAGGAAGATGGAATGGAATTTGTTGAAAATGTGCCTTTGCTCAAGTACAACTAGAATAAGCAATTTATTTCTTCTTTAGGAGCAATCCAATGATGATAAGTGTGAGGAAATTATTCATACCTGTATGAGTTAACTTATGATTAACTCTGTATTTGTGATTGGTTTTTTTCTATCATTTTGACCTTACAATATTAGTACCCCATATGAAAAATACAACACTGTATAAACCGAATTGAAACAAAAAATTATTAAAGATTAGAATGACAGAAGCTAATTTTATTGGTTATTTACTGCACAATTTTCTTGATTCTAGAGTAGCATCAATTTATAAACATCTTCCAGAAAAAGAGTGAAAAAGACAAAAAAAAAAAAAGAAACATTGCTAGGTACATCAATTTTAAGACACATTCCAATTTCAGAATGTGAAAACATGACTTAGAATCCAGGAACTATGATCTGGTACCGTGCTAAATGATTTGCATAAAAGTAATCACAATGAATCCTTGCAACAATCCTATGAAGTAGGGGTTATCATTCCTATTTTATAATTATCCTATAGGGGTAAGTGACTTGCCCAAGGTCACAGTTTATAAATGCAGGGCCTGCATGGAAGCCCAGATCCTCCTGGCTCCAAAGTCCCTGCATTACAGAAGCTGAGATCATTAATTTTTTAGTGGTCATGTCATCTCTGGTTTCTGGGTCATAAGAAAGAAAGATCTTATTTTGCTTGGTGCTTGTCTTCAAGTATTTCTGAACCTCCCTCATGGCTTAGCTCCAGTCTTTCCAAATATGTCTGACTTGGAACAAGATCAAAATAAAAGAAGAAAAAGATGCATGAGTAAACACCAACAGATAGTAGAGACTGGAGAGGCCAGCAGATTCTTAGGAAATATTATGCCCTCAGAGGCCAAGCTGAATGGTGCAGGGAACCTTTGTGCTTAGCAGAAAGGCAGCAGTGAATCACAATGCTCCTGTTCAAGGTCTAGTTCCATGTCATCTGAGGAGCAGCAGGGGCTTTTGCCCAAATTTTCTTAGAAGGTTTAGACTTCCAAAAGCACTTCAGGGATTACATAGCCCCTTATTATACAGAGAAGAGTCCCTATGAGAGAAATGACCTACCCAAGGTCCCATAGGGGATTGCTGATAGATCTAGCAGCAGTATTCAGATTTTCATGGTATCCAGATTTCATTTGAATCATTAATCATAATCACTACCGGTTGTTGAGTATTTACTATGTGCCAGGTCCTGTACTGTTTTGTGCACAGTATTCCACTTAATCTTAACAACAGCTCTGTGATACTGACCCCATTATCATGCCTACTTTACAGATGAGGGACATGAGGTGTGAAAGTTCAATTATTTCACCCAAGGCCAATCCTACAGTAAGACATGGAGCAGCAGAATCCCAAACTAGATATGTCTGAGTGCAGAGCCCACAGACTTCTATGCTTCCAATTTACAATATGATTCATTCCATCAGCTCGGTGCTGTTTTTGTCTACAGGGCATGTCTCCCCATGACACTAAGCACATTAACCACACATGGGATGGATTAACCCACCATTTGTTACTGATACTGAGAGCTACGGTATCACATTTTCATTCCATCAGTCAACTAAATTTTCTGATAGGAAATAAACAAATTGAAAATTAAAATACTAATATTACTTAGCTAATATGTCTTTTAAAACATGTTGGCTATTCCTCTACCTATCTTTCTGTCTATCCATCTATCTATCTAAGTATTCAATGATGATGGAAATGTTTTTTTCCCTTTTACCAATAACTAAATAGTAACTGTTCTTAGCCAGTGAGTACATTGCCATGGTAGTTGCCCCAGCTCTCTCCCTTCCCAATTCTATGCCAGTTAATTTCATGAGTTTGAGAAAAGCCCATGTCATAGGCACATTCAGATATTTTCATTGCTGACGTGTAAGCCCTCAGTGTCTAGAGATATAGTTAAAATTTCCTTTCTAATTGGCAATACTGTCCACTACAGCTTTTCTTTATGTGATTTGAAAATGCCTCATTTCTGCCATAAGAACTATTTAACATCTTCCTTTAAAGAGTGTTGCTGTGAAGGAACACCTGAAAGGATCTCCAAAGAATGGTCTGGGTTGTTATAACCTAATCAGCAAACCATGGCCTCTGGGCAAATCCTGCCCACCCCTTTTTGCTGTGAATAAAGTTTTATTGGAACATAGCCACACCCATGTTTTATATATTACCTATGTCCCTAAGTGAGTGGTTGTACCAGAATATATTCCCCACAAAGATTAATATATTTACTATCTGACCCTTTATAGACCCCTGGCTTAGTGGATCTGTAGTCACTTCTAGGATTTCACATAAAATGTGCACAGAATGGGTACCTTCTTTGCCATCTCAAATATCCTCATTTAATACTAGCCTGCACTGAATGGCTAATGTATGAAGCCTGAACTATTAGGGAAATAAAGAAGCATAGGATCTACTCCTTGTCTTCAAGGTAATACTCAATGGTAGATCCCTTTGCTAAGGGGAAAAGAGATTTCTTATATTCTTTTACTCCCCACATTATTTTCTGAGAACTGCATCCAGCTAGTCTTAGTAACCATAACTCATGATATTTATGCAGCACTGTTCCAGCACACAGAGTGCATGAACATAATTTTATTGAATCCAGAGACCAGGATCTCTGTTTTCTTCCCTCACTTAGAGTAGGAGGAAAATATAAAGTGAGTCAAAAGCTGGAAATGAGCAAAAGTTTCCCTAAGTATGAAACAAAGTAGAATAGTTATCTCACCATCCACAAACACGTAGATAAAGATATGGCACAAACAATGCTGATGCCCTAACAACTATTACTATGATCATGATTCATGGCCATATGAAAAATTCATACAAAATTCCTTTGCGCAATAGTCAAATTCCTCAAATTTATGACTCACTCATCATCCCCTTCTATCATCTGAAAGTAAATCAAATATTCAGGTCCTATCATGTTTGGGATACCTTGGGTTTTAATTTATCATTTCTCCCTTTAAAAGGCCTTCAGGGAGAAGGTAACATTTTGATGGATTATACACTTCAATCTTTCTCAAGCCGTGTAGCATCCTACTGCTGTGTGTTAGAGGTAGATTGTTTCCTCTCCACAAGTAAACCTTTAAGTCTCACCCATTAACGTTTTAGGTTACTTAATGGCCTTATATATATGATGTAGCTTACAATGATATCATCAAAAATTTATGGTGCTATCACATTAAACTAGAGGAAGAAAAACTTTATCAAAAGTGGTTTAAAAATACATCTCTATTAAGGTGAACAGCCAGCAATCTTTACAGAAAGTGTTACAGATAAACGGACCTGATTTATTGTAACTGTTTTCCAACCTTGCCACATTCTCATGTTATTGTGATTCATACTGGTAAGGAAGTGTAATTTCTGACATCTTAAAGTGTGACTTGATTTTTAAATTCAAATAAGAACATGTCTTTTTGCTTAAATGGAGATAAGTATTTGGTAAGAATGAACTTTCCTAGGGGTGCCTTAATGGCTCAGTCAGCTGAGCGACCAACTTTAGCTCAGGTCATGATCTTGCGGTTCTTTGGTTAGAGCCCTGCATCGGGCTCTGTGCTGACAGCTTAGCTCTGTATCTCCCTCTCTCTCTGCCCCTCCTCCTCGCGTTCTCTCTCTCCCTCTCTCTCAAAATAAACATTAAAATATATTTTTTAAAGGAATGAGCTTTCCTAAAGATAATATACCTCTGTTTATCATCTAGACTTAAAATTAAGAACAGGTTGGGCACCTGGGTGGCTCAGTCAGCTAAGTGTCCGACTTTGGCTCAGGTCATAATCTTGCCCCACGTCGGGCTCTGTGCTGACATCTCAGAGCCTGGAGCCTGCTTCAGAGTCTGTGTCTCCCCATCTCTCGGCCCCTCCCATGCCTCTCTCTCTGTTTCTCGATAGTAAATAAATGTTAAAAAAACTTTTTTTAAATCAAGAACAAGTTTATTTAATAGATTTTAGTATAGACTACAATTGTTATATAATTAACATTAATATATCTTATATTCTAATATTTATCTAGTTGGTTATTAGGATATCACTGTAGTTTACTTAACTTTTATTTATTTATTTTTTTTTAATTTTTTTTTTCAACGTTTATTTATTTTTGGGACAGAGAGAGACAGAGCATGAATGGGGAAGGGGCAGAGAGAGAGGGAGACACAGAACCGGAAACAGGCTCCAGGCTCTGAGCCATCAGCCCAGAGCCCGACGCGGGGCTCGAACTCACGGACTGTGAGATCGTGACCTGGCTGAAGTCGGACGCTTAACCGACTGTGCCACCCAGGCGCCCCTACTTAACTTTTAAATATTAACAGGGCAGTATGCATATTTTTGCAGGCACAATTGGATGCCTACATAATATGTACATAATATTTATTCCCTTCACTCAACCTCTTCCTGCCTATAGAATGCTGATTTTGTTTGAATATCCACATTCTTTAGTCCACTTTGCTTCAAGGGAGAATGGACGCTAACTGGTCTACATTAATCATGAGATTTAGATCAGCATGTGAGGCAGGCCAATGAACCAAGGGCAAAAGTCAGCTAGGGTCTTTATGGGAAATGGTTTTGGTTACTAGAAAACTTTGGAATAATGAGTGCATTACTGGATATTAAAACAATTTTTTTTAACATTTATTTATTTTTGAGAGACAGAGCAAAAATGGAGGAGGGGCAGAGAGAGAGAGGGACACACAGAATCCGAAGCAGGCTCAAGGCTCTGAGCTGTCAGCACAGAGCCCAATGCGGGGCTGGAACCCACGAACCATGAAATCATGACCTGAGCTGAAGTCAGACACTTAACCGACTGAGTCACCCAGGCGTCCCTGGACTTTTTTTTTTTTTTTTTTCATTTATTTTTGGGACAGAGAGAGACAGAGCATGAACGGGGGAGGGGCAGAGAGAGAGGGAGACACAGAATCGGAAACAGGCTCCAGGCTCTGAGCCATCAGCCCAGAGCCTGACACGGGGCTCGAACTCACAGACCGCGAGATCGTGACCTGGCTGAAGTCGGACGCTTAACCGACTGCGCCACCCAGGCGCCCCGCTGGACTTTTTTAATGTATACATGAGAGACCTGAAACTGTGGCAGTCATATTGATACCAGAGGCAAGAAACTAGGTGAGGAAACAGTGGACAGTCTGAGGATGATGCAGAAGGGAGGGTTCTCAATGACGCCCTGAGCCATAGGATTAGTCAACTCAGCAGTTAAGCTACCTCGAAAATTCTTGTTAGAAGAAATGATCTATCTTCTTTAGTATTCAAGTCAATTTAAGTTGAGGTTTTCTGTAACTGGTGGCTTAATGCAGACTGATTCACACTTGCTAGTCAAGCTACTATTTAGCTATTTTGGGGGTTACCGCCAAACAAAACAAAAACATCAGTTCAAAAGGAGAAAGCAGACACACCTTTTAGTATTCCATCAACAATCATCTAGTGGGTACCTATTAATTTCCATTTTCTTTACATCTAAAATGGCTTTGTTCCAGGTACAGGCTCTTAAAGTTGCCCAGCTCTTAAGTGATCTAACTGCACAAGAGGAAGATATTCCTCCTCTGTGACACGTTCTCCTGCCTTTAAAGGACAATTGAAGCAAGGATAGCAAGGCTTTGTCAAAAATGCTCCAACTTGATAAAGAAAGAAACTAGGATCATGACAGTTATTCACAGATAATAAAGGAGAGGTCAGAGAGATTTACTATTGTGTTAAATCTCTTAGAAAACATTAGTAATAAAATGACAAAGTCCATACTGTGAGGGTAAATTTAATCATTAGGCACCTGAAAATGTGAAAGTTTTTTACTTTAAATGGTACATATTTTTCCTAAACTTTAAAAAGAAGCATACTTGGGGTGCCTGGGTGGCTCAGTCGGTTAAGTGTTCGACTTCCGCTCAGGTCATTATCTCATGGTTCATGAGTTTGAGCCCCACATCTGGCTTTGTGCTGACAGCTCAGAGCGTGGAGCCTGCTTCGGATTCTGTGACTCCATCTCTCTCTCTGCTCCTCCCCTGCTCATGCTCTGTCTCTCTCTGTCTCTCAAAAAATAAATAAAAGTTAAAAAAAATTTTTAAACAAAAATAAATAAAAAGAAGCATACTTGTGTGTACACACACAACCTCCAAATTACATAAAAAATGTGTGTGCTTAGTGTGTATTATGTACTTATGTATGCGTATATTCTCTCTCAAACACACATACATATGCATAAATGTTCAACTAAAGAAAGGTCTGGAAGAATACACAAACGATGAATTCCTCTCTAGATATTAAAGCAGTAGAGGTAGACTAAGGAAGAGAGAGATAGCAGAGAGCCAAAGATGATGATATTTAGTGGTCAGACTTTATATGGAAAGCACAGATTTCTTTTGTATATATAAAAGGCTTTTAAGTACAAGAGCCTTAAAAATGTTCATACTTTTTGACTTAAATTCTCCTAAAACTCATCCTATAAAAATAATCCTGAATGTAGAAAAGATTTATATATAAAGATATTTTCTGCATAACTATTTGTAATAGAAAAATATGTAAAACATCTTGATAACCATAGTAGATTCTTATCACAAAATATTTAGCTATTAAAATGGTAGTTATGAAGAATTATTTGACATGCAGAAATACTGAGACTAAATAAGGAAAAATTATTCAAGATGCAATTGTAGATGTATAGCATTATCTTTACCATATAAGAAATCTAGTGATTTTGAAAACAAACACCAAAATAGTACTATTCATCTCTAGGCTCACATGGCTCTGGATGGTTTTTTTCTTCTTATTTATAATTTTCCACAATGATTTTTCTATAATGAGTCTAATTCTACCATTTTATTTTTATTTTTAATTTTTAAAATTTTTTGTTAGTGTTTATTTTTGAGAGAGAGCGAGTGAGCACACACCAGCAGGGAAGGGGCAGAGAGAAAGGGAGACACAGAATCCAAAGAAGGCTCCAGGCTCTGAGCTGTCAGCACAGAGCCAGATGCGGGGCTCAAACTCATGAACCCAAGTCAGACACCCAACCGACTGAGCCACCCAGATGTCCCTAATTCTACCATTTTAAAAGTTATTGTAAAATCCTTAGAAATATTAAGTTAGAACATATATTTGAATTAAATACTACTAAGCTTGAACTAATTAAAAAACATATATTAACGTTTGGATATTCAATATGAATGTATAATACTTTATAATACAGATGAAACACATTTCAAAAATTGATTGTCTATTAAACCACAATGACAATCTCAAAAATTTTTACATGCTGAAATTATCTTCCCTGGCTGTAACACAATAAAATTAGAAATTAATAACAAAAGAATGACAAAAATAAAAAATACACTTGAAAATTAAAATCAACCCTCAAAATAAGTCCTAAAGAGGGAATATAAATTAAAATTATAAGCTGTTTACTTTAACGATTTAAATGATTTTTTAAAAGAACACTAAATGTCAAGATCTGTGGGCTATGGTCCAACTGGTTTTCTGTGGAAAATTTATAGCTTTTCATGCATTTACTGGGAGATTAGGAAGAATGAAAATAAATCTAACTAGAATTTAGTGTAAGGAAGTACCAAAAGAACATAACCAACTCAAAGCAAGAAATGTCTAGTTACAAAGGTGAAAATAAGTGATTTTTTTAAACCTGAAATTTACACAGTTAGAAGAATTGTTCAACAAAATAAAAACTTACTTGATAGCAACATTTTGGCAAATCTCAGCAAGGAAAAATGAAAGAAGACACAAATAAACTGCACTGGAAATGAAATGGGGGACATACTCTCAGTAAAAATTACAGCATAGTAATTACAGCATACTCTTTAAAAACACATTTAAAAACTGGGATGAAATGAGTATTTTCTAGGAAAAGAAAATGATTCAAACTGGCCACAACAGACTAATAATAAGAGAAGAAACTAAACATGTATTCTGATAACTTCTTTTTTAAAATATTTTTTTTTCAACGTTTTTATTTTTATTTTTGGGACAGAGAGAGACAGAGCATGAACGGGGGAGGGGCAGAGAGAGAAGGAGACACAGAATCGGAAACAGGCTCCAGGCTCCGAGCCATCAGCCCAGAGCCTGACGCGGGGCTCGAACTCACGGACCGCGAGATCGTGACCTGGCTGAAGTCGGACGCTTAACCGACTGCGCCACCCAGGCGCCCCATCTGATAACTTCTTTTTAAAATAAAATCACCAGGGGGGCCTGGGTGGCTCAGTCGGTTGGGCATCCGACTTTGGCTCAGGTCATGCATGATCTCAGGTCCCTGGGTTCAAGCCCCGTGTCGGGCTCTGTGCTGACAGCTCAGAGGCTGGAGCCTGCTTAGGATTCTGTGTCTCCCTCTCTCTCTGCCCCTCCCCCGCTCAAGCTCTGTCTCTCTCTCTCAAAAAAAATAAATTAAAAAAATTTTTAAATTAAATCACCAGACACAAATAGTTATAACACATAGAGCTTAGAAAAATATGGAAAAATTGTTAGTCATTTTATAGAATTAGCATAGTCACAAAACCAAAATCTACCTATGATAGCATATATACAAAAACACTCTGTGCCAATTTCACTCATGATTATAGATTTTTTAAAGATAAATAAGATATTAGCGATTCAAATGGAGAAGTACATAAGAAAAATGATGTATCATCACGTAGAGTTTATGACAAGCTGAACCATCCCAAGTAAATATGATTCAATCTTGAAGATGTAAATATCCTTTACATGCTGTACCATAGCTACCAAAAACCTACAAGCATAAATACCATATTTAGTAGTCAGGTGGTAGATTTCTTTAAAGCAAATGAAATATGAGGATGCTTAATGTCATCACTGCCATTTTACACTGGACTGGAGGTAGTCGCCAAAGTAATGAGACATTTATTTATAAAAGAAGAGGCAATCTTATAATTATTTCTAGATATTTAGATCATTTACCTGGAAATGATTAATTAATAGAAATCCTGTTTATAGATTCAGACAGGAACTTCTCCATGTCACCACAACAAAATCTGTAAACTTCTTTAAAGACGTACCCATATTTTCCAATTTCTCTCCTGTTCCAGTAGGTGAGTCTCTGCTCCCATCAAAGATAAGTCCCTCCACTGAAGTTCGAGGTTTCACTTCTCTTTTCTCAAGAATTTTGCTTATTTGCATTTTTTCCTCACTCTTTCCTGGATCTTTGGTTACTTCCTTCCTACTGGATTATTTACTTCATCAGACAAAGAAGCTGATATCTAAAATCTTTGAATGACAGCAAATCATCCCCTAATTCACATGACTTTTTTGAATACCATTTCATTTCTTTACTCCTTTTGCAAGAAAACTTCTGTAAGGACTGAAATGTCTATTCTAACTGTCTCCATTCCCCATCTTCCATAATTAATAAGCCACTCCAACCAGGCTTTCCCCCCAATATTCCACCAAAACTTTTTGTAAAGATTTTCAACTATGCTTCCTCTTGGCTAATCTCTTAATGGCTCTCGATGGAGTTCTTGAGGAAGGTCTCTCCTTAAAACTCCATCTTCTCTTGGCCTCTGTGACATCTCTCTGCTGCTATTCCTCCTATCTTACCTTCCCAGCCTCCTTTGCTATCTCCTCCTGCAGTAACGAACATCTAAATGCCACAAGGACCAAGAGTCTGGTAGTGGGTTCTTTTCCTCTCTAATTATCTTCTGTCCTTATATTATTTCATCTGGTTCTATGGCTTTAAATTCTATCTATGCACTTTTGAATTCCAAGTTGATATCCTCAGGACTGACTGTTCCCCTGAGCTACAGACTCATCTATGTAACTACCTATTTGATGTATTCACTTGGATGTCAAGTGTGTATTTCAAAATAAACATTTCTCACACAGAAATCTTCATCTTCCCTCTCCTTTGTACAAACCATGATTCCTCAGTGTTTGTTATCTCAGTAAATGGCACCACAATCCACCCAGGTATTCAAGCCAAAGCCTAGTTGTCCTATCCATTGAATGCATCAGGAGTTTGATTTATTTCTACATCACAGTGTATCTTGACTGTGTCCATTTCTCTTTCCACTGTTGCCAAACTAGTCAAGTTACCATCACCTCTCAACTCATACAATACAATACAACGTCCTTGTACTACTTCTGCTCTTGCTCCCTGGAAGCCTTTCCTCCACATGGTGTAAGCAGTTGCTTTACAATGTAAATCAGGTTGTTTCGCCATCCTGACCTTTTAATGGCTCTCAATTTTACTAATTCCTAACTTAAACTTAGAATAATATTTGAACTCCTTGCTCTGGTCTAACTAAAATCTTCCTATTATTTTGGCTACTATTTACCTCTCTGAACTCCCACTTCATCCACTGTACTGTAGCCATGTAAATTCATTTTATGTCCTTAGACTACCAAGCTCCTTCCAGCTTTAAGGCATTTATGTTCACTGTTTACTTTCCCTGGAAAACTCCAAAAAACTGAGTCTCTGGTCTTAAGCACCAACTCAGGGACGGCTTCTTTCGTGATACTTCTTAGAGTATCATTCGCCTGGGATATCATTCACCTTTATTTATAGCATAACAATAAAATCACTGTGCTTATGTATTTGTTTCCTTCTTTGTGACTCATCTTCCTCCACTAACAGGCAAAATTTCTGGGCAGAGACCTGGCCGTATCTCCAACATGTGACACATAACAGGTACTCAATAATTATTTTTCTAATAAAACACATGATGTTAACTAGCTAAGTATTAGAATTAATAAATGAGTTCAAAAAGATGACCAGATACTATAGCAATAGTTAAATTTTAATGGTGTTCTTTTTAATAACAACTAGAAAATATAATAGATTTTTTACAACCTCATTCATAATGGCAGAAGAATCTTATTAAACTACTATCAGTAAACCTAACAAGAAATACACAAGAACCTATGTGAAGAAAACTATAAAACCTAATTGAAACATAAAAAAAGAAAATTTAAGTAAACCAACATAGCATTTTTCTGGATCGGATTTAAGAAACCAATTTTCTTAAAATAAAATTATAAATTCAACTCAGTCTCAATAATCTTAAAGGTTAAAAAAAATCTTAAAGAGCTAATTCTAAAATTCATCTGAAGAAGAAAATAAATTAGAATACATAAGAAAACTTACTTTAAAAACATTAGAGAAGATTTAAACTTTTCTGACATTTTTAAAAATCAGAAATAACTTAAAAGTACTAAAATAGTGTAGAAATGGCATTAGACAAAATCAATGGTTCAGACTAGAAATCCATGTATATAAAAGAATTGGGATTAAAATAAATGTAATATTTCAAATCAAGGAAAAGGAAATTCTATTTTAAAATGGTGTTAAGAAAATTATTAACTTTTAAATAAAATAAAATAAAATCCATGTCAAGAATTATATACAAATACAAATTCCTTATGGACTCAAGAGCTAAAATACAAAATTAGGGAAATATTAGAAAAATTTATGATAATTTCTTTAAATTTAGGGGTTAGAAAGATATAAAACCCCAGTAGATATTAAATGGGCTAACAATTTAAATTCTCTTAATGAAAAATAAATCATAAATGAAGCTTAAAAAGAAGTAAAAGACCTGAGGAAATTATTTGTAACAAATATAATACACAAAACATTGATATCCAAATGAAAAATACCTATAAATCAGTAAAAGGCAACAATATAAGAGAAAAAAAATGGACAGAGATTGTGAACAGACAATTCAGAAGAAATACAACTGATCAATAAAAACATGAATAGATGATGAATCTAATAAGAAATTATGGAAGTTTCTTTAATTTACAACACTGATATTGTGGGGCGCCTTGGAAGCTTAGTCGGTAGTGCATCCAGCTTTGACTCAAGTCTTCATCTCACAGTTCATGAGCTTGAGCCAAGAGCTGGGCTCTGTGCTGACAGCTTGAAGCCTGGAGCCTGTTTTAGATTTTCTCTCTCTCTCTCTCCCTCTCTCTCTCTTCTCCACCCCAGCTCATGCTCTTTCTCTCTCTCTCTCCCAAAAATAAATAAATAAACTTAAACAACATAAAAATAAAACACTGATATTCTTATACCCATTGTCAGTCTGGTAAGAAACCAAAAAAAAAAAAAAGGGGGGGGGGGACTCATACAAATCAATGGCACAAAAAAAAAAAGAAAAGGAAAAAAGAACCTGATTAAAAACTGGATATGGGAAGTGAACAGACATTTTTCCAAAGAAGACTTACAAGTGGCCAACAGGTACATGAAAAGGCACCCAACACCACTAACCATCAGGCAAATGCAAATCCAAACCACAGTGAAATAACACCTCATGCCTGTTAGAATGGCTATCATCAAAAACACGAGAAATAACAAGTGTTGGCTAGGATGCAGACAAAAGGGAACTCTTGTGCACTATTATGGGAATCTAAATGGGTACAGCCATTGTGGAAAAGAGTATAGAGGTTCCTCAAAAAATTAAAAATAGAACTATCATATGGCCTAGTGACCACCCCATGGTAGTCCTATTTTTAATTTTTTTGAGAAACTTCTGTACTGTTTTCCACAACAGCTGCACCCTTTTACATTCCCACCAAGAGAGGAGTTACAGCTCTTCTCAGTCCTACCTGAATGATGTGAATCAGGATGTACAACTTCTGTTTATTCACATGTAGAGTTAGAAGACTAATCTGTCCCTTAAATTTACTATGAGAATAAAATTGAAAAACTAAATTAAATAATTAAATAAAATAACTAAATTAAATTAAATTACAAATTACAAGCTCACTACCCGGCACACAGCAAGTCCCTAATAAAAGGATAATTACTGATGGTGGTGGTCATGGTGATGATGATAGTGAAGATACTGGTAACAATGATAGCAATAGGTCACATTTGTTTGGCTAAGGACTCTGCTAAATCCTTTAATGCAACATGTCATTTTATCTTTGTAATCCCCTGAGGAGGCAAGTGCTATAGCATATACTGTAACAGCCTGAATTTATAGATGAGGAGACTGAGGTGTGATGAGATTAAGTAACTACCAGAGATATCATTGAACAAGTCAAGGACTAGAGGTGGAGCTGTAATTTGGCTGACTCCCACATGACTCTGAAATCCCTTATTTGCTTCTTCCTTTGAGTCAAGAGGCAGGAAGAGTGCCTGTCCTGATAACTTGGGGACAAAATTAACCAGACACATTTTACATTTTGTTTCTTGAAGTATGCTTGCTGGACTGCTTGCTTCAGATTTACCTTCAGAACTACAACCTGAGAGTGGAGCCCTGAATTATTGCTTTTTCTTTTTTTTAAACATATTCCCCAGTGGACTTGAATGCACTGACTTTTAAGAACCATGGGTTAATCAAATTATATGGCAGGAACGTGGAATATGCCTTGGCTAAACCTCACCTTTTTTTCTTTCTATCAGAATTTCTAACAGTCCATTTTCTTTTTAACCCCTCATTTATTTCTACTCTAATCTTTATAATTTCCTTCCTTCCACTCTGGGCTTTGCTTGTTCCTCTTGTTCTAAACTCCTTTAGGTATAAGGTTATGTTGTTTGAGATTTTTCTTGCTTCTTGAGGTTGGCCTGTATTGCTATTAATTTTCCTCTTGGAACAGCTTTTGCTGCATCCCAAAGATTTTGAACTGTTATGTCTTCATTTTCATTTGTCTCCATGTATTTTTCGACTGCTCTTTGATTTCTTGCTTGATCCATTGATTGTATAGTAGCATGTTATTTAACCTCCATGTATTTGTTTTCTTTTCAGATTTTTTTTCTTGTGATTACTTTCTAGTCTCACACCATTGTGGTAAAAAAAAAAAAGTATGCAATAATTTCAATATTTTTTAAAATTTATTGAAACTGATTTTGTGGAATAACATGTGATCTATCCTGGAGAGTGTTTCATGTGCACTTGAAAATAATGTATATTCTGTTGTTTTTAGATGGAACATTCTATACATATTTTTTAGGTCCATCCAATCTAATGTGTCATTCAAAGCAACTCTTTCCTTGTTAATTTTCTGTCTCAGTGATCTATCACTGATATAAGTAGAGTGTTAAAGTCCTCTATTATTATTCCATTACTGTCAATTTCTTCTTTTATGTTTGTCAATGATTGCCTTATGTATTTAGGTGCTGTCATGTTGGGTGCATAGCTATTTACAATTGGTATATCCTCTTATTGTGTTGTTCCCTTTATCAATATGTACTGTCCTTCCTTGTCTCTTGTTACAGTCTTTGTTTTAAAGTCCATTTTGTCCAATATAAGTATTGCTACCCAAGCTTTCTTTTCCCTTCCATTTGTATGGGAAATGTTTTTTCATCCCTTCACTTTCAATATGCATGTGATTTTAGGTCTGAAGTGAGTCTCCTATAGACAGCATATAGATGGGTCTTGTGTTTTTAATTCATTCAGTTACCTTATGTCTTTACCAGAGTATTTAGTCCACTTACATTTAAGGTAATTATTGATAGGGATGTACTTATTGCCATTTGTTCCTTGTTTTATTGTTGTTTCTGTGCTAACTGTCCATTTTCAAGGTTTTTCCCTTTGTTTTCTAGTCAACTGCCAAGCATAAGCCATAACGTCAAATTATCCTCACCACCTATCTGGGACACATTCCTAAAATTACTTGGGATTACTCTTCTTTCTGACCTTTATATTCCACTGATAATTTAGTCAAGTTGAATTTAGCTTTTTTTCTTAATTTCGGTCATTAAAAAAATTATAGAGGGCTAGGTCTTCTGGATGAGTTACATAGTTCCCTAGGCACATGAATCCTGAGGAGTATGCAAGCTGTCTCTGAACCAAGGAATAGGGCTGTGTGTGTCTCTTTGCTTCTCCCTTTCCTCCTTCTCCATTTTCTTCTCTTACTTCTCTCAGGATAAAGATGGAGAGTAAAATTTTTACCTGCTTCCCCTCCTGTAGCCATATCTCTTCTGCTCCTGGACCTCATTGTTTATGGGCCACTATACATTACTTCTTAAAAATTTTTTCAACCTCCTAGCACAGAGGAAAGCAGAATACTGAAAGTCATCCTCATAACCTATACATGTGAAAGTCAAATGCTTCTTCTGTGGGAAACTTGTCATGTATATTCTTTTGCCTGCTTTATTCTGTTGCAATGACACAGAATGATATGTTTGGAAGTTCCACTGAAACTGACCATCTATAATTTACAATAGCATCCCTCTCCTGTAGCTGCACCTGCACATCAGGAACAATAGAAAGATTATTTTGGCAGCTAACCCCTTCCCTGGAGAATTAGAGTTAGCAGAAGAAGCTAACCCTGTCTTCAGTGTGTTCACCTAGATAAAAAAGGAAATATGGCACAAACCCCAGCTCAGTGCCACTCAGTCTTTGTCATGCTCTGATTCAAGCTTGTATTTGTACTTAAGGGTTGTTGATTTAACTTACATTCTTCCTTTTCAAACAGGCATAAAGGGGGTCAACAGGCAATGTGAGTTTTTTCCCCTTTCCCCTCCAAAGTTTCCTGTTTGTGGGCTCTCCACAGATGTTTTCTGTTTGTAGCAGCAATGCACCAATAACTTAGTTCTAACAAAAAAGCAAACAGCTTGCCTAATGGCAATGCAGCTCTGATGGAAACTCCCCCAGCTAGTCAAGGAGGGAATGTGGTTATTGTAAACATTTATTCATCAGGCAGTAGGCCTCTATAAACCCCTACCCTGTAAACCCCCATGCTGGCCTCTGACCAATCTGCCAGGACTTCAAAAAGAACATGCTGGGGGAAGCAAGGAGGCTCTGGAGGGTGCAGGTCCTTTCCCTTGGCTGGACAAGCCATCTGCCATTGTGGTGTGGAGAAGCTTGAGCTCATGTTTATGGGGTTTGGAGTGAGATCCTGGATGAAAAACTGGGCTGCAGTTCTCTTCAAGGGTGGATAGAGAGGGAGGATGTATCCATGAGGGAGGCAGCCTGAGTGTAGGGTTGCCAGATTTAGCAAACAGAAATACAGAACACCCAGTTAAATTTGAATTTCAAATAAAAGTTTTTTAATGTAAGTATGTCCCATGCAACATTTGAGACACACTTATACTGAGAAGTTTCTCGTTTATCAGAAATTCAAGTTTAACTGGGTATCCTCCTGTATTTTATCTGACCCACTCTCTTGGGGGTCTTCTTGACAGTCATGGACCTCTTCTGGCTTATTTCCTTCAGGGATCATTACTTCTCCTTGCAGCCTGACCTGTTGGGATATGCTTTTGGAAACTCTGAAAATGAAATATCCCTTCCCTCACTCCTTTCTCCCGAGGGTATCCAGGTGCAGAGATCCAGTGAAGTCTTTCATTTCACTTTCTGGCATTGAATCCTCAGCATGCAGCCAGATTCTCCCAGTGGGCAAGTTGCTCTGTGGGAAGGGGAGAGGCAATTCTGAAGTCGTGTTAACTCCTTCAAGCTCCCAGGATTCCATTTAGTAGGAGATATTCTTGACAGGAACGTTCTATGCAGCAAACAGCTTTGTCCAAGGGCTTCATTTCAGCAATTTGGATATCTCTGCGAATAGATTTTCAGCTTAACTAATCACTGATCTGCTGTGAATGATTGTTTCATGTACAAATCAGAAGAGTACCAGGGGCCAAACCCACGAATGGTGTTGTCTTTTTGCCAGAAACGATACTAGTATGGCTGATGGTGGTCTGAGAATTCAGCCTAGGTATGGGGCTGAAGACATCTTGTTCTCTAGGCTCAGATCTCTCTTTCATAGGATGGTTTTAAGTTGTGTTGCAGAGACCCCTAGGTGGATGCTAAAGCAGCCTGCATACTGAGCCCCTTCAGCCCCATGCCAACCAAAGTGGCTGCATTCTTAACTCTTTCATACTTAGGGTTTTCTCTAAGACTGCTTGAAAGGAAGGTTATGTGGCTAAAAGCAGGGTTAGAGATGAGTGATCTAGGTGTACTCTGGTTTCCCTAGCAATACCTCTGCTTCAAAAGAGTGCCCACATTTCATCAACACTTTTCCAAAACTCTTCACATGGCCTTCAAGGTCTTCCAAGCACTGGCACCATGCCCCTCCATTCTCTTTACCAAATTCCACGTGCCTGCATTCCATTTACACCAGATGCTTTGTTCTCTAAATAGCCCATCCTCCTTCACTTCTCTACTCCTGTATCTTGAAAAACTTCTCATCTCTCCAAGCCTAATTTAAATTGGTCTTCATGGAAAAATCCCCATCTTCTCCCTCCTTCTCTCAGAGTTGGAAATAAGCTCTCGTTCCCTTACCCTTTCAGAGACTTTTGTTTGTATCATGCTGTGAACATACTTTTTTATTCATTGTTGATACAACTCCACCCTTGACTTTTTCTCTTGGAGAGGAGGAAACTGGTCTCTGTGCCCCCACAAACCCAGCACAACAGGACCTTATGTGCAGTAGTGCTTGATGAACCTTCTCCTTGCCTTGGCTGCTTCTTCTCTCTCATCTGTCTTCACCAAACTTCTCACATTCAGAACCTAGATTGAAAATGGCTTCCTTCAGGACGCCTTCCCCGACTCTCTGTTCTCACCAAACACCTTGTAAGTACTTTTATTATAGTATCACATTCCATTTATAATAAATGATTTAGACACATGCTTTCCTCCCACAAAGTGAGATCCTTGAAGGCAAAAACTGTTCTAATCACCTTCATAACAAAGCCCAAGATCTCATATTGAATTGGTACTTATATAATGCTTATTTTTTGTAATCTTTTAAAAAAAATTTTTTTCAACCTTTATTTATTTTTGGGACAGAGAGAGACAGAGCATGAACAGGGGAGGGGCAGAGAGAGAGGGAGACACAGAATCGGAAACAGTCTCCAGGCTCCAAGCCATCAGCCCAGAGCCTGATGCGGGGCTCAAACTCACAGACCGCGAGATCGTGACCTGGCTAAAGTTGGACGCTTAACCGACTGCGCCACCCAGGCGCCCCTTTTGTAATCTTTTTAATGTTTCTTTATTTTTGAGAGAGAGAGAGAGAGAGAGAGAGAGAGAGAGAGAGAGAGAGAATGAGTGGGGCAGGGGCAGAGAGAGAGGGAGACACAGAACATGAAGCAGGCTCCAGACTCCTAGCTGTCAGCACAGAGCTCAACGCAGGGCTCAAACGCATGAACCATGAGATCATGACCTGAGCCAAAGTCAGACACTTAACCGACTAAGCCACCCAGGCACCCTTATATTTATATAATGCTTATTGAATGAATGAATGAATGAATGAACAAATGAAAGAAGACCAAGTGAACAAAATTCAACCAACCCTATTTCTCACACATTAACCGATTTAGGGAAGCATGGTCTTTGGACTCTGATTATCCAAGTTAGATTCCCAGCTTTTCCACTTATTAGATATGTAACATTGGTGAATTAACCATTTTGTGCCTCACTTTTCTCTTCTGTAAAATGAGGATAATTACTTCACTCTCCTCATACAATGGTTATGAGGATCAAATCAGATAATCAAGTAAAGTATTCCTTATTCCTAGTAAGTACTAATAAATATTGACGATGAGGATGATTACTGTAGTTAACCTCATTAAAACAGGAAAGGCTACTGTCCTTCACAAAAAAAAAATTAATAATCAGTATGATTATTTTAGCAACATGAATCCATGTTCAGGATTTCTGTAATATATACAATTAGCATAGCATGGCTTATTAAATATTAAAATATGACTCCAGCTCTATCCTGGAACAAAACCAAATGCCCTTATACAAAAGGTGTATCAATCCCCAAACTATGGGCAAATTGAAAATATATTTCATCCCCTGATTCCGTCAGATCTCTGTCCCTGTGGACATGTACTGATTGCCCACAGGGATGAATCTGTAGGTGGCCCTGAGCAGCCCCAGCCCCGCAAGTAGATACTTCATTTCTATTTAGACGGGCTCTTTGAGTCAGTACCTCCGTGAATTACAAAGGGACAGAACTGTGAAGGGTTTGACTGTCTCAGTAATGACACATGGAGTAAGTGACTGCTAGAGCTGTTGAACCTTTGCACTCTTCATTCTTACTGCAGAGCCATTTTTCCCCTCTTTTTATGGTAGTCCTTTTCTGTCAAAGTGCCTTAGCTTTATTGATTCTTATAATTACCCCAAGTTCCAGTAGCTTTTGATCCTTCAGGCATACGGTTCTAGTCCTCATTAGCTTGGTGTTCAGCCAGTCTCTATCTCTATGAGGAATGGAAATGGGACTATGGAAAGGACTATATCAGCTTTGGCTGCCAACTATTTCCACACCAAGTCACATTCATGGGCTGGTGTCAACAGAAGCCAGAGAAGGCAGGAGAGGCCATAATCTATCTGGGAAGTCTTCACAATTCCAAAGACATGGCCAATCCATGGCCCATAAACAACCCACAGTCAGTAGCTGCCTATTCAAATTATAGCAGGGATGGATCAGAATATCTCCTTCCAGGTTCCAGCATGGAGAATGGTAGACTTGAGGAGCACAGGGTGGCCTCTTGTCTGGGAAGGAAATATGTGGAATTTATATTCCATATGGGTTTCATCAGAGAAAAAAATATTTGGCACACACAAGGAAAAAAGAATAGAGTTCTTCTCCTTTATAATCACTGCTTATTCCACACAAATAGAGAAAGGGAATTTGGGAAAGAGGGAAGAAATTGATGTTTTACTTTGGCACTTCACTTCCACATGCTGTAGCACTAAGAAAGAACCACAGGGCGCCTGAGTGGCTAAGTTGGTTGAATGTCCGACTCTCGATTTCAGCTCAGGTCATGATCTCACAGTTTGTGGGTTCAAGCCCTGCATTGGGCTCTGTGCTGAGAGCAAAGAGCTTGCTTGGGAGTCTCTGTCTCCCTCTCTCTCTATCTGTCCCTCCCCCAATCATGCTCTATCTCTCTCTCTGTCTCCCAAAATAAATACATAAATACACATTAAAAAAAAAAAGAGCCACAGGCTGAGGGTCAGACGCTCTGACTCTGGTTCACCCTCTACAACTAACTTTCTGTGTGAGAAGTCACTTCAGCCCTCCCATCCATAAAATGAAGGCTCAAAATAGCTCCTGGGAACATCTACAAAATGAAGACTCTTGTAATCGGGTGCCTATAGCTTTATCTGTGACAAGCTCCTCCAGTGATTGGGATGTAGATGACCCTCAGACCACTCTTCGTCCTTCCTATGACCCTGAAGTTCTATTCAATTATAAAGGTCCACAATTTAGTGTTCAGGTGTCAGCAGAGCAGTGAAACACTATTTCAAGGTTTGGGGACTTACGGGGCCACAAGGACATCAGTGTTCATTGATCATGAAGGTGGTTATCTCCTTTGGGGTTTGTGTTCTAAAGCCGTCCCCCTTCAAATCCTATTTTCTAGGTAGGGTTATGCTTGCCAGTGAAAGGTGGGCAATGATGGGCAGAAAGAGATTAAGATATGAGCATCTGTTAGTGGAAAAAATGTACTTGTCATGTCAGCAAATATAAAACCAAGGTGGGAGTCAGAGAGAGGTCTGGATTTGGGGTTGAGCCAAATTAAAAGATGCATGCAGTGGGGCACCTGGGTGGCTCAGTCAGTTGAGTGTCCAACTCTTACTTTTGGCTCAAGTCATGATCCTAGGGTCATGGGATTGAGCCCTGTGTCAGACTCTGCACTGAGTGTGGAGCCTGCTTGAGATTCTCTCTCTTTTCCTCTGCTCTCCCCCACTTATACTTTCTCTCTCTCTCTCTCTCTCTCTCTCTCTCTCTCTCTCAAAAAAAAAAAAAGACACATGCAGTAAACAGCTGTAGATCTACTTCCTCTACGTTCTTAATAAGGGCTACTTCAAAAGACTCCACTTGTAGATCAGCAAAATAGGTGAAAGTCCACATGACCTGGGGACTGGCCATCCATTTTTAAAATCATTGTTATGAATGAAATATAAAAATAGGTTATACACCAAATGTCCACTGGATTATAGGCTCCACAGGGAGAAAAGGGACTCAGTTAGTCTTCTTCATCTCATATTCTCAAAGCCCAGCATAACACCTGACACATAATAGATGCTCATTAAAAATATATGGAATCATGGGGCGCCTGGGTGGCGCAGTCGGTTGGGCGTCCGACTTCAGCCAGGTCACGATCTCGCGGTCCGTGGGTTCGAGCCCCGCGTCAGGCTCTGGGCTGATGGCTCAGAGCCTGGAGCCTGTTTCCGATTCTGTGTCTCCCTCTCTCTCTGCCCCTCCCCCGTTCATGCTCTGTCTCTCTCTGTCCCAAAAATAAATAAAAACGTTGAAAAAAAAATTTAAAAAAAAAAATATATGGAATCAGGGCACATGGGTGGCTTAGTTGGTTTAGGGTCCGACTTGATTTCTTCTTAATTAATGATCCCCAGGTACTGGGATCCACTGAGTGTGGGGCCTTCTTGGGATTCTCTCTCTCTCTATTTCTCTCTCTCTCACTCTCTCTGTCCTTCTACCTCTCCCCCTTCCTCAAAAAAAAATATATGGAATGGGAAAATGATATTATTCTTTAAATTACTGGCTATAAAAAGAATAAAAATAAAATGTAAATTTCTATTTTTAATTGTCCCTTAGGTGGCAATATCAGAAAGTATACTTTATCCTTTAATGCCAAATTAATGGACTCCCAGTTCTTGCAATGCCTGAAGGTCAATCTGTTCATTAGTTTATGTATTCAACAAATTGAGTCCAGCTTGCAAGGGGGCTACTGAGATGGAAGAGACACTGCACACAAGAAGCTGACAATCTGGTATGTAATTGCAACCTGTACACAACCTGAGAAATTTCAGAAAGCATGTGGCAAAGCTAACATTTTGATTTACTTAGAAACATGCAACAGAACCTCTGAGATCTGAACTCATAATCTCCAAAGGAACAAAGAGCAAAATTTCTTTCAAGCACTTATATATCCAACAGAGAAATCCTGAACATCAAAAATAAACCAGAAGCTCACATTATGGGAAATAACTTAATTTCTTTCCCCATCACCATTCCTCCTACCCTCCTTCTCCACCACATGCCACACCTCTCAGGACCCACTCTCCTCAAACCAAGCATACCTCTAACTACAGGTAACCCTTAAAAAACATGGGTTTGAACTATGCAGGTCCATTATTCGTGGATTTTTTTTCAACAAATATGGTACAAAACTGTAAATGTATTTTCTCTTCCTCATGATTTTTTAAAGTAACATTTTCTTTTCTCTAGTTTACTTTTGTAAGAATACAGTATATAATACATAGAACATCTGAAATATGTATTAATCGGCTGTTTATGTTATCAGCAAGGCTTTTCGAATGTATAGGCATTGGTAGTTAAGTTTTAGGGGAGTAAAAAGTTATATGTAGATTTTTGACAATCTGAGGATTGGTGCCCTAATGCCTGTGGTGCTCAAGGGCCAAGTGTACTGCTTATTACAGTCAGAGGCGGCAGACTGCAACTCAAGTCTCTGTGAAATAAGTAGTAAACTTTCCAAATGATTAAACACTGAGAAACACTGATAACATTTCTTATGAGAAATGTTCAAAGTCTGACTTGGAGGCTACAGGCCAGATCTAGAATCCATCCTGCTTCCCCTGTCTCTTCCAGGATATAAGTTTCCAGGACACCTAAAAGAAGGTGGAAATTTCTACCCCCTGCTAGTTGGACGGTGGTTGGCCTGAAGACTGCTGCCTCCAGGAAAAAAAAAGCGAGGACCCAGAGAGACCCTGACAAGAATCTCAGAGAAGTAAAAGACTGAACAAACATGGCTGGTTGGAAAGGGCACTATGTCGGCTGTGCCATTTCTTTGAGTGTCCTAAACAAGTGGTTTTGACCTTGCCTACTGTTCAGTACAATCTATGTCTCTCTCTTTCCTCTTTAATTGCCATTAAAAAAGTTGAAATGCACAATGAAGGTTGAGTTTTCTAAGTTGATTCTAAGGCCACCAGATTAAGCTCCAGATGGTTATTTCCTTCAATATATCTGTGTGTATTGTGCTGTTGTTTCACAATTTTTTTCTTTTTTCTTTTTAAGGAATGAAGTAAAACAAAGCTGTTTAGAGAAACTTTGGAGTCTAATTCTGTAGTAACCCAGGTGGTTCAAAGATTTGGGCTGGTAGTTCTGAACAGAGGTGGTATAGTTCTTCAAAGCTTGTTTTGGAAATCTGTGCAAGTGCTCAGGTTACACATTGATGGGGCACCTATCATTTGGGGAGGCTGGGGATACTAGACATCCGGCCAACTTCAACAATTCAGCAATAGAAAGAATTCTCCCAAGATCTGCATGATTTCTCATCCTCCCAAAGGATAATCCTGTAGCTGAGAAATGTGTTTATAATTATCTTAACACAGAATCTTTGTTTTCACATAAATTTAAAGGTTTTTATTTTGCACTGCTTCGATATAAAGCAATTTTCTACCAGTGCAACTACCATGGAAATCTAAAGAACTTTTTTTTTATTACACTTTTTTACTTTCTCCAGAACTTTACCTAGAGCTGTTCACCATTTCAGAAAAATAACAGCGTTCAGCAAATGCTTACAGTATTTGAGTCACCAATTCAACTTCTCTGTCACAGTCATGGTGATTCAATAATGTACAGAGGTAAGCATCCAATTACGTCCCTATGCCTTCAAGGGAACATAGGCTTGAAAACTATGTATATTAAAATACTTGGCATTTCATAATAAATAACATTTATTTTTTTATATTGTACTTATGACATTTTAATTTCCTGCTATTGTTAATATTATGTAGATTAATAAGTTATACTATCTACAAAATTTATTTCAGGATACAAAAGGGACAGAACCACAAAGTACTTACTACAAAAAGAGGTAGTTAGGTGGGTTTTCTATTCCTACTCCTTATTTTTAATCTGTCTAAAGTGAACTACCTATGTAGCCACCATCCAGGTGAAGCAATAGGGTATTGCCAGCACTGCAGAAGCCCCCATTAGGCCCTCTCAAAGATGATCTATCTCCCTCTTCCATTTAAAAGTAACCACCATTTAGAGGGAGCCAAGATGGCAGAACAGCATGGAAGTTTTTGCGTGCCTCACATCTATGAAATACAGCCAGACCAACACTAACCCATCATGCACACCTAGAAAACTGATCGGAGGATTAACACAACAATCTGTACAACTTGAACCATAGAATTCAGCAGGTATGCAGTGCGGAGAGGTGAAATGGGGAAGAGAGAAGCTACGGAGGGGAGGTGCTTTTGCAGGTGGAGAGAGGATGGAGATGGTGGGGAGCATAAGGGAAAAGCACCCCTCCCCAGAAGCAGCTGGAGAGAAAGTGGAAAATTGGAAACAGCCACAGGGACTAAACTAAAAAGGGAGAAAGGAGAAAGGAAAGGGTTTAAATTCCATTAAGACTGTAAACAGGGGGAGCACAGAGTCTGCAACTCACCAGCTCAATACCTGGCGGTGCTCTGATGGGAAGGGCGAATCCCCAGGAGCAGAGTGGGGTCAAGGAGGTTCTCGGGCCACACGGGAAAAAGTGGTTCCACTGCTGGAAGGACATTTGGTAGAGGCTGTTAGGCAACCTGGGCCCAGCAGACCCCAGAGATGGCCACATTTGCTGGTGCTGGAAGAAGGTCTTTAAGGGTGAAGTCTGGTGCCAGATGGGTGTTGTGATTTTCCATAATCCCTGAAACACTGCTGCTACACTGTCTCGCGAACTTTTTCTGGGGGGGGGGGGGGCTGGGACCTGGCCGCAGTCTCTGGACATCGGCAGCAGCACGGTCTCGTGAACTTTCCTGGGTGTGGCCGGCATTCGGCCATGGCTCAATGAGACCCTCCCACAGAGGGTCAGAACAGGTCAAAGCCACAGTCCCTCAGAAGTAAGGGGTTGGGGAAATCAGCCACATCTGAGAAAAAACACAGGAGAGAGGTACTACCTGGGGCTTGGTCACGGACAGTGTAAAAGCGGGGAGTGGATGAAAGCTAAAGACAAAGGACAGGTGCACGATTGCAAGTGGGGGAGAATAGAGTTCTGATACTAGAGACTGGGTAGCTGGGTGATGCCATTTTCACGGCCCCCACGCATGTGCATATGCACCTACAAGCTCCACAACAATCCACCCCAGTAGGCTAGCAGTGCCATCTAGTGGAGAGGGGAACTGTTACACTAAGCGTTGCCCAACTGGGCCAACCTCACTCTTGAAGAACACAAGTCTCACTGCCTGCTTAGTTTATGGATGTTAAAGCGCTTCATAGTCTGACTTCTAGGGGAAAATGAAGTAATTTCAGTAGTGTTTCAGTCTGTTAAGAGGTCCATCTATTCCGTTTCTTCCTTTGTTTTTTCTTTTTTCTTTTTTTCTCTTTTTCATTTCTTTTTCTTGAATACAGAAAGAGAAAAAATTCATTTTTATTTTCAATTTTCATTAATATTTATCTTTAAAATTTTTCCTATATTTTTTACTTTTGTGTAAATTTGTTTAAATTCTGTTTTGTTTCCATCATTTTATTTTAGTCTGCTTCAGTGTATTCATTTTTTCAAATTTTCAAATGATTTCCATTTTTCCCTTTTTCTCTGTTTCTTTTTTTTGAATACAGAAAAAGAAAAAAATTCATTTTTATTCTTAATTTTTATTAAAAATATTTTTCTTCAATTTTTTTTTCTATTACAGCTTTTACCTTTGTGTAATTTTTTCAAATACTAGTGTACATCCATTATTTCATTTTAGTCAACTTCAGTGTATTCATTTTTTCAAATTTTCAAATGATTTCCTTTTTTTTTCTTCATTCCCCTTTTTTCTCTAATCTTTCAAGACACTATCAACACCCAGACCAAAACACACCTAGGATCTAGCATCATTTATTCGATTTTTGAGTGTGTGTGTTTTTAATTTTTTTAATTTTAATATTTTTTTAATTTTAACTTTTATTAATTTTCATTTATTCTACCTCACTAATTCCTTTTCTCTCTTCAAAATGATGAAATGAAGGAATTCATCCCAAAAGAAAGAGTAGGAAGAAATGACAGCCAGGGACTTGACAAACACATATACAAGTAAGATGTCCGAACCAAAATTTAGAATCATGATAATAAAACTACTATCTGGAGTCAAAAATAGATTAGAATTCCTTTCTAAGGAGATAAAAGAAGTAAAAACTAGTCAGGATGAAATAAAACATGCTATAACTGAGCTGCAATCACAGATGTATGCTGCAACAACAAGGATGGATGAGGCAGAACAGAGAATCAGCAATATAGAGGACAAACTTAGGGAGAAATGAAGCAGAAAAAAAGAGGGAGATTAAGGCAAAAGAGCACGATTTAAGAATTAGAGAAATCAGTGACTCATTAAACAGGAACATCAGAATCATAGGGGTCCCAGAAGAAAAAGAGAGAGAAATAGAGGTAGAAGGGTTATGTGAGGAAATTATAGTGGAAAACTTTCATAACCTGGTGAAAGACACAGACATCAAAATCCAGGAAGCACAGAGGACTCCCATTAGATTCACAAAAACCAACCATCAACAAGGCATATCATAGTCAAATTCACAAAATACTCACGCAAGGAGAGAATCATGAAAGCAGCAAGGGAAAAAAAAGTCCCTAACCTACAAGGGAAGATAGATCAGGTTTGGAGAAGACCTATCCACAGAAACCTGGCAGGCCAGAAAGGAGTGGTGGGATATATTCAATGTGCTGAATCAGAAAAATATGCAGCCAAGAATTCTTTATCCAGCAAGGCTGTCATTCAAAATAGAAGGAGAGATAAAAAGTTTCCCAGACAAACAAAAATTAAAGGAGTTTCTGACCACTAAACCAGCCCTGCAAGAAATTTTAAGGGGGACACCCTGAGGGGAGAAAAGATGAAAATATAAATAAATAAATAAATACATACATACATACATACATACAACATACATACATAAATACATAAATAAATACATAAATAAATACCAACAGCAATAAAGATTAGAAAGGACCTGAGAACACCTCCAGAAACTCCAACTCTACAAGCAACATAATGGCAATAAATTCATATCTTTCTGTACTCACTCTAAGTGTCAATGGATTCAATGTTCCAATCAAAAGACATAGGGTCAGAGAATGATAAGAAAACAAGATCCACTTGTTCTCAAGAGACCCACTTTTAGACCTAAAGAAAACTTTAGATTTAAAGTAAGGGGATGGAGACCATCTATCATGCTAATGGTCAACAAAAGAAAGCTGGGGTAGCCATACATATATCAGACAATCTAGACTTAAAATAAAGACTGTATCAATAGATGCAGAAGGGCATTATATCATAATCAAGAGGTCTATCCACCAAGAAGACCTAACAGTTGTAAACAATTATTCCCCAAATGTTAAGCACCCAAATATTTAAATCAATTAATCACAAACGTAAAGAAAGTCATTGACAATAATACCATAATAGTAGGAGACTTCAACACTCCACTCACAGCAACGGACAGATCATCTAATCAAAAAATCAACAAGGAAACAATGGCTTTGAATGACACACTGGACCAGATGGACTTAACAGATATATTCAGAACATTTCATCCTAAAGCAGCAGAATATACATTCTTCTCTAATGCACATGGAACATTCTCCAGAATAGACCATACTGGGACACAAATCAGCCCTAAGTAAGTACAAAAAGATCGAGATCATACCGTGCATATTTTCAGACCACAATGCTATGAAACTCGAATCAACTACAAGAAAAAATTTGGGAAGGTAACAAATAATTAGAGACTGAAGAACATCCTACTGAAGAATTAATGGGCTAACCAAACAGTTAAAGAGTAATTAAAAAGTATATGGAAGCCAATGGAAATGATAACACCAGAACCCAAAAACTCTGGGGCACAGCAAAGGCGGTCATAAGAGGAAAGTATATAGCAATCCAGGCCTTTCTAAAGAAGGAAGAAAGATCTCAGATACACAACCTAACCTTACACCTTAAAGAGCTGGAAAAAGAACAGCAAAAAAAAAAAAAAACCCAAAACCAGCAGAAGACAGGAAGTAATAAATATTAGAGCAGAAATTAATGCTATCGAAACCAAAGACCAAAAAACAAACAAACAAACAAACAAACAAACAAAAACCAGTAGAACAGATCAATGAAACCAGAAGCTGGTTCTTTGAAAGAATTAACAAAATTGATAAACCACTAGCCAGTTTGATCAAAAAGAAAAAGGAAAGGACCCAAATAAGTAAAATAAAGAATGAAAGAGGAGACATCACAACCAACACAGCAGAAATAAAAACAATAATAAGAAAATATTATGAGCAATTATATGCCAATAAAGTGGGCAATCTGGAAGAAATGGATAAATTCCTAGAAACATATACACTACCAAAACTGAAACAGGAAGAAATAGAAAATTGGAACAGACCCATAACCAGCAAGGAAATCTAATCAGTAGTCAAAATCTCCCAAAAAACAAGAGTCCAGGGCCAGATGGCTTTCCAGGGGAATTCTACCAAACATTTAAGGAAGAGTTAACTCCTATTCTCTTGAAGCTGTTCCAAAAAAATAGAAATGGAAGGAAAACTTCCAAATTCTTTCTATAAAGCCAGAATTACCTTGATTCCACAACCAGAGACCCCACTAAAAAGGAGAACTATAGACCAACTTCCCTGATGAACATGGATGCAAAAATCTTCAACAAGACATTAGCCAACCAGATCCAACAATACATTAAAAAAATTATTCACCATGATCAAGTGGGATTTATACCTGGGATGCAGGGCTGGTTCAATATCCGCAAAACAATTAGTGTGATTCATCACATCAACAAAAGAAAGCACAAGAATCATATGGTCCTCTCAATAGATGAGAGAAAGCATTTGACAAAATACAGCATGCTTTCTTGATAAAAACCCTCAAGAAAGTAGGAATAGAAGGATCATACCTTGAGATCATAAAAGCCATATATGAACGACCCAACGCTAATATCATCCTCAATGGGGAGAAACTGAGAGCTTTCCCCCTAAGGTCAGGAACAAGACAGGGATGTCCACTCTCACCACTGTTATTCAACATAGTATTGGAAGTCTTAGTCTCTGCAATCAGACAACACAAAGAAATAAAAGGCATCCAAATCGGCCAGGAGGAGGTCAAACTTTCACTCTCCACAGATACATGAGACTCTTTATGGAAAACCCTAAAGATTCCACCAAAAAACTGCTAGAACTGAATCATGCATTCAGCAATGTTGCAGGATATAAAATCAATACACAGAAATCGGTTGCATTCCTATACAGCAACAATGAAGCAGCAGAAAGAGAAATCAAGGAATCGATCCAATTTACAGTTGCACCAAAACCCAAAAAATACCTAGGAATAAATCTAACCAAAGATGAGAAAAATCTATACACTGAAAACTATAGAAAGCTTAAGAAAGAAATTGAAGAAGAACATCAAAAAGTGGAAAAAGATTCCATGCTCCTGGATAGGAAGAACAAATTTTGGTAAAATGTCGATACTACCCAAAGCAATTTACGTATTCAATGCAATCCCTATCAAAATAATACCAGCATTCTTCACAGAGCTAGAACAAATAATCCTAAAACTTGCATGGAACCAGAAAAGACCCCGAATAGCCAAAGCAATCTTAAAAAAAAAAAAAAAAAAAAAACCAAAGCAGGAAGCATCACAATCCCAGACTTCAAGCTGTACTACAAAGCTGTAATCATCAAGGCAGTATGGTACTGGCACAAGAACAGACAATCAGATCGATGGAATAGAATAGAGAACCCAGAAATGGACCCACAAAGATACAGCCAGCTAATCTTTGATATGCAGGAAAGAATATCCAATGGAATAAAGACAGTCTCTTCAGCAAGTGGTGCTGGGAAAACTGGACAGCAACATGCAGAAGAATGAACCTGGACCACTTTCTTACACCATGCAGAAAAATAAACTCAAAATGGATTAAAGACCTCAATGTAAGACAGGACGCCCTCAAAATCATAGAGGAGAAAGCAGGCAAAAACCTCTTTGATCTTGCCCGCAGCAACTTCTTACTCAACACGTCTCTGGAGGCAAGGGAAACAAAAGCAAAAATGAATGACTGGGTCCTCATCAAAATAAAAAGCTTCTGCACAGTGAAGGAAACAATCAGCAAAACTAAAAGGCAACTGACAGAATGGGAGAAGATATTTACAAACGACATATCAGATAAAGGGTTAGTATCAAAAATCTATAAAGAACTTATCAAATTCAACACCCTAAAAACCAATAATCCAGTGAAGAAATGGGCAAAAGACATGAATAGACACTTCTCCAAAGAAGACATCCAGAAGGCCAACGGACACATGAAAAAATGCTCAACATCACTCATCATCAGGGAAATACAAATCAAAACCACAATGAGATACCACCTCACACTTGTCAGAATGGCTAAAATGAGTAACTCAGGGAACAACAGATGTTGGCGAGGATGCGGAGAAAGAGGATCTCTTTTGTACTGCTGGTGGGAATGCAAACTGGTTCAGCCACTCTGGAAAACAGTATGGAGTTCCTCAAAAAGTTAAATAGAACTACCCTACAACCCAGCAATTGCACTACTAGGTATTTATCCAAGGGATACAGGTGTGCTGTTTTGAAGGGACACATGCACCCCCATGTTTATAGCAGCACTATCAATAATAGCCAAAGTATGGAAAGAGCCCAAATATCCATCAATGGATGAATGGGTAAAGAAGATGTGGTGTGTGTGTGTGTGTGTGTGTGTATACACACACATATACAATGGAATATTACTTGGCGATGAAAAAGAATGAAATCTTGCCATTTGCAGCTACGTGGATGGAACTGGAGGGTATTATGCTAAGTGAAATTAGTCAGTCAGAGAAAGACAAAAATCACATGACCTCACTCATATGAGGACTTTAAGAGACAAAACAGATGAACCTAAGGCAAGGGAAACAAAAATAATATAAAAACAGGGAGGGGGACAAAACAGAAGAGAGTCATAAATATGGAGAACAAACTGAGGGTTACTGGAGGGGTTGTGGGAGGGGGATGGGCTAAATGGGTAAGGGGCACTAAGGAATCTACTCCTGAAATCATTGTTGCACTATATGCTACCTAATTTGGATGGAAATTAAAAAATAAAATTAAAAAAAGAAAAAAGAAAAAAATACAGTAAAAGTAACCACCATCTAGACTTTCATGAATATCTCTTTGTAATTTACCACCTAAGTACACCTTCCTGAACACCAGTTTTTCTCCCTCACCTGCTTTTGTTGAATCACTTGTAAATGCAAACATAGAGTGGATGTTTATAGTTTCTGATTTCTTTTGCTGTACATTATGTTTACAAGATTCATTTGCATTGTTGTGTCTAGTTAGTACTCATGTCTTTTCATTGTTGTGTAATATTCCACTGTGTGAACAAACCACAATTTACTTTTCCATTCTACTGCTGAGTAACAGTGGAGTATTTCCAGGTTTTGGTAATTACAAACAATGCTATGAACATTCCTGTCCACACCTCCTGGTATATCTGTGCACACATTAATGACGAGTATATTCAGGATTGCCAGATAAAATACAGGGCATCTAGCTAAATTAAAATTTCAGATGAACAATAATTGTTTATTATAAATATGTCCCAAAGATTGTATGGAGCATACCTATACTACAGATTTATCCTTTATCTGAAATACTAATTTAACTTGCATTCTATATTTTTATACTGCTAAATCTGGCAACGCTAAGAATAAACCCTTTAAGGGGAAATTGCTACTTTATAGAATAAATGTAACTTCAGCTTCACTAGATAATGCTTAACAGTTTTACTAAGAGGCTGAACTAAACCACAGCTATCAGTGTATGAGGGTTTTGTCACCATAAACTATATGTCCACATATATGTGGTTCTTTTTGTAGATTCTCTTCTATCAGACTATTGGTCTATTATGGTGCCAAAGCCACACTGTTATCATTACAAAACACTAAGTCTTGATTTCTGGTAAGGCAAGTTCTCCCACCCATCTTCTTTAAAAGTATCTTAGCTACTGTTGGTCTCTTGAATTTCCATACACATTTCAAAGTCAGCTTGCCAAGTTTTATCAGAAAGTTGCTAGTATTTTGATTTGATATCACATTGACTCTACAGAACAATTTGGGGAGAATTTACATCTTTATAATATTTAGTCATCTAATTCATGAATACTGTATATAATTCTGGTCCTCTATTTTTTATAAAAAGGAATTTTTATTTCTCTAAATTTATTTCTAGAGGGTAATTTTTTGTTAAATTTTAGTTCCAGTATAATTAACATACAGTGTCATGTTAGATTCAGGTGTACAATATAGTGATTCAACATTCCATATATCACCCAGTGCTCATCACAAGTGCACACTCCTTAATCTCCACCCCCTATTTCACCCATCCCCCATCAACCTCCCCTCTGGTAACCACCAGTTTGTTCTCTGTAGCTAAAAGTCTAGTTTTTTGGTCTTTTTGTAATTTGATTCGTTTGCTTTTTAATTTACACATGAGTACAATCATTTGGCATTTGTCTTTCTCTGACTGACATATTTCACTTAGCATTATACCCTCTAGCTCCATCCATGTGGATGCAAATGGCAAGATTCCATTATTTTTCAAGGCCAAGTAATATTCCCTTATATATAGGTACTATATCTTCTTTATTCATTCATCTACAGATGGACATGTGGGCTGCTTCCATAATTTGGGTATTGTAAATAATGCTGCAATAAACACAGAGGTGCATATATCTTTCCAAATTAGTGTTTTCATTTTCTTTGGGTAAATACCTAGTACTGGAATTACCAGCTCATATAGCAACTCTATTTTTAATTTTTTAAGGAACCTCCATACTGTTTTCCACAGTGGCTGCACCAGTTTGCATTTGCACCAATAGTGCACAAGGGTTCTTTTTTTTTCTCCATATCTTTATCAATACCTGTTATTCCTCATGGTTTTTTAATTTTAGCCATTCTGACAGGTGTGACGTGACAACTCATTTTGGTTTTGATTTGCATTTCCCTGATAATGAGTGATGTTGCAAATCCTTTTATGCGTCTGCTGGCCCATCTGCATGTCTTCTTTGGAGAAATGTCTGTTCATGTCTTTTGCCCATTTTTAAATTGGATTATTTGGGTTTTTCTGGCTTGAGTTGTACCCATTGTATAGTGGTATCTATCATATTTTAGATATTAAGCCCTTACTGGATATGTCTGGTCCTCTATTTTTTAAATCAATTTACCCGTTAACATATATATCATAGTTATTTTAAAGTTCCAGTTTGATAATGCCAACACTGTATCTATTTCTGAGTCTAATTCTATTGTCTTTTTTCCCTTTTAACCATGAATTGCATTTTATTGCTCTATACATGTCCTAAATATTTATGTTTTAAAAGACAGTAGAAACAGAAGTAATATTAATTCCTAGAAAAGGCCACATCATTTCTAAGAGGCTCCCTGTATGAGGGGAATGAGGAATCCAGTCTGTAGTTTTATTGACTCTAGCTTTATTGCCACTGTAATTAGATTCAGCTCACCAGTGATTCAAATGTTCTAGGAGACTGAGTGAGATCTGCCATTCGGCAAGGCCTAGAATCTAGTCCTTAGCAGATGCTGGAGATTTCTTTATGCTTTAGAGCTGAGCCACCCGTTTTCTGAGCTAGGGAAGATCTTACTTTGCTCTATAACCAGGTTGCCAGTTTTGGGGGCCACGGGGGAGTACTCTACTCTTTAAATACAATTTCAGCTTTTGGCACACCTCAGAACCATTCTCTTTACCTCCCTCCTGCTCCCAGTTGTGGAGAAAATCTGGGATGGACTCAGTGAGGATCTAATGTACTTCAACCATTTTCTTAGCTCTCTGTTTTTCTCTGACAGCTCAGAAAGCAACTTTAGTGCCCTTGATAATAGTAACTTTTTTAGCTTTTATCATTGATTTGATTTTCTCTGCTGTAGAGAAATACAATTGTGTGTACTGAACTTTATCCAGTTGTATTGCTAAATTTACTTATTAATTCTACTCATTTTTCTATAGATTCCTCTGAGAGCCAAATACAAGGAAGCTCTCAAAGACGTCAGTAACCAAACCTCCGCATGCCCCTTTGGTGAAGAGTGTAATTTCTTTAAAAAAATGTTTTTAATGTTTATTTAGTTTTGAGAGACAGTGAGAGACAGAGCATGAGTGGGGGAGGGCCAGAGAGAGAGGGAGACACAGAATCCGAGGCAGGCTCCAGGCTCTGAGCTGTCAGCACAGCGCCCTATGCGGGCTCGAACCCCGAATCGTGAGATCATGACCTGAGCCGAAGTCAGAGGCTTAACTGATTGAGCCAGCCAGGCACCCCAGAGCATGTAATTTCTTGAGCCAGATTCCTGGGTTTAAATTCAATCTCTGCCACTCATTAGCTGTATGCTGTTGGACGAGGTTTGTTTGGGGTTTTTTCTTTCATTATTTTTTGTCTCAATTTTCCTGCCCTATAAAATAAGGATAATAACAGCACTGACCTCATAGGTTTGTTGTAGACATTAGATGAGTGAATACACACACGGTACTGAAAACAGTGCCTGGTACGCAGTGAGTGCTCTCCAGGTGTCAGCTCTCTCTGCCTTGGTCTCCTTTCATACCATTGTCACAGGCCTCCCTCCACAAGGCTCCCTGTGCTCCAGGCTCAGCCAAGCGTTTCCCCATGGCTGGGAACACACTTCTACCTTTTGTTACCTGGCCAACACCTTACTCCTCAACTTTCAAATCATATAGTGCTGCCCTGAAACACAGAACCCACAGCACTGCCACCACTCCAGTAGAACAGATTCTTGCTCTACTGCCACCAAAGAGCAAGCAGCAGAAAAATACTGCCCTCTGTGTCATACACACAAAGGACAGAATTCTTTATCTCAAAGAGCATTTCAGTGTGTTTCGACATGTGTACTCAATTAAGTTATTAGACTCTATTATACTGTATCTTTGGTTAATTCTAAATACTGTAAGAGAAGGATTATTTTTTCCATAGAAAAAGGGTTTTAAATTTTTTATAAAAATTGTATGTGCTGTCCTAAAATGCAGCTGGAGTTTGTTTGCATAATATCAGGTTTCTCAAAGTATAGTGTAATAATTAGATACTGCTGTCATGATGAGAGTTTGGAGCTCTGCCGGCATGTTTTTGCAGTGTTGTTGCCATCTCAAACTTCACCCTCTCTTTTGGAAACTCTCCATATTTTCCTTTGGTACCAGCATAAAAAAAAAAACAAAAAAACAAAAAAACTATGGAAAAATATAATCTTCGTCCAGACTCAAAGAGATATCCAGTGAGATATGCTCAAACAGTACAGATATGCATCTGTTTGGGAGTTTTGAGGTGTTTTGCTTGGAGCAAGGAGATGGTTGATACCTTCCTCTTCTTAGGTCTTACTTAAGACGTTATGCAGCAATACCCTGAGACCCATTTCCCCTCCATGTCACCACCAATTTATTTAGTGATGCTGAGAAAATTCTTCAATTTTCTGAGCCTTAAAGTAGTACCTTTCAGAGATGATCTTATAGATGGGAGGTCAGCAAAGTTTTGCCTTTTTCTTTCACTGTAAATGGCCAGATAGTACATCTTGTTGGCTTTACAGGCCATATGTCTTGGCTGCAGTTCATCAACTTTGTTGTTTTAGTGTAAAAGCCACTAGAGCTATTCATCAGTGAATGACCATGTTTATGTTCCAATAAAACTTCTTTTTCAAAAACAGGTGGCAGTCTGGATTTGGTCTGTGGCTGTAGTCTCTGACCCCTGCTGTAGATAATCACCTAATAAACAAGAATATAATTTATTCATTTGTTTGTTTATTCACTTATTCATTCAAGGAATATTTATTTAGGGTTACTCTGTGTGTCAGGCACCACTCAAGGCAATGGAGACACAGCGACAAACCAGAGAGGTCTCTGAAACTTACTGTCTTGACAAAAGACTAACAGTAAGTAAGTAAACAAATAATTTTGGATAATCATAGGTGCTTTGAATATTCTAAGGCTGATGTGTGCTGGGAAATGTCTTGGGACTGTAGGACAGTGCACATGGTATTTGAGATATGAGTCCCAGGAGGTGACAGCATGTGTCTATGTGCTGGTGCCTTAGGTAACATCATCATTAACTCTCATTACAACACGACAAGTGGCATTATGATACTTTTTTATAGAACAGGATAAAAACTTCAGAGGCTCAGAGAATAAAGATAATGTGCATGCAGTTCATAACTAATGACAGAATGAGGATTTAAACCTAGGTGCACTTGTCCCCAAGAGCCAAGGACTTCCAGTTTCTCCCACGAACTTTGCTAAGAGTCCTATGCAATGCTCCTTCTAGCTTTCAATGAATTATAAGAAATCAGGACTGGAAAATAACTGAGAGACAACTTTATTCATTCATCCTTTCATTTACACATCATTCATTCCTCTACTGTTTACTGAGCACCTACTGTGTACCAGACACAACTGAGGATATGATGGTGAGACAAACAAGGTCTCCGACCAGAGGGATGCTGGTGAAAACTGAAAAATGGTTCCGTGGAGGTGGAGAGAGACCTGACTTGTACGATTTGACAATTTCTATGATGTTAAAACGTCCCCCAGGGTTGATTTCCAGCTGCCAACTTGTGAACTGGCTTGCAAAATTTCAAAAACCTGACAGCTGGTTTTTGTGAGCCCCTGAACCCAGCTGTGCACACCAGTGTGCTATACATCCTCAGGACTTACAACCTAGTGGAGACACAGACAAGTAAATGAACCATTTCAACACAGGGTAGGAAGTACTACTGTCATAGAGGATGGAGGTAGGATCCTTTTGGTGCTGGGTCAATCCAAAGAATGGGTACTCAACCCAGACATGAAAATAGAGAGAAAAAAAAGTAATGGCTGTGACATACTTGACACCAAGGATGTAGCTCTTTGGAAACATTTGTATTTTTATAGATAGAAATCTTCACTTCTTGTAGAAATACCTTCATCTTGTGGGCATACTCCAAATGGCCCTTTGACCAAAGTGTTTGGATTGTTATTCTGGTTCTCTACTTTACGTGGTAAAAGGGAGCCCAATGTAACTCAAGGTTTGGAGTTCGAGTCTCCTTTCTGCTGCTAACTGCTCCTATGACCACAGCCAAGTGACTTGGTTCTCCGTGTATTGGTGTCTAAACGTCATAAGGAATGTCAGGTGTCAGCACGTCACTATCAAACCTCTCCAGTTACAAGAGTCTTCTTTAGATGAAGCCTCTTTTCTGTTCCCCTCCGTGAGGACTTTCAGACGAGGGGCACAAATGACTAAATGGAATTCTGTTCTGGTGTATCATTGGCCACTCCCATTTTTTAATCCCCAGAACTACTGAGAGAAGGCCCAATCTTGAACAAAAACTATTACTGAGCTCCAAAAGTAAAAATACCTGTAGAATCCACGGTATTTCAAAACCAAGATAGGCCAGGAACACTGATGCCATGAGGATGGCCTTGTGAAAATGTCACCAGCTCTAAAACAGCTAGCAAACTAAGACAATTCCTGGGACTTACAGATCTTGAGAATCTTTTCAGTCACATCTGCAGGCATCTGCTGAATTCTAACACTCACCCTCTCTGCAAAGAGACAGCGACTGGGACCTGTTCACACATCAGCTGGAAACCCTGTCTGGGAAACAGCTGTGGCAAGAACACTGATGGCCGACATGTGTGTGGCCATCCTCACACCCCAGAGTTGTAACTGCTTTTCTGGTGTTGCTGACAGGCCGGATCCTTGAGCATTTTCAGGTTGCATCCCTGGGTTCCCTGCTTCCCACGGTCTGCAGCTGGTTTCACTGAGACTCTTTCCACAGTTAGCTCAGCTCAGTTTGCCTCTTGTACGTCATCTGCGTGGGCAGAGAGCTCAGGATGGCTCCAGCACAAAACACAGCAACTCCAAGCCTTGCCTCACTTCATTTTTAAGTGAGGCTCACATCTCCATGACTGGAGATGTGATTAATAAGGGGACCACAGCTGCAACCTGAAAATCTATTTTTATGACTGTTCCAAACATATGCATTGGGTTCATTTGGAATCCATTCCTATGACTTTAGTTCAAAAGCAGTACCTAGCGGTTTTCAGAACATATGGACAGTGAGCTGGGATGAAGGCCTTGTCTGTATCCCCGAAGCATAAATTAGATCTAGAGACTCAGATTCTCCACTCACACTATCTCCCTTGATGTGGTTAACCATTTAATGACCAAATTCATACCTCACTGTGTTCTTTGTGAACAAAATCTCACCCCACATCAAAAAGCTACCTAGTACCTGAATCTGTATGAACCACATTACAATATTCCACAATACAATACATTACAATTGTAATGTACAACAATACATGGCAATCTGTATGGAACCATTACAATATCCCCATTATAATATCAGTAATTGTATAGTCAAGTGGATTGACTGATAGGCAAAAAAGAGGTCACAAATTTTGTCAGAGAGACCACAGGGGATGCTGGAGACCATGGACAAGTAGAAATCTCTGGCATCAGGAGGCAGCTTTTCTTTTGTTCAGCAGATTGCTGTCATGTGGCAGTGTAAGCCAGGCCTATGAGGGCTGCTAACATTCCAAAGGAAACCTGCGATCTAGAGTTTGGTGTAAATCACCTCCATTTTCAATGGATCACAATAAATTTACTTTTTGTTTAAGCCCATGGGCCAAACATCTTTGAGTATGAAGATGGCATACAGACCACAATTTTGTAACCTCTGGAATTGATGCAACAACTCTCTACAAAAACTTCTAATTTTTAGAGATGTTGCCACAGCTTAAGAAGGTTCTCAAACTTAGTCTCCTACCAGTGCCATACACCCTTCTTTTTAAAATATATTTAACTTAGTTATGATACACGTTCAGGAATGTGCATATATCCCAAGTGCTTAAGTGCACAGGTTCACAAACTGAATATATACATACAACAGGCACTCCGTTCTGGAAATAGAACATTATACGCACTCTAGAAACCCCCCTTATAGTCACTACTCACGCCCACAAGATTAACCACCATTGTACACACTTTTCTGTTACCTTTTTTTGAGTAAAGTCAAATTAAGGAGTCACACGAATGCTATCTGTGCATGAATCAGTACCAATAATGGAAACTGGGGGTTGCCAAAAGGCAAAGTATATATATCACTGTCATGCTGGGAGCTTTGATCTTAAATTTCAGGCAATTTATCCACACAGTTGAATAGAACAGCCTTGGCCAAGTTTTCCATCCCCTTTGTCCGTACAAACAAAGCCAAAGGAAAGGCTTTGTATTCACCCTCTTTATGTTACCTAATCCGGGTCAGGGGAGCCAAGCGCTTTGCTAACTACATATGTAGGTAAAACCCAAATCCATATGTAGTTTCCTGGTCTCTACGATTTGAGTATCAAGATGCTAGCACTTTTTTTTTTTTTTTCATGGAATTAGCTGTATGTATGAAACCCAGGACTTTGCCTCATTTCTTTTATTTATCTTACCTAGTTTATGACAGACCATCAGGGAAGCCCGCTGTGCTTTGGCCTCTCAGTATGTTTTTCTTTCCTTCCTTCAACCATCAGCAAACAGTTTAAATTTTTTGGTTCTCATATTTTTTGTTTTGAAAGCAACCTGAATCTGGCAACTTTTTTTTTTAAGTGAGAAATAAATAATCTGTGAAGCACGGTATGGCACATTTGGCACAAGATAGTAACACAAAAAGAGAGACGTTTGTACGGTTTGGGTGGAAACATACGCCAGCAACCGGGGAAAGCAGTCCCGTGAACTCACCATCGATCGCGATCACTTCCTGATTGATTCAGCTGCAACACATGTGCTCTGGCTTCCGGCTACAACTCCCAGCCGCTCCTCCTCCATGCCAGGCTGCGGGCAAAGAGAGAACCACATCACGCTGCCACCACACAGCCCTGAGGTCTGTATGCATCTCTGCATAACCGCATGCATGGACCATTTCGCAAAATGCCCTTTAAAATCCCACTTCATTAATAATCTACGAAACACAATTGGAGAAACTCTGAGATGCCTTTTCACCTATCAGATGGGAAGTTTGTTATTGCAACGTTCCTTGCTTTAACAGTAAGACAGATGAGACTTGAGGAGAGCAAGGAAATGGGAATTCTCATTGAATGCTGGAGGCAGTGTAAATTGCTACCCCACGCACGTTTTGTAAGGAAACACATAGCAAGTCTGGGAGGCTGGATTTTGGTGTCCATGGCTTTTGCTCCGACAGGACAAAGGGGCTTTTCAATGTAATTAAGGCTGCTAATCAGTTAACCTTACAATAGTGAGATTATCCTGTATTATTAGACGGGCCTAGTGTAATTACTTGAGCCCTTCACATCAGAAGAGGAGGCCCAGAGATGCGGTAGCATGGGAAAGATTTAACACCACTGCTGGTCCTAAGATACAGCAGGCTCCGTGCAAACACTGAGGAGGGGGTTGTAGGGGCTTAGGGAGGCCCCAGCCCACAGCCAGCAAGGAAACAGACACCCAGAGCCACAGCCCTAAGGAAGTAAATTCCATCAACAACACAAGGGAGTCAGGAAACAGATTCTCCCCTGGAGGCTATAGAGAGAATACACCCACTGATGCCTTGATTCCAACCTTTTGAGACTCAAAGCAAAGAAACCAGCCAAGTCCACTTGATATTTTTTACCTCTAGAACTATAAAATAATAAATAAGTGTTGCTTTAATTCACTAGATGCATCTTAATTGGTTATGGCAGGGTATCAACCACAGTTCCCCAGAGAAACAGAACCGATCGGATATATACATACATACACAGTTGACCCTTGAACAGCACGGGTTAGGGGCGCTGATCCCTAGTGCAATGAAAAATCCACATATATCTTTGACTGTCTAAAAACTTTAATAGCCTACTGTTGACCAGAAGCCTTACTGATAACATAGCCTATTACTACATATTTTGTACAAATATTACATAGTGTATCTTACAATAAAGTGAGGTAGAGGGGCGCCTGTGTGGCTCAGTCGGTTAAGCGTCCAGCTTCGGCTCAGATCATGATCTCACAGTTTGTGTGTTCAACCCCCTGTAGGGCTCTGTGCTGATAGCCCAGAGCCTGGAGCCTGCTTTGGATTCTGTGTCTCCCTCTCTCTCTGCCCCTCCCCTGCTCTCACTCTGTCACTGTGTCTCTCAAAAATAAATAAACATTAAAAAAAATATTTTTTTAAATAAAAGGAAAAAATAAAGTAAGGTAGAGAAAAGAGAGCATTAAAAAAAAAAAATCATAAGGAGGTTGCATCTGGGTGGCTTAGTTAGTTAAGTGCCTGACTCTTGATTTCAGTTCAGGTAATGATCTCACGGTGATAAGATTGAGCCTCCCTGGGTCAGCTCTGCACAGACAGCACTGAGCCTACCTAAGGTTCTCTCTCTTCCTCTGCTCCTCCCCTGCATGCACTCTCTCTGTCAATAAATAAACAAATAATCACGAGGAAGATAAAACACATTTACTGCACTGTATAGAAAAAAAATCTGTGTATAAGTGAACCTGTTCAGTTCAAAGGTCAACTGTATATGTGAGAGGAGACTGATTACAAGAGTGGGTTTACCTAGTGAAGGGAGGCAGAGAAGTACCACAGTGTGCAATGTGCACGCTGGAAACCCAGGAAAGTTGCTGGTATAATTCAAACTAAGTCTGAGGCCCCGAGAACCAGTAGCTCTGACGACCTAGTGCAGGAGCTGATGGATGTCCCAACACCATGCTGATAGAATGTTCTACCTGGGTTCTGGCTAGGGTCCCAAAGACCAAGAATAAAACTCTAAGTGTAATTTGCTCCACACGGTTGGCACAGGAGGTCCCTGAAAATTAGCCCTCACTAGTGTGTGTGAAACATCCAGGGAACAAGGTGCTCCTGGGCTCTTCTCTTGACCATCTGTTGAAGGGGATGAAGGTGCTTGGTGTTCATCTTAACAATGTATGATAGAGGGGAACTTCAAAGGGCACCTACACAGAACTTGCTACCTTCTCTGGAGTTTGGAGGACACATGGGTTGGGGTGTGACACATTTCTTAGTAACTCATTTGTTCACTTATTCATTCATTCAACCAATATTTACTGAGCCAGCTAACATACACTATGCATTGGGCTAGGTAGTAGATTCTGGGCCTCATTTTGTTTGTTAAACCTTCAAGTAATCTCATGTATTTAAATAAAGGAACTAGATTGCATCCCGGGTGAACATTAATCTTTTCCCCAAATCCATTTGTGCTTAATTTGCATAAGTTCCAAATTTGAATTTGGTAATTTTCCCCGCCCCAACCTCAGGACATATGCTTCACTCTCCCTTTAGCTCAATGTGGCATAAATGATGTAAGCAAATTGATGCCCTTTATGTCCATAATCATAAGTGACTGATTTAGGTATAAGCTATGAACCTAACAGACCAATGAGATACAGTGAAATTTTGGCAGGGATTCTTTGGATAGAGGCAGTTTCTCTTGTTCACTAGATGTGAACTTGAGGGTAAGTGGGAACTGGAATAGTTATAGCCATTTTGCTATTATGAGAACCCTGGGAACTGGGTGGCTGTAATGGAGAGAGCTTAGGGACACTGCTTGAGCCCAGGATAAAGTCATAACTGAAGCTAGCCTTCCCCCTGTAGTACTTATATCTATGAGCTAATAACTGTCATTTTGCTTAAATAATTTTGACTTGGGGGAGTACCACTTGCAACAAAAAATGCCCTCATAGTGACAGCATCCTACATTCCTTCCTGCTTTCAACTCGAAAATGTTGAAAGGTTGAATTTAAGTTATCAAAATAGAAATTCTTAGAGGAAAGGCAATATGATAATCTAGTAGGTTTAAAACTATACACACATTTGATTTGGAATGCGATAAAAATGACTTTCTATCTTCAAATATGTCTAACCTAGAATTTTAAATCAGAACGCCTTGAGGACTGAGAAAGTGTGATAAGCCAATTAAGAAAGATGAGAATGCTTTCCATTCTCTTTTAAGCTTCTTTGATTAACCCTCTTATTTTCCAGGTATGCACAACTCAATTTGAAAAGTAGGTGTCTGGAGAGAAAATGCTAGAAGGGTAATAGAAGAGAAAAAAGTCAGCAGTTATTCCGACACCTAAATATGTGTCAGATGCCTCTGATCCCATGAAGAAACTTTGATTTTAGCTACCAATTTCCTTTTTTGAATTCTCTCTAGGGTCTGTGCCTTCAATAACACACTAGAACGCATCTTGTCATATCCTTAACATCTGGAATAAAGAAAGATGTCCCGGAGAACTTTTGGCTGCCTTACACTCCCTTGGAGGAAATTCCCTGAGAGTTAGGATAACAGCGTGTTAAACAGCCATCCCTCATCCGTATGAAAGTTCAGCATCTCACCACATATCAGAATAAACGGATAAGAGCCCCTAATTTTTGCAGGCTGACCCTGCGGTTAGATGACTTGTTACCAAAAAATTCAATCAGCCAATCAGGTATTTGCAAGTATCCAGAGGTTTGACATCTTGTCAGCGTATCCTGTGATGGCACTAATTGGATGATGTAAAAATTCCCATCTCCCTTGGTCACTAAGCATTTACTATCATTCACACATGTGCCAGCCAAATAATATGGATTGATTCACACCATTGTTCCTGCCCCTCATGGAGTTCGCTAACAATTATATTAGAGTACACAGAGTGGTAAGCAGAGAGCAGCACAGTACCCTGGAACGGGGCAAAATCTGCACAACTGTGCATGAACTCTTGTGTCATAAATAGTACTTGACAGAATGAGAAGTCCACTGGTGAAGAATTCTAGTGTTGATGAATTCTTCAGCACGAGAGCTTCGTCAAGGACCATGTGGTTTCCATCTTTTTGCTCTGGCGTCATGAGTATGTGGTCTCTTCAGGCTCATCCCCTCATGGCTATGAAAGAGATGCTGCTGCTCTAAGCATAACTTCTCTTCACAACTCTATCCAAAATTAGCAAAGGCATCTTTTTTTAATCAAGGTGTAAAAAGTTTTTCCAAAGGCCCTTGAGAAAACCTCCCCTTATTTCTTGTTAGCAATAGCTAGATCATCTGCTTATTTCTAACAAAATTTTTAATAACAGGGAATGAATGATCAATTAGTTGGGACCAATCAAGATTCTCCCTGTGAGGATAGGGAGGCTATCAGATTCCCTTGATGCACAGATTTACCCAAAATTAATAGAAGTGAGCTCTGGTCAGAAGAAAGAAGGATAGGATGGCTATTGCGGTTTAACAATAAACGATGCCAACCACAAAGTTAATAGAAATATAACAAGTGCTACAAGAGCACCGGCAGGGTGGGGGGGCAAGACAGTTAATTTTTCCAACTTCACAGAAGCCCTGATGCTGGAATTGGCACTTGACACATGAGGATTATTTCTCAGATGAGTAAGGAATGGTAATAAATTCCAAAACAAAAGAAAAAGAAAAATACTAATTTGAAGGTTATGATACTTCTTATGATGAGATGAATGTTTCATATACTTATACAGGTACCACAGAGACACTGTAGGAAAAATCTAAAAGAATTTTCTTTTCATTTTTTTTCAAAACTGCTATGTATTTTTTATTAAAGCATACACATATATACGTAAGCATTATTTTTTTTTATTTTAAACACAAAAAGTTAGAACTAAATAAAAAGGGAAATTCTTGGTTCTCAACCTGGGAAATTCAGACCTAGAGGCTTAAACTATGCTGTGCACCTCAGTAGGGACAAGTTTTCAACAACTCTAAATCCATATCTTGCAGACTTAACAACCACAGGGAAAGTGAATGGTTCTCTCCCTTTGTGTGCACTAATGTTAATACACTAAAGAAGAACACTGATTGGTCCAGTTGGGTCAGTTGCTCAATCTTCAACCAAACACAGTTGCCAGAAGGATGGTATTACCCATCTAGGCCACTGGTCCTCTCTAATAGCGGCCATACTGGATATTACCCTTCCCCTTAAACACCCCTAAAGAATCAAAATCAAAAGACCACATAGTAGATAATCCCATTTATGTGAAATCTTCAGAATAGGCCAATTCTCAGAGATGAAAGGTAAATTAGTAGTGGCCAGGGGCTAGGCAAGTTTAGGTATAAGAAGTCAATAAGAATAATGACCCCTAATGGATATAAGAATGACCCTTAATGGTAGGGAAAATTTCTACAATTAGACTGTGTTGATGATTGTTGAACTCTGTGAAGATGCTAGAAACCCCTGAAATTAGCCCATTAGAAAGGTAAATTTTATGGTATGTGAGGTCTATCTCAATAAAAAAAAAATCTTGTGTGTGACTGTTAATACCACTACCACCTAGAGATAATCATGTTAATATTTTTGTGTACACCATGCAGACTCTTCTCCAGACATGCATACAGAACATGCATTTTAATATTAGCATGAATTCAATCATATATATACCACATAATTGATTTAACTATCCTTCCCTTAAAGGAGGAAATTTTTCAAAGCGCTTTCCCTCTGCTTCTGATGGGTTTTGTATTTATGAGTTAGGATAAAACTCTGACTCATGCCTAAGACTTTATAAAACTCATTATAGAAAGGAAAAACAGAAAATCCCAAGCATTAATCTATTTATTTTTAAAACTACTGTTGTCAGAACAATTTCATGTTGCCTTGTAAGTGGAACTCTTTTTTTCCTCCATGCTATATTTAGAGCATTAGTTTCCATAACGACAATATGTAATTCATTGTATAGAAACCCAACCTGAGGGGCATTCTCTGTTAAGAATCTTTATACTACGAAAGTGAAAGGCAGTTCCATAAGTCACTAGGTCCAGTCTTGTGTCTCTGGGATAGATTGTCCAAAACCTTTCAAATAGATGGGCTCTAAGCTTATTTTAGAAAAATAAAATAAAAAACAAATCCTGAGGAATCAAAATCTTACTATCTCATTTCAAACTCTGGTACAGGATTCTGTAACCAAGGTGTAAATGATCTAACTCGTAGGCATTCTCTGCTCAGTACAGTCTTAAATAAGTCTCATTGATTGTCCCCTCGAATGCTAAAAAAGTGACCCAAATAGCCTTTCTTGACCCAGCCTTATCAAACATGGCTAGGCTTGCTTCTTCAATCCAAGAACATGCTAGCAATGTGCAACTTTGCTCACAAAGAGGAGATTTTTCTTCCGTGCATTCGCTTCTTCCTTTATAATTAATACCAGTGATATTTAACCATTTTGGCTTAGCCATCTCTTTGAGACTCTGATGAAATCCAGACACTATTTCCAGAAAAATACACATAATGCATACAATTTTATTCAAATTTCAGAGATTTCATGAGTCCTCTGAAGCCCATCCAAATTCCTGCAAGGTTAAGATCCCTAGATTACAGACTAATAGATTTCTCTCTCTTTCTCTTTCTCTCTCTCTCTCTCCCTTCCTTCCTTCCTCTCTCCTTCCCTCCCTTCCTTACTCCCTCCCTTCCTTTCTTCCTTCCTTCTTTCTTCCTTCCTTTTCCTCGTTCATTCATTCAGCCAAACATGTAGCTAAAGATATGCCCCAAACTCTCACAAGTCCTTTGTTGTCCTGTGGACTTCTGCTGCACCTAGGAGATTTTGTGGGGACCCACAGTCTCAGAAGGCATGACTGTTCTCCATGCTCTGGCACAGTACAATTCTGTGCACTGGGAGAGATTCTCCTTGCTCTACAGAAATTTGAGTTACTTTGATGCACCTCTGTGATTTTCTTCTAGATAGGTAGTTCTTTGTAGCCGCATGAAAGCCTTTTTCTTAGCAACAGAAACAAGAGCTGGAGAAAACAAGATTCTAGGTTAGAGGTGTGAATTCAACCTCAGCCCCACTACTTTTGCAGCTGCATTGACCTGGAGAATCACTTGATCTCTAATCCGTAATCTCCTCCTCTGTGAGATGAAGCTGCTAATGACTACCTCACATTACCTCCATCTGGGTGCTTGAGTAAAGTAATAAAAGAAGAAAATGGATGTAAAAGCATTTTGTGAACCACAAAACAAATGATCATTAGTATTATTGTCATTCTTGTTATGTTATTGTTGTTGAAAATCAGACTCATATCTTCACTCCTGGCTCTAGAGGGTGGCAGACAGATGTCAGAGCCTGTTCCTAATCTGACTTTTTCTCCTCTACTTTGAATTTGAATAAAGCAGAGCAGGTAGCACATTTCCAAAACCATGAGACCTCTCCCAAGGCAGTTCTCAGCCTCTTGTCTGCAGCTGTGTGATGCAATCAATTAGAGGGCATTATACACACGCATTTACTCCACAGAAATGTAGATAATGACTAGACATTTTAAAAAATGAAGGCAGATTTTAATTGTTTTTCTTGGAAATATCTTGAAAATACCTTTTTCAATGGTGTAAGGAGTCTTTGGGTGGCAAGTGATAGAAATCAACTCATTTGCCTAAACTTTCAGATGAGAAATAGATTTTCAGGATGAGACAGTGTTCTGTGGATTACGTGAGTGGGCCTGATCTGTGGGACAGTCGGGACCCTCAGAACTCTGCCTGTTTCTCTGGGTGGTGTGCTACCGTGACTCTTGGATCTTTCTCTCCGATCAGCTTCCTCTGAGCCTCAGGTCCAATGGCAGGCAGAATGTGGCTTTAGTCAACTCCTAACTTGACATATCTGTGCCCAATGTCCTAAACAGACCCCATCTACTTCTCTGTCCCAATCTCACATTCCCCCAATGAGGAAATGGAGTCTGACTGGCCTGAGTTTATCATGGGCTCCTTGGGATTTGAAAGGACACCAATGCTCCCAATTCTGTTCCCTTCAACATCTCTGGCTTTTGTACTCTTCAACCCTAGAAGAGGGAATTTCTTGTCTTGTTTTGATTTAACCTAACATGCATCAAAGTTGAACTGCTTGGTATAATCAGGATTGGGGGTGGGGTGGGTAATTATATCTTGTAGTTACTCTTTTATGAATGATGACAACACACAAGTGGCCTCTAAGGAGGGTTCTGGTCTACAGGAAAAAGACAGGAACAAAATTGTCTGTGTCCTGCACATAGACCTAGGCAGTCCAGATGCTGGGCTGGGCTGGGCTGTAAAGGGGAACACGTGGTGCAGAGACCCACTATGTATAAACCACACATGATTTTATGGGAAAAGATGTACGCGACTGTGACTTTGCTCTGTGGTCATGATGAGGAAACAGACCCTTGTCTTTAAGTCCTTGTGGATGTCACAGGACACAAAATACAGATGAAATTGAAGACTTGAATTGAGATTTCTCTCGGGACTGGCCACCAGAAGGCCTTCCTCTTTGAGTGTGCCTAAGGCTCGTCTCGGAGCAATTTATCTCAACATTGGGTCTGTAACACACCTCATTTACAGCATTTTGCCTTTGCGCACACTGGACGGCAAAGCCTAGTCTTTCCACATCTGGTTTGTAGTCCTTGGTTGAGAACTGAACTCTTCCATGGCCTACAAGGCTCTGAGTGATCTAGCCCCAGCCTTCCCCTCCAGGCCCAACCCCAGCCATCATTCTGCCCACTCAGTGCTGTGTGCGCAAGACCTGCTGGCCACATCTCCAATCCCAAGAGGCTTGGCTCCCTCCCATCTCAGAGTCTTGGGCATGTTCTCCACTGCATCTGGCCCGTTCTTCCTTAATCTCCTCTTTCTCCATTTATTTGACTCCTAACTCTCATTTCACTCTCAACATGAATGTCTCATTTGACAAGAAAGCCCTTCTGGATCCCCAGGCCAGACCAGCCATGTGTTATCAGAACTCCCATTGCTTTTTCCACAGCACATACGGGCTTACAACTATGTACCTCTATTATTATTTGATGAACACTCATCTCCACACTACAGCATAGCTCCATGAGGATAGCTCTTTGCTGTTTTGCTTACCACACTAATATGTTAATATATAGCACAGGTAATTAAAATTTCTGGCACACTGATTAAAATTTCTGGCTTTGGAGAGGTACTACCTGAGTTCAAATCTCACCTCTACCACATAATAGGTAAATGTCAGTATCCTCATCTGTAACCTAAGTATAATAAAACTGCCTACTCTCATAGGATATTGTGGGAAACAAACTCATTCATACATGTGAATTGCTTATTGTTTAGAACAGCACCTGGCAAACAGTATTCACTCAATAAATATGAACAATAAATGGAGGGTAAAAAAAATCACGGAGAAACATTTCCAGAGAAAGAGTGGCAATGCCCCATTTTGGATTCAAAGAAAGGAGAGACCACTCCATCTTGAGTCCAGATTATGTCCTCGAATTTGAATCCAACATATCCTGGATGTTTATCAAACTTCTAATATTAAGTTAGATTGCTTGGTTTCCTAGCAGAGCCTTCAGAGAGTGCATAAACAGCACACTCACAGGAAAGCTTACTGTGATAGGAGAAATGAGCCCATCCATGTTTATACAAATGATAAATTCTAGGATAAGACCATAATGTTGTTTTGCATAGCAAGTGGCAGCTATGATTCAGTTGTTTCTAAACAGGGACAAGATAAAGGTGAGCTTGCAAACCTGTAGTCACCTTTTTCCCCAACTGAAGGGCAATATTAAAATAATTTGTCACTCAAGATTCATCTTATCACACACATTCCTCCAATTTGTTTCTTCAGGGAGCAAGGCAGAGTCATGGAGAAATATAAGGGGTTTATTGACAATCTGGGCTCTCACTCACTAAAGTGGCTCGTTTTCTTTTCTTGTCTGTCAATCTCCTAACTTGTTTTCAATATATCTTTTTACAAAGTCATAACCATGGGATAAACCTCGACATGCTTCCTGTTCTAAAGGCATTTACCACTGATTCAGTCTGGGGTTGGAACATCTCATGGCACTTGTGTGACCTTGCTAGGCCACTGTAAAGCCTAAGGAGTGGATGAATATTGGGCTCAGATGAAACTGGGATTACAGATTACATACACAGTTGAATGCTTTCTCTCCCATTCCCATTTCTGCTCTTTCTTTATACCTTTTGTTTTTCTCCCTACCTATAGGCTTTTCCACATAGCAGAAACATGGCTGTTGACATTCCCCAATTTTAAATGCTTGCAGCTTTACCTCCCTCCAGGAGAGGATGACAGTCTTATCTAGAACTCCAGTCCAAAACTTCCAGAGAAATGTCCTGAATGGCCAACTTAAGTCATGTGGCTTTCTTGGACCAATCAACTGTAACAGGTGAAACATGTTGAATAAGAGCATGAATGTAGCCCAGAAATGGTGGGCAGACAAAATAATGTGTCTAGCCAATGTACTCACATACCCCTCTTCTTATAAGTTTCTGCCATGATCTTTATCACTTATAACCTCCATACATTAGAGAGAACATGTTCACAAAGTGAAATGAGGAAAGTCAGACCCTGCGCATCTGCAATGACGTCCATCAAAGGCACCTGTGTGAAGCACTCAGATTCCGAGCTTCTTTGCCGATCTCATTAAAGCTAGTTCATGGTTTTATATACATAACAACCAAAGAGCTCCAGCTGGTTTTTTCTTCTCCTCTGCCTCTCTACATCTCTGGAGGAGACATATTGCTAACTATAAGGAACTAAGGGAAGCTGAGTCTCCGCTGGCATCTGGACAGATGTGAGATATATTTTAAACAGCTGCTGTTGTATTCCCCCAAACATTCCCTTTTGGAATATTTTTTATAAAAAGAAAAAAGGAGGACTTTTGAGAAAGGGTACAGTCCTAAGGAAATACATGTTAAATGGGAGGATTTCAGGAATCATCAATAGGCAGGTGGTGGTGCTGATACTGGTGAGTAAAGGGAAGAACCCTCCAGTCATGCTTCAAATCACAGTGGTGCAGGAAAACTAAGCGGAAATTGCACTGAAACAGGAATATTTCACAGAAACCTTTTTTTTGGGGGGGAGGGGTGTTGGAGCACAAGGATCATTACTCCTCTAAGTACTAAGACGTCATATCAAATACAAACCGTATTTTGTAGTTGAGTATATGTAAGTGCTTCAGACTTTTAAGATGAAGGAAATCAATCTGGTAAATGAGTTCATTTTGTAGACGCAATTAAAGAACCCACAATGAACTTATACTCAGAGAATCAAAATTTTTTGAGTTTCTATTTACTGTTGATTAGGAAGCAGACATTTTATAACTCTGTTAAGTTAAAGAAAAATGATCAGGTACCATGATTTTCTCTCTTGTCTCCTAGAAAATAATAATCTAGAAATTTATGGTTTTATTCTCTTAAAGGGCATTTCACCAGTTTTGTATCCAATTGAACAGTCTTAGCTCAGCATTACTTAGTTTTTCCATTCCCTTCATGACCCCAGTTTTCCTATCATCCTTGGAACGTGCTTGGTCATTCTTGTAATGCTTTCATGAATACATTGGATGTATTCATGTATTCTCTCATGAATACATGATAACTTGACAAGTGATGAACATTTGTACAAAAATAATGTTTAAACGTGTTAACATAATGACTCAGTTTCTCTCTGGGCTCCAATTTCCCATTCCTGGCTTCCTTTTCAAATCTCCTGCCAGGTAGATACTAGGTCTCTCCCCAGAGATGCTAATTCAGTGAAATCTTGAGGAAAAAGTCTTTTTTAACATCCTTCGAGTGATTCTAATACACTGTTAAATTTGACTCACTGCCTTGGTTCATATTAATAATAATATTAATAGGAAAACCATTACATTTATTACATTAGATCAGAGTAATAACAACTTTTGAGGGCTTACTGGTTAATGAGCCCCTGTGCTAAATGCACTTCATGTTACATGTGCCACTAATCTTACCTAATCCCTGTCCAAAGCCTAGAGATAAAAAGACCCCTTGGAAAGCTACATTAGTTTTCTAAGGCAACTGGGATAGATACTAGGATACAAAAAGAATGCCTTCTAAAGTAAAAATAACAACAGCTGATCTTAATCAAGCTCCTTTCTCTTTGCCAAGGTCACTACTAAGGAATTTACACTTGGTCTCATCCCTTTGCCTCACACCAAAATTCAGTGTTCTTGCATGACCCATCAATCCATTAACTCATTCAAACAGCATTTTTCAAACTTCTCCCATTTTCTAGTTACCCTCTTAGGGACAGCAGGGAACATTGTACCTCATCTTTAAGAAGTTTATCATGCTTACAAGGCCAGGAATAACTTTTTTTACCCAGCAATTAGGCTCCATCCAATTTGGGTATGTTTCACTATACTCCAACAGTTGCCTAGGATTATGATCTCCCAAATTCATGACCTTGGATGATAATCATCGCAGAGCTGATCTGTCAAGCTCACTACCTCATAGACCTCCTAGACTCCTTGTTAGAGGAAACCGAGGTCCTACCAATCACTGCAAACCCCAGCGTTTTTCTCTCAAATGGATTCTGGTTTGAAAGGTTCAGATTAAGTCTTTTGTCAGTAAAGAAGTAGTTATATGGTACAGGAGTCTGCAGATCTCAAGGGCTCATGGGTACAATCCAGGAGGTCTTTGAACTTGGATGGGAAAAACTGCATCTTTATTCTTATTAATATCTAACGGAAATTACTATTTCCTTCAATTATGCATCTAGGTAATAAACCACAACAATACCTATGAAATCAGTGACTTTATTATCAGTACAGATATTTTCACACTATATTGGTTTTTGTAGGTTATCTCTTAATATCATTTATACTTATCACCTCTTCAATATTATGTTTATTATACTTGCATCTAGATCTTGTTATTCCACGCATGAGTAAAAAACCACATACATGGGGCGCCTGGGTGGCGCAGTCGGTTAAGCGTCCGACTTCAGCCAGGTCACGATCTCGCGGTCCGGGAGTTCGAGCCCCGCGTCGGGCTCTGGGCTGATGGCTCAGAGCCTGGAGCCTGTTTCCGATGCTGTGTCTCCCTCTCTCTCTGCCCCTCCCCCGTTCATGCTCTGTCTCTCTCTGTCCCAAAATAAATAAACGTTGAAAAAAAAAATTTTTTTTTAAAAAAAACCACATACATAGCTGCATCACGAATCTGCTTTTAAATATTTTGATGACCGTATTTCCATATAATTAATTGGCTTCCTATGTAACCTTGTGTATTTTTTATGCATTTGAAAACATTACTCTAAGAAGGTAATCCATAGGCTTCACACCACACACACACACACACACACACACACACACACGTGCAGACATTAAGATTCTGTATACATGTCACTTTCCCTCCCAGCCTCATGATAGATGCTATGCAATATAGAGAAACATCAGGCAGAAAGCATCTACAAAAGAGGTATCTCAATACCACCATGATTACCTAAATTCAGAAATGCCACCAAGTACAGCAGGTATGAATCTCAGTACACAAACTTGGGTGTGCAAGAAGTTAAACTATTTTTTTATAACTTAGTTCCTATTTTGAACCTCTTTCCATCAGGAGGGCAGAGTTCAGGGTGTATCCTTTCAGGGGGCGGGTATATGGATTTCAGAGGGGAGTGTAGTGCCTGGTCATTGTGGAACAGGCTTTATCTGACCAGTTTCCCCTCTTCTTTGGTGTCTTCAACCCTGACTGACCTCAGTCTCTTGTGCAGCAGGCAGTTTCTGGGTGGCACTTATTCCTAGCCCAGGGCTCCTATGGGGTGGTCCCTTATTGCTGAGCCCCACCAGGTGTTTGGGGGAAGAAACAGCCTGCTCTTCCCAAGCCATGCCTAGAGCTCTGTCCTTTTCTGCATTAGGACCATCTTCCTGGAAGTACCAAATAGCATTTCTACACTGCAATCTCATTTTCTCGCAGGTGCAGCCAAAGCTGGGTGACTCTCTTCTCTCAGATCCCCCAAATGTTCTAGCCTTTTGTCCCCCTTACTCCATCCATGTGGAGTATTTCATCCATGTGGGCAGCAGTGGGGGAAGGAGAAGGGAAGAGACTGAAGCCATTTTTTGATATCTGCTTGAATCTAAGATTCCCTACTCCCCTGCTCCTCCTCAATTACTCTTAATTTGAACAACTTTCTAGTCTAGAAGGCTAGAAAGCTTTGATCCTACTTTCCCTATGCTTGATTCTCCCTCGCCCCCCCCCCAACTCTATTCCAGCAATGTGAAATGCAAAAGCATACTATTAAAAATTCAAAAGCCTGTGCTCTATGTCTGCTTCTCCCAGAAGCAATCTTGGCCAATTTAGGGAAGAGTGAAGGGGTTCACAGGAAGCATGAGGAACAACACATAGGGTAATTTCCAATATTCTTTCTGCAACAAGAACACACAAATTCAAATATCAAATGCATGAACTATCATTGAAAAGAACAAATCCTTTTTCGCTGTCAATGAGAAATTCCATAAATTAGTGGAAAATAAAAACGATGTGTTGCGACATGGATGCTGGGTGTTTGGAGAGGCTTAGTCTGTAGTCAAATGACGTGCTTCCGTGTGCTGTGTTCTCATGTTATGGCAATCAAAATAATGGCTCCATATGTTAAGAATGGTTGCCTGTCATCTTGTATTAAGTTCTGTCTAAGCCCCCAGATTGTATGAGTTTGCCTGTCCTGTGTTTCTACAATACTCTAGGTAAACATCTATCTTTTAACTCTGGGAAAACTCTACAGAATAAGGCGGTAAGGAATGAGCAGTGAGGAAGACTGTGTTGCCAGGCAGAATTTAGGCTCTGAAGGCAGGGGAATTGGGTGGGTCTTCTACAGCAAAAGATAACAAACCAGTCTGTTTGTGGGGTGGGAGGAGGCAAGCCAAGCCCTGTGATATTGATTGCCTGCTTCCCTCTGGGCTTGTGTGCTGGGTCAACACTGGGTGTGAGTCAATACAGAGGTTCAGTATCAGCTTCAGGATCAGTGTCCAGCTGCCCCTGCTACAGACGCAACAGGCTAAATTGGGATTATGGTTCTCAAGTCCAGTCTGCATTTTCCAGGAGCTAAGAGGTCAGACCAAGGCCACCACAACTTAACACTTTATTATCTGCTAATCTTTCAGCCTCCTGTGAATAAGCTCTTGGAAGGCAGAAACCATGCTTTACTCAGTGCCAAGCCCCATCACTCTGCATGGGGACAAGCAGATAGGACGCGCTCAGTAATACCTACTTCCCGATGCTTACTGAGTACGTCTGTTGTGTGTGGTTCTGGGCTGACACTTGAAATGCACTATTCTAGTTCAGCTTCACAAACAGCCTCTGAGATATAGACAACATGTGAGGGAGAACAAACATATCACCTCAGGTCACACACCTGGTGAGTCACAGGGCCAAGATTGGAGACAGGAGCGGCGGACAGCTGAGGCCTAACCGTTAAACACCTGCTATGCTGAAGAGAAAGCCCTCAAAGCATTCTACAAGTTCACCAGGCGTCCGGAGCCTGCGCTCTCCATGTCCAGAGCAACCGTAGCCAAAGATGCAGAGATGGTGCCAACTATAGGATTTGCGTTTCCATGGTTGCAGGGCCTGGCAGGATTTCTGCCTACCATAGAGCAGAGGTGAGAGTCTGAGCTTCTTTGTCAAACGATAAATCCTGACATAGCTATATTTGTATTCTCCAAAGAGTCCAAATTCAGCTCTCTGTGCAGCAGCAAGAAAACCCACACGTACAGCAGCACCAATAGAATAGGCACCCTAAGCTCACTGCATTTTCTTAGGGATGGTCCTCAGGCTCTGGTTTCCTAATTTGTGGAAAAAAAAAAAAGACACTTGTGGTTCTCTATCTCTGGACTGGCAGCTCAGGTTTTCAAACACAATTTTCAGGTTTCTGCTCAACAGAGTTTTAATTTCAGCCGTTCTGAGGCCAAGTCTGGGAGTCTGTATCTTTGTTGTTGTTATTGTAATGTTTATTTACTCTTGAGAGAAAGAGGCAGAGCACGAGCTGGGGAGGGAGACAGAGCAAGAGGGAGACACAGACTCTGAAGCAGGCTCCAGGCTCTGAGCTGTCAGCACAGAGCCCGACGTGGGGCTCAAACTCATGAGCTATGATATCATGACCTGAGCCGAAGTCGAACGCTTAACCAACTGAGCCACCCAGGCACCCCTGGGAGCCTCTATCTTTAAAGCTCATGTAGTGATTCAAATGCTCAGCCTAGTTGGGGAAATAGTAGTCTGGGTCATTTAGTCAGTCTCTTCCTGACTGGATCACCCATTTCGGGGATTAAATCCCTGAGTATTGCCATGGGTTTAGGGTGCTATGGAATTTTTTTTTTGGAAGTTTATTTATTTATTTTGAGAGAGAGAATGAGTGAGTGAGGAGGGGCAGAGATAGAGGGAAAGAGGGAAAAAGAGAGAGAGAGAGAGAGGGAGAGAGAGAGAATCCCAAGCAGGATCCATACACTCAGCACAGAGCTCAGTATGAGGCTTAAACCCATGAACCACAAGACCAAAACCTGAGCTGAAACCGAGAGTTGGACACTTAACTGACTGAGCCACCCAGGCGCCCCTAGGGTGCTATGGAATGTTTAAGAGGTGTTTGGGGATGGAGACTAGGGAAGATATTTGAAGAATATGAGCATGCTAATATATCTGATGGGTATTAAGAAAGGCTTAATAGTGGACACCTTTACAGTGGACATCTATTGCCTTTGCCTGTGCAGTTTCATTTCCCTACTTTTGAAAATGATATTCTTCTTGGGGCGCCTGGGTGGCGCAGTCGGTTAAGCGTCCAACTTCAGCCAGGTCACGATCTCGCGGTCCGGGAGTCCGAGCCCCGCGTCAGGCTCTGGGCTGATGGCTCAGAGCCTGGAGGCTGTTTCCGATTCTGTGTCTCCCTCTCTCTCTGCCCCTCCCCCGTTCATGCTCTGTCTCTCTCTGTCCCAAAAATAAATAAACGTTGAAAAAAAAAATTAAAAAAAAAAAAAAAAAAGAAAATGATATTCTTCTTAGAAATTGTTCCATTCCCAATTCTTCACCCATATATCTTGGGTGGTGTTGAACCCACCCTCTTCCTGACTTCAGGGGTAAGTAGGGGTTACCCTTGCTTGGCCAAACAAAATAGACGTGGGACTCAGGAGGCAAATGAGGCTGAGTCTCAGTGCTTTTGATGGCTTGGTTACAAAACTTGGCACTGTAATCTTACAGCTGCTGGCAGCCTTCTTCTCTGATTGCAGGGAGGATGCTCAGCGGAGAAAAATGAGACCAACACATAGGAGACAGATATCGTAAATAAACTTAAAAGCACAGACCACAAAGTTTTAAGCAATGATGAATTTTATTACATGAAGATTGAATTTCTGTCAATGACACCGTGGATGCATTTAATAGGAGGCTGGCAAAATGTGACAAAGCATTTATAATGTGTGTGTGTGTGTGTGTGTGTGTGAGAGAGAGAGAGACAGAGACAGACAGAGACAGACAGAGAGACAGAAAAAGAGAAATATCTAGAATATACAAGGACCTCTGGAAATCAAGGAGAAAAAGATTGCAAATGGGCACAGGATATGAATAAGAGATTTACAGAAAAGGAAGCTCCAAAAAGAGACAAGCCTATGATGACTGCTCAAAATCATGGTGGTAAGAGAAGTTTAAATTAAAAAACTACATATGACATATGAGTTTATATCCATCAAGTTGGCGAAAATCAGGATATTGCCAAAGGTTGGGAGCAACACAAGGATACAGGAACATCCATATATTGTTGAGAGTGGAACAGGGTGGGGGGGGGGTGGGGACCACTGCAACTCTTTGGGAGCAATTTGACCCAACTTGGTTAATTTAGTTCTACACAAACCCCATGCCAGTGACCCAGGAATGCTTCTCTAGGGTCTGCGTACCAGTGGGTGCCACAACCAGGTCCACAGAAGGACATGTTTTGGGTTTTCGTAGAAATACTGTCTACACTGGCAGGCAGTTGTAGGTTCCCACCCCTGGAAGAAAGAGTGAGAAATGAGAATGGACTACACCGTGGATTGCAACGGAACGGTCGGAAAAAAGAAATGAAAAAGAAGAACGTATAGAGACATACAGATATGTGTAAGAAAAGGAGAGGACAGTGAGAAAAGAAGAAAAAAGTGTAAGATCTATAACCAAGTGCTATTTGCATAAATTAAAAATACATGCACATGCAGGGCTCCATCTCACGACCCTGGGGTCATGACCTGAGCTGAAATCAAGAGTCGGACGCTTACCCAACTGAACCACCCAGGTGCCCCAAAACAATATACATTTTGAAAAAACACATTCAAATAAAAGTATATACACTTTCAACATATTAAAATGAATGCCCAAAGAGGATCCCAGCTCCTACGGATTTTAAGCAAAAAAGTAAACAAATGAATATTGGATGATGTCGATAAGTACAATGAAGGAAAAAGCAAACAAAGAAACAAATGAACCCAAGTGCCAGGAGAAAGGCTAACAAGAAAGATCTACTTTGCGCTGGTAGGTAGGTCAGGGAAGGCTTCTCTGGGGTGGTGATATTTTCATTGCAATGGGACCCAGGGATAGTATCGGGGTCAATAGTTCTGGGAGAGCAGCTGAATGGAAGAAAAGCCACAAGAAAAGTTCTGAGGTAGGAGAGAACTGGACAATCAAGGAACTCAAAGAAGCCAGATGATGGTGACCAGAAAAATGGAGTCCCTTTCCTTGAGAGCTCCTGGGTTGTGGTGTGGCATGTGTGAAGTTGGGAATACAAAATCAGAACCACCAGAGCTCAGGTTGGGAGGTGTCCAAGGGTTCTTAGCGTTAACAGGCAGCAGACTACTCCCCTGGTAGCGCTGTGTTAATGCCACATAATTAGCCCGAGCTGTAAAATCCATTCAGTTTGCACAGTCATTACGGGGAGGAAGAGTAACACGTGGTCCATGGAAGCCTCCTTGTAGTTTTGCAACGACCAGCGCGGGTCTGGAAGGGAAAGTTCTGCAATTTTAATGTGAGGCCCCTGCGTGGGATTTATGCACTAACCAGCTACCGCCTGCTTTAAAGCCTTCACAAAAGAGTAGTCTGAATAGATGGAGGCTGTGTGGGCAAGTGGGTAACAGCTCAAGCTTGGGATCTGAGAGGTCTTGTCTTTTTACAGTGGCAACCTCAGTCTGATGCTCCGTAGGGGCTCAGTTGTATCCATGGGATGGGTAAGTAAAGAGCACAGGCTCTGGAAAGCAGAATTTTGAGTGAGACAGGCATGACACAGGAAGGCTAGTTACACCTGCAATTCTCCCCCCCCCCACACACACATGCACAAACACACACACACTGCCAAAGCCATAGAGAAAAGCAAAATTAAACGGAGGAAGCACCAACATGCTGGCAGTAGTTATATACATTACATGGTGGGTCTGTGGGTGAATTTAATCTATATTTTTCTTTCTGATATTTAATATATATTTCTGTAACTTCAGTTTTCATGTATTTCTTTAACAGAATAATTTTTTTAATGGAAAGGAGTCATTCATAAAGGGAAGAAAGAATGCTATTGAAAATGGCCCTGCCACCTCCTTTTAGGAGACGAACTGCATTCATATGTTTTTGGTGACTAATGGTTATGTATATTGCTATCCATATCTGTATCTATACCCCCGAAGTCCTGCTTTTGAATGTGCAGAGACTGGGGGCTCAGTCAGTTGAGCATCCTACTTCGGCTCATGTCATGAACTCGTGATTTGTGGGATCGAGCCCAAATGGGGCTCTCTGCTGACTGCGTGGAGCCTGGACCCTGCTTCGGATTCTGTGTCTCCATCTCCCTCTGCCTCTCCTCCACTCACAGTCTGTCTCTCTCTCTCAAAAATAAACATTAAAAAAATTGAATATGCAAAGATTGAATTGGAACATCGTTTCAGGTGGAGTTGAAAAGCTAAAATTGTTGTGCATGAAGAAACAACAAGATACATGAGTCTGCGCTTGCATCTGGGGAGAGAGGGGCCTGAGGAACACGGCAGCAGACAGAACCCCAAATGAGAAATGAATGCTGAGAAATCTCCCATGATGTGGACTTTGGAAATTATTGAGAATAGCCATATCTAGGTTTCCATGTTGCCGGCTGGTAACAAAATATCTCCTATGGGCCAGACCATGTGCTTGGGGTTAGGGCTATGATATGAAAAGGAGAGACAAGACCTCTGTTTCTGTGGCCTTTATGTTCTGGGGGAGGGGTTCCTAATAACAACTTGTATTTATATAGCGCTTAATATGTGCCAAGCACTGTTGGCAATACTTCATGTGTGTTAGTGCCTCGTAACAATCCTATGAATTCCTTATACCACACATGCAAAGCCTTTTTGAAAATAACCAAGTTAAATAACTTTCCCAAGATCCCTTAGCCACTAAATGATGAGGCTGGGATTAGAACCCACCATTCTGCTTCTCAGGTTCACAAACAAAGGCAGTGACAGGTTTCAGTGATTAACAAACCAGGAAACCAGGAATGGCATCTACATGGACAAAACAGACAAGGACAAACCAGGCAGTAGACTGTAGGGTATCTCAGTAGAGACCAGAGGGAAAGAATAAGGAAGTTACAATCCATTCTTCCTCACCCTGCTCCAAGTATCTTTTGCATGGTATCTGTAAGTCAGTTTCCAAAGAGACGTTATTACAAACCAGCACAATATAAAGCGATACAGAATTAGCCAGGTCTTGCAGGGCTCCAACTTCATGCCCAAAGTACACAATGTGCTTTTTAAAAGCAAGAAAATAAGCTTATTTTGAACAGAGACGCATGGATAGCAACATTGCCCATTCATGAACGATCATTGCTAAGTGGAAAATTATTCTAACAACTTTTATTGTCCGGGAGTAATCAGCACTAAATAGCTAGTGAGAAGCAGCTATAGCTTTCCAAATGAGACCCATTCCAAAGTATTGCCTTGGATTTTCTGACCATAAGAAAGGCTCTTGGTGGATTTGACAGACACGCCAATGTATGTGCCTTGCTTCCATCACCCTGCTTCTGAGTGGGCCCCTTGTGAAACACCTTGTGAAATCTGCTGGACCCTGCTGCTAGGCAGATGTTCCTCAAGAAATCTCCATGCTGTAGAATCTCCTGTCTCCTTTATGCCTCTTCTCCCTGTCCCTCCTTCTTCCTTCCCTTTGAACATGCACCACATTTTTGGTGGCCAGAATTAGATCATACATACCAATGCGGCTATATGCTCTGTGCTGATAGTTCGGGACCTGGAGCGTGCTTTGGATTCTGTGCCTCCCTCCCTCTCTGCTCCTCCCCTGCTCACACTCTGTCTCTCTCTCAAAAATAAATATTAAAAAATAATAATTAAAAAAAGTTATTCAGTGTAAACATTTCACAGAGGGGATTACAGCCTGGAGGTCAGAAACTTTTCTCAAGTCCAGTCAACCAGTGGCTGAACTGAGACCAAAGCACTGGCTTCTGAAGTCCCGAAGAAATTCTCTTTCAATTACAAGGCACAGCTTTTTGTGACCTTTTATCCTTAAAAAAGGTCAGAACTCTGACAAGGCATTTAGCCTCTGGGAGCCTGTTTAAATAGGCAAAACATTAGAGTTTATCTCATAGAGCCTCTTCAGGGTTAAATAAGTAAATGACTATAAAGCACCAAGGGCAGCACTTATCACGTTCCAAGGACTGATCCTCTGGTAGCTTCCACTCTTACCACTGTTGTCATTTATCTTAGTCTGTTTGGAATGCTGTAACAAAATGGCACAGACTGGGTGCCTTATACACAATAGAAACTGATTTCTCCCCGTTCTGGAGGCTGGAAAACCAAGATGAGGGTTCCAGCGATCACATAAGGGCTGTCTTCTGGGCTGCAACCTGTTTGCCGTGGCCTCACGTGGCAGAAACGGCTAGTGAACTCTCCAGCGTGTCTTCCAGGAGAGTACTCACCCCATTCATGAGGGTTTTACCCATGACCTAACACTTCCTGAAAGGCCCCACCTTCCAAAATGTCACACTGGACATTAAGATTTCAACATAGGAATTTTGAGAGGATGCAAACATCCAGACCACAGCAATTTTATTAATTTATTAATAGGAAAACTAAAGGAAACAGTCACTGAACGCCTTGATGGTAGGGATCATGCCTTTAACTCAGCACTGCATGGAACTTCCTAGCACCCTGCCTGATCAAATCAAGCCAATGAGCTGGCAAACATATGATGGACCAGTCAGCCTCTTTTTACTCCAATGCCAGTATCTTAACCCAAGTGAGGTGTGCACGTCCCTGGTGGCATTTAGGATGATTCCAGATGGCACGTGTTTTTTATATTTTAATAGGTATGCATTTATTTTAATAAGTATTAGAAAAATACAGCTAAAAGATAAAATCACTGATATAATGGATAATCTTGCTCAGGATGGAGCTAAAGTAGGTCGATTTAAGAATATTAAGCAGATAATAGAAATGGCAGTGTGCCATTACAAGAGCTAAGGTGGGATGCAAAGACACTTTGGGAAGCAGTGATTTAACATACTCTGATGATGACTGGGCTTGTCAGTTGAGAATAGTTTTATTTATTAGTAGCAGTAGTCTTTTTATTTTACCACTATGCTCTCTTCTGAAATAGCTCAGTCAGCCTGTATTTTACACATACCCTCCATGTCTCTGTTTTTGCTCTAACTCTGGCTTAGAAACCCTTTTCTACTCTCTTCACTTGGATAACTCCCACTGGTCCTTTAAGTTTTGGATAATACACGTGTCTCATCAGAGAAGCAGGACTCTCTGGTACCTTTCCTCTAGCTTCGCCAAGCATCTGCTTTACAACCCCATCTCTGCACTTAGCCTGTTGTACAGGAAATAAATGATCACATGTCTCTCTCTAGCCCTACATTTCTGGAGCTTCTCAAGGGCAGGTATCATGCCTTATACATCTTTGCATCACAAGCATCAAACACAGTGCTTGGCATAAGGAAGCCACTCAATGTTTGTCTGAAATAACTATGACTCCAGGCTGCAAAAGAAATAAAAACAATGTTTCTTCTTGTTGGCCCCTTGAAACTGACTGCCTGTGGAATGCACAGGGCAGTCACTAAAGAACTTTGTAGCTATTCTGTCTCATAAATATTTTTCAGCTTATCAAATGTGAGAAAGTCAAGAGGTGAATATACTGAAGAAGGGATAGCATGTGTTCAGGCTCTAGAATATGCAAACTTCTATTCTTTGGAACTGGTAACCTGGTTTGAACTTGCAACTTTTAATTGGGACAAAGCCCTGGGGAAAAAAAAAATCCCTCCCATATGCAAATGATTCCATCTGTGATCCTGTAAAACATTCGTTAGTTACTTCAGCAGAACCTTGCCAAACTGCCACATTATGTCTTCTTTTTGACAATTAACATTTAATCCAGCAACCAAAGAATGGAGAAACAAATAGACTGTGGACTCATTTTAACTAAAGTGAATATTAAATAAAACACAAACCTGCACATTCATTAAGGTCCTGAAGAACTTGCCAGGAATTGCTATTCCCGCCAGTGTGATGAATCACTAGGCTATGAACTTTCTATCAGGACAGAAAAGTATACTGGGGGTAGGGGGTGGGTTGTGAAGAGATACGGATTCTATCTCCACTTTTGCTCTTGGGTAGGGCCTTGGGCAAGGCAATGAACCTACTTAGACTTCAGTTTCTTCCTCTATAAATTAAGGGTTTGGACTAGGTACTCCTAGGGTTTATTATTAAGTGTTTAGTCAGTACTTATATTTAATTTAATAAGTATCTGTTGAGTACCTAAAATGTGCTAGATAGGCACTGTTCTGGATCTTTATAGGTAATAATTGGCAAGATAGACAATGTCTCTGTTAAACTGGAATTTATATTTAGTTTTTAATGTTTATTTATTTATTTTGAGACAGAGTATGCACATGAGTGGGGAAGGGGCAGAGAGAGAGAGAGAGAGAGAGAGAGAGAGAGGGAGACAGAGAATCCCAAGCAGGCTCCACACTGTCAGCACAGAGCCCGATGTGGGGCTCAATCTCATGAAGTGTGAGATCGTGACCTCAGCGGAAATCAAGAGTGGGACGCTTAACCAACAGAGCCATCCAGGCATGCCCCTGGATGGAATTTTTAGTCTGATGATAGAGGTTAAACATTAAACAAATGATTATGTATGATTATGTGGGTAACAATTTAAGTGTGGTCACACTAAGTGCGAGGAGGATAGTGTGAGCACACATGAGTGAAAGGCCTTAGGGTAGTCCCAGAGGTCAGGGAAGGCTTCCCTGAGAATGTGACATTTCATAGCAGATATCTGCGGGAAGAGAGTGGCCCAGGGGAAGAACAAGACGAAGGCTGGCCCAAGCAAAGGAAGGAATCCAAGTGCTTGTGGAACTCAGAGTAACTACTGAGGGACTGGACAGTCACGTGAGCTGCAGCCAGTCCGTGCAGAACAGTGCAGGCCGTGGAAAGTTCTGCTTCTTTCCGTGGCAGTGGGAAGCCATCAACAAGGGTGAGATAATTGGAGGTAAAAGACTCACAGTAATTCGGATTAAGAGAGGTTTCTCTTCTCTATCCTTATCTCCAATTTGTGATAGGCCCTTGTTGGCACGATCTTAAGGTGAATCTGTGAAAATTAATAAAAGGGAAGCCTCACTGAAGTAGACCCGGGACAGTAGGAGGGGAGCCTGCAAGGGCAAGCTGAACTACTCAATGTCAACTTTGGAAGCACTGCCAATCACAACCCTAATGGAAGAATCCCGAAGGAGAAGTCACCAATGACAGGTGTCAGCAGGGAAAGATGTGCACCTTATCTCCCACAGGTAGTCGACACCCCTGTAGCCCAGCCAATGAGAAACCATCAACAACCTGAACTCTTGCTTCTCACTTTCCATCTCCCACCCTCTCCCCCGTAAAATAATGTCCTTCTCCTTTGTATGCTGCAGTTGCCTATTGTTTTGCCGTAGCTTGCTTGTCCCAGATTGCAATTCTCTGCTATTCTCTGCAATTCTCTCCTGAATAAATCCATTTTTGCTGGTAAAATAACTGGTAGTTTTGTTTGCTTGTTTTTTAAGGTTAACAGATTCTTCTGGATTATAATTACAAAAGCAATATTGCCATCAGAGGCTTCTCTGGGGTTCTTGACTAATTCCACACGGGCTCACGGACTTCCCACAGTTGGCAAAGCTTGCTTTGCACATTACCACAATATTTCAGCAAAGAACACGATGCCAGAAGCTTTTGCAAACTCTCACCAATGGCGTGGCCACCCAGATGCTCTTAGGCAACAGACCCTTTTGTAAGAGCAAGGTAGACAGTGTTTTAAAGGAAGTCAGTGCCCAGCTTGCTTTGGACTCCATAAAGCTCACTTTCCCCTATTTCTCTTTTCTTTTTAAAGGATCTAATAGCTTCCATTTAGAGGTTGAGGTGAATTTAAATCATCTGCTCCCTCTTTCAGGGGAACTAGCATCCTAGATTTAACTCTTATTGTAGACTGAAAGGCTCTGTACTCAAAAAGACTCTCAGAAATCAGTCAGTAGATGGGGAAGAAATTGTGGTTGTTTGGAGGGGGGAGGTATGGAAGGTTGGCTTGAGAAGCTTTTGAAGTGTGCCTGTGTATGCTTCAGCCACATGTCACACTAACCGTGAAGCATGTAGGAGCCATTTGGAAATTGGCTATAGCACCAATCCCCTAACAAATACTCTAGGAGATTTTTTAAAATTCTGCCCTCAACAAAAATATTATGTTGTTTTTTTTTCTGTATTTAAAAAAAAAAAGTCATCGCTTCCTAAAATGCTAAATACTGCTGCAAACTGTTGATGCTCTCGAGCACGGACCATAACAAGTTGACCCAGTTTGGGGACCTGAAAGTCTACCTTGCTCTGGGATAGATTCAAGGCTCATAATTCATCTAGTAAAGAGACACTATTTGTCGTTAGGCTGTAACTTTAACCATTTGGTGTAGAGCCAATCCAGCAGTTTACCCTGAGGAGACTGGAAGAGAAACAGGTAGGATAGAGTCTAGGCCTGTAATTCCTAGAAGGGCTATGTGGTTAGGGGCCCGGGCTACTGACCAGACTGGAACAACAAGCCCAAGGTGTGTGAGGATGTGCTTCCCTGCGGAGGCCAGCACTTCCTCAAGCAGCTCTGCTGGAGGTTGTGGTCGTGAAAAGCCACATCTTCAGATAATGCAGTGTCAGCGGAGGTGACAGAATCGCCAAATTCTGCTGTCTGGGGCCACACTGCAACGGTCTCTCAGAGTTGTCACAACAAGGAAAACATGGTATAAGAGAGAGGGGTTTTTTGTTTTCTTTACATTTTTTTTTAATGTTTATTTGTTGTTGAGAGAGAGGGAGACAGAGAGAGAGCACCAGCAGGGAGGGGTGGAGAGAAAGAGGGAGACACAGAATCCGAAGCAGGCTCCAGGCTCTTAGCTGTCAGCACAGAGCCAGATGCAGGGCTGGAACTCACAAACCGTGAGATCACGACATGAGCAGAAGTCAGACGCTCAACCGACTGAGCCACCCAGGCGCCCAGAGAAATCCTATTCTGAATTAACTGTAGGTCATGGTCAGCAAACAAACAGGAGACCCACAAATGTCAGAAAGCCGGCTTTAAGTGCAACGTACAGCATCTGAAAAACACTCACTAATTTCCTTCCCAAAGCATATAACGTCTTACCTTTAACCACGAATTTGTGGAAGGAAAGAACGTGGGTCCTCTTTGTGCTCTGGATCTCTGGCAACTCTACCATGTTACTCTCCTGTCAGTGAGTGCTTTAAAAACATTAGCTTGAACGCAGCCTACACTATTAATCATCCTGTTTAAGGAGATCCATACTGGCCATTCGGCAGCTGTTCCTCCAACCAATATGACAATAATTTCACAGACTAATTCCAACTCCGACAAAGAGGGATTCAGATTCTACCTCTAGTGAGACAAATGTCTTCAGCTCTCTGAACTCCATTTTCTTCATATATAAAAATGGAAAAAGCCTTTTTACCTTTGTTGTCAAGGATTAAACAAAGTGACTTTTTTTTTTTTTTAAAGTGCATAACAGGAGTTCTGACGCATAAAGGATGGTCAATAAAGAGACCGTCTTACCTTTCCTCCTGCACCTTCTCAGCTCCTCATCCACCCCTCCCCCCCCCCAGCCCCCCACACACCCTGGGGATGACCAGTGGCTTCCATCACAATAGATCACTGCCCCCAAGAAGGCAGACACTAATGATGGACAGAAGCAGTAAAACATGCTTCTTAATCGCCCATTTAGAAGCTGCATGACCACCGATCAGTCATTAACCAACCTGTGCCTTAGTTTTTTTTTTTAACTGTTTGATGGAGATACCAGTGACTACCTCAGAGGCTGACTAGGTCAGGATCGGGTAAGAACATGTACGTAAAGAGCTTGGGACTCTGCTTGAAACACATACCTTGTCATGAAAACTAGGTGTTGTTGTAATAGGTTGTTGCATTTGATGTATAGGCTGGGTGATGGTAAGACAGGTATATGAGAGAGAAGGAGAAAAAGAAAAAAATCTCATTTGTTATGAAGAAAATAAAATACAATATATTATTATCAGAGAAATGTAGCCTGATTCCATAACTATGTTAGAGCTTCCCATTCCATGATTTTACCTACATAGTTAAGGAATGATAGAGAGGGAAGAAAACATAGCTCAATTATTATAGTATTTCCAAAGTTTTTACAACATGGCGGGCAAGCATTTTCTGTGAAGGGCCACCAAGTAAATATTCTAGACTTTACAGATCACATACAGGCTCTACTCATATGTTTTTATTCTTTTGTTTTTATTTTGTTTCTTACAATCCCTTGCAAACGTTAAAACCATCTTTCGGCCCACTGGCCAACATTTGCTGGTAAAATCAGTTACCATATTTTAGAGAAATTTGAAGAAGGATGTAATGAGTAGCTAAGCTTAGAGTTTAGAGCATTACATAATTGCTGATAAGGGAGAGAGATGATTGCAGTATGGGCAGTTAGACTGCTAGTCAAAACCACTGACAGATACAAGCAAGACAAACCTAGAGTCTAAACCCAAGACTTAACGAGACATTCTTTCCACACCTAAATGTCTTGGGATTTATTTGTCGCAAAAGCAGCAGGAAATTTGTTTAGCCAAAGCTGCTTATGACTGTTAGAAGAGAATTCTCCATGGGCCTCTTGGGTTTCTGCACATCTTGCAAGTAAAGCACTCAGTGCCCATCTGCTCCAGACTATCTTTTAAGGGATACTGGTGTAGTGAACAGCCTCGTCTCTCTCAGGAGCAAAATGCAAGCATGTTACTGCCTTCTATAAAAGATCTGGGTTCCCTAAACTTTAGGCTCTTTTCCTATGACACACATCATTTCACATGCAAATATCAGCTGACCTTCTTCCTGATGCAAGAAAAGGCCATGAGTAATGAACAACCCTTCATTTCTTACCCTGAAACCTTACATCATCTGTCAACATCCACGAACCTCTGGCAGGATTACTTCTTAACTTGCATGTAGGGGGAAAAAATCCCCTCAAACTTTTTACAATTTTTAACAGTGACAGAAATGGAATGAAGATGAGGAAGAATGATCTAAACCAAGGAAACCAGAAAACACTGTTTTAAAAGCTACCTTAACAAAGAGCATTTAACAAAGTCTGAAAACAGTTTGATGCCCTGACACAGGAAAGAAGATGGAAAGAGATGGTAAACACTGACCCGTCCAGCCTGTTTGGGTGATTTGAGTAAATGTGTCACACCGCAAGAGCCCTCCACATCTCTCTGGTGCCTCTATTAAAATCCTACCCACTGTTCAAAGGGATTTTCAGATATCACACTACCTGGAAGTGACCTCTCCATTAAAGCTCAGAAATGTATACTACCCATGTTAACATAGCATTTCGATAGCAGTGATCTCACAGGCAGATAGACGTCTCTTAAATGGTAAATCCAGAGCCGCTAGCAATGTGATCAATAAATGCATGTTTTATTTGTTTAGCTTTGTATTATGACTTTTTCAGTCTTATGTAGATTTAAGAGCGATGACCCATTTTTACTTGCTTTTGTATCCAAATTGGATGATTACTGTGGGCTGAGTTGTATCCCCTTCAAATTAGTATGTTGAAGTCCTAACCCCAGTACCTCAGAATGTAGCTGTATTTGGAGATAGAGTGTTTTAAAGAGGTAATTATGTGGTCATTAGGGTGGGTCTTAATCCAATATGACTGATAGCCTTATAAAATGAAAATTGGACATGGATAGGCACATAGGGGAGACCATGTGAAGACATGGGTAGAAGATGGTCATCCACAAGCTAAGGAGAAAGGCCTCAGAGGAAGCCAACCCTGCCAACCCCTTCCATCTTGGACTTCTAGCCTTCAGACTACAAGAAAATAAACAGGCAAAAAAAAAAAAATCTGTTGTTTAAGCCAAAATCTGTGGTATTTTGTTACGGTAGCTCTAGTAAACTAATACAGTCCTCTATATTTAGTTCTTAAATAAATGGACTTCTTAAGAAAGCTATTCCTGCCTCTGGGTTAGATATCTCTCCTATTTATTGCATAACAGCTTATACTAACCTCTGTCATATCATATATCTTTCACACTGCATTATTATCTTTCAGTTATTTATTACTAGGCACATTATACAGTATCAATTACATCTAATGCAAGTGACAGAAAATCTGATTTATAGAAGATCAAGCAAAGTGGAAATCTACCGAAGATTCAGGAGTAGATCTAGCTTCAGGCATGTTTTGATTCAAGGACTCAAATGACATCATCAGAACCTATTCTATTTCTATCTCTTAGCACTGCTTTCCTCCACACAAGCCTTCATTCTCAGACTTCATGTGATGGCAAGATGGCTGCCAACAGAGCCAGCCTTATATAATCCCAGGTTCAAGACCAGCAAAACAGAAGAAAAAGCTTGTTTCTCAGTAGTCCCAGCAAAATCCACCAGGTTTCATCTTGTTGGATCGGACCACACACTCATCTCTGAACCAATCAGCGTAAGCAGGGATGCAATGCTCAGGCCATGGTGGAGTTACATGTTCCCCCAGCAAGTCAGAGGTAGAGTTAGACACCTGGTATGCATGGACTGAGGGAGAGGTACAGGGAAGAAGAAAATTGAGATCCAGGAGAAGGGAGGAGGGTGCTTGGCAAGCAACTTGTTTGTTGCTCTGATATGACTGTTTAACTCTCAGAAACTAGATACCCCAGTCTCATTCTATCTTCTGGACCCAGCAAGTTTACCTGAATATAACAATAGCACCAGGGAGTGTGTATTGAATGAATGAATGCAGCAGATGTGGAGTTATCAGTGAAACATGAGCTTTTCATTCCTGCTGCAACGGGACGGAGTACCTATGAGTCTCTCTCATCTCCATAGTCAGAAAACAGCTTGCAGCCTCACAGGCTGAGCCTGGCCTGGTGGAGGAAATGGCCCTCTTATCTTCCCCAGCAGGGAACACACAACAACCTTGGTGAGATTGCGCATATTGACTCCGTGATCAAATTCTATCTAGACACAGAGGAGTGGGTGAAAATTAAGACAAACAAATGGGGAAGGTGTGGAGACACGAATCCTACCCTAAATGTTTCTGTTCTTCATCTCAGCCAGCAAGTGGGAATTGAATCAGATAGGTTACAGAACCACCTAGTGGTCAAATAGCATCCACGCTCATGGTGTACAGACTCCAGTTGGTGTGTGTAATGAGCTTAAGCATTGTCTTTCTGGGACTGTGATGTACCCGGGTCGCCCAAAGGTCCATGTGCCCTCCCTGGCTTCCACTTTTTCTCCTACTTTTGGAAATGCCACTGGGAGCAGAAATTTGGGATAAAATGAGTCCACTAGATTGGTTTTTCATTTCTACTTTTGTTACAGAAATTGTTGAGAAAGGAGGGATGTTGAAATGGCAAAGGAGACTAAAAATTTTAGTGAAAATGTCAGTGCAACACGCCCTCCTTATATCTGGTAATCTGTGGGCATGAAGGTCATAGGAGGGTCCTTCAATTTCTACCTCGTATACTTATGTATTCTTTGACTTATAATACATAACGAAGTAGATGTCATTGGATTAGGGAGCTTTTCTCTGATGTTCTGGGACCAGCGTGTGGTCAACCTGCACTAATTGATTTATGACTCTTCCATACATGGGATAAACAAATGACATGGGCATAGGCAGTGGCTTTGGCACTAAATGGTGCTGAAGTTGTTCAGCTGAGAAATTAGTTAATCCATGGGCCTCATTGGTTTGGATACTCCAATATTCTACAGGGATTCTTGTTTCTGGCAGTGTGAGACTCTAAGATCCTGTGACTTACCCCCAAGGGAGTTGGTCTGCTGAGATGTTTGGAGGAAATGAGGTTGGCAGATGAATTTGACATCTTATTCCATTTTGCTAATGGACACACAGCCATGATTTAAAATGCAGCTATGTGACCTAAGATGTTCTATGTGAAGAGTTCTAAAGGTTTTAGATCTAAAGGGTGGCTTATTCGGTTGAGAGTCCAATTCTTGATTTCATCTCAGGTCATGATTCCAGGGTCGTGGGATTGAGACCCACGTTGGGCTCCATACTGAACATGGAGACTGCTTGGGATTCTCTGTTTCTCTTTGCCCTTCTCCCCTTTCTCTAAAAATAAATTTTAGGGGCGCTTGGGTGGTGCAGTCAGTTAAGCGCCGACTTCAGCCAGGTCACGATCTCAAGGTCCGTGAGTTCGAGCCCCGCGTCAGGCTCTGGGCTGATGGCTCAGAGCCTGGAGCCTGTTTCCGATTCTGTGTCTCCCTCTCTCTCTGCCCCTCCCCTGTCCATGCTCTCTCTCTCTGTGTCCCAAAAATAAATAAAAAACGTTGAAAAAAAATTTAAAAAAAATAAATTTTAAAACCTACAATTTTGGGGCGCCTGGGTGGCGCAGTCGGTTAAGCGTCCGACTTCAGCCAGGTCACGATCTCGCGGTCCGTGAGTTCGAGCCCCGCGTCAGGCTCTGGGCTGACAGCTCAGAGCCTGGAGCCTGTTTCGGATTCTGTGTCTCCCTCTCTCTCTGCCCCTCCCCCATTCATGCTCTGTCTCTCTCTGTCCCAAAAATAAATAAACGTTGAAAAAAAAAATTTAAAAAAAATAAAACCTACAATTTTTAGATCATAGTATATATAACAGAGTTAGTGACAGTTAAATACATGATATTTACAGAAATATTATCAAAGTTGTATTTAGAAGGGTTATTCTGTGGCCCAAAGGACTGGAGATTGAGAAACATTGGTTCGCAAGATACCAATTAGGAACACGTTATATAATAATTCAGGGCAACTGTTATGATAATTATCTTGACAACTTCTTTGCCAACATCAAATCTTCCATGTGCCTATTACAGTGCCTGGAGATGAACATGCTTTGGTTGAATGTATGTTTATGTAACTCTGGATGACCACTCATAGCACAGTAGGGGAAGGAGGCACAAGAGAGACACGAAAGAATACAGAAGACTTATCTCATATTGGATGGAAGGAGCTGGGGAGAGAGGACATCAAATGAAGAAGACTCTGCCGCTTGCTCATCACTGGAACAGCTAGGAGAGAAAGATGGAAATGGAGACGAACAGGGTGGGGAGACTTGTGGATTGTGGATACGCAACCTGCCAGGGCCAAGGAGAGAGGAAGAGAGAAGATGAGTTTCATTCACTGTGTTTATGTTAGGTTTGAGTGGTTTGAACAAGGGTACAGCTTAAAGAAATGCCCAGCAGGCTGCTAATGACAGGGATTTGAGCATAGGTGAGGGGTTAGTGTTTGCAATACAGTTTTGGATCTCTAACGTGGAGGCAAAGGTTCAAAATGTAAGAGAAAATAAACTACCTTGGAGAGCAGGATGTAAAGACAGAAAACGGAGGGCCCACAATTGAGTTCTGAGGAACATTCACTATTCCAAAAAGCGTTGGGAACATTGGAGAAACTTGCAGATGATAAGCTTCTCCAATTGCTAGGTGAATCCGTCTCTACTAAAGGCCAGGAGAAATTACTTGACATTTTAAAGGCAGACTAGGGAGAGAGTTGTTCAATGTCAGATATAAGGGGAAAATCCTTCGGAGATACACAGAGGGAATAAAATATCTCCATCCTTCAGTTGTGCTGTTTTAAAATTCTTAAAAGCAACAAAAATCCAGGTACTTCAATTAAAAAGTTTGCAGCTGAAGTTTGCTTTCATTCCAGCCCATTTGAGTGCACTTTTTCCCTTCTATTTTTGCTTTGTCTCCACTTTGTAAAGAGGTTGTTTAAACCTGTGCCTCAAATTCTCACAAAGCAACCCAGCCACGAGGGGAAAATCAAAAAGGAAGTACAGTGCATTTATAACAGCTTTGCTGGGAATCAGTGGGAGGGGAAACCAAAGGATGCTGCCCAGACCAGTGACCCTTGAGCACTGGGAACAGTTAATTGGCAAACCAGGAAGGAACATAATGGGACGGCCAAGAGTGGCTCAGGCAACCTTTTTAGGATGAAAGGACTACACCTTTGGCAGTTACCGTTTTTCACTTCTTTGCTTCCCAATGGCCCTCCTTTTGTACATTAACAAAAACAGTACCTTTCTAGATGTAATCAGACATCTGGGAACAAGGGACAGAAGAGAGGAGCAGGTGAGCACAATCGTTGCCTTGGGGAATGCCTAGGCATCAAGTAGCTTGTTGGAGGACATGTTGAAATGAACATAGGTGAGTTTTACTGATGGGAGAGAAATCAGTCTCTCCTTTTCATCCTTTTTTAAGGATGGGTGTGTGTGTGTGTGTGTGTGTGTGTTCACGCGCGCGCGTGCGTGTGCACCCGCACGTATGTGTGTTACCAGCATTGATTTGGATAGGTAAATGGAAACACATGATTATTGCATGGTGATGTAAGCATGATCGAAACAATACACTTTTTTACTAGGCAGATATCTCATGGAAGCAGGACCCAGGTGTTTCCTTTCTGAAGGAAACTCCCAACAATATTGAACAGCACTGAAATCCACTGTTTACAATGAGAACATATTGACAGAAGAGCCCAGTAATTCTCAAATCGAATTCTTTAAGTCTTATAACACTGTAGATTCAGCTCATGAAGCTACTGAAAGGGGGATAAATCAAAAAGCAATAATTTTAATTATCATGTTTATGTCAACTTTAGCCAACTGCTACAATAATATCACTTGGCTTGTTTTACTGTAATTAATCCAGTAAGTATACAAAGAAAACAAATTGGAACTATTTATAGTTCTGGAGCTAAGTGGAAATGAGATATTGCTCAAATACTACTATAATAAATATAGACTGTTGACACTCCTTCAAATTATGCTTAGGACTTTTAACCATTCATGTTCTTCTTTAACTGTATTAACCTCCATGAAACAAAGAAAATTCCAATAGTGGATCTCATCAAACTTATTTGCAGATGTGCATATGAGGTTGAGTAACCAGGCACTTGCTTTGAGACAAAATTGGATAAATATAGTTAAGGAAATGTTAACTAACATGCATATGCTGAGTGCATTTAAAAAAAAAAAAAAAGTCTTTGCAGTGAGGTGCAAACATATGTGACTTCATGAGTCAGTTCCACAGGATGAAAGCCATGATCAAGATTCACATCATTTAAAGGGCATGGATGCTTCCAGGTCCAGACAAAACTGAATTATATGTAATCAAAAGAAAGTATACATCTGGCACAAAATGGGAAAAATCTGTATTAAAGATAATTGTTTTTTTAAAAGTAATGTCCCTCCATCAGAAAAAAAACAAACAAATGAAAATTGTATATAAGACCAGTGTTCCACTGTTTATGCACAATACATGCAAATTAGGTCCCAAGTAATGATATTCATAATTGTAAGAAAAAAAATGTCCAAGTTTCCTCATGATGCCAGGTTACTACTGTTGCTGAGACTACTACTGTCCACAATGATATATGCTACTTACTACCAGTGCCAGCTTTCACTTTACAAGGCCCATGTTAAGTTCTAAGCATTCTTTTGCTCCATTAATGCAGAGCCCCATATGTAGATGCTGTAGTTAACCCTGTCCTGCAGATGACAAAATTGACGCTGAGAGAGGACATTTCCACAAGATTCTAGTGGGGAAACTAGCTTCTGAGCACTAACTGGTCAGATTAGAAAGCCTAGGCTCTTAACCACTATATTTTCTCCTAACAAATACAAATTTTAAATGTGGCGAGTTTGAGGGGGACTTACAAACACAGTCGAACTAGCCTGCTCTCTGTCTTGGTGTGAACAGGCCAGCTCTGTGACTCAAGGGGTCTGGCTGGGGCTCTGAATTTCCCCCAACCACAGGTTAACACAGCTAGTGTATGAACATATAACTAGGTTTGTTATTTTAAAAACAGTGCCCTGAATGTGAGTAGCTCTTTGGGTTTTGTAAAGCCATTTCACATAAAGGGTCTTTTTTGATCCTCTAGTTCAGTGAAGTGGACAGAGACATCATTTTTACCTTCGTTTTACAAGGAATATGAAATTTAAATTTTACTGAAAGCTATATGATGGGTTGGGGCAGAGAGAGAGGTAGAATCTAGTTCTTTTCTTTTTCTTTTCTTTTCTTTTCTTTTCCCTTCGTCCTTTCCTTCCTTTCCCTTCCCTTCCTTCCTCCTTCTCTTCCCTTCCCTCCCTTCTCTCCCTTTCCCTCCCCTCCCCCATTCCACCACCCTCCCCCCTTCCCTTCCCTTTCTCTTTTCTTTTCTCTTTTCTTTTCTTCTTCTCTTCTTTTTCTTTCCTTTCCTTTCTTTTCCTCTTCTCTTCTCTTTCCTTGCCTTTCTCCCAAACACTATCCACTTCTGCTTGGCCCTCCCATGTGAGGGAACATATACAAAACACACACATAAATGCACATACAAGATAACTGTGGTGCCCCAAAGAAGTCCTCTAGGAGCTTGCTAAACAAAGTAAATAACAGCTGGTAGGGTCAAAGCTTCATGTTCTCCTTTAATCTAGAATTTAGAATCAGAGGTACACATCGCTAGTTAGTTCCAGAACTGAAACAAAATTCCCTAATCCAAACCTCAGAGAGATATATCAGCTTCTGATTTGTTGGGAAAAAAAAAAGAGAAAGAAAGAAAGAAAGAAAGCCCTTTGGGAGATGGAAAATTTTAATTTACCTATCAGTTTAATGTCATGTATGTTTTTTTTTTTCTAGTTTTGCCTTAGGACTGAAAATAAATTATAAGGCAGCATGAATCTTTTTCAAATGTCACCATCTTTTCAAGCTTTTATAACTACTCTCTAAGTCCATGGCTACACTCATTTTTAGCTGTGTAACAAATGGGCAAATACTTTGAATCTTTAAAATAATCTAAAGCAGTGATAATAATAATGCCCACCTCATTGGATTGTTGTGATCTTTAAATGAGATATGGATGTGACACATCTGGCAGGGGGCCTGGCACATGGTATGTGACAAGTACTTTTTAGTGACCGATATTATACCACAACATATTTTTAAATGCATACTTGAAGACAAGTGTGCAAATAGTGATTATGCTTTTGCCAATTTTTTTTAAATCTTGAAGTTAAAGTTAATCAGATTTATTGCCTATCAAATGCATCACTGAAATGGGAATTGATAACACTGATTAATTTGTATTTCTCTTAATAAAGGGTGTAAGTTGCCAGACCTATGATGACACAGTCTCTGTCTTGGAGGAAGTTACTTAGTTTTGTCTTTACTCCCAAGTTTGCTTTGTTAGAATCTCCCTAGCTTGCGAGCTCCTAGAAGGCAGAGTTAGGTGTTTTCATTTGTATTCTCTCAGGGTCTACCACATAATAGCCACATACTAGCCAAACACTTGTTGAACACTGATTTGATGCCAGGAAACCAAAACCCATTCACCCATTAAAAGAATGTATAACGGTTTTGAGACTCCTGCTTTATTTGGTCAACCATAGCACCTTTATTTATCTGGAATCTAAATTCTACTCTTGGGCATGTACTGCTTTTTTCTATTCTGAACAGCTCTTATAACACACACACAAAGGGGAGGGAGATAAAGAGAGAAAAAGAAAGAAAGATATAAGAGAAGTAAGGAGAGAATAAATGGAAGAGGACAAGAAAAAAGAATAAATTTCACTTTTTATCTTTCACAGAATACCCTTCAGTATTTTATGATTGTTCTTGATATGTCCATTTAAAATTCTTATCATTGGGGCGCCTGGGTGGCGCAGTCGGTTAAGCGTCCGACTTCAGCCAGGTCACGATCTCGCGGTCCGTGAGTTTGAGCCCCGGGTCAGGCTCTGGGCTGATGGCTCAGAGCCTGGAGCCTGTTTCTGATTCTGTGTCTCCCTCTCTCTCTGCCCCTCCCCCGTTCATGCTCTGTCTCTCTCTGTCCCAAAAATAAATAAACGTTGAAAAAAATTTTTTAAATTCTTATCATTGCCCTTCCATCTAGTTTCTCATTCTTTGAGGGTATTCTATAAAATCCAAATTTGAATCAAATGGTAAAGACTGACCACTCTCTCAGGCTGTTTCTCCACTTAAAGGGATCAAGTGTTTTTGTTTCAATATTTTAAAAATGGGGCACCTGGGCAGCTCAGTCAGTTAAACGTCCAACTCTTGATTTTGGCTCAGGTCATGATCTCATGGTTCATGTGAGTTTGAGCTCCGCATCGGGTTCTGCATTGAAAGTGTGGAGCCTGGGAGAGGAGCCGCGATGGCGGAGCAGCAGGGAAGCTTTTTGTGTGTCTCGTGTCCAAGAAATACAGCCAGACCAACACTAAACCATCCTACACACCTAGAAAACCGATTGGAAGATTAACAAAACAATCTGCACAACCCGAACCACAGAATTCAGCAGGTATGCGACATGAAGAGCTGAACTTGGGGAGCAAGAAGCCCCAAAATGTAGGGAACCCCTTTTGCAGGCAGAGAGAGGACAGAGACTGGGCGGGGGGGAGCATACAGGAGAAGCACCCCTCCCCAAAAGCAGCTGGAGAGAAAGTGGAAAATTGGAAACAGCCGCAGGGACTAAACTAAAAAGGGAGAAAGGAGAGGGTTTAAATCCCATTAAGACTGTAAACAAGGGGGAGCGCAAAGACTGCAACTCCACAGCTCGATACCTGGCGGTGCTCTGGTGGGAAAGGCGAATCCCCAGGAACAGAGTGGGGTCCAGGAGTTTCTCAGGCCACATGGGGAAAAGCAGTTCCACTGCTGGAAGGACATTTGGTAGAGACTGTTGAAGCCACCTGGTCCCAGCAGACCCCGGAAGACGGCCACACTCTCTGGTGTTGGGGCAAGGTTGTTGAGGATGAAGCCTGGTATCAGATGTGTGTTGCGATTTTCCATGGTCCCTGAAACACTGAGGCTACACTGTCTCGCGATTTTTTGGGGGGGGAGCGGGCTGGCACCTGGCCGCAGTTTCGGGGCACCGGCAACAGCAGGATCCAGTGGGCGTTCCTGGGTGCAGCCGACATTCAGCCATTGCTCATTTGGCCATAGCTCGGTGAGGCCCTCCTGCAGAGGGGCAGAGCAGGTCAAAGCCGCAGTCCTTCAGAAGTAAGGGGCCAGGGAAAATAACTGCATCTGAGACAAAACTTGGGAGAGAGGTACTGCCTGGGCCTGGTCACGGAGAGTGGAAAAGTGGGGAGTGGACGAGAGCTGAAGACGGAGGACCGGTGCACGACTGCTGACCCGGGAGAACAGACTGGGTGGCTGGGTGCCGCCATTTTTCACGGCGCCCACGCGTGCACATGCGCACCAAGGAGCACCGCAGCAATCCACCCCAGTAGGCTAGCAGCGCCATCTAGGGGAGAGCAGAGCTGTTACATCGTGCCCTGCCCAACTGGGCCAACTTCGCTCTCCAAGAACACAAACCTCACCGCCAGCTTAATCTATGAACTATAAAGAGCTAGATGGACTGACCTCTAGGGGAAAACAAAGCAATTTCAGTCCTATTTCAATCTGTTAGCAGGTTCATCTATTCAATTTTTTTCTTTCTTTCTCCTTTTTCTCTTTTACAATTCTTTTCTTTTTCTTGAATACAGAAAAAGAAAAAACTCATTTTTATTTTCAATTTTTAATAAAAATATCCGTCTTTAATTTTTATTACTATATTTACTTTTGTGTAAATTTTTTCAAATTCTACTTTACTTCCATCATTTTATTTTAGTCTACTTCAGTGTACGCACCTTTTCAAATTTTCAAACAATTTCCTTTTTTTCTTTTTCTTTTTTTCTCTTTTTCATTTCTTTTTCTTGAATGCAGAAAGAGAAAAACTTCATTTTTCCTTTCAATATCTTTTAAAAATATTTTATTTAATTTTTATTACTATATTTTTTGCTTTTATGTAAATTTTTTCAAATTCTATCTTACTCCCATCATTTTATTTCAGTCTACTACAGTGTATTCACTTTTTCAAACTTTCAAACAATTTTTTTTGTCTTTTCCTTTTTTCTTTTTTTATCTTTTTTCTCTTTTTCATTTCTTTTCTTTTTTTCTTAAATACAGAAAATGAAAAACTTCATATTTCTTTTTAATTTTTATTAAAAATAACTTTATATAATTTTTTTCTACTATATTCTTTACTTTTGTGTATTTTAGTCTACTTTAGTGTATTCATTTTTTTCAAATTCTCAAACGATTTCCTTTTTTTTCTTCTTTGTCTCTCCCCCGCTTTTTTTTGTTTCTCTATTCTGTCAAACCACTTTCTACACCCAGACCAAAACACACTTAGGAACTAGCATCATCTATTCGATTTTTGTGTGGGTGTGTTTTTAATTTTTAATTTTAATTTTTTTCATTTCAATTTTTCTACATCATTAATTCCTTTTCTCCCTTCAAAATGATAAAATGAAGGAATTCACCCCAAAAGAAAAAGCACGAAGAAACGACAGCCAGGCATTTAACCAACACAGACACAAGCAAGATGTCTGAACCAGAATTCAGAATCACAATAATAAGAATACTAGCTGGAGTCAAAAATAGATCAGAATCCCTTTCTGCAGAGATAAAAGAAGTAAGAAATAGCCAGAATGAAATAAAAATGCTATAACTGAGCTGTAATCATGGATAGATGCAGTGGCGGCAAGGATGGACGAGGCAGAACAGAGAATCAGTGATATAGAGGACAAACTTACAGAGAATAATGAAGCAGAGAAAAAGAAGGAGATGAAGGCAAAAGAGCACGATTTAAGAATTAGAGAAATCAGTGACTCATTAAAAAGGAACAGCATCAGAATCATAGGGGTCCCAGAGGAGGAAGAGAGAGAAATAGGAGTAGAAGGGTTATGTGAGGAAATTATAGTGGAAAACTTTCCTAACTTGGGGAAAGACACAGACATCAAAATCCAGGAAGCACAGAGGACTCCCATTAAATTCAACAAAAACCGACCATCATAGTCATATCATAGTCAAATTCACAAAATACTCAGGCAAGGAGAGAATCATAAAAGCAGGAAGGGAAATAAAAGTCCCTAACCTACAAGGGAAGACAGATCAGGTTTGCAGAGGACCTATCCACAGAAAGCCGGCAGGCCAGAAAGGAGTGGTGGGATATATTCAGTGGACTGAATCAGAAAAATATAGAGCCGAGAATTCTTTATCCAGCAAGGCTGTCATTCAAAATAGAAGGAGAGATAAAAAGTTTCCCAGACAAACAAAAATTAAAGGAGTTTCTGACCACTAAACCAGCCCTGCAAGAAATATTAAGGGGGACTCTCTGAGGGGAGAAAAGATGAAAATACATACACACATACATACATACATACGAAAAGCAACAAAAGATTAGAAAGGACCAGAGAACACCACCAGAAACTCCAACTCTACAAGCCACATAATAGCAATAAATTCATATCTTTCAGTACTCACTCTAAACGTCAATGGACTCAATGCTCCAATCAAAAGACATAGGGTAACAGAATGGATAAAAAAACAAGACCCGTCTATATGCTGTTTACAAGAGACCCACTTTAGACCTAAAGACACCTACAGATTGAAAATAAGGGGATGGAGAACCATCTATCATGCGAATGGTCAACAAAAGAAAGCCGGAGTAGCCATGCTTCTATCAGACAATCTAGACTTTAAAATAAAGACTGTACCAAGAGATGCAGAAGGGCATTATATCATAATTAAGGGTTCTATCCCCCAAGAAGACCTAACAGTTGTAAACACTTATGCGCCAAATGTGGCAGCACCCACATATATAAATCAATTAATCACAAACATAAAGAAACTCATCGATAGTAATACCATAATAGTAGGAGACTTCAACACCCCACTCACAGCAACGGACAGATCATCTAATCAAAAACTCAACAAGGAAACAATGGCTTTGAATGACACATTGGACCAGATGGACTTAACAGATATATTCAGATCATTTCATCCTAAAGCAGCAGAATAGGGGTGCCTGGGTGGCTCAGTCGGTTGAGCAACCGACTTCAGCTCACGTCATGATCTCACGGTTTGTGAGTTCGAGCCCCATGTCGGGCTCTGTGCTGCCAGCTCAGAGCCTGGAGCCTGCTTCTGATTCTGTGTCTCCCTCTCTCTCTGGCCCTCCCTCACTCATGCTCTGTCTCTCTCTGCCTCAGAAATAAACTAAAGCAGTAGAATATACATTCTTCTCCAGTGCGCATGGAATATTCTCCAGAATAGACCATATACTGGGACACAAATCAGCCCTAAGTAAGTACAAAAAGATTGAGATCATACTGTGCATATTTTCAGACCACAATGCTATGAAACTCCAAATCAACCACAAGAAAAAATTTGGAAAGGTAACAAATACTTGGAGATTGAAGAACATCCTACTAAAGAATGAATGGGCTAACTAAGCAGTTAAAGAAGAAATTAAAAAGTATATGGAGGTCAATGAAAATGATAGCACCACAACCCAAAACCTCTGGGGCACAGCAAAGGCAGTCATAAGAGGAAAGTATATAGCAATCCAGGCCTTCCTAAAGAAGGAAGAAAAATCTCAGATACACAACCTAACCTTATGCCTTAAGGAGCTGGAAAAAGAACAGCAAATAAAACCCAAAACCAGCAGAAGACAGGAAATTACATAGAACAAAAAACAGTATAACAGATACATGAAAACATACAAAAAAAACAGTATAACAGATCAATGAAACCAGAGCTGGTTCTTTGAAAGAATTAACAAAATTGATAAACCAATAGCCAGTTTGATCAAAAAGAAAAAGGAAAGGACCCAAATAAGTAAAATAAAGAATGCAAGAGGAGAAATCACCACCAACACAAAAGAAATAAAAACAATAAGACAATATTATGAGCAATTATATGCCAACAAAATGGGCAATCTGGAAGAAATGGATAAATTCCTAGAAACATATATACTACCAAAATTGAAACAGGAAGAAATAGGAAACTTGAACAGACCCATAACCAGTAAGGAAATTGAATTTTAGTAATCAAAAATCTCCAAAAAAACAAGAGTCCAGGGCCAGACGGCTTTCCAGGGGAATTCTACCAAACATTTAAGGAAGAGCTAACCCCTATTCTCTTGAAACTGTTCCAAAAAATAGAAATGGAAGGAAAACTTCCAAACTCTTTCTATGAAGCCAGCATTACCCTGATTCCAAAACCAGAGACCCCACTAAAAAGGAGAACTATAGACAAATTTCCCTGATGAACATGGATGCAAAAATCTTCAACAAGATATTAGCCAACTGGCTCCAACAATACATTAAAAAAATTATTCACCACAATCAAGTGGGATTTATACCTGGGATGCAGGGCTGGTCAATATCCGCAAAACAATTAACATGATTCATCAAATCAATAAAAGAAAGGACAAGAATCATATGATCCTCTCAATAGATGCAGAGAAAGCATTTGACAAAATACAGCATCCTTTCTTGATAAAAACCCTCAAGAAAGTAGGGATAGAAGGATCATACCTTGAGATCATAAAAGCCATATACGAGCGACCCAATGCTAATATCATCCTCAATGGGGAGAAACTGAGAGCTTTCCACCTAAGGTCAGGAACAAGACAGGATGTCCACTCTCGCCACTGTTATTCAACATAGTATTGGAAGTTTTAGCATCTGCAATCAGACAACACAAAGAAATAAAAGGCACCCAAATTGGCCAGGAGGAGGTCAAACTTTCACTCTTCGCAGATGACATGATACCCTATATGGAAAACCCAAAAGATTCCACCAAAAAACTGCTAGAACTGATTCATGCATTCAGCAATGTTGCAGGATATAAAATCAATGCACAGAAATCGGTTGCATTCCTATACACCAACAATGAAGTGACAGAAAGAGAAATCAAGTAATTGATCCCATTTACAGTTGCACCAAAAACCATAAAATACCTAGGAATAAATCTGACCAAAGAGGTGAAAAATCTATACACTGAAAACTATAGAAATCTGATGAAAGAAATTGAAGAAGATATCAAAAAGTGGAAAAAGATTCCATGCTACTGGATAGGAAGAACAAATATTGTTAAAATGTCGATACTACCCAAAGCAATCTACATATTCAACACGATCCCTATCAAAGTAACACCAGCATTCTTCACAGAGCTAGAACAAATAACCCTAAAACTTGTATGGAACCAGAAAAGCCCCCGAATAGACAAAGAATTCTTGAAAAAGAAAACCAAAGCAGGAGGTATCACAATCCCAGACTTCAAGCTGTACTACAAAGCTGTAATCATCAAGGCAGTACGGTACTGGCACAAAAACAGACACTCAGATCAATGGAATAGAATAGAGAACCCAGAAATTGACCCACAGACGTATGGGCAACTAATCTTTGACAAAGCAGGAAAGAATATCCAATAGAATAAAGACAGTCTCTTCAGCAAGTGGTGCTGGGAAAACTGGACAGCAACATGCAAAAGAATGAACCTGGACCACTTTCTTACACCATACACAAAAATAAACTCAAAGTGGATGAAAGACCTCAATGTAAGACAGGAAGCCATCAAAATCCTTGAGGAGAAAGCAGGCAAAAACCTCTTTGATCTTGCCCGCAGCAATTTCTTACTCACCACATCTCGGAGGCAAGGGAAACAAAAGCAAAAATGAATGACTGGGACCTCATCAAAATAAAAAGTTTCTGCACAGCGAAGAAAACAATCAGCAAAACTAAAAGGCAACTGACAGAATGGGAGAAGATATTTGCAAATGACCTATCAGATAAAGGGTTAGTGTCCAAAATCTACAAAGAACTCATCAAACTCAACACCCAAAAGACAAATAATCCAGTGAAGAAATGGGCAAAAGACATGAATAGACACTTATCCAAAGAAGACATCCAGATGGCCAACCAACACATGAGAAAATGCTCAACTGGAAATGCTCATCATCAGGGAAATACAAATCAAAACCACAATGAGATACCACCTCACACCTGTCAGAATAGCTAACATTAACAACTCAGGCAACAACAGATGTTGGCGAGGATGAGGAGAAAGAGGATCTCTTTTGCATTGTTGGTGGCAATGCAAGTTGGTGCAGCTACACTGGAAAACAGTATGGAGATTTCTCAAAAAACTAAAAATAGAACTACCCTATGACCCAGCAATTGCACTACTAGGCATTTATCCAAGGGATATAGGTGTGCTGTTTCAAAGGGACACATGCACTCCCCTGTTTATAGCAGCACTATCAACAATAGCCAAAGTATGGAAAGAGCCCAAATGTTCATCGATGGATGAGTGGATAAAGAAAATGTGGTATATATATACAATGGAGTATTACTCAGCAATCAAAAAGAATGAAATCTTGCCATTTACAACTACATGGATGGAACTGGAGGGTATTATGCTAATTGAAATTAGTCAGAGAAAGACAAAAATTATATGACTTCACTAATATGAGGACATTAAGAGACAAAACAGATGAACATAAGGGAACGGAAACAAAAATATTACAAAAACAGGGAGGGGGACAAAACAAAATAAATATGGATAAATATGGAGAACATAAATATGTTAGGGAGAACATAAATATGGAGAACAAATTGAGGGTTGCTGGAGGGGTTCTGGGAGGGAGGATGGGCTAAATGATTAAGGAGCATTAAGGAATCTACTGAAATCATTGCTTCACTATATACTAACTAATTTGGATGTAAATTTTAAAAAATAAAAAATAAAGTTAAAAAAAAGAAAAATAGCATCAAACTGTGATTATAGGAAAAGGAATCACAATAAAAAATAAAAATAAAAAATAAAATTCTTATCATTAAACTGAAAAAAATATATAGACAGCTGGTGGTTTCTGTGTTTAAACATTTCAATTAAAATGGTACCATAACTTGGGACCTGATTTGTTCATTGTAGCCATTGTCTCTGAGGTTACTGGAAATATTAAAGTAGCAGAGTAGAAGGAAAACAACATGGCTTTGAAATTACACACATATAGCCCTACAGTAATATGTATTACCTTTCCCAAGCTATTTAACCCCATGCACTACCATTCTTCATCTTTAAAATAAAACTTAACATTAATTCCCCTATGCAAAAATGGCTCCAACATTTGCCATCAGGGTAACCTTGTGTGAACTTCATTTTCCTTGTGAATGAACTGTAGGTAGGAATATCTATCTCATTAGGGTTGTTAGTAGGAATAAATTAAATTAGATAATCAGGAAGTATTCCATTCTACATGTTAGTACACCTGTGTTATCAAAAACTATGCTCAGTTATTATTACATTTTTTATTTTTTCAAAAAAAATTTGTGGAAATTTGTTTTGCTTTTTGTTTATATGGCATTACATACACCATATATATATTACATATATATGTTATATATGTATAATATACATGGTATACATATTATCCTTGCTTTTGCCTCTTGGCCTGCAGAGTATAAACTATTTATTACTTGGCCTTTTACAGAATGAATCTACTGACCTCTGCTTTAGGACATAGGAAATACCACTATCCCAAGGCATGGCTTCCTCTAAGGCATATGCCTCATACTAATGAAGCCAATTCCAGGGGCCTGTGGGTAGCAAAGGCAACAAAAGGTAGACACATTTTAAAGACAGATTCCTGTCTTTAAAGCAGGGGGGTGGGGGGGTGGGGAGGATTCCTTTTTTTTCTTCCATTCTTTTTAGGGCTAACCTAGAAAGTGCCTTATGGTTAGCTTAACTGTCCCTTTCCCAGATAGATCAACGGTTACGAAACAACTCGTGTTTCATGTGGGAAAAAGCAAAATTGGATCCTTACTTCATGTGCCAGGTGGATTAAAAAAAAATTAAATGTGAAAAGCAAAACTTCAAAATCCTTAGAAGAAAATAATGAAGCTGCTTTTAATGGCTTTGGGATAAGACAGACACAAGCCATGAAGGAAGAGATCTAGCACCTGAGCCCTATAGAAGTTACCAGGAAAAACCTTGCACATATGTGCACAAGACATCCACAGGACTGTTTATAGAGACCGGTTTGTGAAAGCAAGCAACTGGAGACAAACTTAATGCTCATAGCAGGAAAACGGACCAGCATACTGCAATATATTAATGAAGTATTACATACTAGTAAACAGATTCATGAAGTATGCACATAGCTGAATCTCACAAACTTATGGGTGAAAAAATCAAGCTACAGAAGAAAAGCCAAGTGTGATGTCATTTACATAAAAGTCAAAACACTGCTAAATAATCCTACATTGCTTAAGGACAGGCACAACACATACATACTAAAAATGTAAAGGAAAGCTGAACGATAAGCCTAAAATTCAGAATATTAGTAACTTTGCTGGAAAGACATGGATTGCAATTAAAATATAAAAAGGGCATTTCAACTGTACTTAATAATGTTTTTACATTCAATCTAGAGCCAGGGTATGTGGGTATTCATTGTATTATACTTTTTATCCTCTTGCATGTTACATATTCTAAGTATAAAAATCCATTTTATTAAAAAGGAACCAAGACAACCCCTCCTGTTCCTTTTTTTTTTTTTTTTTAGATTTCTTTTTCCTTTTTTTTTTTTTTTTTTGGCATTTATTCATTTTTGAAAGGCAGAGAGAGACAGAGCGCGAATGGAGGAGGGGCAGAGAGAGAGGGAGACACAGAATCTGAAGCAGGCTCCAGGCTCTGAGCTGTCAGCACAGAGCCTGAAACGGGGCTCGAACTCACGGAGTGCGAGATCATGACCTGAGCTGAGGTCGGCCACTCAACCAACTGAGCCAGCCAGAAGCCCCCCTCCTGTTCCTTTATTGGCTTTGCCTTTTGAGAACCATGCTGGTTTTTCCCGCACTTCCCATGTTGCTGAAATGGACCTAATTGCTGCCTCAAGAATAGCACAGCTTTTATTTTGTCCAAGACATTTTAATTATTGAACTAAGGAAATGGCTACTGGAGCTTTTGAAAGGAGTTATGTTATACTACAGGAGGCCAGTGCTAACATAGATAAAAGTCCTTGGTACTTTAGAGTAAATTAGGTATTTTTACAAGATAGAGGGCACTGATGAACCAAAAAAAAAAAAAAAAAAAAGAGAGAGAGAGAGAGAGAGAGACAACTCTAATGGTAGAGGAGCAAACTCTGGCTCATGGGTGATGTGCCTATTTAATATTTTTTTATTGCAATTAGATTAGAAGGACAAAATGTTTAAAAACTAAAATTACATTAGGACTTATTATGGCAAAATCATGTTTTATTTCTAAGGTATAGTTAAAACTTCTTTCAATCAAATTAAGAGCTCTGGAAAAGACCATCTACTCATTAATTCCCTCACTTAATAAAATATATATGCCAGGTGAAAAATCTGATTTGGTTGATATCTCAAACCACAGATATACCTCCTTAAATAAGATTCATTCTTTTTTGCTTTCCTTGTTTGCTCTTTTTTTTTTTTTTTTAAATTTTTTTTTTCAACGTTTATTTATTTTTGGGACAGAGAGAGACAGAGCATGAACGGGGGAGGGGCAGAGAGAGAGGGAGACACAGAATCGGAAACAGGCTCCAGGCTCCGAGCCATCAGCCCAGAGCCTGACGCGGGGCTCGAACTCACGGACCGCGAGATCGTGACCCGGGCTGAAGTCGGACGCTTAACCGACTGTGCCACCCAGGCGCCCCTTGTTTGCTCTTTAAGTAGGCTCCACGCCCAACACGGGGCTCCAACTCATGACCCTGAGATCAAGAGTCACTAAGATGGCTCCACTAAGCCAGCCAGGCATCCCTTAAAAATGTCATTTTTAAAAACAAAGATGCCACTCAATATATTCTTCTATACATACTTACATATATATATATATATATATATATATATATATATATACATACACACACACACACACACACACACACGGCTTTGGCTTTGGGATAAGATAGACACAAGCTGTGTGTGTGTGTGTGTGTGTGTATAAGGAACAATTTCCCATGTCAATATATATTCTCTTTGAATAAGACTAAGATTTTATTACCAGGTCAACAATATATGCATATTTATATATTCTCTATATAAGTATATAACATGTAAAATATATATTACACATTATATATATTTTAGAATTGAAATGCCTCAAAAATCTCATACAATGTGTTCATCTTATAGAGAAAAAACCAAAGCTCAAAATGACTTAATCGAGGTCTCACCAATTATTAGCACGGCTAGTGCTAAGGGATGTATTTTCCACTTTTAGCTTACAGTTGAAAAGCACACAGGAAATAGGTCTTTCTTAACCACACAAAAAGAAGTAAATGTGAGGTGACTATTATATACATATATGCATGAAACATTCATGTTCTGATCTGGGCTACACAACTAAAGAAACGTGAAGAATTTGGAAAGGATTTAGAGGAGAGTGCCAGGGCAATCAGAAAAAGAAATTAAGTTGTGAGTGAAAGCATGAAAACAGAGAATATTCAGCTTGGAAGGGGGAAGCCAAGGGCCGGACTTGGTTCGCAGAAGGAACTTAATGGTTGGGGGCCAAATTCAATGGGAAAAGCTCAATGAGCAAGGCGGGAAAACTTCAAGCAAGGGCCTCATTCCTCCCTGTAATGCTGCAAAAAGATATCAAATCTATTTTCCCCATCACTTAGAGAGGCAATATAACATTTTTGTTAAACAACTGAGAATAGGCAACATAAGACTTTGATATGCACAACAAATGTTACAAATACATCTCATTGCTATTATCAGGGTCAATTAAAGTTGGAATACACAGACCTCAAAAGGACAGAGAGGCAGGGATAGAAGCCAAACCCTGGGCAGTAGTTCTATTGTTTCTCTTAAACATGTTGACAAACTGCTTACTTTTCATCGCTCTTTAACTATTTCAATTCATCAGTTCTGATCTGAATCATAATATTATAATTGCCAATATGGAGAAAATTGTTTGGAGGGGTACCAATAGCCAGCGCACTCGGCCTCGCGGAGGAGGCAGGGGCAGATGAAATGAAGAGTATTATGGTGGTAGTTAATGGATACTCTCTTCCAGATCTTGGCCAGGGACCACAGGTACCCTGCTCCAGTCTTAGAGGATGGAGGCCCGATCCTGTCTGTCTCCAATAAAGAAAGAGGAGGGAGACCGAAGCTGTGATAGCAGCATGCACAGTTTAATAAGAAAAATTTCCCAACCCTAGGGCTGGCGTGGATTCATTTGTGAAAGTTTTTGCAAACATGACTGTATCAGCAAGAATTGTATCGTGTTGTCTGGATGTTTAAAAACTGCTTTACAGTTGGATTTCTTGATAAGAGTGATTTAAAGAATTAACAGCTTCCTGCTGTTTGATTTCCTTTATTTTACTACTTACTGCTTTTACACCAATAATGAAAATAGGCTGTATTTTGATACACTGAAAATTTCATATTAGTGTTCATATGACATAGTATAAGTATTAAAACAAATCTCCTAGTTACATATTAGCACAATCTCTCCCACTGTCTTCCTGTTGATTCTCTTAAGGCCCCAGATTCTCCACTATCACCCTCAATTCAGTCTTGATTTTCATAGTCTCAGCTCAGCTTCCCGTTCTGCTTCTAGCTGGGTCCTGGTTAAGACAAGAGGTTCCATGGTTTGTTCATAAATGATTCTCTCTTATTTTTGCGATATGAATAAGAACAGAAAATCAGTATGACTCTCACGTCAAATATTAAACTCTAACTTTGGTTCAGCAAGGACAACCTTGTTTAAACAACATTCACCTCATTGCAGATGCAGTTTAATCTTTTATTAAACCATAGAAATGATTCAATCTTTTATAGAAAAACCAAAACCATGTTATCGCAGGAAGATTGTGACCTAGGCCAGTCAGAATAAAATATGGTCTCAAGAGATGGTAAAAATTGAGAGTGGGTTAAGTATGACCTTGTGACAGACCTAGATATGCAAGGAGTATCTGAAATGTCATTGAAGCTAGAAGATACTTTTAACAGGACTGCTCAAGCAGTGATGAAAATGTACCACATGGAAACAGTTCAGAAAGTGTTTTTTTTTTTTAAGTGCATTAAAAAAACAAGCCGTAAAATGTAAATACAATGCTAAACAAACATCCTCTAAACAAACAACCCCATGCAAACAAGCAAAAAAAAAAAAAAAAAAAAAGAAGCATTTTAAATCGTTTTATTAGGAAATTCAACTCTGAGAGCTCAATAAAAATTTATATAAAAAACTGACTTCTGCAGATGTCTGAGTAGAGATGTTGGTTTTAGTCTTTTTAATTGCTACCATGGTACAGTTTAACTCTTGGGAATTGACATAGTAACAAATTGGGTAACAAGGCCTAATGTGAGCAGAGTCACTGTCAGATCATACTATATATTTCATATTCTAAAGAGGACTACAGATACAATTAAAGTACAATTAGAGTAAATGCTGGGGAATGTCCTGAAATGACTAAATCATATAAGCACACAGATCCACTCAATGAGAAATTAAAAATGGTCACATTTCAGAACCTTTTACAAAAAGCTATGTAAAGGAGTGACCTAAAAATGACATTGTCAGACTTATTCTTCTACATGAGCAAGGAAAAAAAAAAAGCGCATTTTCAGCGAAGTCTTCCCTTCTGATGTAGGAATAATCTGAAGTGTGGGTGTGACATGATACTTTTACCAGTATTCCCATTCCGCTGCGTGAGTAGTATAAACATGCTGAGGTAATAGAGAACCACAGAGCAATGCTGTTTTGAAAATTAAAACATATAAAAATAGTAGGACTTGTAGGACCATTTCTACTTAAAGAAGACTATCAAGTCATACAGCATTATCAAAGATCACAAACCGAAAACTGTAAGCCAATTTATCATAAACTCTATAAGGACCTTTGTTTGATTTATATTTACTTGGAGAAAAAAATGAAATAATCATATTGCTTTGTCTACTTTTAAGATAATCAGAGTAACTCAAGTAAGTATATAAATTTACAAGTATCTTAAATGTTTCTACTGAGCACTTCATTTGTTTTCTCATTTTTAAAATTCTTTTTGTGCCACTAGTGTTGAAAAGCTATTTAAAACATCTTAATGCATAATCACTCTGCGTGCTATCAGATTTAGTGGTAGTTTCAGAAATAAGCCAAATTTATATATGCAAGGTAAGCCTAATTAGTTAGGCTCACAAAAAATGTAATATCCGATTTTCAGAACCTAATGTGCTCAAGAAAGTATTTGTGCTTTTAAATTAGGAGAACAGCTCTGTATTTAATTAGGCCTCATTTGAGGACGTAATCATTTTAATTTATTTGCACAAACACAGGACACTGTGCTCCATCAGCAGACAATGTTCTTCATTAACTAAAGTAGGGACTTTGTGCACAAGGGTAGACGATGTATTCCTACCTGTGATGCAAGATCCTAACTGCACACTGCTAGATTTCATTCTTCAGTTTATAGTCGCCATTCTGAGACATACACTGGTCAATATAAAACACTTTTAAGTAAGTACTCTGCCAATCCCTAGAAATCGATAATATTTAATGTTTTATTTTACCTATTTCCCGGTTATGAGTATTCAATTATTAAAGAACAAAGAAGCTTATTGAAATTCAAGTAATAGTAATGTATTAAAATTCAAACTTCAATAATTAGGATGGTGGTAGAGTTACAAATCAATTATGTCTTCACTGGTGGTGTAAAATATTAATAGCATAGATTGTACAGAGTGGTGAGAATAGGTTTTACTTAAGCTGTTTGAAAGTAACTACTGTACTCTTGACAAGCTAATGATATGATAGGTCATTCTTATCTACTATTCATAAAAGCACAGGATCCAAACAGGATCCAATTCTTCCTTAGGGCATTCACAACAAGCTTTGATATCTTGTTATTTCCATTCCTTCCCCCAAATCCTAAATACATCCTAAAAAAAAAAAAAAAAAAAAAAAGGAATCTCTTGTTAACTACTGTAACTCTTTGAAAAGGTACTTATGTTTTTGCCTAACTCTAAATGTTTATGAAATATATAAAATGCCCTGTGAGATATATATATAATATATACATACACACAATTATATATACACATTACTGTTATATGTTATATATACATATATACACACATTAGACACACACACACACACACACACACATTATTATTTATTTCTCTCACAGGGCAAGTTAAGAAAATTGTCTGAGTCATTACATCAGCTCTGCTCTATACGACAACAGGCAGATCTCCAATGTACTCCCGAATTCCCATAATTCTCCACAACTAGGTCACAGTACCCTATAGGAGAAGATTATAATTTCTAGAGTTCTCCTTTTGCCCAAAGCTCTAAATTCTTCCATTTATATGGAAAAAAGTGTATAACTTCAGAAAGGAAAGTCTCCTTTTTTTTTAATAGGTAATGAATACTATAAAAATAATGCATAATTTGATCTTCAGAGACAACTGTCCTTACTTAGCTTTGGAGTATATTTGAGCTGAGCAATGCCCATTAAAGCTTACAAATAAACTTGGAAAATGTCAATGCACAGTACTTAAATTCTACCTGAAATCATGTCATTAGATACATTTTAAAAAATTCTCTTTGACTGGATGCTTAGTACGTGAGGACATAATTAGCATTTTAAGATTTATAGAATTTTGCACCATCTTTATAGCTGTGTCTGGAGGAAGAATGCCTCTTCCTACAAGCTTAGTTACATAGCTCTTGGAAGCACCCACTGGTAAACGTGGTAATGTAACATGGTATTAAAAGTCATAAAATATACATTTATACCATACATACAAGCAGTTATCTGTCCTTGATATACATGCATGCATAAGTAAAGTAACACATAACACAGCAGCTCCAGTGAGTGAACTTGCAGATCCATTCATGGTAAACTTATTATCCAGGAACAATCACTAAGTGAGCTTGAAGTTATACTGAGTGTCTCTAGTATTTAAAGGTACATGTATATGGTTTTGGTATAAAATGGGCCCTACCTAAAAGCAAGCTAGATGCTCTTCTTGTAACTTAACTCAAGAAAGAGAAATCTACTACAATGCCAGAGAAAAAAGTTATTACACATAACTTTTTGAAACATAGTTTTTCAGTTTTTAAAGTATGCATAAATATGGCTACATATTGCATTTTAAAGAGAAATTTTAGAAGGGAAATTTTGGCTATACAGGACTCACCAGGTAGCAAGCTAACTCTAGAACTAACCTTTTGCATTAAATACAATTCCATTATAAAGCTGTTTTGACAGGATAACTGTTATATACAAAATGGGTTTGCATGTAATCATTTTGGAGTTCTATAAAGACAAGTAACAATAGTCTCTCAATATTGATTTAAATTAAAAAGTATTATCTTGGGGCTGGGAGAGGCAAAAAAATAAAACAATTTGATCCATTTGGGGAATCTGGCTGAAGATTAATGGTCTAAGTCTAAGCAATAGTAGGGAAATTTAATTCCCAAAGCATCCTCTACACTGATCATTGGGAAAAACTGGATATTCACAGAAGGCACTCATTATATCTACTTTAACAATATTAGTGCGTATTTATAAAATGAACTGAAAAAGACAAAACAAATACTATCCACGGATTACAGTAAAAAATACTCTAAAACACTTTGGTATGTTTGAAAACCCAGCCCAAAACAAATTAGTGAGAGTATTCCTCTAGGAAATTAAGTATTAATGAAGAAAAACATATTTATATGATTCCAGAGATCAGAAATCATGATCTTACAAGAAATGTGTTTTATTATCTTAACCTCCTTTTATGACTGAAAACTAACTTTTAAAAAGAACCATTAACATCAGTTTGGTGTTTGTTTTTATTTGGTCTGAAAGTCTCCTTTTTTGAAAAAGGCAACATTTTCCTTCCCATAAGGCATCTTTCTCACAACTGTAAATGAGCCTGTCCAAAAATCAGAGGCAGTTTTCTTCAGAAAAAGCCAATGCTATATCAAAATACAAGATATAGCATTTTCTCATAGATTCTCTGGCAAGAGAACATGACATGAACCAAATAAATTTAATACAAGGAAATAATGTTGTAACTCAAAGTACATTGCTTTTCATTTAATCTCTTTTCTGATTCTATACTAAATGACTTCTATTCTTCAAGCTTAGAATAAATTATGAATACAAGTTAAAACCAGAACCTAATTAAAGAAAATGCGACACCGAAAACAGCAAAAGTCAACTCAACACAGTTAAAACTGGGAAAATTTTAATTACTAAGCATCAAATGCACTTTACATTGATAACTGCAGTACTGAAACTGTGACGTTTTAAATCTTTTTCTCAAAAAAGGTTAGTGATTTTCTTTTTCCTAGGAAACATGGAGATACGACTATGAACATTAATGCGTTCAGTCTAGGTCACTATGGTTTAGTTCATGCTAACCTCAACAGGTGCTCACACTTCCTGTCTACAATCAAGTAGACTAGGAACTTGCTGTCTTGTTGAATTTTAGCAAAAACTCCATGAGATAATTTAAAGGAATGTCAAATTTGTGCAGGGCAAACTCATAAAACTCTACATTGGGATCACTTTTTTGCTTCAAGTGCATCTAACTTGAGAATACAGGCAATTTTTCTTTCCCAATCCCTTGGAAAAACATTTCTGCAGTAAATCTTGTGTCTTCTTAACCAAGACTGAGTTGTTTTTAAGAAAAGATTATCAGCCCTGTGGTCAGTTTCCCACAGTTGATAAAAATCTATCAAAAACATCTTAATATAATTTGCAAGAAAAAAATCTGTTTTTCAAAGGCTGCAGAACAGGAAAGAAATAGCACTTCTTATTGGTATAAGCACAAACATTTAAAGCTAGTCATACTGCAAGTAAATCCAACATAGTATTCAAAAGTTCTATAAAAATGAACAAAAGATGTATGTTTACTTCCACTGCGCCAATAGTCAAACGTTAGATCTGCACGGGAGTTGCACTGTAGCAGTTCGCTGGTCCAATATAAGAGTTCAAAGTCCTTTCGGCTCAATGGTGTCCACATGCCAGATCAATTCAGTTCAAAAAACGGAAATTAGGGCAAAGACTCCATATAACAAAGCACAAGGATATGCTACTAGAAGTTGCTGTCCTTCCATGGCTAATGCAGAAATAAAAATTTTGGAAGCCGAAAAACTACACCAACCAATAATTCCAGCAGTGAGAATGATTCCTACCATTCCTCTGTAACCGACAAGGAAAAAGGGGGGGGGGGGAGGCAGTAGATGAGATTAGATACGTAAGAATATAATAATAACCCAATTCTAAAGAAAAGCACTTTCAATCCACATTGTACACATCTGAAGAAACGGTCAAGATTTTGTTTTCAAATGCTAAAATAAAGTACCTCACAGTGAATTCAATAATGCTGAATCATTCACATCCACATTCAAAAAGCTCATTTATAATTACATTTTATGCCTGCCAGCACAGGAGCCAGGTTTCTCAATGTTGGCATCACTGACATTTGGGATGGATGCACTTTTGCTGTGAAGGGCTGTTCTGTACATTGTAAGGCTGGTCAGCAGAACCCGTGGCCTTCAACACTTTTGCATCCCCCAAAATTACTTCCAGACCCTGCCAAATGCCTCCTGAGAGCAAAACTGCTCTGGTTAGAAAATAGTGCATTCATAGAAAATCTCTTTTGTAAAATTCAAATATAAGGGTACCAATCTCAACAAATGAAGAGTCAAGGTTTCTACACTGAAAATCTGAAGCATTTTTACGCAAAGCAGAAACACTGTGAGGCCATCATCTTGCCAAATCTCTAGTATCGAAGAGCTGCTACACGCTCTTCTCCTAAACCTCTCCTTTAACTTTCCAAGTGTAACAAAGCCCCATTACTGGTTGTGCCAGGCACTAGCCACAAGGAGGAGCCTGAACTGTTGATAAAGAAGCTGCATACTGGCTGTGAGCAGAGAATTTATCAGCAGGAATTTACACCTTTCCTTCTCACCTTACCTAAAACATTATTTAACAAATTACACACTTAAAGCTGCTTACATATACATCTGAGAACATGGTAGGCTACTAACAGCCTCTTGCCATAAAAAGAATGCTTCATTTTCACTTAAAAAGCTGCCAAGTAGACAGTATGTGTTTTATTATTCATTCACTTAACATATGCCCAACATCTTTAAGAAATTAGCTATAGTCTAAAAAATGTGAGAGATGGAAAGTATAATTTTCACAACCTGATCTTTTCATGCAATATTTGACTTAACAATCACTACTGTTCAGTGCCAAGTAAACACAAAAGTAGTGAAATTCTTTATCACAGATAAAAGCAGAGATGGTAATAAAAAAATTTAAATTTATTCTTAGTTTCAGTATTTATTACTGAAATTAATGGAGGATAGTCCTCATTCACAACAGGCACTATCTCAAGTTTGATGAACTAGTGATTTATCTTAAACTGATGGTGAGGGAAATCCTACTACAGAGAACTGGACAATCAACCCCCAAATAAAGATCAGTACTTACTGCAAAGAAAATATCACCGCAAAACTGGAAAGTAGGATCATGGGAAGAAGACAATATCCAAGGACACTTGCCACGCAACCAAACGAAACACCTGTCATACTCATTAAGTTTAGTAAACAGAACATTCCTAGACATCCAATTGCACTGATCCCATATACATAGCCAAACTGGATTTTGCCAGCCTATGGGTAAAGAAAAGATTATGGATTAAAAGGGAAAAAAATAAATTATTTTTGGCTTTATTTCACCTAAAAAAGTACATGTGGAAAATATTCAATTTGTGAGCATCAAAATCTGTACACATATCTATTCTTTAAGCAGAGTAGTAAAACAACGATTGGCTATTATACCTTTCTCAGGAAGTCTGAAGTACCTACTTCCCAATATGCATATATTTGGTTTTTCATTTTCCAGGTAGTATATGAACAATTCAGCAAATAAAGACACAAAATCATGCTACAATCACCTTTAAGCAGTAGACTTCTAAAAAGAAATCTGTCTGATTTGAAGCAAATAAACTATAGACCCAAGATGGAAAATCCTGCAGAATGTTTGGATAATAGCCAATATCCCTTGAAAGCAACAAATACCACCAAAAGGAGCTAAAAGAAAGGAAGTCAGGATAAGCAGGACACCAGGGTTCTATGGGGAAGGGAGGAGAAAAGAAAAATGACGAACAAGCAAGAAAAATCTAATGGAAGATGTATTTTTCTTTCATTATTTTTCCAAACCATTGGTGGAGTTATACAGTCTTTTGACAAACCAAAAAACAAAACAAAACTGAATTATGCTCTTGTAAAAGACATTACTGAACAGACTTAAGACAGTAATGTATGGGGCGCCTGGGTGACGCAGTCGGTTAAGCGGCCGACTTCAGCCAGGTCACGATCTCGCGGTCCGTGAGTTCGAGCCCCGCGTCGGGCTCTGGGCTGATGGCTCAGAGCCTGGAGCCTGTTTCCGATTCTGTGTCTCCCTCTCTCTCTCTGCCCCTCCCCCGTTCATGCTCTGTCTCTCTCTGTCCCAAAAATAAATAAACGTTGGAAAAAAAAAAAAAAAGACAGTAATGTGTTAGGGGCACCTGGATGGCTCAGTCAGTAAAGTGTCTGACTCTCAATCTCAGATCAGGTCATGATCTCACGGTTTGTGAGATGGAGCCCCGGGCTGGGCTCTGTGCTGACAGTGCGGATCCTACTTGGGATTCTCTCTCTCCCCTATTATGTACACATGCATTCTCTCTCTCTCTCAAAATAAGTAAATAAACCTAAAAAAGTATTTCCAAATATATTACATTTATTATCAACGGAGAAGTGATGAATGGGTATAATTTCAAGCAACTCAATACCATTCAAAACACATGAAAGACCTGATGTATAAACAGTCTCAAAAATGGCTCTTGGCCATTAAAGAATGTTGTTTAATCTCATACTGAGAGTTTAAACTAAAATCTTACCAGTAACAATGTGGCTCCAAAGGCAAGGCAAAAAACCATGGGTCCTGCCAAATCAGTCTCATTCATGATGCTGCCATCTGCTACTTTTAATGGATGTAACACTGTTAGTGTTTTTTGCCAGATGTGGTCAAAATTGATACCTAATTCTAAAGGAAGAGAAAATAAGAAAGTCAATTAGGATTTGTTGATATATCTTTAGTTTACCAGAATCTATGTTGGAACAGGAGACAGAATGAAACACTCAGCAATATGAGACATTATTTTGGGGAGTCCTCAATACCAGTCTTCCCTGACTGTGGTGCTTACTCCACAAAAGTCTTATTTCTGCTTTGGTGATGGAAAAAGTGTTTGGATGTGACAAAACAAGACATTCTCAGCTACGACTGCATAAAAAGGATATATGGACAGGGTTCGGAGTAAGGGGTTCTTCACCTGGGGCTTCAGCAATACCTGGAGATGCTATGAAATTGTATATAAAACTATGTTTCTATGCACAGGTGTGCATTTTTCTGAGAAGAGTATTTTTTTGATTCATAGCTTTCGTTAGACTTTCAAAGGGTATCCGACACCCCCCCACCCCCCAGCCCAAAATGTTCAGAAGTACTGCTTTATGGGTTTTGGAACAGAATTTGAAAATCACCGTATTTTTCAATGATGTTACTAGTTTTGCCAACTTCTTCCATATAGAATAATCACTACCATGCTATTTCCTTCCATTTCTTCCACTGACAGAATTGAATCAATAATGTGAAGTAAAAGTCAACGTTCACATATTGACCTAATAATCACTTTATAAAGATCTATTAAAAATCTGGTCCCTTATGGTTCAGTGTGGTTTCATATACACTCTGTTCAAAATGGGTTACTTAGTAGAAAACATTTTTTCTGTAACATTATTCTCTCAAAGGAAGGGATAACTTCTCCAAACTGATTTATTTTCACTAACCAGCTGGACACTACAGAGTACTCTGCAACGAATCCTACCTTCTAATAAAGGTGGCTCATCCTCAAAGTTGTTTCCATAGAACGGCTGAGGTGTTGTTGGAGTGTATGCCTGAGTTGGCTGGAAAATCTGCCCGGTGTATGGCTGTTGTGGCTGCATCATGTCTGGAGGGACAAATCGGCCTTGCTGCGAATAGTCATAGCCAGCATACTGCCTGTAAATCAAAGTTCCATTTCTGAGAATTACGTCAACAGTGGATATCCCTGAGAGCGAGAGTCACAGTCACACAGCTCCTAGGATAGCTACTTGGCCAGTTTTCATAAATGGTGTTGAAATGATTACTAGGATCAATATGATTATCTCCAATGGTAAGTTGTCAGTGTTTTTCAGAGAATCTACTTGACGATGCCAACACTCCTACAGCGCTTAAGAATTTTATAAACTATGAAACTTTTAAAGATTAGGTGGTCAAAAAATGAAAACTTAGAAATCTTATCTATTTCTCCCCCTCTAGTAGTATATACAATATAAAGATAGCTGAGGAATAAAATTTATACCTAAGACTATGGATGAAAACTGAACATGATAGACTTTGTACTACAAGTTATGTAATTTCCCACTGTGGTTTGACTCTCCATTGAATGTTCAATCATTCTTCTTTACTCTCTGTAGTATGTTATTTTTTTACAAGTGTGTAAATCTCTTTAAGAACAACCATCAATTTCAAACACGGAATGGAAAAATTCAAGCCTCTTTCTGGAAAGCTTTCTGAATATAACAAAACATTATTAGTATTACCTTGCATTTTAATAGCACTTTCAATTTTTCAAAGTAGGTATACGCTTACTGTCTCATTTGATATGTGCTGTAGTAAAATCCCGCACTGTAGAAAAAGAGGCTTTACCATGGCTATTTTAGTGATGAAAAAAACCCAAAAAAACAACAGTGAACAGAAGGACATTGAAGCAGTATCTTTAAAAACTTGTTTTACCATGTTCTGGGGAAAAATATGACTTACCCATCAATGGGACTAATCTAAATACAAAGTAAGAAATACAGAAGTAAAATAATTATTTTAAAAAGAACTGAGAAAGCTTAAAGATCCTTTAATTACCTTTTAAAATTCTATAGTTTCCTTTTGATAAATATAAGACTAATGACTGCCATGAATATTACTTGAGATTTTAAAATTAAATCTTAAATTAACTGAACATCTTGATTAAAAGCAAATCTGAAGCGCCTGGTTGGCTCACTAAGTTAAGAGTCTGACTCTTGATTTTGGCTCAGGTCATGAACTCATGGTTTGTGAGATTGAGCCCCACAACTGGCTCTGCTTTGAGAGAGCGGAGCCTGCTTGGGATTCTCTCTTCCCCTCTCTCTTTCTCTCTCTAAATAAATAAGCAAACATTTAAAAAATAAAATAAAAGCAAATCCAAATAATGGGAAAATTTCAACTATACATAATCCTCTGGAGAGTCCAATGGGACTCTCATGATTTATTTACCACTCTAGTCCAATCCAAGCTTAAAAAAAATGTTATTTAGTTTTCTGGCTATACAGTAATATAGAATTCGATGAAGCATGATTTTTTTTTTAATTTTTAATTTTTATTTATTTTGAAGGAGAGGGAAAGAGAGAGAGAGCACACATATAAGCAGGGGAGGGACAGAGGGAGAGGGAGAAACAGAATCCCAAGCAAGCTCTGTGCTGTCAGTGCAGAGTCCAACACGGGGCTCGAACTCACAAACTGCGAGATCATGACCTGAGCTGAAATCAAGAGTTGGATGCTTAACTGACTGAGCCACCCAGGTGTCCCAAAGCATTATTTCAACAGCAAACAATAAAAAACAAAATAAACAGTTATTAGTAAATATCCTATAATATGGCATAAATTACTATGCGCTTGTTAAAAAAAATGAGGTACTTCTATGTGAATAAGGAACAATAATCAAAAAATACTTAGTGGGCAGAAACAAAAAAACCCAATGTTCAGAATAGTATATGCCATATGCACCCACTCTGATTGTAGTTTTTAGAATACATCTGTATCTATATATTTGAATATGTGTATTTTATACACATATACATACATTACCTATAATTATATAGGCTTAAGAATAATGTAACATTTAATATAACACACATAATTATATAGGTAAAGGGACTTGGAAGCAAGGGGAAGTGGAAGACTTAATTTTCACATTAAAAACTTCTGCATCTTTAAAACTGTTGTACATTTATTATTTATCAAAATTCATTCATTCTAAAATATGTTATAGGTAACATATAGGCACATATTAGCTACTGAAAATTTACAAAAATACAAGTCACCTATCTGAATGTTACTTTGTAAAGCACAGTTTTAAGTGTTTAATGTGCATTATATCATATTACGTCACTATAACTTTAGGAGGTTGCTTTTAACATCCTTCCCATTATAAAGATGTATAAACTAATATTTAGGTTAAAATGATTTGCCTATGGTGGTGCCAAGATTCAAAACTAGACTTTTTGACTCCGGGGACCAACTTTTAACAATGATAATAATAATCACCCCCAAATCCTAATTTATGGAGATAGCTATAATATCTTTTTTTCCCATATATGTCTTTTTCCATTTTAGTATGAAATATGTTGATTTCTATTTACTTAAACATACACACACATATCCCACAGGATTAGCAGGTTGAACTGAATTAGGGGAAGAATTCACATTTTCTGATTTAGTACAATATGCTATTATGTTGATCTCTGTTAGAATGTATCATAAATCTAAAACTGGGTTTATGAAACAGCTAGAAAAGCTCCATATGGAGGCTGATACAATCTGCATCAACAGAATGTATTTTATTCTCTCTCACACAGAAAGACACACACAGAGACAGAGAGAGAGAGAGAGAGAGAGAGAGAGAATATGAATGTCTATGCAAAAAAAAAAAAAAAAAAAAGAATGGTACAGACCAGTGGTTCTCAAACTCTTTGTCCTTAGGATCCTCTTTCACTTTCAAAATTTATTACTGGGAAACCCAAATATTTTTTATTCCTGTGGGATGTATCTGTCAATATTTATCATATTAGAAATTAAAACTGAGAAATTTTTAAAATATTTAATGGGGCGCTTGGGTAGCCCAGTTGGTTAAGTGTCTGACTTTGGCTCAGGTCATGATCTCAAGGCTTGTGGGTTCAAGCCCCATGTCGGGGTCTGGGCTGACAGCCTGCAGCCTGAAGCCTGCTTTGGATTCTGTGTCTCCCTCTCTCTCTGCCCCTACCTTGCTTGCACTCTGTCTCTCTCTCTCTCTCAAAAATATATAAACATTAAAAAAAAATAAATATTAGTTCATTTAAAGTAACAATAAACTTTTCATATATTAGCATAAAATTTTAATGAAAGAATTACTTTAAAAAATTACTGAGAAAAGTGGCACTGTATCATATTTTTGACAATCTTGGTCCTGTCTGGTTTAACAGAAGACAGCTAAAAATTCTTGTATCTGCTTCTGTTGTCAGTTTGTGGTAATATATTGTCTTAGTCGAAGTATCTGAAGAAAATGTAGTGAGGCAGACAAGTAGCTGGAAAATTATTTAACAACCTTTTCAGATTATCATGGATATTCTTTTCATTCTGCATCAAAATTCAAAACAAGATGGTAGTTTTTTAAACTTAAGTTGCAACAGAGAAGATGGAACAACTACTAATAAACATCCTTCTTAAGTTTATTTGAGAGAGAGACAAAGAGTGTGTGCATACACACACACATGCAAGCAGAGGAGGGGCAGAGAGAGAAACCCAAGCAGGCTCCACACTGTCAGCAGGGCCCAAGGTGGGGCCTGAACTCACAAACCGTGAGATCATGACCTGAGCCAAAATCAAGAGTCAGATGCCCAACCAACTGAACCACCCAGGTGCTCCACTGATAAACTTTTTATACTATACTGTTTCACAGAATACAGTAATGTGCTTTGCACTTTGAACGGATCCTTTCTTTACTCATTTTTGATTCTGTAACCTTCACTGATGATTTAGAAAATATTAGTATGAGTGTTACCTATCTCCCAAATATTAACATATTTAATATAAAAACATATATATGAAGGGTAAGTATAAGAAAATCACATTTGTTAATATGACCAGTGATTTCATCAGAAAAATGGTTATTACTAGGAAGCTGACAGTTATGGACAGTTTTCCCAAATCCTCATTTTTACCTGAAAACTTGAATTTAACCACTGGCTACACATACTGTCAGTTTTTTTTCTTGAAGTAAGGGGCTCAACTATTTCATCTTCAAGAAAACATCTGCCCAGTACTGAAGTCTAAATAACCATAGTTTGTCAGATGTTCTTTCCAATAGAAATGGTTTTCAAGAAAAAGCAGCTACTTCAGCCTGCGATTCCGAATGCACAGGGTCTTTTCCTAACCACTGCTCTCCAGTACACGCCAGAAGTGCTTTAGGACCTTTTCCCATTTCGTCATGCAGCACAGTTCTACTGTGTGTGCACTGAAGGGTCAGGATTTAATAACACGGTAATTTTTACTGCTTCATCAAGGGCATCCTTATATAAAAGTGGTCCCCCCTACACCCCAGCAAGTGTGTGGCAATAAAGAATATAATGATTACTGGAACGATTTGATGCCCTTGTCTTGATTCACATTCAGGTACTAGCAATTTTATCAACCACTGTTTTTAAAACATGAGTACAAATGTCAACACACCTAAAAAGGTATATAATGTCTTAGTACTGTTATAAAAATAGTCTTGCCCTTACAGACTCCTTGAAAGGTCTCAACAACCCTCTAGGGTCTGAAGGCCACACTTTTGAATGGTGATGTAAGACTCATAAATGCCATGTAACGAAGAGAAATAGTCCCCAAGAAAACGACTGCTTCAAAAGTGGTGTCTTCATTCCTTCTTTAAGATGCAAGAAAGACAACGCCATGGAATTTTACAGTTTTCCTTTTCTGGGAGGACCTGGTCGGGAAAAATTCCTGACTTGCTCCTGCTGGTTTTAAACTAGAACACAGTATGGTAAATACGATCTGTACTGACTAAATCAACACTGTATTCCATAAAGATATTTATCAGTTAAGTCAAAAATGAAAAAATACTAGCTTTAAATACTTTAAAAATATGTAATTGGTATTTTATAGGCATATCTAACATACAATGTGGGACCTGTCCAATATGACAGTCATAAAGCTCAATAGATTAAGATCAAAGGGCCTTTCACTTGTTGCTGTTGTTGTTGTTATATGAACATATAAATGATACTTATAAACGAAACCTAATTGTTACTGCTAATACCTTAAGCTTTCTGTTTTCCTAGGCTTCATCTATAAACTCCCATTTGTTAATTGCAATAGTGGGTATGCAAATACCTGGAATAAAACTTCATTACACTGAAACAGTGCTTACTAGTACATGATTTGATTGTAATGGAATTGAGAATAGTTAGCAACAGAATATGTAAACCACCTCCCTGCAGAAAACTGAAAGGAGAAGATGTTAACTGGGATGAAAAGATAAGCCACACCTTTAAGTGATGCAAACACGGACAGGGCAGGAAAGAAAGGCAGAGATAAATACACCTAGGAGGCTGTAATCCAAATGTCATAGTTCTGTTGAATGCAAACACCATGTAGCTAAAAACAGGCCCACATACAGAGGCAGGTTTTCCAAAGCCCTGTGGCTGCACTCTGACCAATCTTTCATTGATTTTCCCTCTTGTACACTGATTAAAAAACAAAACAAAACAACAAAACACGTTTTTAAGTAAATAAAGGAATGGATATTTCTCAACATGATGTTTCCAATTCTGCTCATTGAAGGAGTCCTGGACCACCCAAACAAGGTTAATCCACCCTGGTATACTTAATGCCTGATGACATTACTTTCAAACTTCTAAGAAACTAAGAATATGATGTCCTAGAGATTGGTAGAATGCCTCAGCTAATGTATTTCTACCACTAACACCAAAGCCTATTTAAAAAGCAAGGTGTTTTGTTCTGTTTTGTTCTTAAAAGTTCAGGGCTGAAAGGTTTTGAGATCCCTCTTCCGTCTGCAACTGGCAACTTGTGTGTACTGAGCACAAGGTTTTGGTAAGAAGAGTAATAAAAATGATTATCACTTGATACATAAAATCACCTGATGATTCACAACAGGCAGCTTACACTGCTAAACAGTGTCACTAAGCACTCTGAGTTAACAGTGACAAGGTCTGAAATCTGGACTGATTTAACTTCTAAACTAGCCATCACAAGATTTTAAAATTTTAACTGGTTCTGTGGACTAAATAGCCTAGGTATCTTCTAGGTCCTTCAAGCTCCTACCCATATCTTAAATGATGTAGAAATACTATTACGAGGAAATAGTTCTTTAACAATCAACTTTTGCACTCGGGCCCACCCGAAGATTTTGCAGAAGGCACCGAACTCTAACTAGGGCAATCCCTTCACGCCAAAACCAGTGTCATAGATCTTTCCAGAGGAAGGAAGATTATGAAAAATCACCTTCCTGACAAGGGAATGTTGCCACATTCAGTTTTAGGCAATACCAAACATTCAGGATACATGCTTTCACTTTAATCTTGACTAAATAAATGGTCAAAGTTGACAAGTTACTTGCTATAGGGTCCTCCACTTCCTCCATAATCATAGGACTGCTGTGAATGGTCATCGATGCTGTAACTTGTCTGGTAGAAATCCGTGTTTAAGTTATCAAAGCCTGACATTGCAAATGATCTGCAAGAGAAGAAGAATGGCAAATACTGTTTATACCCAAGATCCTACTGAATTCGTTTCGATACTAGGCAAAAAGCCTCAGAAGGCAGTAAATTATTTCTTCTGGAATTTGAGGCACCAGCATTTGGACGATAGGTCTGGGTGGCAGTTACAAAGGAAACGTCTAATCTCGAAATCACGAGCTGGGAAGACACCTCCATTACAAGGAGCCGGTATGCCCAGGCTCCTTGTCATTAAATTGTTATTACAATTGTCACTATAACTAGGGGAAGGGTCGTGGGAGAACTGGTTCCTTGGAGGTCTAAAAACAATAAAGACGATTCCTCACCTCGGGGGAAGGGCTTTGCCGCTGACAATGCGACTGCCTCTTTGCAAAATAAGGCCTGAGCCTGCCGCGACGGTGCAGACTCCTAGAAAGCCACGCTTGAGGTATAGGGGACGCGTCAAAGCAAGGACCTGAAAGGGAGCGAGGGTCTGAGCGAAAGGACCGGAACGCTGCGCCGAAAGGCGGCAACAAGCCGCGCTGCACTGAACTGCGGAGAAGCCGAACAGTGTGCCACAAGCTGAAACACTCACCAAATGGAGAAGCGGCGGCAGCGGCTCCGGCAAACCCCCAAAACCCCCAAACACCGCTTAGGACCCTGAACTGGCTCCGTTGCTACGTGTCACAAGGCCAAAGAACCGCTTCCGGGGCACGCCCGCTCGCGCAGGCGTGTTGGTAGACTTTGCGCCTCTCTTGGGTCGGATGTAGGGCGGGCCGGGGAAGGGGAAACATGATGCGGAGCATGCGCAGTGTCGATTGATCAGTCTATTTGCGGGCCAACGAGAAGGGAAATACTTCCCGAAGCCTGGTTACCGACAGAGGCAGAAAGGCGCAAGCGCAGAAATTTGTTAGTTACTGTCTGGAGGAAGAATTCTTCAATAGACCGGAGACCTGGAGGAGGGTTTGCAAATGCTGTTTATGAGCGGACGGAGCCGGTCTCCTGTCCACAAACCACAGAATGCCGGTCTCTGTGGACTTAGTGTAATTCAGACAGTGTTACAGAGTTTAGGTGTATTATTTAATCCTTACACCCTAATGAGATGACCGCGCTATTACTCTCCTTTTGTAAGTGAGGCTGTCAAATGTTCATTTAGTAACATTGAATGCAGTGTTGCATGACATCTCACCTAGCTGTGCTGTTGGAGATACTATGATGAATGCAAGCTAAATGGTGCTGCTCACCTGGGATTGGTTGGGGTGGGGTTAACACATAAATATATGTAAAATGGTTACTAATATTGTTAAGTCCTCTATAATTTTTTGAAAGAGTGTAATACTCATCTGGGACGGAAAATCTGGAAAGGCACTTTGAGAAGGGAATGATCAAAAGGAGTTAAAGAAAAGTGAAAAGGGGAACAGAAGGGCATGAATATTTCAGGCAGTAAAAATAGTGTGTGCAAGGCTTAGGGTTAAGGAAAACATGGTGTGAGGAAAGGTGTAACCTTTGCACTATTAACATTTTAATCTAAATGATTTTTGTGGGGCAGAGGGGGACAGGGGATGCTGCCTTGTGCACTGTAGAATGTTTGGCAACATCCCTGAACTTTATCAGCTATATGCAAATAGTACGACTCCCATCCCCACTGCCACCTTGTGACAACTAAAAATGTCTCTTGGATAACATCAGAGTTTGGAAATCACTGGTCTAAATGAACCCAGGATGATTAGACAAATGAGGAAAGCCACATAGAAGTTGAGACTGGAGCTAAAGGCCAGGATCAGGGATAGAGTGTCTTGTGGGATTCTGGTACTGGTTCTAAAAGAAAAGGGGAACCACTGAAGGTTATGAACTGAAGAGTGGCATAATTTGATTCTTTTATTTTGATTGCTCTGGCTTCTGTGTGAAATCACTTTCTGTAAGTAAAGGAATTCTAACTCCAAATGCCATGGTGTTAACCATTGAGTAGAACTGTCTCCAGAGCTTATAGCATTAAAATTTATACCACAAGCCCTTACATTATATGCTGGCCCCCAAATCCCATGGTCTTTACAAAGGAAACCAGGCCTTTTCTCTGGGACCAGTTTCCAAAGGAATAATAAAATTTCAGTAGTTAAAAGGTTTTCTTTTTTCAATATGCAAACTATATTGAAACAAATAAAAACAAACAAAAAAACCTCCACACACCCCTCCAAAGGAAAGGGTTATAGGAAAAGGACAAAACTGAAAAACCAAAGAATGTACTCATGAGATGAATGGAAGCTATCCTTTAAAGTATCAGAAAATATCTGAAATAGCTCACCAAATTTTTTAATTTACCAAATTTTGTAAATAACTTTATAATTTTTTGATGTAGTTACCATCTGTACAACTCTTGGAAGGATGACCAGTTAGCCTAATTGACTGAAGACAGCCATGTTGTCCCGTTTTATGGCTGTATTTTACAGCATAATTATTAATATTCTCCTTTTTTCCTATAAAAAATATCCCAGTTTGGTTGACAAATTATTTGGTTATACTCTCTAAGCTATATTATCTATGAAGCTGAGTTTCTGGTTATCCACTGTATGCAATAATTTATTATTTCATCTACTTAATGTTCTTATGGTTGAAAGAAAATTCTAGTCTCTTTTGTTTCTTCTGATATTTCTATTTCTTCCTATCCAAAGGAGAAATTACTCTCAAATTTAAATAAAAAGTAAGAATATGAGTGTTCAATATTACCTGCTTAGGCATGAATTGTTAGATATAGATGTTATTCAAATTCTGCTTCTGTCTGTAAAAGCAATGACCATATTTACTAGATTTTCTTTCTTCTCTAACCCTTGCCCCAATTGATAAGACAAGGAAAAAAGTTAAGTTACACAATTAAATCTTCCACAATTGTTTGTTTGACTTTGAAGTATAAACCAAGATATCCTGCAGAAACCCCTTGGGGATTTTGAGAATAGCAGTCAATTTTGTGGCTAGTCAGGTAGACCTTTCTTTTTGGAAAACAATTTTTTTTTCTTTTGGTATTGCATCCCCCCCACCTCAGGATAGGTTCCAGAGAGTTATTTTAAAGGAAACTGAAGTACATGGTAAATGTGCTGACTTCTGTTAAATAACTGAGTTGTGTTCATTAGGAGTAGAAAGCCTTAAATAGGTTAAGAGTTAATAGAACATGAAGTGGGCTTGTAACAGCTGCCCAGTCTTCCCTGGGACCTAGCATGTCAGTTACCAAACCAGTGACAATCAATCAATAAATCAATAAATAGAAAAATAATATTTTAATCATGAGTGATACCTTCTAATTTAGTTTGACAACTATGCTGGTATACACACTAACACTTTAATGGGTTTCACAAACACACACAAAAAACTTCCATTTTTTTGGAATGGCCGTGAAATTGTCCTTATATTTTAGATGTGCCTTATTTCCTCCCTGTTTTTTTTTCATTTGATTGATTGATTGATTAATTGATATTTAATCCAAGGTGGTTAACGTATCATTAATAATGGTTTCAGGAGTAGAATTTAGTGACTCCTTACATATAACACCCGGTGCTAATCCCAACAAGTGCCCTCCATAATGCCCATCACCCATTTAGCCTACCCCACCACCCAACACCCCACCAGCAACTCTCAGTTTATTGTCTGTATTTAAGAGTGTCTTATAGTTTGCCTTATTCTATGTTTTTATCTTACTTTCTTCCCTCTCTGTTTTCTAGTAAATATGTCGTGGGGAATTGTGCCAGAAAATTCTGGCTTGAAGATGGGTAGTTCCCCCTACTTTTAGCTGTTTCCACAAGCACCTAATGAGGTGGAGATTCGGCAGCTGTAACCTTAACCATGTCAAATTCTACAATGAAACCTGATAATTATGGTAAAAACTAATGTAAATACCTAAGATCTGTTTCCACTATTCCTGAATATTAATGACCTAACTCCATATCCCAAATACAATAATTATATTTCCTCCAAATTATCCTTAGAAAAAGATATCCCTTATAAAAGAGTTTCTCATCAGATTCTGCTCCTGTTATTTCAATTATTTTCCTTTGAACAATACATTACTGTCTTGGGAAGATAGATTTGCCTGGAACAACATGGGATGCTTTTAGACAAAATGGGTCTTTAAAGGCAAAGAAATTTAACCCTAACTTAGCAATTATTCTTGGGATTTTGACTTGAAGATTCTAAGTGCCTCGTGTTGCTAAAAAAAAAAAAAAGGCTTTGAAAGATAATTTTTAAAGCAATGCTGTAAGTATTTTTATTGTGGAGATCAGACACCGTCTTAAATAGCAAATAGAAACATTTCTAACATCAGGTGAATGGATATTGTGGTTTGGAATAAGAATTTCGGTGGAAATACCAGAAGTTCTGTATCTCAAGCAACTTAGAAGGGGAGATGAGCTACTGTATATGTGCCACCAACACGAGTACTAGAAGGGGAGATACTGGAAAACAACATCAGAGGGCCGGGCTCTGGTGATGGCAGAGCCCCACATGCCAAAGGTGCAAGTGAAACACTTGAAAAAAATTTATAAGAGCTAATGTGCCAGGCACTGCTCTAAGCCCTTCACACCTTTATACTCAATTATTTTTCCCAACAACCCGGTAAGGTAGATACCATATACTTGACATATGATGACACTGAGAACAGAGTGGTTAAATACCTTGTCAAACGTCATAAGGTAAGAAGTAGTAGACTTGAGATCTGAATCCACGCTGGCTGCAGAGTCCTTGTGCTAAACCTCTAGACTGTATTGTTGTGTTATGTAACATGAACATAACCAAGGCAATATATCTAATGAATATGCTACTTTACCTAATATGTAATTATATATATATATATGCATATGTGTATGATATGTATATGTATATATACACTAAAATTGCAATTATTTGATAGTTGTATCTACAGCCCCAAATGTGTATATAGTCAGATTGATAAAAAATATTTTTTGTAATCTACTCAGTGGGCATGTGACAAATCACCTAATGTTCAAGTTTACCTTATATTAGTCATGTAATTTAATTAGTAATGTATAGGGGTTAAGGATGCATGTCTGGAGCCAGACTGCCTGGGTTTACATCCTCTACCACTGACTAGCCATGAAGTTACTGAAATCTTTTGCCTTACTTTTCTCCTGTGTAAGATCAAGATAATGATGATATTCATCTTCTGTGCTTGCTACAAGGATTGTGTGGAATAACGCATGTAAATATCAATATGCCTAAATACTAAGTACTCAATGAATGTTTGGACTAATTGTCATTGCTGCATCTACACCTCTACAGAAGCAATATGATATTGTCAGCAACCAAAATGGACTTCTAAAAACTGCAATGATTGGGTTTGAACAAACTGTTTCTGTAATCAGTCATACACATTCACTCTGATGCTTCCCTGAGGGTTCTGTATTATTTTATAATTTGTCTTTTGATCCTATGGACTGTATTAAAAATATGCTTTTGTTGGGGCATCTGGGTGGCTCAGTGAGTTAACGTCCAACTTCAGCTCAGGTCATGAACTCGCATTGGGCTCTGTACTGACAGCTCAGAGCCTAGAGCCTGCTTTGGATTATTTGTCTCCATCTCTCTCTGCCCTTCTCTCTCTCTCTCTCTCTCTCTCAAATAAATAAACATTAAACAAATTTTAATTAAAAAATATGCTTTTGTCATCTTCTGTCCTAGGTTTTTCCAGTGGGACTTGTCTGTGTTGTACAGTTTAGTCTCACAAATAGCTTTTGATATCACACACTATTGGTTTAAGAACCCCTCATACATTGAGCTGTTATACTTGAAAATTTTGAACAGTGCTACCTATATGTGATCTTCTTGGTGTGTTTCATGTTACTTCAAGCTTTAAAGAAAATGTGTTCTTTCTGCTTTGCCTCCCTTCCTGTCCTCTCTTCTCACAACGCACAGAATTTGTAAGGACGCAGTGCATAAGGTGACTTATGTTGTGGAAAATATGTTTATTTGCAAAGAAAGAAAATGGCAGTGTCCTAGCCAAGTAAACCAATTGCCATAAAACTTTTAATATATGGTGGTTCTTAAAATGATAGAGGGATCAGGTTTTATTGTACTCAATAAGAGGGCAGCCTAGAAATGACCGTAAGTTTAATACATTATATTTCTTTTAGGCAATTCATTTTTTTATATTTTGCCATTAGAATTCTTCATGCTGCCCTCAGTTACAGACATTGCAAGCTACCACTGCTTTTCATTACAGAGTAACTCTTTGCAGTTATAAAGAATGTCCTATTAAACTTTATTTTATTATAAGGCAGTATTTCCAGCACAAGATATTGCTTGTCTAGGAGCTTTCAGCCAGATAAATTTAAATATAAATTTGAAACATTCTTTGGAGTACATGTGCCCAAGCTACAGAATTCTAATTTTTTATTTTGATTTGATTTCATGTCAATGTCTTGATAATAACAGTGTCTTGCCACAATAGGAAATAGGTCACCAGGCATGAGGCAGGTGGCTATGTGGGAGAGCGTCCTAGCTTATAGCCCATGGGCAGCAGCACACCGTTTTCATTATGATTCTTACTTTCTTCAATTCTTTCTTAAATGTTGGAGAACATGTTTCCTGAGCAGAGAATGGTTACTGTGATGGCTACTAGGGAGAGCAGGCTACTCTACTTTAACCATAATGCTCTCTGTGCACTTAGATAAGGGTTTTGTTATTAAGACTATAGATGATAACATCAATTAAATTCTTTTCCTGACATGAGGATAATTTTATTTTAAAACAATCAGAGGCATATAGAATCAAACATAAAGTTTCTATTATAGTCTGCAAATTTAGCTTTGAAAGTCAAAGATAAACACATCTTTTGCCTTTAGATTTAAACTAAGCTATCAAAATGTTTTTGCCTCTTCCCCTGCAGTCCTAAGTTTGCAGGATCTAATGAAAATCACAAATCCCCTACCGTCTGAGATAAGGCATTTTTCCTTCTGGAAAAAAGTACAAACATTTCTTAACTCTAACTAAGATTTTTGTTTTAAAAGGTGAATATCGGGGGTGCCTGGGTGGCTCAGTCAGTTAAGCATCCAACTTTGGGTCAGGTCATGACCTCAAGGCTCGTCACTTCAAGCCCCGTGTCAGACTCTGCGCTGACAGCTCAGAGCCTGGAGCCTGCTTCGGATTCTGTGTCTCCCTCTCTCTCTCTGCCCTCCCCCTGCTCATGTTCTGTCTCCCTGTCTTTCAAAAATAAATAAACATTAAATTTTTTTTAAAAACTTAATAAATAAAAGATGAACATCAAGTAAAAGAAGAGTTGATTTTAGGTTTATAAATATGATTGCTTTCCTGGACTCTCTAAAAGCTCTTCCTGTTAATTCCCAAATTGACTTCTGTTCTAAATGTTGTGACATATTCCCCTTCCCACTTCCTAGAAATGAAATGCTTCAGCTTCACATTAAAATTTTGAGAGGGCCTTAGGAATTTAGCCTGAATTCACTGAAATGTCTCTATCATGAACAAAAATAGACTGGTTTTCACAGACAAATCAGGACAGCAAGTGCCTCTGAGAGTGAGCTCTCATTTGAGTGGCTTCATATAATGAGAAATAAAAAGAATTAACATTGACAGGAATCTTGAGATCATTTGTTTCCCACGGTCTGATTTTACAAGGGAGGATCTGAGGCCAAGAGATATATCGTAAGACCTAAATGTCAAGCGCTGCCTTGATATCTCTGACCCCAAAGCCTACATTCCTCTTCTCTTGCCAGATTTGCCCCCGACCCAGCGGTAAGGGCTCCAGACCTGGCTAGTTCCCACATCAGCCACACCAGCCCCACCCAACTTGGTCCTCAACCTAATTGGTTCTACCTTCTTCTACAAGCTGGTGGAATTATTAGAAGAAGCCAATAATATACCCCCATGGAAAGCAGGGATCACCCCGCCCTCTTGAAACTACAAAGTTTGTCTCCCACAGATGCTGCCGGTTCACTCTATTCCTGTGAGTAAATGTGATTAATAATAAGCCGCTGCCCACCTCATCTGTCCAGTGTCGTGTCGTATGTTCAGCGAATCCCTCCTTCACCATCAGGCTGAATAGGTGATCAGAACAAGGGATTTGATCAATTACTAATATGGCTAGTGTCATAATCATCACTGCTTCCTTTTTGTGACTTTCAGATGCTAGGTGACAAAGATGAGATGGTAAATGCGTGAGTAATTGTAACTATCTCATTACATCAGAAGCTGTATTAAGAGAGCAGTCATGTTTATGTTTACTTTGTGTTCCAATGCTAGGACAGAATAATGCTGTGTGTGTGCATTTATTTATTTAACAAATATTTTTGAAAATCCCCCACGTGGCAGTCACTATATGTGACAAACGGACTCTGCGTCTGCCTCTTGGTGCTCTAAGCTTGAAGGAGTCCAATATTCCCATGCTCCCTTGTAGACCAGCTGCACGCTAGTTATCTCTAGCCATCCTCTTTGAGAAATGCTCCTGCTCCTCAGTGCCTTCTGCTTGATGAAGCCATTACTGAGTTTCTATCCAGCCAGGCTTCCATTCCTTATTTGTGAACTAGAAGGTCCAGCCCAATCAAGGGCTCTCATGTGTGGATCTGCTGCTTGGGAGAATGTTTATAGTAACCTGCTAGTGGATGTCAGTGATAATAATGCCCTTAAAGCACAAGGGTTGATCTGTCTCCAAGACTGCGCTGTCCTGAGCATTAGTGCACATGGGATGTGACAATGAGTGATAGCATATAATGAGCCTCTTTTTTTTTTTTATTGTTTTCAGGGCAGGTGACTGGGTCCAAGCCAATTGGAATCTACAGAAGCACTAATCTACTCTTCTGGCATTTAATTTCTTAAATTATCCTGCCATAGTCCCAAAGACAGTGATCCCCTGCTCTGGTTATCTATTGCTTGGTAAAAATAACACCTCAAAACTTTATGGCTTAAAATGACAATAACATTAATTTTCCTCACAAATCTATTTCAGGCAGGACTCGGCAAGGATAGTTCATCTCTGTTCCACACAGCTTCAGCTGGGGGCCTGACGGCTGGGGATTGGAATGGTCTGAGAGCTCGCTCATTTAGAGGTCTGGTTTTTTTTTTTTTCATGTTTATTCATTTTTGAGAGAGACAGAGAGAGAGAGAGCATGAGCAGGGGAGAGGCAGAGAGAGAGGGGGACAGAGGATCCAAAGTGGGTTCTGCGCTGACAGCAGCAAGCCCTATGCGGGGCTCAAACTCGTGAACCGTGAGACCTGAAGTGAAGTAGGACGCTTAACCTACTGAGCCACCCAGGCACCCCATACAGGTCTGCCTTTTGATGGTAGTTGCAACTTGGGACCTTTAAGGGAGCTCTCAGCCAGAATATATACATGTGGACTCTCCCTATGGCATAGGCTTCCTCAGAGTTTGGTGACTGTATTCTGAGGAAAAACATCCTGAAAGATAGAGTCAGCCAGAAGTTGGGTGACACCACTCCACTATTCTCGGAAATCACACAGCATCATTTCTGACACAAGCTATTGGCTAGAAACAAGTCTCTGAAGCTGGCCTATGTTCAATCAAACTGAATTAAAATTTTTTGATGTTTATTTATTTGAGAGGGAGAGAGAGAGTGTGTGTGTGTGATGGGGGAGGGGCAGAGAGAGAGAGAGAGAGAGGGAGACACAGAACCCGAAGCAGTCTCCAGGCCTGCAGGTACAGGCGGGAGAGGAATAGAGAGACAGGGAGAGAGGATCCCAAGCAGGCTCTGCAATGTCAGCGCAGAGCCCAATAGGGGCTTCGATCTCACGAACAGTGAGATCATGACCTGAGACAAAATCAAGAGTCGGAGGCTTAACCGAGTCACCCAAGCACCCGAGATTTTTTCCATTTTAAAACTACCACTTTCCAATGGGATACAAGTGGAAAAAAGAATAGCATACATTTTTTTTTTTTGTAATCAGAAAGACTGATACTCATTAGTAACAATGAAGAAATGAAGAATTCTAAATAGGTATTGGATCCTAACATCTAATAAATATAAAGGCTAAAGGGCTATGTCAAGACCGAATATGTTGGTTGGTATTTTGTGGTTCTGTAGATGTGGTCTTATTATATGCATTTAGGGATGCCATTCAATTACTAGTCAAGTATTCTGCTCCTTACATGCTGTTATTCCTCAAAGAAACATGATCTCTAAATCAAGTACTTTATTCATAGAATAAACCATAGTTATTTGGATAGTTATTTGGATAACTATTCTGTAGAGCTCTTTCCTTACCTACAATAATATACATTCATTGTTTGCTTATTTTTTTCATGCTACAAAAAGGATGACTCCCTTTTTAAATATCTTTCTTAAACATTTTTGTTTAAATTCCAGTTAGTTAACATACGGTTTAACTTTAGTTTCAGGTGTACAATATAGTGATTCGACAATTCCATACATCACTTGGGGCTCATCAAGTCAATCACACTCCTTGTTCTCCATCACCTATTTTACCCATCCCCCACCCACCTCCTCTCCAGTAACCATTAGTTTCTTCTCTATAGGTAAGAGTCTGTTTCTTGGTTAGCCTCTCTCTTTTTCTCTCTCTTCCCCGCGCCCCTTTGCTCGTTTGTGTTGTTTCTTAAATCCACGTTTGAGTGAAATCATATGCTTTTGTTTCTAGAATTTTACATCAGTAGAATGTTTATGTCATGCTCATTTTGCCCCCTAGTGGTTTCTTATGTCCTCGTTCATTCCACATTTACATGTAATTTTCAAATCTTTTGGAATGTTAGGAAGGAAAAGTGTCCCCCTGACCCCCTTGCCACCTGCATCTCATTGTACAGAAGAGGGCATCAGGACCCAGAAAACTTATGGGACTTGTCTGATGTCAAACATCCAGCTAGAACCAGAAATTCAACATTGTTCTCCCATCCCACTAGAAATAAGCCCTACAAGGGCAGGACAGTTTTGTTCAGTAATGAACATGAACAGTGCTAGTGACTGGCAAATGGTAGGTGCTCAATAAATATTTTATGAATGATAAAAATGAGTGAATTAATGAATCAAAACTGGAAGGACTATCTATAGATCCCATGCCATATCTATCTATCTATCTATCTATCTATCTATCTAAAATTCCAGGTAACATACAGTTTAACTCTGGAGTCTGTCTTCTCATCCTCATAATAAATCTTTCACATAGCACTAGATACTTGATTCCATTTTACCCCACAATATTTCAACCCCTTAAACTATCTCATACTTCACTTGATTTGTCATTAGGTTTATTTTAGTATTATGATTCATTTATTTATTCGATGTTAGTGAGTACCATCTGCATCAGGCAGCATGCTACCTACAGAGCTACCAAAAGGTTGTTAAAATTTTTTTATTTAAAAATTTTTATTCTTAATTACAGCAAAATACACATATCGTACAATGTATCATCTTAACCAATTTTTTTTAGGTGTACAGTGCAATGTTCACATTGTTGTGCAACCAACCTCTAGAACGTTTTCACATTGCAAAACTGAAACTCCATACCCTTTTTTTTTCAATGTTTACTTATTTATTTTGAGAGAGAGAGAGAGAGAGAGAGAGAGAGCCGGAGAGGGGCAGAGAGAGGAGAGAGAAAATCCCACGCAGGCTCTGCACTGTCAGTGTAGAGCCAGACCAGGGCTCGATTTTACAAACTGTAAAATCATGAGATCATGCATGACTCATGTAAAACTGAGACCATGACCTGAGCTGAAATCAAGAGTCCGATGCTCAGCCAACTGAGCTACCCAGGCTCCCCATCCATACTGTTTTAACAATTCGCCATTACCCCTTCTTCCAGCCCCAGCCACCACAATTGTATTTTCTATTTCTACACACTTGACAACTCCACATACCTCACAAACTTGGAATAATACAGTATTTGTCTTTCTGTCATTGTCTAATTTCACTTAACATAATGTCCTCAATGTTCCTCGATGTGGTACCATAGATCAGAATTTCCTCTACTGTTAAGACTGAATAATATTCCGCTGGATGTGTATACCATATTTTATTTATCCTTTTATCCACTGATGGATATTTGGGTTGTTTCCACCTTTTAGCTATTGTCAATAATGCTTCTGTGAACATGGGTTTACATGTATTCTGTTCAAGACCCTGATTTCAATTATCTTGGATATATACTGAAAAGTAGAATTGCTAAGTCATATAGTAATTTTTAACTGTTTTTACTTTTAATTTTTAAGACAAATTTTTTGAGAAACAGCCATACTGTTTTCCATAGTGAATGCATTTTATATTCCCACCAACAGCATACAAGCATTCCGATTTCCCCACATCCTGGCCAATGCTTGCGGTTTTCCAGTTTTTTGATGGTAGTCATTCTAACGGGCGTGAGGTGGTATCTTATGGATTTGATTTGCATTTCCCTAATGATTAGTGATGTTGAGCATCTTTTCACATGCTTATTGGTCATCTGCATGTCCTCTCTGGAGAAATGTCTATTCAGGAAATTGCTACGAAGAGGCACTTTTGATTCATCAGTTTCTTCCTCTGGATACAGAAAAATGTCAGCTGGCAATATAAAACCATTCTCCCTACTTTTTCTTTTGTACACTGTGTCCCCACTTATTTAAGATCTGAATAGTAATGATAAGATAGCTAAAGCTTGCATCACACCTGCACAAGTTCTGACCCAGGCATTGTTCTGAGTAACTTGCATATACATTAATTTAATCTTCAAAACATCCCTATAAGGTGGCTATTATTACCATCTGCCATTTACAGAGGATGTCGTGGAGGTGCAAATAGGTAAGTGACTAGCCCAAAGTCACATGGCTAATGAGCTGTAGTGCCAGGATTTGTACCGGGTGGGACAGCTGGTTTCAGAGTCTATGCACCTAACCACAACATTATTTCTCCCCTCTGACACCCACTAAATCATTTTTATATCACCTACATCTTTTTTGTGATATCTTCTTGGGCAAGTCTTCTATGGAAGTTTACATGATCTTGGATTGCAGATAATGAAAAATAAATGCAAATTGATTACATTGTAAAAAAGGAATCCATTGCTCTGCTGGATGGCAAGTCCAGGGTACAGTTAGCTTCAGATATGTTTGAATGCAGTGGCCCAAAAGGTATTATAAGCCCCAATAATATCAGCAAATGTCCTCAAGTCACATCCCTTTGGCTCTGATTGAGCACAATGCCCATTGCTGGTGAATCATGGTAGCAGGGAGTATGATAAAACCAAGTAAGTCCTATGCCCACAACTGTAACAAACGTGGCATGAATACCAACTCAACTCCAAAAACTTGCAGTGGTGGAGGGGTGGTCCCTAGGAAGTATTACTGGACACCAATTTACACTTGGGGGGGGCATTGTTAGGGAGGCTGGTTTTTCTTCTTTTTGGGACAAATACACAGGCAAAATTATCGCTTTCAAAAACAGTTTGCTTATAATTGTGTGAGTAATACAAAACATTCATTTGGTGCTCACTGTATACCAAACACATCCTAAGTATTTTACATGTGTTGCCTGACTAATCCTCACTTGAACTCTGTAAGGCAAATGGTATTACTAACCCATTTTACTGATGAGAAAACCGAGGTGCATAAGTGGCTGGGTATACCTGGAAGAGAAGGTCATAACTTGCCCTCAGTGATCCACTTTATAACGGGTGCAGCCAAGATTCTCATCCAGGCACACTGGTTCCAGAGCCTCTTCTCCACCTCCATAGTTATGGAGGTTTCTTGCTATGTATAGAAACTAAAGCTCGCAGGGGTGCCTGGGAGGCTCAGACCTTTAAGTGTCTGATTCTTGATTTCGGCTCAGGTCATGGTCTCTTGTGGGTTCAAGTCCCATGTTGGCTCTTTGTTGACAGTATAGATCCCTGCTTGGGATCCTCTGTCTCCTTCTCTCTCCACTCCCCCCCGCCCCCCAACCGACTCACTCTCTGTCAAAATAAATAAATAAACATTAAAAAAAAATACAGAAAGAAGCCAAAGCTCAGAAACTTCAAAGCCTGATATTCACTCAGGAAAGACATCAGGGACTCTCATTGGTCAACACTGCTTACACCTAACAATTTGGGCTTACACTAAGCAACCAAAATTTATAAACATATGAGGAAAACATATAAATATGTAGTCTGTGCTAGACCCTGATTTCTAAAAAAACTGACTAATTGTACCTGTTCAGAGTTGAAGGGATGTGATTGAAAATTAAAAAAAAAAATATCTGTACTATCAGTCAAAACCAGTCATCATCATAAGCATTGATTATTTTATTTAGAAGAACTTCAGTAGCATTCTAGTTTTTCAGTTTTTTTTTTAATAAGCATAGCTGCAAAGTCTCTCTTTCACCTGTTAAAATAAAGCAAAAGGAGTTTTTAACCAGTTAGCTTAGGCAAGTATCCATATTTTCTCTGCAAGTCACTCCCAAGGAACAAAGCATCAAAGGCAATATACCAGAGATACATTAAAGTTCTAATATCTTGCAAACAATGATTAAGATAAAAGATTTTTGTTATATTTTCCTTTAAAATAGTCATACTTTAAGGTGGTGATAAAAAAAAATCAAACAAATTGGCAGTCCTCAACGAATTGGAAGGAGGCAGAGGATCATTCTAGAGCCAATTTTACCACGAGGTGTGTAATAGTAGCCTTTTAGCTATTCTTGGCCTCAGCTTCCTCGACTGAAAAATGAAGGGAATGGGGGTGTGCCAATATATCAACTCATCCAATGACTGTTTATTGAGCACCTCTTAAGTACCAGGCACTGTGCCTGATGCTGGTGAGGAGCTACAGAGATGAAAAGAATGGATGGGATTCCTATCTTGCAGAACAGTCAGTACTATTGGGGGAGACAGACCTGACTCAAATAATCACTCATCAAATAGTCAAAAGACTCCTTACTTTTCAGTTCCTAAATTCCATATGCACAGAAAAATAAAAGAATAATTCATAAAACACAAATCATCGTATGTGTTTATTTGAGAGATGTGATAAATGCCATTTTATTTTTTAGACTCATTTCCTCCCCAGACTGTTAGCTATGTATATTGCAAACTACTCATGATGACTTTCCACCTGTTAATGCCATAATGCATTGTCCTGGCTCATGATTATAATAATAGTACTATGCATATTGAATGCATAATTTCAAATGATAATTCAGTCTTCATTTTCATCTCATTCTTAGAATTTTTTTTGAGCAAGAAGAGATAGAAAAATAATACAGTCTTATTCTTAAGTCTGTGACAGCAGTTGTGATGTCACAAGTCAGGTCCATAATGAAATCTTCTGTAGAGATTTTAGTTTTATCTTTAAAAACTATCCTACATGTTCCACCTGTCTCTAATTGGGCGGAAAGTGGGAGGGGAGGAGAGTCAACCAGTAGCCTGCTTAGAATATTTTTGTCAGCAGCTATTCCACCTCGGGCTGTGATTTCATGAACAGATACTTGTGCAAGACATTGCTTCCCTGACTACCGCCTTCAGCCCCACCAGAAGTGGATGTGATTGGTTTAGTGTATAGCACTCTTCACTATGAGTCTAGTTTATGCATGCTGCTAGACTTATGCATACATTCCATATCTGGACTTGTTTTTCACTACAGTAGACAAGAGGCTCTGATCATCTGTAGTCATGATAGGTTCCTTGCTTCTTGTCGCGATAGCAAGCCTGCTTTGATGTAAAAGAGGTTTGGCAAATGTTATGTTTGATAATGAACTTGCCCAAATCTTAAGAATTCATCTGGCTTTTTCAGTCAATTGTGATTCTTCTCTGCAAATTCACCTTTGGTACTTCTGAAAAGCTAGCAATATTTGCTGTGTGTCACTCTCAGACTCCCTGTTATCTAGCAGTAGGGACTCACTAAGGCCAAATTATCATCTTAGATTTTCTTTTTCCGTACGCCTTCCAGTGAGATCCATGAGAATACCAAGTTTTAACAGTCCATTTTATGGTGCACTTTAGAGTTATACATCTAGAAGTGAGCTTTCTTGTCCTGTATTTTTTTTCTTAATCTCTGAAGGACAGTTACCTCAAAATGACCCGGCTGATGGTTAAGAGAGTGGACATTTCAGCCTCTGGCACATTTGTCATTGGGCAGTATCAGTAAAGGACTGGGATAGGTGTAGGGGGTAGAGTAGGAATGGATGGGAGGGTGTGTGTAACTTGAAAACACGAGATGGATTATGGGATACTGTCTTTCCCAATCAAATACCTCCCCCTCATACACTCACACAAAGGTTGAGAACCAATACTAAGCGATAGCCCTCAAGAGCTAATCTTCCTGTACAGAAGTGCCAAAAGGAAAATAAAGGTCAACTACATACAACATAATTAAGTGAAAGTCCTGAGGTCTTGAACTCATTTGTGGGAATCTGATGGCAACACTAATTTGCAAGACTTTTGATGAATATGATGAGTAACAATGGTATCAAAGTATTCACTTAGACTTTTCAGACCTTCTTAATTATGTCTATAATTAAGACTATATTATACTTAAATTTATTTGAGTAGTAGTTCTGAAAATATTTAATGCATAGCTCTGAACCTATGTGGGGTACACGGACTATTTTGAAATTCGTGTGAACTCCATAATCTCTAGAAAACATGCAACAGGTACACAGAGTTTTACATACAATTTCAGGGGATTCATGAATTTTGTGAAGTTCATATGTGGACAAGGTTAAGAATGGGATTTTTTTAAAAATTAATTTATTTTGAAACACAGAGACAGCACAAATGGGGGGAGGGGCAGAGAGAGGGAGAGAGAGAGAGAATCCCAAGCAGCTTCTACACTGACAGCAAAGAGCCAGAGGTGGGCTCAAACCCACAAAACCGCGACATGTTGACCTGAGCCGATAACAAGAGTCGGACACTTAACCGACTGAGCCACCCAGACACCCCAAGAATGGGATGTTTAAATCAAATTTTGCTGGGTAATGGAATACAGATTTCCTGTCTGAGTGACTATGTTTTCAGTTGCCTGAACAATGCACATGGCCTTGAGTTTTTCCAGTGGGTAGCCAGCATCCTCTTCCCTCTTCTCTTCCATTGTAACATGGCACGGTTATCTCATTTTACTTTGCCTGGTTGTCACATTCCTCATCCTTTTCTGAGGGTTTTTAAGGTAAATTGCTATTTTATTATTTTTCTTCCTTCTCCAGAATGGTTCTAAAGAGTTTATGTGGCCCCTGTGTCAGAACTACTTATTGCATGCAGGATGAGGCTGACAAACCACAACCTGTGAAGACAGACTGGGGAAATCCACCGGAAAGAGTCTTGGGAAGGAACTGCAGATTGGTTGTGGGTAAGCAGGCGCAGAGAGAGCAATGAATTACATAAACACGAATGTCTGCATTTTGATGACTCCCCCCTCTTCCCACCCACGGTCAGGCACTTAGTCACTGTTTCCTCTGTGTCTCCTTAACTCTATTATACCTTGATTATAGCTCCTATCACTGCACTAGGATTATTTGTTTATGAGTCTGTGTCTCTTACCAGACTATGAGCAATTCCAAGACAGACTCCATGACTTATTTATCTCTGTACCCCAATCCGGTGTCTGGGTTAAGAGTGCAGGCTCTGGAGTCAGACTGTCTCCGTTCAAATCCATGCTCTGTACATATGAATAGGATGACTTAGTCAGGCTATGCAATTTATTTGAGCCTTGGTTTTTCTCTTTCTCTTTTTTTCTTTCCTTTTTCTCCCTTCCTCCCTCCCTCCCTCCCTTTCTTCCTTCCTGCCTTCCTGCCTCCTCTCCTTTCTTTCCCTCAATTTCCTTTGTACCTAAAAGTATCATACGACAAATATTTATTGGTTAACTGTGAAGAATAAATGAAATAATGCCTAGCACAGTGTCTGTCTCTACAGATATAATAATAGATATTACTATTATATCTATTATCATTACTGTTGATTGTTGCATATCATTACTTACTGTAGTTCACCTGCTGGGAAAAAAGCCTTTTAAGCTTAAACTACCAAAGAGCACACATTTCTCCCACCTCTTTCCTTGTCGCCTCTGCCCTCTTTGCTACTAATGCCCCTCCTCTGCAACATGCAATTGATATCCTCCTTGCTTTACCTTTTCACCTTGTACTTATCATCATCTGACACCTGATATGTTTATTTGATTATTGTCTAGAATGTAAACTCCATGAAGGAGGAGCTTTGGCTGGTTTCACTGCTGTCCCCACTACAGCAATGCCTGCCTGGCACATGAAATATTCTCAGCAAATATTTGTTGAACGAATCAATGGATGGATGGATGGACACACAGAGACAACAACACACATAAAGCATTCTCACTCTTGGATTTAGGTGAACCTCGCTGATTGTTGCTCTATGTTAAGCACTAAATGTGTGCATTCCTTCACTTGGCCAAATGGTCAGAGAGCAGCTTTTACCTTTATTTCTCTTTCTTCCATGATTGGGAGGGGAAAATACTTTCCAAAAGTGTTCCAAAAACTGAAGCGATTAGCACTTCCATGTCAAAGCCGTACCCTTCAGTGGAGCTGTGGAGGGAAATGGCTGAGGGGCAGGGGTCTCCTCTGAGAGGTGAGAAAGGACATGGCAGGACAAGGGTTGGCAAACTCTCTGTGACCTTGTGGGAGTGGCTGTTGTTAAAAAGCTTGTTTCTGTCATGTCTGCTCAGAGACTCTCAGTGACTGTTCGTCCTTCACAGTTTTAAGTGCAAAGTCCTCAGCAGCTCTCCTCTTCTTGTTCCACAGGTACCTTCCATTCCAGCCAAACTGGATCATTCCCTGTTCTTTCCCAGCTTCCATACTCCTGTTGCACACACACACACACACACACAGACACACACACACACAGATATGTTCTCTTTCAACTGGAATTTTTCCCTTCTGCAAAGTACTTCTTTTTTTTTTTTTTTCTCCCTAGATTCTACAGTCCTTCAAGGTGCAATCACAGCCACTGTCTAGCCAGGATATTTCCTCTCATTTCTCTCCCATTTCTCCACCTGAAACTTTGGAAACAGCAGCTGAGTTCTTCCTCAGATTCCTTCAAGAATTTTTACTTTCTTTGGAGGGGTGCTTGCCAGGCTTTCCCTACATGGCGCTGTCACCAGAATTGTTTGCTAAATTGTCTTGAGGGATAGGACTCTTTTCTTTCCATTTTCTACGTGAACCAGACATTCACTGACCATTTCTGAGTAAGTTTCTGGGTATATAGCTGAATATATCCATTTTACTAGCAGAAGAAAGAAAGAAAGAAAGAAAGAAAGAAAGAAAGAAAGAAAGAAAGAGTGAGTCCTTAGGGCCTCTCTGATGATAACATGTTAAATATGAAGTGTTTTTCCCATATGGTCAATACAGGTGAATTTTTTTCACCATCTATTCTGTAAAAAGCAAAACCATAATGAATATAAACACAGAGCTGAGCTTGTATTTCTTGAGCCCACAGTGAGAAGTCGTCATTTTCTCACAACCCTTGGCAGAACCCCGGGGCGGGGGACCTCATTGCTAACTTTTTTAGGGACTTGAGACTTAGCAAGTAGAAAGAAACAAGCAATTGAAACTGAGATTCACTCTGAGGGGGTGGATAAGTCAACAGGGTTACTCAGCGGAATGTTCAATTAGTTCCTCAGCACCTGAAGTCTGTGTGAGAGTCTGTGATAACACTGCCCCCTTCTGTTCCTCTAGATTGTTAGTGCTGGTGACTTCTCAAGTCTGGTTTGATGGTCCTGACATGAATTTTAATTTCTAAGAAATGCTTGCTTAAGGCAGAGAGGAAGGGAACTCTTAGGTTTAATGTGAGACACGATTTTATTCTGTCAAGGTCTCTCTTTTTATAGTTCCCTTGGCCATTAAATTTTGTTGTGGGGTTTTTGTTCCTTTGCATTATAATTGGATATTATATTTCAGGGGAACGAATGAAGTCAAGAATTGTAACAAAATTATTTCACTTATTAGTTCGTATTCTAAGGGATTACTTGATTTTTTTATAGTTCCTACAACTTCCCTATGTCTTCCCTTGGAAGTTAAAGCACAACCACTGGTCGATGCATGACCAATGACTCTTCTCATCTAAGACAGAACCTCTCAGATTGAGAGCAGTTAAAGAGCTAAAAATGCTGGTTCTTCACGTACAAAAGCCAGCACCACTTCCTCTGCAGAGCATTGTTTGTGAAATGACTTACCTCAGAACTTCTGAACTGCTTTGTAACTCTTTTCCCCTTTCCTTGCAAGCCCCTTTATGTATCTCTAAAGTAGTTGAGGCCAGATAGCATAGGGCTTTGGATCTACATCCAGAACATTATTCTAAAAACAATGGGGAGCCAATTAAGATATCTGGGCAAACAACTTTGCACTTTGGAAGGAGGACACTGTCAGCTTTGTGTTGAATGAACCGAGATGAAAAAAGCTTGGAAGGAAGGAGAACATTAGCAGATCCACACAATGATCCTGGCGCCGGTATCTACACAATGCAAGCAAAATCCTTCCCAGTTTTTCCTCATTTATCCTCTCTCGAACCTAGTCCAGCCACCAGGATCTATCACCTGGATCCCTGCCATGTTTTCCTAACTCATTGCTATACAGCCAGTCTTGCTTCCCTATAATCCATTATCTCTCCCAGCAAGCTAAACTCAACTTTAAAAACCAAATGATTTCCCATCATACTTAGAATGAAATTCAAGCTCCTACTGTGGTACATGGGGCCCTTCCCAATTTGACCCCTGTCTGCTTCTCAGACCTGCACTCTCATTTCTGTTCACTGGCTCCTACTCTCTGGCTTCCTTGGTTCCCTGAACAAGCCAAGCTTAGTCTCACCTCAGACATATGAGCTTTTGTTCCTGCCATTCCATTAGTCTAGAGCATGCTGTTCTCAGAATTTTACATGGCTGTTTTCTTGACTCAGCTCAAATATCACTTCCTCAAAGACTTCCAGCCTGTAGTGCTCCATCCTTTTCTCTTTGACTCCCCACTCCCAGCCCAAGATGTTCTTTTCATATCAGCTGGTTCTATTTTATTTATTACCCATATCACAATTTGAGATTATCTTGCTCATTTGTTTACTTGTTCAAGATCTATATTCCTTGCCTAGAATGGAAGTTCTATGAGGTCAAGAATCATGTCTATTTCATTCACCTCTAGGTCCCCAATACATAGAGTTTGCTGCACCTGGTTCATGGTGAATCCTCAGTAATTTCTTGTTGAACATATGAATCTGGGTAAGAAGTAAAGAAGAAGGGAAAGACGGTTGAACTGGAAGAGAAGAGATATTTGAAAGAATTAGAGACAAGATAAAGTGGATAGGTTTGATTATTGGGTATCAGGAGCCAATGGAAGGAGGGGAATAGATAATGGGTTTCACTTGGGCAGTAGAGAAAGGCCAGTGATGCCATCAACTCAGAGAGAAGTTGGTGGAATATAATGGATGGGAGTGGCCAACGGATATTTGGCTTTGGCCTTGAGTGTGAGATGCTGCTAGGTCTATGGAGGAAGCCCAGCAGGTATATAGAAGTTGAAAAGAGGCCAAAGCGAAACATTTAGATTTTGGAGCCACTTGCATAGTGATGATAGTCCATGGAGACTGAATTTTGCCAACAAGGGAAAGTATGTAACTGGAAAGAAGAGAACTTTAAAAATGTGCAGATTTTTGTCCAAACATCCTTGTGTACAAGAAATCATGCTGGCACCAGTGACATCTAACAAACGAGGAGCAAGGGCTGGAGTTTCATGGGACTGGGGATGGAGACGCTAACAATTTGGCAGATAGAGACCGTGCCATTCAGGCAAGGAGAATGACAGCACTACCATATGGTGCCCTCTGACCTGCCCAAAATATCTCTCTGTAGGAGGCTCTGAACCCTGAAGGGATCTGTGTGACTCCTCTGCTTCCTTCCCTTCAAATCCATAAGGGGTCCAGAGAGAGAACCGGGTAAGCTTAATGATGCAGCTTCACCCTCTAATCTAGGCAATGAATAATGCAGAACAATTTGGGGGGAACACATTAAGAAAAGCTGTATTTCTTGAGCACTCATGAACTAAGTACTCAATACATATTCTCTTATTTAGTCCTCGCAAAATCTCTAATAAAGAATGTCAATTATTACCCATCTTACAGATGAGAAAACTGTGGCTCGAGAGGTAATGTAATTTTCCCAACTGTTAAATGATGGGGGTGGGATGAGATTCCAGAATGACCTGATCCCAAAGCCCACACTTTTAACCACGAGGCTTTAATGCTTCCCTATGTAGGAAATAATTGTTTTTAGTGCTTAAATTTTGTTTCCATATTCCTCTGTAAGTTTCTTTCCCTTTCCGTCCCAAAGTTGTGAATATTAGGTTAATACGTCAGGCGAACTTTTTTTATAGTAGTGAAAGGTAGCCAAAATTACTCTGAGGTTGTCCTTTTGTGCTGAACAAAAGTAACTCATTCTTTTATTAGATCTCCTCTGTGTTACACAATTGCCTTAAAGAACTGCCATTGCTTACAGACAGTCTACTTTTCCAAACCCTTAGGATATCCTTAATTACAGGGCTCTTGGGGTATCTGAAATGGAAATAGTGTTTTGAATCTTCCTCCACCTCCACTACCGCGTTTTAACTACAGGCATATCCCGTTTATTGTGGAAACCTGCTCTTGGAAATGGTCATGTTAGTTAAATTGGTGCTCTATATGATTATTATGGCATGATAGAATGGAGATATGCAGCTGTTGTCATACTTTGGCAATTACCCTTCTTTCTCTTCAAGTCTCCCGAAGTTGTGCTATGCCTCTGCCCTAACATCTCTTCTTTTTGTCCTCAATACTGTTGTTAGCCAATCTTTCCAGGCTGCCGTGAGGCTTATGCTACTCTGCAGAATGTCAGAGGATTTCTCCCAGGCAACTTGTGTCTGCTGCTCTGGGTTTCTTAGCCTATCTCCTTGGAGGCACTGGGAGCTGTTGCAGTGAGGCCTACCTGCTGCCATCCAGGATCTTCCTCGATGTCTTGTAGAATCCTTAGCACTATCACTTGCATACTTTTCGTCTGCCGTCTTGAACCAGTGTCCATTGGCATGAAAGTAATGGCAGAAAGAGGGACCTGCTGGAGTAAGCACATGATTGGGAAAGGCCCCACAAATGGCTCTTAGTCCTCATTGGCTGAGAACCAAATATAAATTAGCTGTAGGGTCTAGTGCTGTAATGGGCATACAGTTATATCCGCATATAAAATATTTTTGAGATCATCAGGATTCTAATGAATCAGCCCAGTTTGGGGCAGTTCTAAATGCATTCTAAATGAGCATGCCATAAATGTGTAGTGATGCAAAGTGGCACTTCCTTTAGCCCATCCATAATTTATTAATGGGCACTTTGTGCTAGGCATGATGTTCCTTAGAGTTTCAAAAAAATGGCTTCATTCTGGTTCGCCCCATGCCTCTCTCATGGAAATTCTTGCAGTTTTTTCCAACAGCAATCACCGCCTCCTCCATGGTGCAGTAATCAGCCTCCACATTGGAGTTGCAGGGTTTTCCTTTATTTCGCCCTGCTGGATTATCAGCTTGCAGAGGGTAAGACTCATGCCTGATGAATCTTCGCCTCTTCTACAATGTCTAACATAGTTCTTTGTACAAATATATATGTAAATACTTGAGTAAATGGATGAAGATAAATGACATGAAGTAGGAGAGGGATTTTCAAGGAGTTTAAAGCTTCTTTTGTTGGACTCCCTCAACCTCAGCTGTTGTTACTAATTTGGTGTCTGGGGAAGGACTCTTTGTTGGCTCTGATTAGCCAGTGGTTCTGCAGGTGAACTTTTTTGAGAGGAGGGGGTTATTATTGTGAAGCTCTGAGGTTTTCAACCTAGAATTTATTGGTCACTTTCATTGGGCAGTTTCTTTCTTTACACTTATAGGCATAAATATCCACGGGAAAAATGGCACTATAAGGAGTGCATTTGCTTCCTCTCTTTGGTGAAAATAAGGAATCCATCACTTCTCCATCCCTGGCCCTTTTATCTAATTTTTCATCTTAATTTATTATTTTATCCGATATCCCATTTAGGGGTAATCTTGGCCTCTGTGTCCACTATGATGGCACTTCAACAACAGAGATGTATGTAACCACTTTCAAAACCTCATTTACATATATGAAAAATTCAAAGGGTTGGTCAGGACACACCAGATTGGATCCAGTTTCTATCGGATACATAAATCTTTTTTTGTGTCACTCCATTCGTTCATAGGCATTCTTTTTCCTGATGAATGGCAACCATATTTCTCAGAAAGATAGATGACATTGTCTCCATCTCAAACAATTACCTGATATCCTCTGGCAGCCATTGGAACCACACATTGCAAACCAGGCTGTCATTTCGAGAGACCCTAGGGTAATGGTGAGATGCGCTTGAGGCTCAGATCATTGTCTGTAAAGGTAACATACAATTTCTTTGGCAGAATTTCTTTGGCAGAAACTGTGCAAATCTGTATTCTACAGCAAAGAGTGATGTTTCCCAACTCGTGTTTGAATTGTGTGCCATAGCCCTTTAAACTGTGTGCCCAGTATGTGTGTCTGTATAGGTCAACTACTACTGGGTCTTTCAACTCCACACTCCACTCCACACACATTTTTGGAAGGGAAGCAGAATGACTGACACATAAAATGGCTGTATTAGAGTTTCCTGGTATCTTTTCAAGTTGTTTTTTTAAAGTAAATCATACTTTTCTAGATCTATGCATTTTTTTTTTATTGTTCTGGGGGAGAGTCTTATCCCAAAAGTAGTTTCTTATTTCTAGAATCTTCTAAATTCTGCAACATAAACACATAAATGTGTATTACTCATTCTTTTGGATTCATGAAGGGCTAATTCTCGAATGCTGAGATACAAACTTTTTATTTTTCATCTCTGAAATCATTCTCCCCTTTGGAACCAACATTTCCAAAGTAAAGAAAATTAGACACACCACATAAGATAGGCTTTTGCTGTATCCAGCTAAAATTTCTGGATACTTTTGTTCCAGTTGGTAGTTTGTCCATTTATTCATTATTTGTGTATTCAGTCGTTCACTTCATAATTCTAACAGTCCTTGGACAAATACTTATGGAGCGCTTACACTGTGTCTGGCATGGAACCAGGATTGCAATATAGTGGTAATCTGTGCTAGGAATATGTTGTTGCTCTGTGCAATGCCAAATCCAAATATTGGGCATATTTAGTAAAAGGTATTTAGTAAAAGATATTTGGTAAAAGGAGCTATATGACTGGGTAGTTAAAAGGTCAGGGGGGGCGGATTGTGAGCAGGCAGGTTTGGTGTGACCTGCTGTTAATAATTCAGCCTCTTGGAGCTTCTTTTAATTCTCCCTACAATGCCGACAGTTCAAGATTGCTACAGGAGTTGAAAGAGATAATGTATGAGAAGTTGTCTGGTAGTCAAGGTCAGTTTTATTTGTTAATTTTATTAGTGTATTTGGCCACAGGCACAGACATGGATATTTTAAGAAATTGACATCAATAAAAATTTGAAACTGGAAACTTTGTCATTTCTTACTCTTCTTGTTGGGGTGTTCCTTTTAATGGCTCTTTTTTCATTCCAGTTTGACTCTTTTAATGGCTCTTTTTTCATTCCAGTTTGACTCCACACTGAGTCTGTGCATGATCCGTTTGCAATGGTGAGTTCATAAAGCCTGTTTTTTTTGCAGCCAGTTTCTTTCTCTGGACTTGACCAAATGAAAAGGTCCCTCCTAGCCTGGAGAACTCAGTGTGTTGTTAAATAAACCGAAATCAGCTGCCGTATTTTCCCAACCAACAGCTTGTTCCAATATGACCCTTCCGACTTCTTAACATATCATTTTCTTGGGCTAACTTGAGGATACACTCTTGCTCCTGCAATTAAATTCAACAAATACATAGAGAGCACCTTCAAAATATGATCTCCTGTGCTACTGGTTGGGGGATAGCAAGATGAATGATAAATGATCTCTGCCCCATGGATTTCTTGCAAACAACTCAAAAAGCAAGGAAAGAAGTGCTCTGGATACCAAGTGGTATTTCAGAGCATACATGAAACCCCCAGCTTTGACTTTTCAAGTCTTCTAATAAAACAATTCAATATTGTTCCTTGAACTAAGTAAGTCTTTCCATTTGTTAGTTGGTCTTTGTCCTTCTGTCCTCCTGCTGTGCCCCATGGGCAGATGCCACTGGCAAGATTCATTTCAACCTGTGAGAATGACATGTTTGGATTTAGTTGTAAAAAAATGCCTTCCACAAACCAATTGCTACACCAAAGTGTCTGTGCTGAATCACTGTAAAATGATGTGAGATATTTTGAATGAGACAGCCTGTTCATTTGCTTTCCTCCATTCATCATCCTTTGAAAAATGTACCCACTTACGAAGGCAGGAGAGTATGTTTTTAAATGAACTAATTGTCCATCTCCAAGGACAAATGTGCTTAGAGTTCAGGTATCGCTTTCCTTTCTTCTGTTCCCCTGCTTGAAGGAAGAAGCAGACTTTCAGAAAACGCATCGGTCACATCACCAGCGTTAATGATTAATGTGGTATCCTTCCATCCACTCATTCACACAGACCCGTGGGGTAGGCACAGGGAGTGGAGGGAAGAGGGGCAGAGAAGGTGACTGAGCCAAACATAAATATAACCACACTGCCCATTACTTATTAAACATTTGCTATATTCCAAGCCCTTCCAGCACATTATCTCTAATCCTTACATCAATCCTGTAAAGTACATATTTTTATTTCTTTTTTTTTAATGTTTATTTTTGAGAGAAAGAGAGAGCGCGATCAGAGTAGGGGCAGAGAGAGAGTGAGACACAGAATCTGAAGCAGGGTCCAGGCTCTGTGCTGTTAGCACAGAGCCCAACGTGGGGCCCGAACCCACGAACCAAGAGATCACGACCTAAGCTGAAGTTGGATGCTTAACCAACTGAATCACCCAGGTGCCCCTTGATTTCTAATATATACATAAGGAGAATATCTTGGGAGAGGTACAGTAATTAGCTCATGATCCTAGAGCTGGTAGGTACCTCTTTCAAACCTGGATCTGCCTGATCCTAACACCTGCTCTTTTCCATTGTAACCAGGATTTTCAAGCTCTATTCCCTGCAAGTTGCTGCAGGGGTGTTAATAAATTCCATTTGTGCATGTATAAAACTATTCAGAAAAAAATAAAAATGCATTCTAGAGACCAGTGACATATTGTTGCAATTTCTGACTGATTTTTTTAAATAACTGTTTTTGAACTTAAGACCTAAGTTCGTTCTGTTTTGACTGCTTGCACTTGCTGCGTATTTTGGAAAGATGACAGAGAAGTGGTTTGAAAAATAGGTTTCCTAGGTAGGAGATGAAAGGTTGACAGTTACTGGCCTGCAAATTACTCTACTCCTTTACCAAGAGATATATTGTATAATGTAGAGCAAACATAATAAGGACTAAGCTGACAAGTGTAATAAAACATATGTAACAAGCATCATACAGCAAATAATACAGCATGGGTAAGCAGACTGTTAGGAAAAGGACTGTAGGGAGAAGGAAGAGTAGACATCTTTTGTTTTTTATAGCTGTTTCTAAAATATTGCTTGTGTATTTGCTGGCATTAATTGCTTGGCAGTTGGGCAGCTATGTTCTATTTTCCCCCTCATCTCCCACCAAGTCTGTATTCCACACTGCTGAGATGACAGTTTCAAAGTACATATGTATGGGTTGGCTTTACTCAACTCCATGGACAAATTGTGCACTCCTAACTTTGACCATGTGCCCCAGAAAAGCTTCCTAGTTTTGAAGGGAAACCTACAAGGTGGCCACGCATCCACACCTACTACAGAAATGTGTACCATCTTTTCTGTGTCACATGCGCATATAAAAAACCTTAGACCCTGCTAATATAGTCAATAATGCCACCTTCGTACTTGAAGAGCAGTACTTTCTGTTCAGATCAGCATAAAAATTTTTGAAAGCCCAGGTCTTAAGAGGATGATTCCCTTGGAAGAACTGTATTCTACAGACTTCCTTTCAGAGGCATCATGGTGACATGAACCGCTTTAGCTATCATATATGTATTTTATGAGAGTATAGTTCAAGAATGTTTTCAGGAGAGACCAAGAGAAATGACTTAGACTGAATGTTTGCAGTTATGTAAACCTTGTAGGTGGATCGGAGGCTTCAGTGGGTAACCGCCAAGGGTTTCCCTTTCCAACTTTAAGATTATGCTCATCTAATCCAAATTCATTCTTGCAAGGTGTTATGTTACCAAGATTGCTGTTTGCTGCTTCTTCCTCTGTTTCTTCCATAGCAAATTACTGCCTGGTAGGTCTCTGAAGATTTGGAGGCTGTATTTCATCATCACTTTGCTGTCACTCACAGTATCTCTATAAAGGGAGATGGGTTCATTTTGTAGACAAGGAAGCAGAGGCCACCCTGAGGTTAAGTGGTTTGTCCAAAACATATGTGAACTATATAGCACCCAAAGCTCAATAGAGCTGCAGGCATCTTTCTGCAAATAAGAAGCAGTGCTCAATAATCTAGGAGTTTTTAATCTTTGCCTTCCTTGGTATGATTTTGAGTATGAATGTGTGTTGTATGCGTTTGAGCTCAGAGATTCTCTCGAATTCAACTTCGTATCTTGAGTACCCAGCACTGTGCTGGACACAACATAGGCAGTTATTAAATCCATGTGGCATGAATGAAAGGGTACCACGAATGTAAACTGGTATGGCAGAAGATAGTGGCATTTTCATTTTTAACCATTGTGGTACTATTTTCAGCTCCCCGTTCGGCCAACCCCATCTCCCCCAGAAAATCCTGAAATCCCCTCATTATTAATACACATGTGTGTAACAAACAATGATCCTTACCTACACTTGCATCGTGAGAAGAACAAAGATTTTGGAAGTAGAACTGAATTTCAATCTTTGGGCATCTTTTGTAACTTATTTATGCCTCAACTTGAGTCTAACAACAACAAATGCAATTGCTTCTGCCACTACCAGGGGCACTACTGGTATTTAGTAAGCACACGCCTAGAGCCAGAGAGTGTGCGGGGGGTCTTACATGCATCATAGTTTTTCATCTGCACAACACACCGGGGAGGTGGGTCTTCATATCTTCATTGTAGTCTGGCTCTGAGACACTGAGCCTCTTGTCCGATGTCCCACAGCCATCAGGCAGAGCTGGAAGAGGGATGATGTCTGTTGTGAGTTCTCGGTGGTTGGCACTCTGTAACCAGTAGCTATTACAATGATGGTGATAATGCAGGAGTCCTTGGGGCACGTTACACAATGAGTGCACAGCATTTCAGTATACGTTTATGAGAGCATTCCCTCCCTGGTAACAAAGACAGTCAGCATAAAACTGATCTCTGCTTGAGGGGAGAAGAAACTTAAGGATGTGTTAGAAGGTAAGGATGTGGGAAGTGAACACATTATTCCAAGATTAAAATTGTCCTTTTGAGAATATACTCTTCAACATTCAGCTACGGGGGTGTATGAAGGTAGGGAACAGGAAACAGGCTAAGACACATTTTATCAACTCCTCAATTTACCCATAGTGTATCTTGATGTGCTAGAGTCTTGAATATTACAAAGAACAGGATGAAACATTCTTTCTTACTCTTCCCCTTAGAGAAATCTGTTGCTGTGTGTTCGGTCTTTGGGCCGAGTGTGGCATCCCACAGTGTTTCAGGGGAGAGCTGCCAGAAGAGAACAATAACACTAGCTGTGTTATCTGCTGACACGGAGGACAGATATACGCTTACAGCCTAGACTTGGCTTCTTGCCTCTTGTTAAGGCACCAAGCAGCTGGGTTCACTGACAGCCTCCCTGAGACACAGGCGCTTACTCCAGCACTATTTAAATCTCTCTATATGGTGTATTGCTTTGTTTCCTTCAAGGCCGTTATCTCCTTAATCTCACTTCTCATTTGTTTGAATCCCTAGCCTAAAGGAACAAGAACATGTATTCATCAGAAGATGCTAACCCAGGATCTGCAGACCCCAGGTGAATAGGCTTCAGGCCAATCTGGAACCAAATCCCTGACCTCTCAAAAGATGAGAGAGATACCCAAGCACTGTTGATTTCTGGAGGCTCTAGGTAGATTAAAAAGTAAATATACCTAAAGAGGGTTACAAAACAGTCATGTATTTCTAACAATTTAACATCATAAATTAACATTTTAAGCCCCAAAACATAAAGCAATACAACTGTGCAAAGCACAGGACACTTACAGTATTTATTAAACGATATGAATTCAGAGTGCATCTCAGGTGATGTGGTCCAATATGGGTCATGAGGTGAAGGTTATCTGGTGAATGTTTTATTTTTTCAATCCTCAGAGTGTGTCTGTGTGAGTGTGTATGTAATCTCATTTCAAAAAGAAGGTTCACTGTCAAAATTCAAGGAGTTCTGGGAATATAAGTCTCTGCCCACATTGCTCCCTGGTTCCTCTTTTTATTCGGACCTTTCTGAGAGGCTCTGCCCCTGACGTTGAATGCAAACTTTTAGTCTTGTTTATTTATTTTCTAGATTTCTTAAGATTCTCCAGCCAGTCCATTATCCAAAAGAGGTTAAGAACTACTTGTCTCAAAAATAGCCTAACCTTTGAAACCCAGACCAACGAACAAAACTCCTCAATTTTTAAATTCAGAATCCTCTTATTTAAATGGTAAGATCTTTTGGACTTGCAATTTAACTGAATATTGAAAACTCTTTAAAATGACCTGCCATTTTTTTTTCCCAAATGTGTAGCCTTGAAATTCTTGTTTCCTTTATTTGCTTCCACTCTATCCCTATTCTAGAATACGTGCACTTAAAAAAAGGACACTGGTCATACTGAATTGGCAGTGGTCTAACCCTTCCTCCCCGCCCCCTACTCCACAGCTGTGTGACTTTGAGGAAGTTCTCTCCCTCTCTGGTCCTCAGATTCCGTATCTCTGAGATAGTAATTCCTATTTCTCAAGTTCTTTTGAGCTTTAATTTTTTTTAATGTTTATTTATTAAGGAGAGACAGAGAGAGCATGAGCACAGGAGGGGCAGAGAGAGGAGGAGGCACAGAATTGGAAGCAGGCTCCAGGTTCTGAGCTGTCAGTACAGAGCCCAACGCGGGGCTCAAACCCACAAACCATGAGATCACGACCTGAGCCGAAGCTGGACGCCCAACCGACTGAGCCACCCAGGCATGGCGTATTGCCTATTCTGTTAGAAATAAAATGAAGCATTTGCTTATTTTTGACTAGGACAAACCCAGTACTTAGTGAGCATAGACTCAGACTCATTTCTTTCCTTGTTCTGTTGGCAGCTAAGTTTTTATTCTGTCATCATGGTGAATAGTGTGTGTCTAATACTACTTAAACCAATACAAAAACTTTAAAATAAAGAAAAAAATCTAACTTTTGGCTCAGGTTAAGTGGTCAATTACAGATCTGCACTGATAGTTTATAGACACTAGATGGCGATACAATTGCACCAAATAATAAACATTTCCTTGATTGGTCCAGCATTAAAATCCCAATGATTGAGGCCAGAACAGGTTAATACATTAGTTAAAGGAAAAAAGTCAAATATAATCAGGTGTTGGAGTGTTAGCTAACACTCTGAATGTGTTCAGTAACCTGATACTTATTGAAAGAACAGATTGTTAAACTAGAAATTAATTTATCCTGCTGTTGAGTCTATCTTTAAGCTACTTCTCAGGGCAAGAGTTGGCAATAACACATGATCCCTTAAAATGTATCTAATTCATACTTTTGTCTCCATTTTTGGTTTTCATTTTTTTAAAGTAGCAATTATTTGGGATGGAGTTTGCCTCACATATATTATTCATAGATGAAATGCTATATTCTGATTAGGAGTGTAAGTCCTAAGACACTGGCATTTTAAAGGAGAAATGGCCTACTTACTGTAAGCTGTTGGCTGGGCCATTATTGACTGGCGGGATCGACTGGAAGCACTTTGTTAGTGGATTAGGTTGCCCTGGAAATGCCTTCCTGAAACTATAATGATGCACTTAAGGAAGCCCTCTGGGACCTGAGTAAAATGTCTCTTAGCCGGGAGTGTCTTCCCCTGAAGTCCTCTTGGGATGAGTTGGGAGGGGGCTGGGGACGTCCGAAGAGATGCTCAGTAAAGAAATAGCCCCAGAAAAAGGTTGCAGGTAACAATTTCTATCAGGTAAGCGAAGATAATGACTTACTGATGTAAACTGTGGGCTTTCTGAGGGTATCAGTGCCTCATGCATGCTTTGGAAAGAGCATGGATAATTCCAGAGAGATTGTATTTATTTATTCATGCTGGGCAGGTGTGTGGGGGGGAGAGGGATGGAGAAGAGGGAAAAAAAGAGGGCATCTGAATGAGGACATGGTTTAATCCCCTTTGATTTTAAAGAAAAGCCACTTTGTACCTTGATTATTGGGGTTCATTTGGTGTGCTTTTTTTCTTTAAAAAAAAAAAAGCTTTTAGAGGGGAAATTTGTCCTTCAGCAAAAATTCAGTGCATGTGCAAAGATTTGTTTGTGGATTTCCAAATGCATAATCATTTGTGTTTATGTCACCGCTGGGTTGGGGGGCTTATTTCTGGGGAATGGTGGTGGCGGTGGAGGTGTAAAGGCGGGAAGAAAAGGAAAAGCGAAGGCCCTTGCAAACTCCAGACTCGCGGACAGGACGCCCAGGGAAGTGGTTGCGCGGCGGCGCCGAGGCGCCGCGTCCCCGCGTCCCCGCCCCAAGCCTGGAGCTCGGGAGTCGCGTGCTGTGGCCAGTGCGCAGCGTCCCCGTGCAGTCCTGGCGACCTGTCACTGAGGACGACGTGACTCGGAGCTTCCTCCGCTTTCTCCAAGCCCTATTCCTTTAAGATGATGTAATAGTCATTTCCCTGGATGGTATCTTGCCTGCACTGCTGAAACAACAGCATCCGAACTGCACTGGGAACTGTGGAACCACCCAGCTCCGCCGCCAGCCGGAGAAGCCCGAGCTTGAGCCCCCCGCGGCCCCTCCGCGCTGCGGCGGCCGGGCGGAGCGGCTCGCGGCGGTTCCCAGCGCCTCCCACCTGCCTGCGAACATGGGAGTCCGTTTGCCCTTGCCCCGCAGGTGGGGTGGCTACCTGGGACCCCAGCAAGGCATATCTGTCTTTCTGTTTCTGGGCTTTCTGAAAGGCTTCTAAGTCCCAGTACCTTTTGCAACTCTTCTTTTGTTTTAAGGATTCTTTCTAAAGGTTCTCCCCCACCTTTTTTTTCCCCCCCACTGGAGAAGCTTTGTCTGGGTATTTTTCTCTGCCTCGCTTCTTCAACCCAACCACCTCTCATCACGCTTTAACTTTTTTGTGACTTGTTTCAACTTGGGATTGGGAGTGAATACATACCTATATACATACATACAGATATACATTTATATAAATATATATATAAAAATATTATTTTCTAAGAGCACATCTCTCCTGCACTTTTCATTGATACCTCTATCCTTTACCTCTTCGGGATTTGACAAGCTCCAGATGGTGGCTGTGGATTCTGACTGCTTTGCAAATGGGTATTTCTTCACAGGAGCTGGGTTTTCAGCACTAAGGTAAGTTCTGAGACTTCTTGCTTTTCCTGATCAGCAGGGAGGAAAAATCCCCTTTTAGAAGTTGAAAATCTTGTATCCCTTTTTAAGGCAGAAATACAAATAGAAATATTTTTAATGATGATTGCTGGGGACAGAGGCATATGAATAAACATGTAGACACAAAATAGCTTGTGAGAAGCCATGATTTAGTTGAATGGCTGAAATCAGTAGTTCCAGGGCTGCTTATGTCAAATAATCTCCCCCTCCCTCCCTCCCTTCCTTATTCCCTCCCTCCCTCTCCCTCCCTCTCCTCTCTCCAGCGGTGTCTCTTTTTTCTGACTCATGCTGGGTTTGAGGAAATAATTTTCTCTCTTTTCCTTCAGATGGACCTCTGAGTAACTGGGGACTTGGCCTGCCTTGCCTACTGAGCTTGGGGCAGATGCTCCACATCTGAGCTTGGGGCAGATCGGATGGAGATGAGTTGATTATATTCTATGAAGTAATAGCTCACCACCAGCCAGGGTTTAAACTACTTTTGCAGCATCACTTCACCTGTGGACTCTTCTAAATTTTGCTTGCTTGGGGAAAAAACTGGGGTAAGAGAGAAGGTCATTTTTAAGAAGTTAGCATCCTTCTCCCTCTTTGACAAGTTGATGCAAAGGATAAGGCTGTGACTCCATTGGATTGCGCCTTCAAATCAAAATAGGAGAAGCAAAAGAAGACAGGGACAATGGCTTTGAGTGGAAACTGTAGTCGTTATTATCCTCGAGAACAAGGGGCTGCAGTTCCCAACTCCTTTCCTGAGGTCGTGGAGCTGAATGTTGGCGGTCAAGTTTATTTCACCCGCCATTCCACATTAATAAGCATCCCTCATTCCTTCCTGTGGAAAATGTTTTCCCCAAAGAGAGACACGGCTAACGATCTAGCCAAGGACTCCAAAGGAAGGTTTTTCATTGACCGAGACGGATTCTTGTTCCGTTATATTCTGGACTATCTCAGGGACAGGCAGGTGGTCCTGCCTGATCACTTTCCAGAAAGGGGAAGACTGAAAAGGGAAGCTGAGTATTTCCAGCTCCCAGACTTGGTCAAACTCCTGACCCCTGATGAGATCAAGCAAAGCCCGGACGAATTCTGCCATAGTGACTTTGAAGATGCCTCCCAAGGAAGCGACACGAGAATCTGCCCTCCTTCCTCAGTGCTCCCTGCAGACCGCAAGTGGGGCTTCATTACTGTGGGTTACAGGGGGTCCTGCACCATGGGCAGAGAGGGGCAGGCAGATGCCAAGTTTCGTAGAGTTCCTCGGATTTTGGTTTGTGGAAGGATTTCTTTGGCAAAAGAAGTCTTTGGAGAAACTTTGAATGAGAGCAGAGACCCTGACCGAGCCCCAGAAAGATACACCTCCAGATTTTATCTCAAATTCAAGCATCTGGAAAGGGCTTTTGATATGTTGTCAGAGTGTGGATTCCACATGGTGGCCTGTAACTCCTCAGTGACAGCATCTTTTGTCAACCAATATACAGATGACAAGATCTGGTCAAGCTACACTGAATATGTCTTCTACCGTAAGTACAAAGGGTTCTTTCTATTTTTCATCTGTATCAATTCTCTCTACAGATGTTTGTTGTTTGAACGTTCAGTCAGTGTCTAAGGAATACTCTGGGTTTTGTTTGTCTGTTTTTGTTTTTAAACTCCTGAGGTATAGCTAGAATACTAGAGGCTATAATTCGGGTCTCATGTCTATCTAAGCAACTCTCATCTGTTTTATCAATGACATCACAGAATATTCAGAGGCCTCAGAAATCACAAGATGCAAATGATACTGGTTTAGGTGATATGGGGAATGAAAGCAGACATGTATGTCTGTTTGCCAGATATCGAGTTGTGAGGATAAGATGATGGTTAGAACTTGGCTGTTGGTCCACAGGAGACTGGCAGACTCAGAGTGAATGTGGTGGTGCTGTCCATTGTTTTATCGGAACTTTGGGATCTGTAAAGCCAGTTGCTGGAGACTTGCTTTCCTTTAGGGGCTTTGAAAACACAAATGGATTTAATACCAAATGATGTGGTCTTGCTTAGATAGATGGCAGTATAGACTGATAAAAAGACCCCCTATCTGCCCCACCAAGTCTGAAACTTGCTTTTATAGGCTTTACAAATCTATCTGATTCTTTAGCATTTTGTACTGAGACTTGAGTTGCACTGCAGACTTCATTGTACTGAACTAAAAGGAACTAGATCTTTGAGAATTGTCAATCACAAGCAAGTATCTCCAGACAGCTGAGGTGATAGAATTACTGACATCAAAGGAAATGGGAGGGGGTAAAAGGAATGGAAGCAGTTGTTCTGAAGCATTTTAAATAAGCACTTAGAGGTCAGTCCATTTGCTTAAATGATGACATAAGGTACACATTGCTTTGTTTTATGAAATGGCATTGTTCTAAATAAACTTTAAGCCTTGATCTCTGGAGGGGGAACAGTAAATCAGTCTGTAAAGTTTAGTGCTTGATTTAACAGTTGATTTTTAACAAGGCCTGGGGGTTGGGTGAAGAGAATTTCATAAGAAATGTTTCCACTTTAAAATTCAGTTTCCTCTTATTTTAAGGTAAATCCATAAATTCGGGGGATTAAAATGTCTATTTCTTTTTTAAACATAAAAGTATGACTGAATGTCCTGGACTGATTTTTGCCTACAGTTGTGTTTATTCATGTGGAGATGGTTCTGGGAACCCTGGTTAAAGAGGCTAGTGGCAAGCTGAGTTGTTCTGTGCTGGGTTATGGCACATTTGATTTTTAGAAGTGAGGACACACGGATTGTGTGGAAAGGACAGCCTGTGGAGAAAAATGGAATCAGCTATCAGTTCAAAAACATATTGATGTGTAATAACAAGCATCATTTGGTCCAACAAACCTATCAATGGCCTTTATCTATAATCTATATCTTCCTCTATGATGGAGCTTAGTCACCAGATACCACCCCATGGGTGGTGAGATAAGACTCTAGCTTTTTAGCCTTCTATAAAGGACTCTGACATTATCTGTAATTCTATAGAACAAATATCTCTTCCTAACTTTTTGGAAAAATGCATCTTAGAAAGAGTTCAAATCTAGGTTTGTGACATTTACTTTGTTCTCCAATTTCTAATATTTGAAAACAGCATCTTAAGAAGCTTTAGGCAAGTAAATGAAAACACACCCACCATAACCATCTCAAAAAAGACCACATTAGATTTCTATCACTTGCTTATCTAAACGAAACCCAGAAATGTATTTGCCTGCTAGCTCAGTGACATTTGTGTGTTCATCAAAGACTCATCCGTCTAACACTATGTCCTCTGTAAATTGCTCTGAACAGGTTCTGCTCTGCTGATCATATAACTTCTTCCTTCTTTGTTGGGTTTCTGAGAGGTTGCTGAGGAGCAGTTTGCTCTTCATCACTAATGGACAGGCTAGCACAAGCACAATGCAACTTCATATTGCACAGCGTATATATCATATATGATATACTTCCCTTTGTATGTAACATCCAGAGCTAAGTATTAACTCTTCCTCTGTCTTAGGACCAATAAAACTGACAGCTGGCTTTCTAGGGTGCATAACAGCTTCTGTGCAGACGCTTAACCATAATTATTTAATTAGAAGCTGCCAACTGTGCCTATATAAGCATTAATTCATCAAGCTGTTGTGCTTGGGTTAATGGGCTGAAACTATGGGAGGTGCTCTAAAGCAGGAAGTTGACTATGCAAAGATGCTCTTCATCCAGCATTAGCCCTGCCCAGCCCTGCCTAGTGCTGCTTAGCCCTGCCTAGCACTGCCCAGCACGTAGCTCCAGTGTGCCCTGTGTGAGCAGAGCACTTGGAACCACCACCTGAGAGACTGAAAGGGGCAGCATGTGTCCCCAGGAGCACCTCCACATCCTTAAAAAAACCCAAAAAAATCAATCAGCAAACAAACAGCAAACAAAAAAAGATGCTCTTTGAGAGAAACTCAACATGCTCCTAGGTTTTAAAAAAATTGTATTGTATACATAAACTCCTTAGATCCAAAGAATTAACTCCAAGCAATCAGACACTTCTAATAACCCAGGGATAATACAAAGTCATTCTTCCTGGTTCCATAACACGATAAAAAGTGAACAATGAGAAATGAATACATTACATATGTTGGCTGACAGTCATGGGGGAGATCCCTTTCTTTCCCTGTTTGCCCTATTTTCTTACAAGTTTTCCAAGGGGAAATTGAAAGACCAAAATCTCCCTGTCAATTATTAACAGGTTAGATTCTTGTCTTATTTAATCTTAATGTAGACCTAGAATTGATGGTCAACATCAGGTAGACTGAGTGTTTAGTTAATGGAGAACTGTGAACAATTAAAGTCAATAGGTGTTTGTATGTGTTGAAGAGGGTGGTAAGAAATGTGTTTGTCTGCATTGCTTACACACCAAAATATGATATGTGAGATGCTATGGATTATGATTCATTTATCCCCAACTAGGAAAGTATGATTGATGTAAGAGCACAGAAAAGAAATGTCTAGCTAGGATTCCCTCACAAAGCATTATAGATATGTCCTTTGTTTTAAAACAGTGATAAGGTAACTTTCCTTCTCTCCCACCCCACTAGGTGAATAATTACCTCTTTTCTCTTCAAGCATTACATAGAAGGCAATAACACAGAGAATGCCTTTTTGACTCACCTGTAAATGTAATGGGAGCTCAGTAATTTGGAAAAGAAAAGTCCTGATTTTGAACCAGAGATTCAGTAGCTCTTCATACCACTTAGGAATGAAATCACAGGTGCAGAAAAATAAATGAACCTTTTAGTTAGGCCGTCTTCCAATGCCCAAGAGTCAGAAGATTGTTGTCAGTTGGAGAGAACTATAAACAATTTTTAAAATCCTACTCATGAGTGAGTTCCTTCAGATAAATGCCTGAAACACTCAAATCAAAGGAATTTGCCTCTAATAAAACTGTGATAACATGACAAGTAGGGAGTTTAATTCATAGGATGCTACTTCAAAAACATTCACTGTGAGGTCTGTGAATTATAGTAGAGACATCAACTCATCACCTTTTCAACAAATTGCTGCTTGTCAGTGTGTTTTAATCTTTTATCTCTTTATTTCCTTAAATTTAAAGGGTCGTTTCCACAAAACTCTCTAAATGGCTTTATGTACTGTTAATCTTAAAAATGAAGCTGGCAGTTATTTTACCAGCAACAATGGGCTTATTCAGGAATAATAGAGAATTGCAATTCAGGACAAGCAAGCTATGTCAAAACCATAGGCAAACTCAAGAACAAAGGAGAAAAATTATCTTTTATAGAAGAGAGGGGTGGGGATGGGCATTTGAGAAGGGCTGTTACAAACAAAAAACCCATTGGAGTAAACTAGGGGTTCTCAGTATAATGGCTTGTCATTGGCTAATTTGTGACAATCTCTTATTGGCTGGGGCTTTTGCCAGGGAGAGTAGAAAACATTTCTTTCCTCTGCAGGATAGTAAAACAGTATGGACTTGCAAGGTCCATCTCTTCCTGTTGGGTCTGCAATTGATGACAAGTGTTTAGGTGTGAGAGCTTTCCATTCTGGGATCTGGATTCCACTTTAAATGAGCTTTCCTTTTGTAAAATTTTCACAGCACATAGAACTTCAGGGCTGTTGACTGAGACGGGGTATTGGAGAAAAGTCAATCAGAAAGTGATTACTCAGAATTCAACTGTATGACCTTGTATTGGGAAGAAATATGTGGTTGTGGCCACCGTGAGTAATTTACCCAACATTGACTTTGGAAAGCTTCAGTAAGAGGGTTTATTCTTAACAGGTAGCAATGCATCTATCCTGAAATTATTCTAGCTCTTTTTCTACTGGTTACTCAAAAGATACCAATGATAACTTTTGTTTTATTGCCCAGAGAGATATGATGTTGTCACGTTCAAAACGAAGTGACAGAGCAATGTAGTCAAAACTGTGAAGGATTGGTCTTTACTACCACCTACCTCTCCTCTTTCTGTGTTGTTTGTCTGTCTTCTCCAGCTTAGATAATCTCTTTTGGTCCTGTTTTAGTCATTCCTGCTTTCAAGTTATTTCTCTCCATTGTCAGTAAAAATTCTCTTCTGCCATGTATTTAGAATACTTCTAGGGCAAGGTGTTACTTTTCTCAGGGGTTTTGGTACACAAGAAACCCTTTGATAGTTGTAGATCAGGTGACTTTGCATCTTGAAGAGAGTGCTCTTAAGGCATGAGGCTTTTTAATGTATAACTTAAAAATATAGCACAATTTAAATATAAGGCTTTATCATGAAGTCAAAGTTGACCCATGTGTGGGCAGATATGGAATGGTAATAGTGATGGCAAAGGGTAGGTGTATGGATGTAATTTTTAAAAATCTCTTTAAGGTGCTGTGCTCTAAGCATTGGTTTCAATATAACAGTGATATAAGCATGCTAGTAAAATATTTTCTTACACTATTTTCACTTTCATGCCAAACAAGATATGTCACTTGAGCCCAGCCCCTTGTGCAAATTCAGGTACCTTCTTCCTAGGTCTGTAGCATCACTGAATGAATTTGGCAGCAAAAGAAGTGTCATTATGTGGGCAGAATGGGGAGGTCTCTGAGACTGCCCTTAAGTAGTGTCTCAACATGTTAAAAAATATGTATATATTATATGTATATTTATAAATATTATATTTATTTTATATATTTATATATAAATATATAACATTTATAAATAGATAAATATTTATAAATATTTATTATGTATATTTATAAATATTGTAATATTTATATATATATGTAAATGGAAAGAGAAGACCAAATATGTTCCTGACAGCCTAATGAGGTTAACATTGTATCAAAGAAATTAGAAATGGAAATAGCTGAGAATGTGCCATTTGAAACACCTCCAACATGAATAATGGAGAGAGTATGCATCCAATATACAGAAGAAAGTTCTTCAGAAATGGACACATGGATGCTCAGTTTCTGCATCATAACTATTGTTCTTGTTCTTTGTTCTTTGCTATGGCTTTCCTCAAATGCTGTATTTCTTGGCAAGTCAGTTAAAAAAACTTCACGCAGAAATTTTCAGATGCCTCCAAATGTAGACACCAAGTTCCAATAATTACAATTAACATTACAAGAGCAATCTTGTATTATAGATATTCATACCTACTTTCCCTTCTGTCTGCACTGCGTTATTTTGAAGCAAATTTCAGACATCAATCATTTCATTCATCCACAAATACAATACTGTATGTTTCTAAAATAAAATGAAAATAAAATATAACACAATACTGTTATCACAGATAAAATTAGTAATTCTTTAATATCATCTAATATCTAATTGATGTTAACACTTCTTTAATTCTGTTACAATATTTTTTAAAGTTGGCTTCTTGAGTCAAGATTCAGATAAGGTCTATTGTCTTTGCTACTTCTTTTTTCATTCAAAATTTAAAAAAAAACCTGTATTTAAACCATATGCAACAAAGTAGCAAAATGTATATATTAAATCTTTTTTTTTTTTTTTTGAGAGAGAGAGAAAGAGAGCATGAGAGTGAGAAAGTGAGAGAGAGGGAGATAAAGAGAATCTTAAGCAGGCTCCAGCCCCACTGATGTGGGGCTTGATCTCATGACCTGAGATCATGACCTGAGCCAAAATTAAGAGTCAGAAGTTTAAATGACTAAGCCACCCAGGTACCCCTTAAATCTCTTTTAATGTCCCCTTCCTCCCTTCCTCCCTTCCTCCCTCCCTCCCTTCCTTCCTTCCTTCCTTCCTAGTTCCTTCTTCCCTCCCTTCTTCCCTTCCTTTCTGTTTGTTTGAAGAAACCAAATTGCTTGCCATGTTCAATATCCAGCATTCTGGTTTTACTTATACATCTATATGATCTTTGTGATTTCATTAAAACATTTTTTTTTCCTGAACCTTACATTTTCTGTGAATTCATTAGATCTGGACTCTAGATTCTAGTTTCTAGAGACTAGATCAGATTCAAGTTCAGTATTTCCATCAAGAAATCTTAATAAATGATGGCAAGTCCATTTTTTAAATTATTGAAGTGTAATTAACATACAGTATTACATTAGTTTCAAGTTTACAACATAATGATTCAACAGTTTAATACATTACTCAGTGCTCATCATAATAAGTATACTCTTAATCCCCTTTATTTCACCCAAGGCAAGTCCATTTTTAATTTTTAATTTGCTTTAGAAGGCAGTAAAAGAAACCCTTGTTTTTCTTTCTAGTAATTTAAGAACTATTTAATATTCCATTATTGTTTTTATCATTAAAATGGGCTAATATCATGGGTGCAATGAGCTTACTGAGATGTACAGTGGGTCCCATAGACTGGGAAGAGGAATCATTTTGGGTGAGAAAGTTCCTCTCCTGGCTATTCACATTTTATATTCTTGGATTCTTTCAACTGTATTGAACTCCACTTGAACTCATCATTTGTATTCCCCCAAACCTGTTCTCTTCTTGTGTTCCTTATCATAGTAATTGGCATCATTAGTTACTCATTCTCCCAGGGGAGAATGAAGCCTGGGTGGCATCCCTGACTCTTCCTTCTTCCCAGCGTATGGCAAGTCCCCTTGGTTCTTCTTCATCTCGCTCAAGTCCATCCATTTCTTTCTATCACCACCGATGCTACCCTGGTCCAGACCACCAGCACTGCTTTTTGTTGCTTCTTAAACCTGGGAGCTTCTGAGTGAGATAAAACACTGTCATGGGGCTGACATGGGGAGCCTGATATGGGGCTAGATCTCATGAATTGTGATATCATGACCTGAGCCGAAATCAAGAGTCAGATGCTTACTCGACTGAGCCACCCAGGCTCCCCAAAATGAATAGATTTCTGCATCCATCTGCCAAATCTTAAAAGTTTATAAAGAGGCCTTAATGGGATTCAATGACATAAACCATCCAGATGGTCTCAACACCGTATCACTACCTCAAGCCCGTGTCCTTGGAGCACCTTCTGGGAGCAGGGAAGGCCAGCAGAAAGCACATTCCAAGGACAGGGGAGGGTGGAGGAGCTTCTAATTTGCCTGGGTCCAGCTCATGTGTCAACCAGTGGCTACGTCCCCTTGATCACCTCTCCCAACACTTTTCTAGACTACTACAAAGAAACTTAAATTTTCCTCCCTACCTCAAATTCAGTGTAATCCCCTTTGGATCTCTTCTCCCTGCTGCAAAAATGGTGAGATTTCTGAAATGTGAGTTTGGCCATGTCATTCCTGCTTAAAGTTCTTCATTGCCTTACAACTGCTCTTATAAGTTAAATGCAAACTCCTTACCAGGAATCACATCTCTTTATGAAATGACCACTGTTTCCTTCCTCAGAATCTTCTGTTGCCATCCTGCCCTTTGCATTTTTAATATCAGCTATACTTGATTTCTTTAAGTTCCTGAATGCTGTTATATACTTGCTTGGTTTTGTATGTGATGTTCTCTATGCCTGGAATTCTGCCTCCATCTGCTTTGATGAACTACATCTTCAGGTCCCAATCTAGAGTTTATCTTTTCTGGGAAGTCTTTCCTAGTCTATCGTATCTGGATTGGGGGTCCCTTACCTTTGACCCGAGGACCTTATTCTCCTTTACTGTGGCACACATAGTATTGTATTATAATCGATTATTTAATGGTGTCTTTAACATTACCTGTAAACTTTATGAAGATAGGAATTGTATCTGTCATGTTCGTCACAATACCTGGCACAGTATCTGGACTAAATGTAGGTCCTCCACAAATATTTTTCAGAAGAATGAGAAATAGATGCCCCCTACAGAGTTCTATTATGGTCCCAGATGCCACTGTTTGCATATACCATTACATTATCTCTTTACAGAACAACTAAAGAACAGCGATGGAGTGATGATACTTTAAATAATAACAGCATTTCCAAACTTCCACTAAGTGCTTTGGGCACTCAGATAAGCACTTTACATACAAATTGGAAATCTTACCAAAAGATTTGCTCTTAGCACCTGCACCCACTGAGATGCTAGCTCAAAGGGACTGAGAAAAACACTTAGCAGCAGCAAAGGCTCATGTGGTCTCCTTTTAGTTGGTTCACCCAACTAAATTGAAGCAAATTGAAGGTGGGGTGTGGCCATGGTTTAAGGAACAACCTAGGAGGGACTCGAGATTCAAAAAAGTGCTTCAAAATAGAGAAAGTAGCTCCAGTAGGAAGAGAACTGTACCAGAATGCAAAGAATGTTATGAGACCAACAGGTTGTCTTCTTAATTCTCTGACCGCTCAGGTATTCCATTTCCTCCTCCCTGCCTTCCTAGGCAGCAGAACATGGTAATTAAGGGCCTCAGTTTTGAGGTCCAGACTGCTCGAGGTTGAACCCCTAGCTATTGGGATCCCTGGCAAATTATTTTACTTCTGTGCTTCATTTTCCTCACCTGTAAAATGGAGGTGAAGACAGTTCCTGACTCATAGAATCGAATGGGTTGCTATATATAAAGCGCTTATGACAGTGCCTGGCACCCGGTCAGTGCTGTGAAAGTGTTAGTAATTACCAGGATGGCTGTATATACTGGATGGAGGAGACACAGTTGCTTTCTTTAAATAAACCACCTGATTCTTTCTGATGCTCCCCTTGGACACTTTGCCCAGTATGTTGATTTTATGCATTTTGAAACAATCAAACAAACACATCCACAAATATTTTTAAAAAGGAGATTCAAACTGTGCATTTTACTTGAATCTGAATATGTATAAAAGGAAACACCCCAAAAGCCTTCAAATTCTAGTAACTCTTTTCTTCCCCTGGCTATTCCATCATGGGAGTCATTAATAGTGCCTTTCCCTCCACCTTGTTTTCAACTTTTCAGAACCTAGGCTGATATGAGGCAGAAATGAAATTTAAGAATACGACTTAAATTATATATTCAGTCACTGCAGAATTAGAATAACCTTTTATGAATCTCAACCTAGAGAATATTCTCCTTCGTGGTGACAGAAAATGGTTATTGAGCATTCCACTGACAATAGGATCATTCAAATTGCTCCAAAAAAAGAAAACCAGACATTTTGCTCCACACTGAGCAGCTGAGCTGTGTGGCATTAAAAAGAAATCGGAGCATTAATGCAGGGCTGTTACCGTGTGACCTGCTCATGGGAAGAAATTGATACTTTCCACTTTCATTCATCAGTCACATTCCAAAGTAGAAAATTCATACCATTTTCCCACCCCAATTTATACTGATCTTTTATTCTGAGTGTATTTAATATAAAATGACTGTGAATTACTTCCATTGATGAAAATAGAAGGCAACCCATTATACACAACTTGATGGCTCACATAATATGACTGGGGTTTTGGGGCACCAGGGTGGCTCAGTCATTTAAGCGTCCGGCTCTGGATTTCGGCTCAGGTCATGATCTCATGGTTCGTAGAATTGAGCCCCGTATGGGGCTCTGTGCTGAGAGTATGGAACCTGCTTGGGATTCTCTCCCTCCCTCTCCCCTGCTCTCTTTCTCAAAAATAAATAAATAAGCTTAAAACAAAAATAGATGCCTTGAGGTTGTTGCATATTGTGTTTTAGACAATATTGTAGACTGTCCAGGTCAACAGTACTGGGCAGTGAAATAGAGAAAAGGGGAGGTGGGTTCTAGTAATGGTGACTTTCCTGTAAAGCGGATCCTGGAGCAGCAGAGACTTTCAGGGACTGGGATAAGAGCAAGGGGTGTACAGATGTTAGAGTTGCAGAAGCATACAATTAAAACCACGGGGAGACTTGAGACCGGGGGAAGCGTTACAGTTCTGAAAACTCCCTAATCAGAAGGAGAGCTGGCCTATGATACAAAGCACAACAAACACTGTTTGGGAATCATGGCTCATTGTCTTACAGCATAAGTATTTAGTTAGGTCAGGTGGAAAAACTTTCCTGTGGGCATTGTGCTTGCAAATTTGCACTGGAATGAAAATGGAAAATAGGATTCAGTTCTCATTAATTTGCTTTCTAGCCAGTGAGGTGAAATATCTTTGTTTCTTTAAATAGAGGGATACCTGTGTGGAGCCTTACAACTTGCTAAGCTGCAATGAAATAGAAAACGGTCAATTTTGATTTGTGTAAGAAAAGTATGCATTAGAAAATGAGCAGTTTTGCTTGGCTTTTCTCGATAAGATAAGCCTGTGGCATGGAGCAGTAATGACTAATGATATAATGTGTGATACTTTCAACATTATAAAGGCCCATATTGAATGCTCAATAATGTAAAATATTTGTTTGAAAAGATCTGATGGCTTCACACTTACTAAGGGACTGTTTTATATCAAGTACTTTTGGTAGGATTGTCCAGTTGAGATGGATAGAAAATATCATATCTGTAGGCAAAAAAAATAATTGATAACTTCATTCACAAAGTCCTCATGCTAATGATTTTCTAGTACTTTTCCACAATGTGCCAGGGAAGTGATTCACAACGTGCACAAGCCTCATTGATTGGAAACTGCCGGCCCTTCAAACCTTCTTTCGTCTGCATCCTTCCATACAGACAAGGCATATAGTGAACCATAATCTTTTTTTCTAACAGATCTTGACATCCATTCATCAGAAGGGTCTTCACTAATAGGCAGATTTAGATCTAGCTCCAAGTTACTTATACAAAATTCTGTTCTCTGTCTTCTGTCTATGTGAGTAAATGCCAAGCACTGTGACCTTGCTACGCCCTTTGCTTTTGTGTATGTTAGGGTCTTAGACATCTCTGCAATGATTGGCCCTTATAATTCTTCCAGAAATATTTATTGAACACCTACTATGCACCAGAGACTTCATGCAGTTCCAGGGATTCACCTGTAAATAAGAAGCATATGGTCAATGCTTTCATAGAGCATATGGTTTAGGGAGAGAGTAGACGAGTAAATGGGCAATTTCGATCTAGTGTGATAGGGAAGTGTAGATTGATATGAAAATAGAGAAGGAGCTCCTAATCTGAACTTGGAGTGTCAGGAAATTCAACCAGGGCTTATTTTAATGCTTGAAGAGGAGAAAATGCTTAAATCTTTAATGCATTTGTTGACTTTAAGATACTAGCTGGCTGATGGAGTCATAAAAATTACATCCTAGGATGGCTTCACAGAACCTTAAGATCACCAGCAATCATTTCCGTTCTCATCAGAAAAATCTCATTAGATTTTTTCCAGAGATTGCTGTGTGAGTGATTTTAGTCAGTCCAGGAACCACTATCATAAAAACACTCTTCAATTCTCTTTTCCATTCAACCCTTTGTCTTACAAAAGTGTATGTGCAAAATCCAAAGCCAGATGATAGCCTCAGAGGACTAGCAATTGACTTTAAAGGTACTTTATAATTATGTCTAAAGTGTCTTTTTGTAATGATAAATGTCATCATTATTATTTTAACTTTAACTCAGGATTGCTGACTTACTTTGTCAATCTCATGCATGGCTCAATTTCAGTAACTACCACAGTGTGAACACATAGGAGGTGATCATAAGCATTTGCTGAATTAATGAATAAATTCATAACACTACATTTTTAAATAAAGAAAATGTGAAGTATAAAGTGAATGAAATTTGCTTCCAGTTTAACTTGACATTTACTTTTAACCACAGGTGCATTCTATAAGACACAGTGAGCATGTGGTTGATAACCTGACAGCATTAAGATCTATCCAGATAAAAATCTTAGTTCTGTCACTTTCTAGCAGGGCATCTTTGGGCAAATGTCTTACCCTCTTGACACCTCAGAGCACTTATCTATAAAAGGGGAACAAGGAAACTTCTCTGTTGACAGTGTTGTGAGGATTAAGCCAGGGTCATACCATCTTATTAGCTTGGCTCCTTGGTAGCCATGTCCATCTCTAGGCTCTTTTAATTCATCTTACAAACAGATGTGTTTGGACCTAGAAGAAGAAACTGAGGGAATATGGATTCATTAGGACTGATCCTGCTCACTATCACAGCGAAAGTTAAGCTGCTACCCACTGGTTTCACATTGGACTATTACTACACACATTTCATGCACTTAAAGGAAGGAAAAACACATCCCATAACACACGCTCTTATAGTTCCCTTAATATGCTCACCACTTCGCCCCCTCTGAAAACACTTGTCCAGGGGCGCCTGGGTGGCTCAGCTGGTTAAGCATCTGACTCTGTATTTCAGCTCAGGTCATGATCTCATGGTCTGTGAGTTCGAGCTCCACATCTGGCTCCATGTGGAGCCTGCTTCTGATTCTTTCTCTCTCCCTCTGTCTCTGCCCCTCCCCTGCTCTTTCTCTCTCTCTCTCAAAATAAATAAAAAAAAAACTTTAAAAGAAAAAACAAACAAACAAACACTTGTCCATCCACAGAGCTCTATAACACTGGCCTTTTGGCAGTTCTTTCTGCAGGCCAGTCTGTTTGTCACCTCAAGACGCTACACTTGTGTTGCCTCCCTTCTAATCCTTGCCTTTCTGAGTCCTGCTCATCCTTCAGTCAGGCTTTAATGGGTTTTCCTTGGAGAGGCTTTCTGTTACCATCCCAGCTGAAGCAGAAGACCTCATCATTCTCTATTCAGCACCGTGTTTCCAGCATAGCACTGTTCACATGTGTAGTTGTCTGCTTGATTTACTTACTTATTCTCTCTTTCTCTGTCTGTCTCACTTGACTGTAAGCTTCATGATAGCAGGAGCTCTCTTGTATCCCTAGCATCTAGCACAGTGTAGGGACTCAATACGTTGTATTTCCTCTATCCACTTTACCCCACCATGTAAAATTATAATAGTAGGGTTCCCTCTCATGGTGAAGGCAACTGATGATATAAATATAGTGCATGTGGTATATAAATAATCCATGACTAGTAGAGTAGAAGTGAATGAAGGTAAAAGAAGAAGGCAGCAAATGTAAACCCAGAGAGATTGGATAACAGATGTAGACAAGATTGGAAACTTGCTTTGATGAGTTCTTTAGCCTCTCCAGCCCTCAGGTACTGCAGCTGTGTAATGGGAATAGTGGACTTCATTGTTTCATAGGACACCAAGTACTAAATAATGTGACACCTGTGAAGAAGCTATATAGCTTGAATGGATGTGTGCAATGAAGGCAGATTTTATCTTAGCTTGAGTGAACATCAGGAGAATATCTTAAGAAAAGGTAACTACACCCAAGAGAAGAGAGATTAAATCTGCTCATTTGGAAAAACTCTTAAGGCATTTAGATACGAATAGTCAAAATGTGCAAATGAGTTTTAATGGGACTTCAACAAATTAGTATTCTTATTGTATAAGGCTGAGTAGCATACAGTCAACATATGGGAGGTGGATATTCTGATCCCCACTTGTGTAATTATCATAGATTTATGGTATGAAGATTCCGGCCAAATGGACAAAAACAAATCCCCTTTGGAAGCCCCATAAACTGTCCTGCTGGATAGGAGCTTGAAGTGTCTTTCACGCCAGGGAGAGTACCAACTTGATTTATAAAATCAGAGCATCCTCGGAAATGGGGGATCTTCTGATTCCATGCTTCAGTTTCCTCTCTTTGAATCTCCAGGCTTTAAATGAAGTCCTAGGTAGAAGCCAACACACAGAATCTTTTAAAATGGTGTCATTTTGATTTAAGTGAGAACTGGTTGTAAGACCATTTCCCCTTTCTGCTTGTTTTCTTGGTGGCCCTTGGGGAAGCACCAGGAAATCTAGGGCTCAGTGTAGCTTCTGGAAAAACCATAATCCAGACACCCTAAACAAATGGTAATTTTCATCTTTTGAAAAATTGTCTTTTTACATTTTTGGTCAGGTTCTTACCGTGTACTTTTTTAACTTCTTTCATTTTCATTTGACTTCTGTTTCATTCTGAGGACAAATGTAAATGAAGGATGAACTGAAGAAAGGCAATTATTAGAAAACGTAAAGAGCAAAAATAAATTAATTTTGCCTTTATCTTTGATATGTCACAGAGGAAGTTACCGTAATTTTCCACTATAAATTTTTGTGTAACAACACAAGCGATGGGACTTATTGAAAGAAAGCCTGGAAAAGAGTTTTTACAACCAACTTTATATGCTTCGTACCTAGTAAGTTTGGAATTGTTTTCTATATTGTGAATAAAGCATAAGGTTAGCATATTATTCTATTATATCAATATAATGTATATTTTCTCCATTGAGCCTAAGGGGCTATGGTAAAATCTCTGGGTAAAATGGTGCTTTCTATCCTGACATGAACAATTAATTGTAAACAAAAAGTCTATTTCGAGGGTGTTTGGAAATAATACCTCACACCAGCCATATTCTTCTGTATAAAAACAGCAGGAAACTTTCTTTTTATCATAGCTATATTTTCATATTGTTTATAGTCTGTGATTTGCCTTGGTAATTTGCTTCCTTTTATAAGAAAACAAGTTTTCTTCCCAACAACCAGATGCAATGCAATCAAATAATTGTTATCTTAATTTGCTGCTAAAGTCCTCCTGAGGAGAAAGAAAGAAAGAAAGAAAGAAAGAAAGAAAGAAAGAAAGAAAGAAAGAAAGAAAGAAAGAAAGAAAGAAAGAAAGAAAGAAAGAAAGAAAATACAGGTATGCAGTGACGTATATTTGAACTCAGAGATGTTAACAATAATCATAGCTATCCTTGATTGAACTCTATATCAGGTTCACATCAAGTGCTTCTCATTTAATCCCCTAGAAAACCCTAAAAGTAAGAAACTGGGGCTCAGAGAGGTTCAGATTCCTCAAGGTCACTGTTAGTGGCTGCGTCAGAATTGCGGTATAGGAAAACCATGTAGTGTTAAGTTTCAGAGAAGTTCATTTGTTCATAACAAGAATAGGGTGGGGGTAGACTGATGGAGATCAAGGGTGGGTGGGACACATGGGTGGCTCAGTCGGTTAAGGGTCTGACTTCCACTCAGGTCAGGATCACAGGGTTCTTGAGTTTGAGCCCCATGTTAGGCTCTGTGCTGACAGCTCAGAGCCTGGAGCCTACTTCAGATTCTGTGTCTCCCTCTCTCTCTGCCCTTCTCTTGCTTGAACTCTCTCTCTCAAAAATAAATAAACATTAAAGAAAAAAAAAAGGGGGTGGGTGATGAGGCTGAACATTAATTCCTCTACCTCTCAGACCCAAGTTGCTGCTGTGGGATGTAATAACTGGGACAAGCAGAATCAAATCCCCAGTTGCCCCAACCCCAGTTCTGGCACTCTTCACCATCATGCCATACCACAGAGGTACCAGATGGAAGTGCTATCTTTTTTGACTGGCCAAAAGTAGCTCTTCAAGGGAACCACCTCCCAAGATTGAGTGAGGAAGTCACATCCAGCCTCCAGGAGGAGGTGGGATGGCAGAAAGTGCTGGACAGGGATAATTGCCCTTTCTCTTTCCCTTTCAAATTTCAAGCCTTAGGAACACGACTTCCCCCATGATACTGCTTTAAAAAAATTAAACCAGATTGGGCTGAAATCTGCGAATCTGTCCTCAGTTACCCACACAGAACTTCTGGGACACAATCTCTTCTCCCAGAGACTCCTACACAGCATTATTTTTAAGAATTCGATTTCCTAAGACCACAAATATGAAGAAGCACAAGATTTCATAGTACAAAAAGATGTCAAAAACATTTGAAATGGAATAGGAAGAATTTATCCTTATCTTCCTAAATACCTAAGCACACACACACAAAAAAGTACATATACACATGTATAAACTCTTTAAGTGTAAAAAAACCCACAAAGGCATATTAGCAGTTTCTCATTCTAGAGTCACTGGCAAACCTGAGATGAGTGAGGTAGTCATAAACAAGATTAATCCAGATGCCTTGACAGGCATTGTTGGTCCCCAGAGAAAAGGCACACTTGGACATGAGCCTATGACAAACTCAAAACTCTGTTTAAATCATATATACTGAGGGGCGCCTGGGTGGCTCAGTCAGTTAAGTGGCCGACTTTGGCTCAGGTCATGATCTCGCAGTCTGTGAGTTCCAGCCCCGCGTTGGGCTCTGTGCTGACAGCTCAGAGCCTGGAGCCTGTTTCAGATTCTGTGTCTCCCTCTCTCTGACCCTCCCCTGTTCATGCTCTGTCTCTCCCTGTCTCAAAAATAAATAAAAACGTTAAAAAAATTTAAATCATATATACTGCAGCTCACCTAGTTATTCATTTGGGGAAAGTTACTTAAGAATATAATTGTAGGGACACCTGGGTGGCTCAGTCAGTTAAGTATTTGACTCTTGATCTCCACTTAGGTCATGATCTCGTGGTTGGTGGGATTGAGCCCCGCATTAGGCTCTGCACTAAGTGGGAAGCCTGCTTGGGACTCTCCCTCTCCCTCTCTCAAAATAAACATTTCAAAAAATAATATAATTGTGGTTAAGTATTTTATACTAATAAACTTTGTATTACCTTAGAAGCTTGGCCCTATGTATCAGCAAGGTTATAACCAAAAACTAAAAAGAAACATCAATTCTTGGTTTTAAAACCAATTGACCTTCCAAATCTTGATGAAAATCCTAGAACCCTAGAAATGGGGGCATATTAAACTCTGGTCTTCCCCATCTCTTATAGCTTTTGTTTTACTCCATTTAACTGTTTGCTCTTTTCTAACATTAATTACATATGCCACTGACTGAGTCCAAATCATACAGCAAAGACTGTGATAAGTGTTTGTAGATATTACCATGTTCTCTCTTCAGAACAATCTTAGGGGGTAAGGAGTATTTTTTTCCATGTTACAGATGAGAAAACTCAGATGTAGGGAGATCCTTACCCAGGTTTGCAGCTAGTGGGTAATAAAATCAAGATTTAGACTCTGGTCAAGTCTGTCTGACTCTAAAGACTGTGAATGCTTTTTAATTGCTAAATTACCTTGGATTGTCCATATAGTACAGATCCTTCCTATAGAGTGAAATATAGAAATCAGTAATACAGAAAGTGATATCAAAAGGATTTTTTTAAAAGATGGTAGAAGAAACAGTATATTTGTATGCTGATAGGAAGAATTCAGTTTTTAGGGGAAAAATAGACAATAGAGAAGAGAAAGGAGAGATAGCTGGAGTGAGATACTTGGGTAAGTAAAAAAGTAATGGGATTGAGGTCATAGAGTTGATTCCTTTGTTATGAACCTTGTCACTTCATCCAGAGTAATAGAGTGTATAAATATTAATAGATATAGTAATAATAAATGTCTACACACATACTTGTACAAAAATAATATATGTATTAATATATATTAATATAATATATATTATATTATATTATATATTACTATATATATATTTATATAGTAAAAGAACATATAGGTACAGACATGGTTGATGTGCTTTGGTGGGAACTTACTGATGTTCCTTTGGGTCATTTCTATTTGTTCAGTAAAATAAGTAGCTTTAAGACTGAGGATGGGGAAGGAAGTATTTGAGGTTTGAAGAGAGAAAATACACTATAAAATAGTTAACCAGGACTCTGGGGAGTGAATGAACTAAAGGAATGTATTACTCACTGGGAGCATTAAGGACTCACTTGAAGCAAGTGGCCGTGAATTTAATTTTTTTTTTTTTTAGTGCTTATTTATTTTTGAGAGAGAGAGAGCATGTGCGAATGAGAGAGGGGCAGACAGAGAAGGAGACACAGAATCCGAAGCAGGCTCCAGGCTCTGAGCTGTCAGCACAGAGCCCGACGCGGGGCTCGAACCCACGAACCATGAGATCATGACCTGAGCCAAAGTCAGACGCTTAACCAACTGAGTCACTCTCCAAGTGGCCATGAATTAAAGTGAAATCATTCAACATGGTTTTATATTTTTCTCCAACTGCATAGGTGCAGGTGGGGAGCAGGCCCAGATATGATCCTAACCATTGGATGTGAGGTTTTGCAAAATGGGGGCAAAAGAGTTGGAGATATAGGCAGGAGAGTTATTAAAACAATTGAATTATTAATAATAAAATTATTAATAATACAATAAGGTAAGATATTCAATGAGGACATGATGAAGATAAAGGATAATGAAAAGGCGTAAGATCAAATGGGTTGATTCCCTGTGGGATCAAAAGGTTGTTGGGATCTACTATTGGAGAAAATGAGCTGGAAAACCAGGAGGAGATGGTGTGATGTGTGAAATTGGGCTTACAGATAGTCAGGCAATGATAAGGACTCAGTTCTGGCCATGACCATGAAAGCACGTGGCTGAGGGAGAGTGGAAGATGTGATTATTGTAAGAGAGTGGTTGGGAGTATTCAAAGATCATCTTGAAAGCAAAGAATAATGTTATTTCAATTTCATAACACTCCTATTATCCTCACTGAAGGAAGAAAAATTGAGGCTGGGAGTTGGTTATTAAGTCCAAGATTCCAGTGCTAGGAGGCATTTGCATTGGGATTTGAATCTAGTGTGTAAGACTCATGTCTCTTACCCACTGTTCATGGTGGCTTAGGTATGGAATGTTCTCTGCCTCTATGCCATGGCTAAAGGGGCTGAAAATTTTAAAATACTTTGTGTCATTTGCCTACCAAATCTGTCATTCACCAACATGGATTTGTTAAGCACCTACTAAACACCAGTGTGCCCCACTGTTCCATATACAGTGCCACAAGGATGAAAGGAATTATATGAAATTGCAGTTGAAAATTCAGTTGCAGCTGTATTATCATCCATGCCAGTAAGAAAGTACTTGAATCATTATTTGACTATTTTATTGTATCTTGCCCTTATTAGCTTATAAAAAATGAGTAGAGAGTAGAAAATGAAAGTGCTGATATTGGTGATATGAAGCATATATCTCATAAATTTAATATAATTGAGACAAAGGTGGAAATCTTTAGGCATACTGAAAGAGGCAAAGAGCCTCAAGTGGATATCATTGGATTTAAATCAGTTGAGTGAGTTTTTAGTTAGGAATGAAAAAAACCAAGTTAAAAGAAAAGGTATACAGTGTGAGAACTGTATTTCAAAGATACTGTCCTTGTTTGGGAATGTCTATCATGTAAGATGCCTATGTTTTGATTTGTGCAACAAGGTCTTTATACATGACTAAAGGGATATGTTATGTATGAACATATGGAACACTTATAATATAGAATGGATATAGGTATTGGGAAGAAAATAGAAGAGGAAATATTCAATTCAGTGTGGAATGATCAAGGATGTCTTCCCTGAGGTGGCCTTTTTTTTTTTTTTTTAATTTAATGTTCATTTTTTGAGAGAGAGAGAGAGAGAAAGAGTGGGGTAGGGGCAGAGAGAGAGGGAGACACAGATTTTCAAGCAGGCTCCAGATGACAGATGACAACTTGGAGCCTGACTCAGGGTGGAACCCACAAGCTGTGAAATCATGACCTGAGCCAAAGTTGGATGCTTAACCTACTGAGCCACCCAGGTGGCCCTGAGGTGGCCTTTTTTTTTTTTTTTAAATGTTTACTTATTTATTTTGAGAAAGAGAGAGAGTGAACACGAGTAAGTGAGGGGCAGAGAGAAAGGGAGAGACAGAATCCCAAGCAGGCTCTGAGCTGTCAGCATGCAGCCGGACATGGGGCTTGAACTCATGAACTATGAGATCAGGACCTGAGCCGAGACTAAGAATCAGACACTTAACTGAATGAGCCACCCAGTGGGCTTTTTAAAAGCAAAGTCATAAGGGCACATGGGTGGCTCAGTCGGTTAAGTGTCTGACTCTTGATTTTGGCTCAGCTTATGATCTCATGTTTTGTGAGTTCGACCCTGCATCAGGCTCTGTGCTGATAGCATGGATCCCGTTTGGGATTCTGTTTCCCTCTCCCTCTGCTCCCCCCGCCCCCCACTTGCTCTCTATCTCTCTCTCAAAATAATAAAAATAAACTTAAAAAATTATTAAAAAAGTAAGAGCAAAGTCATAAAGAATGAGGAGCTTATCAGGCAGGTAATATAAAGAACGACAATATAGGCAGAAGGGCCAACAGATGCCAAGGCATGGAAATGAGGTTGAATATGGCTTGTTTTCTGAACCTCATAGTTGGAACTTAAGGGCAGGGAGCAGACAAAGTCTCTGTCTTGAGAGCTAAGACAGAGCAGATGCTGAAGGGCCTTATATGACATGCTAAACTACTGGACTTTATCATGGATGCTGGGGAGACTTGTAGGTACCAAGGAACCACAAAACATTTTTATCAGTGTCTTCTTTTTGTTTTTGTTGTTAATATAATGTTAGTTAAATTCACATCACTGTTGTTTGGTGCTTACAGAACACTTTGTGATATCTATGATCTGGGGTATACTTTTTTTGGACCATTGTCATACATTTCTTCCTTTCAGCTATTTGGCTTACTGAGTCTCTTCATTCATGTATTTAGATGAATATTTACTGAGCACCTACTCAGTACCAGTTATGTTCTAAGTAATGGATTCAGGATGAATATAGTTACTGCTCTCATGATGCTTATATTCTAGTGGGGATATAGATTGATAGGTAAATTCATATGCAAATTACATGTTATCCTAAATTGCTACTTCATACTAATATTGTTAATTTCTTTCCTGTGACTCCTCTTTCTTTCTATTCTGTAATCTTGTGATAGAGACCATGGTATGTATCCCTACAATGTAGGTTGGAGGAGCCAAATAGTATAGGCTTAAATCACTACCCATGAATACTGTCTATATAGGATGTGAATTAGGCTGAACTATGAAGTTGAAAAAGTCCCTCCCTATCCTCTGCTATACCTTCGTTGCTGTCTGGTATCAAGAGTGGTCCAGGGGCACCAGGGTGGCTCAGTGGGTTGGGCGTCTGACTTTGGCTCAGGTCATGATCTCACAGTGTGTGAGTTGGAGCCTCACATTGGGCTCGCTGCTGTCAGCCTGTCAACACAGAGCCCACTTTGGATCCTTTGTCCCCCTCTGTCTGCCCCTGCCCTGCTTGCACTCTCCCCAAAATTAATAAATATTAAAAAAAAAAAGAGTGGTCTAGAAATGGAAACACCACAAAGGAAGGACAAAGGTTTCCAATCATATCATTAATTCATCATTAAGAAGAGAGAACTAGTCTCAAGTTTTCAATGTTCTCTTTACTTGATGGTTTAGCAAAGGATAGACTATTATTCCCTTGCAAATTCATATATGTGGTCTATAAGATCACTAATTTTTTTAAATTCATGTTTCGAATTTCAGATAATCTCCTAATTATACTCAAATAACAACAATAGGGGCACCTGTGTGGCTCAGTCGGTTAAGCATCCAACTCGTGATTTCAGCTCAGGTCATGATCTCACTGTTGTAGGTTCGAGCCCCACATTGGGCTCCGTGCTGTCAGTGTGGAGCTTGCTTGGGATTCTCTCTCTCCCTCTCTTTCTGCCCCTCCTCCACTTGCACATGCTCTCTCTATCTCAAAATAAATAAATATTAAAAAGAAACAAATAACAACAATAGTATTTTAGAATTGTTGCTGGTGAAAACAATAGCAATAAATAGCTAATACATTCTGAGCTCTCACTTGCTAAATATATTATATCCACTATCTGAATACTCAAAATGTTGGGCTCAAAGTGTTTAGGCAGCTTTCCTCAGGTGGCACTACTAGTAAAAAAGCAGAGTTGGGTTTCACACCTGAGACACGGGTTTTTTTCCCTAGAACCTGGGCTCTCAGCCTCTGTGGTATGTGACCATGCTGCCAGAGGTCCAAGCTACCACGTGGTCTTTTTCCTTCTGGAAAATGAACATCTTTTGATGGAATCTAAAATAGATTCCTCCCTTAGATTTAAGGCAGATTTTGTCCCTATGGGAGATTCTGCTGTGTTTCAGGCAATAGAAACATAAAGCAAACCATGCATATAATTTAAAATTTTCTGGTAGCTACATAAAAAAAACAATAAAAAGAAAGAAGTAAAATTAATTTGAATAAAATATTTTATCTAACCCAGTATATAAAAAAAATTATCATTTCACTATATTTCCACATATTTTTCATTCCCTCAGTTTTTGAATTTAAAATAATTAAAACCAAATAAAATTTAAAAATTGAGCTCTTCATTCACACTTGCCATCATTTAAATGCTCAGTAGCCACCTGTGGCTAATGGCTACTGTCTTAAGGAAATGAAGCTTTAGAGGGTTCCATTTTAACCTCAAGTTAGGAGCACCTCAGTAGCTCATTTGGCAAAACTTCCAACCCTCAGGTCATGATCTCAAGGCTAGTGAGTTCCAGGACCGAGTTGGGCTGTGGGCTGACAGCTCAGAGTGGGGAGCCTGCTTCGGATTCTGTCTCCCCCTCTCTCTCTCTGCCCTTCCCCTGCTTACACTCTGTCTGTCTGTCTGTCTCTCTCTCAAAAGTAAATAAACATTAAAAAAAATAACCTCAAGTTAAACATCAAGTTGCTCAGTAACATTCTGTACAGATTCATCAGTAGACCCTGAGATTTTGGAGTTACTTTTTTAATGCACGATTAGAAACACGGAAGCTATTTCAGGCAGAGCAGGTGTTTTCCATTCATTGTAGAATTGTGTCTTCTAGAATTTGATAAGTGCTTTGTAGCTATCTGCCATATTTCCAGCTTGAGTGAGCCTCCAGGCTCATAAAGGAAACCATATCAATGGTTAAATAAAAGAAAGTGATGTCAGTTGTGAAAGTTAAAGTTGAAAAAAAAAATTTTTTGTTCTTGTAGGCATAGGTGGAGGTGCAGGCTGTGATCTTCATCATTTCCCTTCCATCCCCAAAGAAATTCTGATTCTATCATTTAAAATTCATTACTTTATTATGTTGAAATCTACATTGTGAGGGCTTGATACCATCAGGGTCGACTCTGTTTCCATCTGAGTTTTACAACCTACAGGGAGTCTAATCTATCAGAGCTTCCTTCCTAAGCCGGGGAAAGAGACAAGGAAGAAAGAAAAGATACCTGAAGTTTGCATGTCAGCCCTACTCAGAGGTTTTTTTTCTTTTCCCATCCCATCCCATCCCCCTTTTTTTTCATTTTATTGAAAAAAAAAAAAAAACACAAAGAGTTTAGTGATAATGGCTTCCCCTGCTGTCCATCATGGTCCTGTCTGCAAAGGACTGTACTATTACATTATTTGTACGTTAAATGGAATTCATTGTTAAAACCAGGTTTTTCTTGTTTTACACTTTAGATCTTCCATAAACAGGACAGATAATGAGCATAAAAGAACCCAGCTTACCTAGGAAGATAAGGCAAAATTGCCCAGGTGTTTGAATTGTGCTGGCCAGTTTTATCTGGTAGTGATAAATCCTCTCCAGTTCTGGCAGTCAGTGCTGGGGGTGGGGGGGATGAGGAAGAATTAAAACACACTAATAGGTACCCCCCTTTAATGTCTACAGTATCTATTTTACACATAGGACCACATAGTATTTATTAGACAAAAGTCTCCAAGGTTTGAAACACAATTATAATAGTTTCTGCTTAGGTAAAAATAATAAATAAAATTAAAATAAACAGTAGGAGATGATCTGTTGCAAAGAATCTAATCTTCAATTATTATATTTTGCTTTTGTACAGAAGCATTTACATTCCCTAGTCATCTGATGCCAAACAGGTGCCATATCAGCAGCCAAGTCTCAGCAATGGGAAGGAAATGAGCTATTTTTTGCTTTTGATGTTGCCTTTGGATGTTCCAATTCAAGTCAAGATGAATTCTTCAAACCTCCCTATTTGATAGGGACTCTGGCCATTTGTCTCTAAAACTGGTGCTCACCAGCCTCATTCCACAAAAGAAAGTTCAGATTTTAACTCTCTTGTGAGAAATGTAATATATAAAAGCTTCACACATTAATTTTTTAATTCAGTCTGTCTTGGTTGAATCACTCATATTTCCCATGTATTTCTTCTCTATCCTGGAGATCACAAGTTAATTGGGTGACCGGCTGAGCCTTTTTTTTTTAAGTTTATTTATTTTGAGAGAAAGAGAGGAAGAGAGAGCTGGTGCACATGTGTGCAGAGGAAGGACAGAGACAGAGACAGAGAGAATCCCAAGGAGGCTCAACGCTTAGCGTAGATCCTGACATGGGGCTCAATCTCACTGCTGCTGACTGGGAGATCATGACCTGGGCCGATATTAAGAGTCAGATGCTTAACCAACTGAACCACCCAGGTGCCCCATGCTGAGCCAGTTTTTAAGCAACTTCACTCAAACCAGAAAGACCAATGAACATAGTGCCTGGTTTAGTAGAAGATCCGAGACTTGGACTCAGACTAGAGTTGCAAACACCAGTTTTGTTATTTAAATGCTTTTTGAGCCAAGACAAGCCACTGGGCAAACTGAGTCAGGCTCCCTGTAAACAATGGGAACAAATCCACCCTCATCAAGTTGTTGTATGGCTCAAAGAAGATGATGTCTACAGGAGAACACTTGGCAAACTGTAATGCACTGTAGTAAGAACGTTAATACATACGTAAACCATACTCATCACAGTCCCTTCCTTTTCCACAGACAACAGTTACTATGATAAAAAACAAGTTACTAGGATGGGCCAGAAACCAGTCTCTCCCTCAAGGGACCTCAACCTTTTCCTCTCTCTCCTAATGAAAACAGAAATACATCCCTGTCACTTTGGATGAAAGCTAAAAGCTGTCCAATGAGCAATAAATAAATGATTGCCAGGAAATATATACACTAGCCTCACTAGCCTCACTAAAGCTAACCCATGAAAGCACACAAGCACAGCCAGCTGATGGAATAAAATGTTCTCAATCTATGCTTTTAGAGGGGATCATTTTGCAAGGGCAAAAATCTTGGTTTTATGAACAAAGCTTAGTCTACTAATTAAGTGATCTCAACCTATTAACAATTTGTTCCTTTAGGTTGGTATAAGTCACATGTTTTCCCATTCTTTGAAGGTTCTAGTACCTTTCTCAGCGTGTAGCTGCCTTGTCCATAGGGAAGAGAGGCTAAGCTAAAATCCTCTATCTCCTGATTAGCACCAGAAGCTTCCATGAATTTACTGAGCTCTAGATTTCCATAGTCTGTATTTAACTAGAATAGGAGCTGTGCAGTCTGACTGGGTCAAACTCTACCACTTTTTTCTTGTTTGATATTGTGCACACAAATTACCTAAACTTTTGGTGGTTCAGTTTCCTAATCTATAGAATGGAAATGATGGCAGTAACTATTTCATGGAGTTGCTGAGAAGGTTAAATGAAATTATAAATATAAAGTACTTAATGAAGTGTCTGGATCATGGTAAACCCTCAGTTAATACTAGTTTTTCATATTATTATTATTATTATTATTATTATTATTATTATTGAAATGAGAGGCTTTTAAGCTTTTTAGATAGAAAATTATACTATAATATTCCTTATTCCTTATTAAACTTTAAACAGGTATTTTTAAAATTTTTTTTTTCAACGTTTATTTATTTTTGGGACAGAGAGAGACAGAGCATGAACGGGGGAGGGGCAGAGAGAGAGGGAGACACAGAATCGGAAACAGGCTCCAGGCTCTGAGCCGTCAGCACAGAGCCTGACTCGGGGCTCGAACTCACGGACTGCGAGATCGTGACCTGGCTGAAGTCGGACGCTTAACTGACTGCGCCACCCAGGCGCCCCTAAACAGGTATTTTTAGATTCACTATTGAAAATTCCTATCTGTGGTAACGAGCCTCATGTCCTTTGGAAACATTTTAATGTCTGATTCTTATTTTAAAAGCCACAAAACCCACCAGAAGAGTTGAAGTAACTTCAGAGTGTGAACATCCTCATTCTTTCTCTAAACCCCCAACTCTTATCATAGTGTTGTGTGCTTTACTCAATACTTACTGATTGTGATGGTTTTTATACCAAAAGATCGTTGTCAATGTCTGGAACATAGAACAAGAAAAATGGTGTAGATCTTGGCAATGACTCTGTTATAGTATTGGCATCATTAGATACCAAATCATTTACCTAGGTCCTCTTGCATGCGAGGCACTGTTTGATGCTGAAGACACATAAAACCTTGTCTCTGCCCATGAACTGCTAATACTCTAGTGGAGGCACAAACACAAATAGAAGTGCTTATTAGATAATTAGGAAGTGTTGTATCTGAGGAACAAATAAAATGCAGAGGGAGAAAGCAATTCTGCCTTTTGGACGAAGTCAGGGAAAGCTGAAGAAGAGGCAACATTTGAGATGGGTCTTTGAAGATGAGCGGGAGTTGGGCTGGTGGCGGTCTGGAAAGGGGGAGGGCCATTCAGGCAGAAGGAACAGCATGTGCAAAGGCACAGATCTTCGAAAGGATGGCTCCTGGGAGTTATAAGAAACTAGTGGTTGGTTTAGTATGTCAAGAATAAAGTATGATAGAGATTGTGCTATTAATTACACTTACTTAAAAATTATGGACATAACTCTCCCATAGTGATATAGAGATAATACAAAATATGAATCACTCATATTTTGTGAAGTAGAGCTAAATATTATGAAAGATACTATTGTAGAGAAACATGCTTCTAGCATAGTAAGACAGGTGGAGAAATTTAGGAGGGCATCAATGTGAGCCTTCCCTAAAGGTTTTATTTGGTAAGGAAGATCTTTGTAAATGCCTTTAGCTGCTGGGACTCTGGGGGAGGCATCATGGGACTAGCAGTGGTCCAGAAGAAAGATCTGTTCGGCTACCAGCTTGGTGGTGACCTGGGAAAGTTGTTTAACCCTGCAGGCTTTATTTTCCTCATCTGTAAAGTAAAGGCTTTGGACGAGATGATTTTAAAAGACTCAAAATTTAAGGATTTATCATCTTGGCACTGACTACCTCAGGACTGGAGTATGTTTTAATGGCTTGCCTGCTCCCCACTGAAAAATGCCCCATGACTAATCGATGACAGTAGGTCAGGTGGTTAGGCACAAGTGACTAGCCCTAGAAGGACAGAAATTCTATTAAATCTCCACTTAGATTCTTTAGCTTCATTGTTGCTTCTCTTCGGTGCTAGGTCCTTGGGTGTTCTGAGACCCTTCCCAGAATGTTTCTCCTACTCTGAAAGTCTGGCTGCTTGCGGCTCTGCCAATTATATGCCTCTATTTGGTTTTCATCAGGGTGAACAGAAAGCACTAAAATATTTCTATCCAAGTCGGTTTGGCTCTCGTTTCTCATCCTGTTAAAGAATGGTCACTATTTAGATCACACGCCATGAGGCTGCTGTCCTTGCTATCATAATTGTGATTTGGCAGATTGATACAGTATTAAATTCCAGTTGAGCAGATGGTGCCAGGATTTAAACTTATGCTTATCAGATACAGATGGTCCAAACAGTGAACTTATCTGTTAGTTATTTTTATTTGGAGTAGGTTAAATATAAATTACTTTGCATCTTTTTTCTTTGGTGACTTTTATTTTTTTAGTGATTACAAATTACTTCTCTTATTCTTTATCCTTTTGTGGGCAAGATCTTTGATTTTAACTCATACATATTTCCTTCCATGTTGACCCAGATTATCTCCCCTAAACCTCTTCTATTTGTTTTCCAGTTTCTCTGGAACAAGAGAAAAAAAAAAAAAACCAACAAAAAACAGTCCACACTGTTAATTAGTCTGGAAGAAAACACTTTATAGTTATCAAGAGTTCCTAATCATACACCCCCACTCTGCTCCACCCCCAGGAAAAATTGTCAGTAGCACAGCACAGCAGAACTTAGCACCCAGGTCTAGAGGGGCCCATGCCTACTTCAGAGATGACAAAGTAAAATAGAGCATCAGAGAAACTGAGAGATTTATTCAAGGTCACATTAAAGTGTTTTTAAGAGTCAAGGCCAGAACTGTGTCTTCAAATTCCTGTTTGGTACTCTTTTCAGACACCACACAGCCTCCTGGAACCAGTCCGGTTGCTTAGCATCAGATACTGTTACTAGCGACTGGCATATTTCCCACATGGGGAAATTGATGCCATCACTATGGAGGACAAACTCTGCCAACTTTCTGAAAAACCACAAGTTCTGCAAACGTTTCATGGTTCTGATTCTGAAGGTGGGACTTGTGCAACCAAATAGCTATGGATTGAAAGAAGGAGATGTTGCAATGAAGAAGGGAGGAGCAATAATGCTGGTGTAGAATGTAGGAAACAAGAGCTAGGACTTGGATGCTCTGGCTGAAAAAGACTCAGGGAGGCAAATATGTCACATAAATTTCGATTGCCTTCTTGAAGATTTTCAGGAGCTGACTTTTCAATCTCTTAGGAATTTATTTCAGTATTTCGTCACCCTGAGAGTCAATAAGCTTCCATCACTTTCATTTAGGAGCATTAATCCCCTTTAGTTTGGTAACTTCAAGTCAAAAGTTGTTGCTTCTCTCATTTTCTTCGGAAGAAGTGAGAGTTGCCTAAGAAGTGTGACAAAGTCAGGATTGAAACTTGTTTAGATAAACGGCTTTTAATGGAGAGTGTGATAGTAACCGGACTTCATTTCATGCTTCTCTAATGATCATTTAGTCTTATTGACTCTTCTCAGGGATAGGCTTTTCTCCTTCCCAAGAGTGGAGTGTGTTAGTCTCCTAACAGCCATTCTCTCTGTTGAGAAGAATTGGGTTATAAGACACTAAGATCTGGAAAAGCGAGGATATAACTTGCATTCATCCAAAACAAGTAATTTGAGCTCTTTTGGCACACCCTTAAGGACCATTTATTGAGTTGTCCCCATTCATCTATTCTACAAGTGTTTTACTGAGTGTCTTCTTGGTGCTGGGTATTAGGAATACCTAGGATAAGACAGATGCTTGCCTGCAAGGAGCTTGTAGTCCAGGGGAGGATTCAGACAATTAAGTTGATGATTGTAATCCATAACAAGCACAAAACTGTGATAGAAGCAGGCATGTGAGGTGGAGAAAACACACAGTGCAGGGAAGCCCATGGGAGATGCTCACTAACTGCTTATTGAATGAGACGAGAGATCTAAAATTGCAACTTACTAATTGTACGATTTTTGGCAAGCCTGTGCCTCAGTTGTCTTATCTGAAAACTGGGGTTAATAATAGCTTCTAGATAGCTTCTCAGAGTTTTTATGAGAATCAATTAAAACAATACACTTAAAAGCACTTAAGAAACCGTAATGCTATATAAGGGAATTATTAAAAGAAATGATCTTTCTCTTCCTGATGTTGTCTGTGGTCATGGTATCTCAATGTGGAAGTTATTCAGAATTTTTGGGTAAATTTCCTGGGAGAATGGATTTCAGCCAAATAAATGTGTCTGTGGAAGTCCCTGAGAGACTTTATTTGAAAGTGCCTTCTTTACAAGACAAAAACACATGACATAAACCGTAGAGACAGTAGTGAAGAATCTAATTCAGTTTGCATTTCAGAATCTTCTTTCAGAAGATTCTGAAAGACTTTTATTTCATTTTTAAAGGGCTTTTAAGAAAATGTTTACCTCTTCAACACCTGTTTTGACAGGCCTCTAAATTCCCAGTGATTAAATCCATGATGGTACCAGATTCCCCTACAAACATTCAAAAATACCATAATCATAAACTACCTTCTCTTTTTGAATGCCTACTGTGTGCTCAACATTGATGCCAAGGAAAATCTCAGAAGAAACAAGGTGGTCTTTACCATCAAGGATCATATAGCTGATTGATGGACCATGACCACCCACACAAAATGATAATGAAGGAAAACTACACAAACATACGTCACATACAGAATGGGTTGGAGAACTTATCATGGGTTTATGAAGGCATTGAGGTTCCATTGGTGCCTTGAGAATGGACAAGATTTGGATAAGGCTGATTGGAATGGGTGAATTATTAATTTTTAGTGTCAGTTTCTGTGCTAATATTAATGGCTTCCATTTATCAAATGCTTTCTATATGCCAGACATGTGCTAAGAGCTTTATGTGTATGACTCCATTTTATCTTCATAACAGACCTATGAAGTTGATACTATTCACATCTCTATTTTATGTATGAGAAAATTTAGTTTCAGAGGATTATGTGTCATTAGAGACCGAACTAATAAGTGATAAAGTCGGGCCTTAAACTAAGCTAAATCTTGTCTTAAAGTCCATGTTATTAACCAACGTATTATGCCACCTTCTGACTCTGTGTGCATTGGAAAGGTTTCAAATGAATGACTCACATCCACTGAGGAATTAGTCAGCATTTTTAAAATTTCCTGAATATCTCTTTAAATTAGATTCTTCCTCCTTTCCTTTCTGCCTCCATTCCTTCTATCTTTCCTTCCTTCTTTCCTCCTTCTTTCTTTTCTCCCTCCTTCACGTCTTCTCTCCTTCTCTTCTTTCCTTCTCTTCTTCTCATAATATATGGTGGCTTTTTTTTTGTTTTTTTTTTAGTTAATTTTTAAATTTTGAGATAATTTAAATCTAATAAAATAGTTTTAAAAAATACAATGTCTCAGTCCCTTCACTTGGCCTTTCTTTATGTTAATATTTTATGTAATCATAGAACATGTGCCGAAACTAAGACATTAACTAACCTTAGTACAACACAGCACAATAAGCTGATATACAGGACTTATTAGCATTTCACCAGTTTCCTCTAATGTCTTTTTTTTTTTTTTTTTATTCTAACATCCAGTCCAGGTTGCAACACTGCCTTTGGTCGTGTCTCTGTAGTCTCCTCCAGTCTGTGACAGCACCTCTGTCTGTCCTTGTCTTTCAGAACCTTGACACTTTTAAAGAGTACGGGCCAGTTATTTTGTCTAGTGTGTCTCAGTTTGTGTTTATCTGATGTTTTCTTATGATTAGATTGAGGTTATGCGTTATTGGAAAGGATACATGAGAGGTGATGGGTCCTTCTCAGCGCCTCATGTCAAGGAGTACTTGATGACAGTATATGGTTTTAAAATGTCCTTTGATGTCGCTAGATTCTTTAGGCTAGTGAGGAGATAGAAAAGGAAACGTAGCTCTGAAAAACAGAATTGGGTGGGGGTACAAGCATTGCAAGTGGGAAGTGATGAGCTCTGCTCCTATACCTTATCCTCCACACTGTGAAGTTAATACAGGGTACAAGAGGACAAATTCTTCTGTCAAGTCACAAAGGGTGCCTGAGGTCCTCTTAACTCTGAAATTCACTCTGAAGGGGCTAAGCTTTTGTCTGGACGTGATTTTCTGCTTTGATAGCCTGGGGATAGTGATAGTGGAAGGAAGGGCACTAAATGAGTAAAAAGCATTCCAAATAATGCAGTTCCTCTCTGACCTCACTCATGTTCTCACAACACTTCAGGGGCATTAAAGGATGGGATTGAAAACCTGACATACAACTTTCATTATGGCTGAGGTGGAAAGATGATATTAAAGGCACTCATGTCTGGGAATAACAGGATATTTCAGTGGAAGCACTCTTTTCATGAGAGCCTTTGAATTTTACACATGAAGTAGATTGGAAATTGCAATCAGGTCAATTAAAGGCACACTACTTTTTACACGAATCCTTTCCTTAATCACTGGCTTTGGTGGATGTTTTAATTTTATTCAAGGAGGCAAATAGGCTTGTGTGTGAATAAAAATGAAAAGATTGTTATTATAAAGACTTTATCACTAGTGCTCCCCTGTTGAATACAGTGATTTTCTGGTTACCTGATCCAAAATGAATCAAAAGTCAGTGGCATAAGAGAGCACAATACAATAATTCAGGGCACAAAGTTTTGCCTATGAAGCATAAATATTTGAACATTTGCATTACCATTTCTGAATGAGTGGATTAAGTAGCTATGAAATATTAACTCATGTTCTTTCGGGTATGATTGAAATATTACATTCAGTATTTACCCCCCACGAAAAGCCCCCACAAATCCCTGTGTTCTATGAAACGTGAAAAGAATCTCATTTCACTGTCTTGCTTCATTTAACTGGTGCCAATTCTATGATACGACATGGCAACCATGTTGCAGTTGAGAATTTAAGATTTTCATTGTGTTTTGGGAGGAAGAGTACACAGCTGTATCCCATCACACCTACTTTCTCTAAAGGTTGTTGGTAAATTGAAATTGATAAATTCAGAAGAGCTGGTAATCTAAAGAGGTTTTTTTTTTTAAAGGGAACACATTTTTTAAATGTTTTATGTTTTATAAGCTTGCTGTTGTAAATATGAAAAAATGTTAAAGCAAGATGCATTACTTGGAATTCTGAGACCAGAAACTTCTTACCTATTTAGGGACCATGCACCAACATTCTACTTTACTGATGGGGTCATGTTAGTCTTGTTTGGAAAATAATACAGTTCTTAGCAGGTGACTTTTTGTAGAAAATGATAAGCCTTTCAACAAAATACAATATCATCATTATCATTATTATTATTGAATAAATAATACAAACTATTGTCACATATATTAATTCTACATGTATATTAAATCTCACCAGACATTATAATAATTTTATATAGCCCATATTTATTAATGGACCAATATTGATACATTATTATTAACTGAAGTTCATAATTTATTCAGATTCCTTTACTTTTTACTTAATATCCTTATTCTGTTCTAGGATTCCAGATTACATTTAGTCATCTCCTTTCCTTAGGCTCCTGTTGGCTGATGTTTTTCTAATGATTAGGTCAGAACTGTGGGCTTTTGTCATGTCATATCAATAGTACACACTATCAACATGACTTATCATTCTGATCTTGACCTTGATCATTTAGCTGATGTTGTGGTTGTCAGGTTTCTCCATCATAAAGTTGCACCTTCCCTCCCCACCCTTTCCACGCTGTATTCTTTGAAAAGAAGTCACTATTGGGGCACCCTGGTGGGTCAGTTGCTTACGTATCTGACTTTGGTTGGGTCATGATCTCACAGTTTGTGGGTTCAAGCCCTGCATTGGGCTCTCTGCTGTCAGCACAGGGCCCATTTAAAATCCTCTATCCCCCTCTCTCCCTGCCCCTTCCCTGCTCATTCTATCTCTCTCTCTCTCTCTCTCTCTCAGAAATAAACATGTAAGGAAATTAAACAAACAAACAAGAAAAGAAGTCTCTATACATGGTTCACACTATGTTCCTCCTCAAAGTGAGAATATCTACAGAAATTATTTGGAATTCTTCTGCATCAGAGATTTGTCTCTTCTTTCTCATTTATTTCTTTATTCAGTCATTTATTAATGTTGTGGACATTTATTTTATATTTTATACAAAGTTATAATTCAACTTTGCATTATACTTTATTTACTTTTTGCTCAAGTTCTTCCAGCTTTGACTCTTGGCAACTCTTTCCTTTGTCATCTGTGTTCCTTTGACATACCACCAGCTTTATGGGTTTTTTATTTGTGTGTGTGTGTGTGTGTGTGCGCGCGCGCACGCATGCGCGCATGTGTGTACCTTTAAGCACTTCATTATTTTCTGGTACTACAAGTTACTCTGGGCTTATTTTGAATATTTCTTATTCCAATCTCAGGAATTATTCAACCATTTCTATGAGGAAGACTGGTTTCTTGTATTGGATAATGGTATTAAAAATCAAGAAGTGGGTGTTCAGTGTACTTCTTGCTACTCAGGTGACATTGCTTCTAGTCTCTTGCATCTGACAGAGCAAGAACACATATTATCATATGTGTATACTAACTATGTATGTATATATACCTAAAAATATTATACAGTATGTGTAAGTATGATACAGATAGCATAACCATCTGTAATTATATTAAGCTAATTAGGAGTTCATTTTGATGACTCCAGCTCTAATCCATTATTACATGGATCATTCTAGCTTCCTCCCCTTGATTATCTGTAAACTCCCTCTCCAACAGAGAGAAACCTGTTCCTGCTATCTGCCATCCACTTGCTTAACTGTTCAATTCCAGTATGCATGTGTAGCAAATTCAAAATTGTTAACCTGTACTCTGTGGGACATAACTTTACCAACTAGAGAAAGGTACTTATGTACAGTTTACTTTGCTTTGGGTCTTAACAGACTCCATCCATTTCTGGAGTTACTTAGGTCAGCACCTTCGCCAACCAACTATTATTTGGATCCCATATGAGTTTGTTAATGTTGTTTTTGTTTTTGTTTTTTCTTCTCTTTGTGATCCCTTTGTCTTATTCCTTCTTGGGCTTTTTTTTTTTTTTTTTTTTTTTTTTAATTGAGTTCCAGACACTGTATTTGAAATATCAGGGTAAAGTGAGCTCTAAGATGGTATTCCTCTAGACAGGATTTATTTTTGCTTCCAACAGGAGGCTAGAGCCAACAGAAGAAGTCCTGGATAACGTTAACTCAAACTCAAGGATTGAGATAATTTGAATCAGCCCTTTTATCATTGTGAAGGTTGATGTATTTATGGTATATGGTCTTTTAAGGTACCCAAGGCAAAGCATGGAGAGTTTCCACGACTCCTGATCCTTCGCGGACTTAGGACTTCATTTTTTGTCTAACTCAACAGTATAAATCTGTACTTGGCTTCTTAGTCCACTCTTTTGGGATTGACTGGTGTCCAATGAAGTCTGTGTAAGAGGTGGTTGAATCAAATGATGTATAAGACCCTTGAGTGTGGGGCACTGGGTTGTGCTTAAATAAATTGGTTCCTACCAATTTCTATTTTAGTTGTCAGGTTAAGAGTATACACAAAAAACATTGAGAGCCAGTGGCATTGTACAGGCCAGTCAAGACTAGCAGAATCTATGTTAAGTTGGTTGCTTGTACAATAAAAGGAATAAGCACAAAACAGATACATAAAGGAGAAACTGGTGAGAGTTTCTGTCTAAGGTGTGGAATTGAACTAACAGGCTTTTCTACTTTTCTACTTCCCTATCCGATATACTCTCTGGCTATATATATATATATATATATATATATATATCCCAATCTATCTCAACTTTAACAAAATGACCCCTTTAATAAATTAAGTCTGTGTTTTGTCTAAAGTCGAAGAAATACATCTATTTTTAGATATCTTTCCCAATGAGTCTTCAGAAGTGGACCCAGTTTCCAGCTTCTCCCCTTCCTTTTTTCTCACCTCTGCCAGGAGTCTTCGTGGCATGATTAGAATTCTAACTTTTTGTCTTATCAACTATGTAGCATTTTGAGCCTTATATTCTTTATTGGTAGATCAAATAGATTGTAGTATTTAATGTGAAACTCCTTAAAAATCTGAAAATTGTGTGTGAATTAGGCATTATTTTTTTAAATTTTTTTTTAACATTTATTTATTTTTGAGACAGAGAGAGACAGAGCATGAACGGGGGAGGGGCAGAGAGAGAGGGAGACACAGAATCGGAAGCAGGCTCCAGGCTCTGAGCCATCAGCCCAGAGCCCGATGCGGGGCTCGAACTCACGGACCGTGAGATCGTGACCTGAGCTGAAGTCGGAGGCTTAACCGACTGAGCCACCCAGGCGCCCCAATTATGCATTATATTGTTTTGGCCTGTCATCTAATTGTGAACTATGGAGGTAGTAAGATTAGAAAACTTTGGGTATGGGAAGACAATAATGATTATTCTTTTAAAAAAGCTGATTGAGACCCTCAAAAACCTGAATTATACTTTTTTATTCATTTTAACATTTATTTATCCATTTACTTATTTAATAAGTAATTACTGAGTAATGGGCCTGGCACTGTGCTGGATGCTGGGGATTGCAGAGCAAATATGCACACAATCTTTGTCCTTGAGGAGCTTAAGGTCTACTGTGGGAGATACAAATTAATCAGAGAATCAAACTAATAAATGTGAAGTCATGCTGAGATGGATACCTTGAAGGAAGGACTTTAAGAGTATATATGAAGGGATGGAGGGTGTGACCTGGTCAGGGAGATTTGGGAAAATGTCCTTAAGCAAGTGCTGGTTACTGTGAGACTTACTGTCTAGGGGTTGGCCAGATACAGGGAGGATATAAAAATATTCCAGGTCAGGGAACTACCGTCTGTGAAAGTCCTAAGGGGAGAGGAAGACTGACCTGCTCAAAGACAGTAAAGAAATACAGAATGTCTGGAAGACAGGGGCAACGAGGAAGTGGGACATCAGGTAGGGTTGAGAACCATACAGGGTTCAGATCCTGCGGGGCTTTGTGGCCATGCTGAGTATCCTGTTCTTCATCGCAAGGACAATGAGGGAAGCCACTGAAGTCTGCATGGGAATGAAATTATGAGGCTGTCTCAGACATCAGGTGACATTTGGGCAGAGAGATGGTCTTCAGCTGTTTGAGTCCTCCATTATCTACCATTATGTTCACAGAGAAGAGTAATTTAATGTGAATTCTTCAATATACAGCAGAATCTGGAAGTTTATGCCCAAGAGTGCATTATTGAAAAGACGCTGACTGTATGTAATTCTAGGTAGCATTAAAAAATCATCAGAATATTCCATTTGCTCAATGAATAAATGGTAGCTATTTTGCAGAAGTCATTAAGACAAAAACAAGCCAAATTTGGCATTGAGTTACATCCACTAAACATTCATTTAAAGAGCAAAATATTGAGAACATTCAAACAATCAAATTCTTACTTCAAAATGTTTAAAATATAATGGAACAAAATGGATAGTATGGAACTTTGATGGTGTTTGATTTTTTAATTAAAGTTTTAAATATTTGGTTTGTGTTAACTTAGGAGGAATTGTATGTAGGCTATTGTCTATGCTATCTCCGTAGCCTGTGAAATAAAACAAATGAAATCACTAAATGATAATTGTACATTGACCAGGTACCATCATAGTGCCCTACTGCCTACTGATTTTCTTTTTGTTTTCCTAATTACTACTCCTTTTCTCTCACTTTGATTTCTGTATTATTTTCCCAACCTCATATCACTTTGTTTATTGAGCCTCCTCTGGCCATGGGGAAGATATATTAGGAAGAGCATGAACTCTGGAGTTAGTTATACATATACCTGGCTCTCAGCAACACCAGATGTCAACAATGTGATCTTGAGCAAATCATTGAACTTTCTACAGTTCAGTTTTCTTTTACACTAAGTTTGAAATAATGCTGACTATCTAACTGGGATACTATGATAATTAAATTAGGTAATTATGTAAAATGCTTATCATAGTTTCTGTGAGTTTCCAAAGGTGACTGCAACAATATCTCCCAGCTTCTCTGATATCAGGAGGTGAGGTTTATGTCCTCTCTGTGGCTTGTGATTGCTTTGGCTTCAGAATATGGTGGAAATGATATTTTGTGACTTCCAAGGCCAGGTCACGAAAGGCACTGCACTGTCTGCCTTGTATGCTGGGATACTCCCTCTTGGAGCACTGAGTTACCATGGGAAAAGCCTGATCACCCTGAGAAGTCCAGGCACATGGTTAGACCACAAGTAGGTGCATGGTCAAAAGCTCCAGTTGAGGTCCCAGCCAATAGCCAGCATTGGCTGCCAGTTGTATGAATAAAGACACCTTCACTTGATTTCAGTTGCCAGCAATCAAGTCTTCTTAGCTGAGGCTCCAGCCATCATGAAGCACACAAAACCTTTCCCACTATGCCATTTGAATTAACTTACAGAATCTATGAATATGATAAATGGCAGTTTTAAGCTACTTGGGGAATAGTTAGTAGTAGTAACTGCAACAGTCTTCAATAAATTCTAGCATTATCATCATTGTGATTAATATTATTACCTCCTTCAGAGGGTTATTTATATATAGTACATTACAAACCAATGAAAACAAACCAATCTTACTGATCATAAAGTCTGGAAGATGCTGTAGAACACGCCTATTTCTTTACCAAGTCAGTGTTGTGGTAAATGGGCATCCAACAGTGCCTTCTCTCTCAGGCCTTCCTAACACTTCTCTAATTTTCCTGACATCTTTTTTGCCCACTGCGCCTCCCCCAGTCCACCCAGGGTTCCAGCTTTGGTCTGGAGAATGGTGCCTGGGCGATTTCCATGCTCAGTGACACTGACCTGTGGAGGAGGCTTGTGAATTTCAGGTTCTTCATTTGATTAATAAATATTTATTGAGCTCCTGTTATGTGGTATTGGGAACACAGCAATGAATAAACAGACCAACAATCTTGCTCTTACAGACCTTATATTCTAGTTTGGAGTAGTATATTCTAGTTTGGCCCAGAAATATAACTGAAATCTATGGTATGGTAGATGTGGGTAAGTACTATGGAGAAGCATAAAGCCAAGAAGGGAAAAAGGGAGTGTTGGGACAGTGGTGCCATTTTAGAGAGTGGGATTGAGGATGGCCTTATTGAGAATATGGAATTTCAGTAAAATCCTGAAACAGGCAAATGAGAAAGCCTCATGGATATCTATAGAATGCATTTTATTTATTTTTTTTATTTTTTTTTTAAATTTTTTTTTTTTAACGTTTATTTATTTTTGAGACAGAGAGAGACAGAGCATGAACGGGGGGAGGGGCAGAGAGAGAGGGAGACACAGAATCAGAAACAGGCTCCAGGCTCTGAGCCATCAGCCCAGAGCCTGACGCGGGGCTCGAACTCACTGACCGCGAGATCGTGACCTGGCTGAAGTCGGACGCTTAACCGACTGCGCCACCCAGGCGCCCCTATAGAATGCATTTTATACAGAAGGCCCAGGAAGAGCCAAGACCTGAGGTAGAGGAGGCATAAGTGTTCAAGGAGCAGCAAGAAGGCCAGTGTGGCTGAAGCTGAGTCAACAGGAACTTGGCATGAAAGGCCGACAGAGAAGCAAGTAGGCTACATGGGGTCGAGTCTTACATGACATTGTGAGGACCTTGATTTTGACTCTGAGATGAGAGAGCAAATGGAAGGTTTTGGACAGAGAAATAATATCATCAGACTCTTTCTGACAGCTGTGTTGAAAATAGCCTGCAGAAAGACAAGGTCGAAAGCAGGGAGACCAGCTAGGAGGCCATTGCCGTCATCTGGGCAGAGCCGAGTGTGACTTGGGCCATGGTACTTCCAATGAAGAAGGTGAGGAATAGCCTCTGGCTTTGCTGATGGATTAGATGAGTCAAAGATGCATTCATGGTTTTTGTTCCAAAGATGGAAGCATTTAATGACCATTTCTGAAAGAGGGAAGAAATGGAGAGAAATCCTACTGGAAAGAAATCTCAATTACAGCATGTTGAGACTGAGATGTTGATCAACCTCCACAGTGGAAGAATCTTTTTAAAGCCAAATATTGGCTGCCTCTCTGAACAAAAACACTCAGTGTTACAATGTTAACAGACTCTACCTCTTTACTTGATCTTATCAAAGATCTCACCATGCAAATCAGATTAAGTCATTGTCCTGCTTAAAACTATCTAATGGCTTCTCAGTGAATTTAGAATAAAATCTAATTCTTTGCCACACTCTCCAAGGCCCTTCCTACACGTATTACCTGTCCAACTTGTCTGGTAAACCCTCTTCTTCATTCATTATACTACTACTGCAGGGGCCTTGATTCTGTCGCTTAAACATGCCAAGATAATTCAGTCTTAGGGATCTGCAGTTGTTATTCTCTCTTTCTGGAATATTCCTCTCACTTTTTCTTCTGTACCAGAGACTCTTTGTGATCATTCGGATTGCAGACTATGTGTCTCCTCCTCAAAAAGTTCTTTTGTAATCATTATCTCCATAGTGCTTCTCATCCTCAGAAATTATTCACTTATATATTTGCACATTCTTTGATTGCCTGCTCCCTTGAAGGTATCTTATCTGATGAGTTTGCCACTGTATTCCCAGCACCTGATAAAATGTCTGGCACATATTAGGCACTCAGTAAATGTCAGTTAAGTGAATAGAGGTAGGAAGAAAAGGACGTAGAGAGAAAAACTCTATTCTTGCTTATAATCAAATAGAAAATATGTATCACATATGGTCTTTATGTTAGCTATAATTTTTGCCTCCCTCCATTGATTAATGCATTTTATGTTGTAGACCCTATATATTGCAAAGTATTTCATGTGGGTTTTTGTATTAACAATACCAAGTCAATAGTCAGGCCATCTCCAATTTACATATGAAAATGAGGCTCAAGGGACCAGCTTGCTCTGCTTTTAAGGGACAGTCTGACCTGACCTTGAATCCAGGTCTCTTGACTTTGAGTTCTGCATTCTTTCCATACACCTTGCTAGTTCTCGAGAATACCAGGGCCATTGATATTGTCACAAGAAGCAGCGTGTAACCAAATGGGTCAGATAAAATTAGAAGTGGTCTCAAATTTTGCTGACTCGAGTCTTTGCCCATTTTAGAACCAAAATCAGATTTATTAATATCTTCTGGCCCTGGAATTTTTAAATAACTTTCTTTAATTTACATACCTATTTCTCAGACTGCTGGGAATCTAACTGGGAATACAAAAACTGCCCAGGAAACGTGCTCCTTTCAAAATTTTTACCTGATTTTACAGTCTCTGCAGGCTTTGTAATCTCTGAGAAGCCTGAATTAACGGCTGGTTCCCATATGTTCACAAACTACAACTTTGCACAGCATTCAGAGCAAGGTGAGGGGTTGTGAATTGCTTCAACCTGGGGATATTTCTGGCAGGGCCTTATGAAGAGGATCCACTGCACACTGGCGCTTTCTGCAGTATTCTGCTCCATGTCAGGGGACCTAGGGGCAAAAATAATGCCCAGTTAACATATGTGATTCTTCAAGGAGCACAGGAGGCATATTTTTCCCAGGGATTCAATAGCCCAGGAGTCACAAAGTTGCCACTTTTATTTGGAATTCTTTGCCTTTACTTAATTCACTTCCTTACTTTCCCTCCACTTATCACTTATTGTGCTCAGAATTCTGTGTGTGTGTGTGTGTGTGTGTGTGTGTGTGTGTGTGTGTGTGTGTGTATTTGGGGGCAAGGGAGGGGTTGGAGATGCAAAATCTAGCCTTTGTTCCAAGAGGCATGCAGTTTAGTAGGGAGATATAAAACTTACTCTCAAACAACTATAATGCAAATTAGAATTTGGAATAGATGCAGCCTAGATTGCTTGGTTACAAGCTTGCTCATTAGAGTCAGACAGTCTTGGAGTTCTGCTGCTTATTAGTTGGGTTGATTTGGATAAGAAGCTTTAACTTCCCTAAGGCCTGGCTTCCTCTTCTATAACATCAAGGTAGCAATTCTGACATGTAATATTACATATAAGTGAATTCGTTATATGTTTGTGTAAAATGGATTAAACGCAGTTCTTGACAAATAGTAATTGATCAATCATTGTTAGCCTTTATAATTATTATATATCTGTATATGTTTTAAAATGGTTACAATTCTCCCTCTGCCCTTAATAAGTGACTGCACTTTAACTCAAGGAAATACCATCAGTAAAGTAATGGAATAAGAAAGTTCAGGATGTCTGGGGAAATGGCCAGTCCTAATCTGGCCAGAGTCTGACTCTGTGTGGAGAAGTCTTAAAATACAAGAGATAAATCTGGAAGGGTCAATTAGGTAAGGCTTGGAGAGTTTTGAGTGACAAACTAAAAAAATCTATATTTAAACCAATGTATGTGGTCAGGTAGTAAAGGGTGCTGTTGAAAAGGGAGTTCTGGAGCCCAACCACCTGGAAGGCTTTACACCCAGGCTCCACCGATGACTACTGCAGGACATTGGGCAAATTAGATAATCTCTCTCTTCCTTAGTTTCTTGACTTGTATAATATCACCAACATCATAGGCTTATGGTGAGCATTATGAAATAGGACATATTTATTACATCGCTGAGAGCCTGGGAAAACACTAAATAAAAGGTTATTATTGTTATTATTTGCATATAACTGAGTAGTTGATTTTCAAGTAGCAGAAGCAAAAGACAACACTTTCAGCATTGTTTTATATCCATTTTGAGTGAGACAGCCATAAAATGAGACATTTTAAACATCTTCTCCAATCCCTAAACATTTGGTTTTTCTCCAAGTTTCCTGACCATTATTAATTCAGTCAACTTCTAACTGGAGGTAACTTTAAGAACTTCTATGCCAGGTGGCATGTGCAGATACGATTTACATGTACAGGCATGCCACTGACAGCTTGTGGTTTGTGATATATCAATATAGTGCATGAGTAAATCTATTCCTAAAAGTAGAAGGTATGTAACTTTTTGTACATTGAATAATTTAAGCAAAAAAAGAGGTCTTTCTTTAGAAAAATGTGGTCATTCATTTATTTTTAAAATGTATGAGAGACCACCACCCCATTTATCATCTTTTTAAATCCAAGCATTCACTTGTTTGGGTGAACAAAAGTCTGCATAAACAATATCTACCAAAAAGCACTATGGGGAGGGCTACCAAAAGATAAATCCAAGTGAATCTTTATTTTTTTCTTTACTGCCTTTTCAGAAAATCTATAAATATTTCAACCTGTCATTATTAATTTTCAGTGTGTCCGTTTTCTCTAGGTACAAACTTTGGACAGGTGGTCTTAATGCTTTTTTTGAAAACTCAAAGTAGGTGGATACTAAATTGGAATGTCACTTCCCTAGAAAAAGTCAAAGAGCCAAAGTATTCCCCTTTGATTAATATAGGCTAGGGTGACAATGACACCTACAGCCTCACTGGTGAGATTTTCTCAGCTTTCTCAGTGTAGTTCAACCAGATAACAAAGAATCAATCCACTGAATTCTTTGGATTTCAGGGCAATAAGGAGGCTCATGTCAAAAAACCTTACTGGAAGATTTTGCTGGAAAAGACATGCAACTACATGATACTACATTAGGCAAGTTTCGGAACAGAGGATGAGAATCAGAGAAGTTTCATCCATCTCTATCCCTAACTCAGGGGTTACAGCATGGCTGTCACAGCCTAAGCAGCTTCTTTTTCTCACCTTGTGTTGTCTTGGTTTTCTTCTACCCCCACCCACCTCCACCTTTTCCTTCCTCACTATGAAGCAATGTCTCTAATATTAGGAATTAATTTTGCCAATAACCAATAGGAACCCAACAGGTCATTTCTGTGAACTACTGTTTCAAGCCAGACCTACCATTTCTGGTTCTCTTAATGAAAAGGGTAAAGTGTTATAATTTAGATGTATCCTTTGGCAAGGGATCACCAGCTACAGGCCAGATATTGTATGCTTGAAGATCCATGGTCATCTTGCCGTGTGCCACACCAAACTCCTTTTCATTGTCATCTTTATCCCTAAGCCAGCATGTTTTCTCCTCCTATCCCACTACTTACAGGTACATCCAGATCTACCAGTGTCACATATTTATATAATGTATAATTATAGATTATAGATAGATATCCTATGTATCACTCCTCTTCTAGCCACATAATATTGGGATTTGGGTATCACTACACGTTTTTTTATGGTAATCCTCAAACACCTGTGAAAATAGTGAGAGTAGTGTAATGAACCCTGTATCAGGGACTAAGATACTTCATGTGTTCTTGTATCTTTGTGAGGTCTAGAATTATGACCAGCACAAAGCAGGTGCTTTATACAAGTTTGGTCATCAAGCTGATTGCCTATTTATTAAATGTAGTTCCTTCTTAAAAAATAGGGAACAACTTTATATAATTTCATTCCTTGGACCCCACCCCCCGTTCAAAAGTGCAAACCTATGACTATACAAAATAACAGAATTAGGGGCACCTGGGTGGTTCAGCCGGTTAAGTGTCCTACTCCTGATTTCAGCTCAGGTCACGATATCATGGTCATGAGATAGAGCCCTGCATCAGGCTCTGTGCTGGGCGTAGGGCCTGCTTAAGATTCTCTCTTCCTTTCCGTATGCCCCTCCCCTTCTCCCCTCCAAAAAAAATAGAATCAGCTTTTTTTCCATTTTTTTATTTTTTTAAAAAAAGACCATTTGGGCAGCTCTCCATAGTTTTTAATTTTTTTAATTTTATTAATTTTTAAAAAATGTTTATTTATTTTTGAGAGAGAGAGAGACAGAGACAAGGTGTGAGCTGGGGAGGGGCAGAGAGAGAGGGAGATGCAGAATTCGAAGCAGGATCCAGGCTCTGAGCTGTCAGCACAAAGCCCAATGCAGGGCTCAGACTCACTAACTGTGAGATCATGACCTTAACTGAAGTCAGATGCTTAACCAACTGAGCCAACTGGATACCCCTTTCTGTAGTTTTTAAAAGATGTTATGCCTGTTGACAGGAGAGGGATTTATAACAGGCTTTTTTTTTCTACTGAAAAAAGTGTCTTTTATTACAAATTGAGATAGCAGCTATTTGAAAGTACTTGACCCAGAGAGATTAAATGCCTCTCGAAGGGAAAATAATACGGACACCAAGACCAAATCCAATGCTAATGAAACCTGGAAGTTTGTTTTATATTTGGAACTTTACAAAAGAGTTTTTTTAAATATAAAAGTCCTGGGTTTTCTTTTTTTTCCCAGGAATTAAAAAAAGGGATTGTTGCCTGCTATGTTTCTACTAAATCTCCATTACATTAATTCCCATGTGGGACTTGAGGAAGAAGTAGGAAGCTGATTATAGGCATCTCTAGGGTCACAACACATTGTCTACTGACCGGTGTATCTAAGGCCTGTGTAGGTCTCTGGAGAAAACCAATCTGGTTGGCAAAAGCATATTCCACCATATAATCTGGAAAACACTTCCCTGGAGATTGAGACTAAGCTGGCAACCCAACCAGAATACCTTCTTCTTTCTATTTGAGGGTATTAACTCTCACCCCAACTAATTTCTGATAATTGAGAGAAGAGGCCAAATTGCCTCTGACTTTGGAAAAAATGTAGTTCCTGGGGCTCAAAGTGATTTTAATCCTATAATCACTTGATTTTGCTTCAGACAATTGGTGGGCATATAAAACTACAAACATTCGGCAAAGAGGAAATCTTAATCCATAGGATTTTGAGCAAATGAAAACCTTAGAGAATGGCTCACTCTTGTACAGATGATAAAATGGGGATTTGGAGAAATTAAATGACTTGGTAAGGTCATCCAGATATTTACTGGCAGAATTGGATCTCTAAAAGTAGGTTGCCAGATCATATGTAATTATCTTGCGAGATATTAATACTGTAAATGCCAGGCTCATATTGCATCCATTTTTTGTTCCCACAAATTTTACTGGGATGCTTTTAAGCCTCCATTGGATAAAATATGACTGTGACCATTATGTTGCTATTACCTGGGTTTGAACCCGGGGCATTTAAGATCTAGATTCCTCCTTTTTAAAACTCCAACTCTATTCTTCACTGGTCAGAAATCACCTATGGGAAGAGATAACAGCATCATTTGAAAAAAAAAAAAGTACAATGATCGCTCTTTGCAGGAATACAAACATCACATTCTACATTCTATTCCTATCGTTTGCAGTGTAAAACCAAAGAAACTCTTCAATTATTCTAAACACTGTGACCTCAGCCAAAACAATTGACTGCTGTAGGCCTCTTTTTGAAAACAAAACAAAACAAATAAATCAAGGAGACTGCAAAGTCTAGTCCTGAGAGAAAGGCTGTTAGAACATCTGTTTGAGGTGAACCTGTTTGGGGTCCTGCAAACAGACTCATCCCAAGGTTAGCTTATAGGAACAGAGAATAAATTTGCGTCCACAAGTTTATTATTTCCTGTGCTGCATCAGGAAGGACAAGACCAGGGAAGACTACCAGCTGAGACACCCAGAAAATCCCCCAGGAGTCTTTTAATAGTGATAATCTGTTTGCTTTACTTTCCCCGAGGCTGGATGGAGAGGAGTGCTTTGCAACAACACTTCGAAAGCAACAAGAAGTCCTAAAAGGTCTAGGGATCTTAAGTGGCAGTTTGGGGGCCATTGATCATGTTGCTAGAGGAAATTCCTTGTTTACAAGAAATTTTAGGATTTTCATACTATTGCATATGATGAATATGAGCCATCAGTGAGATTATATATATATATATTAAGTACAGTAGAGGCTTGGGATAATAAGTGTGATCAACATCTTCCCTCAGAACCTGAAAAGGTGGTTATTAATATCTTAAACTAAGTTATTAATAATCCTTTTGAGTGGGGAGTAGTGATAAATCAGAATATGCAAGGAGGATAGTGTGGCAAAAATGCTGCCTTTTGTAGGTAATGGGTAAGTTATGATTACTAATTTTGTATTTCATTCTTCACTCTATATTTGAGATATTGACACATGTATCTGCATCCCTACCAAATCGTAAGTTCTTAGAGGGCAGGGATGTGTGTATCATTTCCCCTGATATTCCCCAAAGCACAATATTGAACAATCAAATTCAAGGAATCGTTTTTATTCTAAAACGCTCCTGCCACCACCACTCACAATAGAGCCAGAATTTCATAGAACTGTAAGATAAATGTCCATGAATTGTGAGACTAATTGCTTTTTAGCTGCAAGGTAGGACCTATTTAATTGAGGACTCTTATAGCTAGTGAACAGCTAGCACAAACATGTTGGTTTCAACCTTGCAAAAGCTAAAGTAATTTTTAGACAACCATTTCTTTTCTTTTAACACATGGAGTAAGTCGGCAAAGGTTTAGGCACAGTTTTTTATTAGGCTCTTGGGAGTTGGCTTGTCTCAGTGAGTGGTGTGCTGTTTGGGACTGACTTCACCTGGACGACACAGCATCATCTATCAGCCCCACCAAGCTGGAAGAGCTCTGTGAGACCTAGATTGCCTGCAGCTGCTTAGATAATCTATAACCATATCTCCCCCCTAACTATAGGTCCATCCTTCTTAATTCATGAGTTATACTCCCATGTTTCAATTTCACCAACATTTATACCAAGACTAGTCACTGGTGCATCAAATGTACACAGAATATATTCTATGTGCAAGAACATACAATGGTACATCCCGGAATGCTAAAATGAGTAAGATTGAAAGATAAAAGCCAATGATATGGGAGTAACTGCTCTGTGAAGACAGTGTCCTACGGACACCAAACCTTCAGTATATACCTGGGCATGGTAGTTCCCGCCCTCAAAAACAAACAAACAAACAAACAAAAACAAAAAAACAAATTATAAATGAGTGGATAGGTATCCTGGTTTGATCATAGGTATTTATCATGTTATTTACATTTTAGTCATTAGAAAAATATAGAGAGAACACTTGAAATATACCCTAAAAGTACATTTATAAAAGATGCTAATGGCCCTTGTACACAAGGATTTTTCATTCAACTGAGGAGACAATAGGTATTGTTTAGTGTATAACTAGTGGGCAGTGTGATTAAAACATTAAGCAGCACAAGAGATAACTCATGGTTATATACAGTTGCCATGAAATTGAAATAGACCTTACATGCAATGCGAACAAATTTCAAAGGAAACAGCGATCACAATTGCTGCTACAAGTCCCTGTGTTCTTCATTCACTGACACACAGACTTCCATTCAAAAGGAGGGAAATAAGAAAAATACTCCTGTTTCTTTAATTCTTACTACTTTTTAGACTTTGTACTGCTATAAGCCTATTTATACCTGATCTTATTTCGCCTGCACAATTATATGAATTTCATGCTATTATACCCATTTTAGAGAAGAGGAAATGGAAATAAGATTTAGTCATTAACCTACAGAGATATGGCTCTAAGTCAGTGGGGAAGCTGGACTCAAATCCAAGTCTCTGTCTCAAAGCCCCACTCTTTTACCATGCCACACCCCTATCTGAAAACCTTGGGCGAAACTTTGAAGTAGGTACTAAGCAATCATCATGGGAATAGCCAATGGGTCAGCAGATTAGACATGAGCATAGATGCTGCCTGATGAGTATCAAATTGAGATGCTCTTCCAAACAAATGGTATATTTTATTTCATTTTCTATAGTCCCTGAAGGATTTTGATGTCATTTCTAAATGTAGGGGATTTGGAGACAACTTACAGAACCAGTAGTTGGATACAAAGATGTGCCCATTTGCAGACCTTGTAACTAGCCCTCTCTATATGCCCCAAACCTGTGTGTTTGCACTGTGCTCAGATTAGTGACTGAAAATTGGGTATTCCCATTTGTTTTAGTTCATCCTTTAAAGAATGCCTTCCCTTGCAGAGAAGGCTGTATTTTCTTAGCTTTTATTCTCCTGTAACATGCTTTGCACTCAGTGGGTGCTCAATAAATACTTGATGTTGGCTGAATAGGTGATAGTGGTGACACCCTGAGTTGCTTTCTTTTAAGTCAAGATAATCAAGTTCTTTGCCAATCAAACAGAACAAATTAGGTGCCACGTCAAAAGCTGGAGAAAACCCTGCAGTCATCAAAAAGTCACTTATCTTGAAATACCAAACATTTTCTTTATAGTATCTCAGTCTCTGTTTAGGATGCATTGCCCACAGGAATTTAGTAGTTCAGTTGTTTTTCTATCATGTCATAATGTTCAATACTGTACTGCCAGGTGATGAATTGGAGGGTGGGACAGGAGTTTACAAATCAGTCCCTAGGGACTTTGCATTCCATCTTCCCAGCCAGCATGAAGTGATAGGCATCTGTTAAGATAACTAGTTCAAAAGCCGAGAAAAACTTTGGCACACAAGGGAGAAATATGACCTAGGGCACCCAGTAGATTGGCCCCACTCCATTCCCACAGTCCACGTATGAGGAGACAAGAAGAAGTCCCGAACCCTAAGGCTGGCTGTGTGTAGCCTCTCCTGTGGCTCCATATGCAGTATTCACATAACCAGAATCATGGATATAGTCTAGTATGCACCCAGTAATGAGCTGGTGGGTGATCGCTGACAGTGTGCAGGACTTGACCTGGAAAGAACTCTGTTATGTGTGGCCTCTTGGCAGCTAGAAGGGGACCAACTATCTTCTGATGAAATGAGATTTCAAAGGTGAAGGAGTTAAAGAAAATCTCAAAGAGATATGATGAACAGAAAAAGAACGTCAAGACCTGCAGCCTCTTCAAGGAGCACTTCCAAGGACAAGAATTTTGTCTGAACCCATCAAAAGGGCCAAGGAACTCAGTTTTCAGGGAGAGCAAGATGCAGTAAGGCAAAAAAAAAAAAAAAAAAAAAAAAATCCTTCCTACTCCTGAGAGCAAGTAATAAAATTAATTAATGCCAACCTCCCTCCCAAAGAAAACACAATTATAAGGTCAAGAAAAACATAAAGAAAGCTATATGGTCATTTGGGCAAAGATCACAAGTATATAATCGGTGTAGCATGTTGGAAAAGGTGGTTGCCTCTTTTTTTTTAAGCTTTTTTAAAGCTGTTGCCTTGACAGTTTTACAATTAATGTCTTATCTTTGAATCTGTGTTTGCCTTGCTGAAAGAGATCATTATCCTGAGAAAATGTTCTATTCTATTGGAATTATTTCCTAAGTAACTATTAATACTGTTCTTATAAATGGATATAATTAACTCATAGACTGGCAGCTTTCTTTGAAATTCTCTTTTCTCCTTCCTGAGCTTATTCTAATCTCTGACTGTAACTTGTAAACATCTGTCTAGAATTGATGAAATGACCTCATTTGGGTCCCAATCAGCTCAGCAGCAGAGACTGTCATGCTTAGGAACTGAATGCCACTGATGTAGGGTAAAAATTAACAAACTAAAGTAAGTGTTGTAGAGGGAAAACCTCACAGGCAAATCCCTCTAAATATTCCCTTTATACAGAGTTGGGACTTAAGGAGAAAAACGTTAAAAGAAATGATTGCTAGAGTAATAACTTATACAAGTGATTAAAACACTCAATGTACTGAAAGGAGAGTGTTTTCTTAGAAGATTAATTTGAAAAATAATGTGCCAGAGGCTCCCCTTAAGTGTCCTGAAGTCTTCCTACTCCTGTCTGCTTCTACAAAAGGGTAGAAGACAAGAGTTTGACCCAGCGTATTACCTCACTCTCTGTGCCTCTCTACAGAAGTTATTTCATCCAGAGATTTCAAAGTGTCTTTACAAATGTAAATTAACAAGCCTCATCACTTCTCTCCATAGAGATGGTTCATTTAAGTAACACAGAAATTTACCAAAATGCCTTACTCAAGGTCACTTGAGAAATCCTTTGTGTAATCTGGAAATGTATATTCAAAGTGTAAAAATACCTTGCAGCCTCATTGCAGATCCAGACTTCTGTATCTCTTGGCAAGTACCACTGGAGGGTTGAATAATCTTCCTTTATCTTTACAGTGAGGCTCCAATCACTTGGTCTTTTCTCAACCTCACGAGGCTCTCACAAACCTGGAAATCCAGAGGTCAGCCATTCTCTTTCTTACCTATTCCCAAAGCTAAGTGAGGAGAGAATATGACTATTTTTTAAAGATTTTTATGAATTATTTTGATTAAATAAGTACTTGACTATATATATATATATATTTTTTTTTCCCCCTCCCAAACTCTTCTATTGATCCAGTCAACAAATGTTTGTTAATCACTTATTTTGTTGCCTCTCACTATCCTGGACACAGGGAACAGTACAATTTCCTCCCTTCATGGGAAAGATGAACAATAAGCAAGAAACAGATACATCTTGGTCAAGTGCTGGAAAGATGATAAACATGAGGAGCTGGGTGAACTGAGTAGGTGTGGGTGGACCAGGGAAGGCCCCCCTCTAATCAAAACTCTTTTTGCTTTCCCTCTATGGGGGATGGACCCATAGGAAGATTGGAGCATTGGAAGATGACCAAAGCTTAGAGCACTGGAGTGAACAGCAGGAAATGTGGCTTTGGAGGAAGGGCAGAGTGAGTGGGCCATGGGAAAGAGTATGGATTGTATTCCGACAACAGTGATCAACCCATGATGGGTTTGAAGCAGATTAGTAACATGATCTATGTTTTCATTAAAAAAAATTTAAATTTTATGTTAGCGGTAGAGTGCAAGCCAGGGAAAGGGGCAGAGGGAGAGAGAGAGAAAGAATCCAAAGCAGGCTCCACACCAATGGGGAACTCAATCCCATGACCCTGGGGTCATGACCTGAACCAAAACCAAGAGTGGGACGCTCAATCAACTGGGCCACCCAGGTTTCCCTCCTCTGAAATATTTTTATCTGTCTCTACACATGTAATGTGAATCTTGTAAAGATTCACCAGACAGGCCAGGCTTTCTCATACCTTATAACTATTGAGGAAATATGCGTAGGAAACTGTTCTTCCCCCTTTAATCCTTACTGCACCAAGTTCCCCAAATGCTCATGGATGCAAAGTAGAAATTATTTTACAAGGGACAGACCTAGCTGCTTCTGTGGAGCTGATTCACCAGTTCTTACACTATGGATTAGCTGGTCTTCTTGCCCTTTTCACTGAGGAACCTGCAGTGTTCTTTTGTCTCATCTGCTCTCCCTCCCTGTGACCCTTACAGCACAAGACACAGACCTATGCATGACCTTTATCACTTGTATTGTCATTAAATGTTACCTTACCCTGATCTTCTGTTTGTGAGCTCTTTGAGGGCTGGGAATTAATCTTACTCACCTTCGTATTTCCAGTCATAATCACAGAGCCAGGTCCAGGTGCTCCAAAAAGGACGGGCAGGAGAGTGAACAGTGTGGTGAGAATATAATGGATTATCCCAGATTGGAACACATTTGAGGGAAAAGTGATGTGATGAATGATTATGCTGGATGACAGTGTAAGGTTGGACTGGACATGTTGAACTGGGATCTATGGTAACTTTTATAACCACTGCAATGACTTATGGGTGAAAGTGTGAACTCTAGGGGGTGCCTGGGTGGCTCAGTCGGTTAAGCACCCGATTCCTGATTTTGGCTCAGGTCATGATCCCACAGTTTGTGAGATGGAGTCCCAAGCTCAGAGCCTGCTTGGGATTCTCTCTTTCCCTCCCTTTCTCTGCCCAGCCTCTACATGCTCTGTCCCTTTGTGCCTATTCCCTGCTTGAGCTCTCTCTCTCAAAATAAATAAATTAAAAAAAAAAAGTGTTAACTCTACAATTCTAGAGGTCTTTTCTGAGGTGCTAGTACTCCACTTGCCCTGGCTGGTTTAGACCAACGGTTCTCAAACGGGTCTCACAGGAGACATAATAGTATAGGAAGCGTTTGTAGGTGGCAAGGGCATCAAGATTAAATGACATAGATTTCCACTTTCATAATGTAATTCCATGCTCAATTCTGCTTTAGCTTTTCTAATTATTACATAGGTGATCTCTCAGTTTTGTGACAGATTATCTTTAACTCCCTCAAGTCCCTGCTAATCTCACTTTTTTAATGAAAAGTGAACAAGCCTCAGGATCAGAGCTTTTGAACAGGAAATGGTATTTGTTTGGAATTTAATGTTATTTTGTTAATTATATTCATTTTGTGGTTTCCTTTTCTTTATGGAAAATAATGATCATTTTCCAGATAGGATGAGAATATAAAATTTCATTCTTCCGTGAATCTTTGGAAGTAAAAAGTACAAGATTTAAATATATACGATAAAGGTCATACACAAATTTTGGCAAAAACCATGGAGCTGATGTAAAATGACTTAACATTTGGGAAACTAGATTAGACCAATGATTCCTAGCCTTGTTTCTGAGCCTACCTTTAAGGTGCACATTTACTGAAAAATAGTCATATGAAATTAATATAAATTAATGTAATTTAGGAAAATAAATATGCCATGTATATTTCTATTTTTATTTATTTTTACAATATTTTTCTCATTATAAGGATTAGGCATGTTTATTTTTGGAATATAGGTCCCAGAAAATATATAATGGCATAAAAATTAAAAAATGCATAATGGCATAAAATAAAAAATACATAATGGCATAAAGATAAAGAACTCAGAACAGTATACTATAGGGACAAACACATTTAAGATGTGAGTTGTTTTCTTTCTTGCTTGCTTTTTTTTGTTGTACTTTTTGGAAATTGATGAGATGATTTTGAATCTCAAAATGTTAATATGTATGTAAATCTGAATTTACATAAAAGAAATGAAAGGGTTATGGTTTTGTTTATTAAAAACAATTAACAATAGAATGACTTTAAGTATCAAACCTTCCCCTGTGTACTTAAAAGTTTAATTTACTCAAAATTTATATACATATAATATTAAGCACAATACTTGTCAAGCAATTTAACACATACCTTTAATAAATAAAATTTCATACAATTTCAATTATAATGAGATGAGTGAAGGTTCCTTTTGGAAATCATGCACTTAAACCCTGGCTTTTCTTACTTGCCAGAGACATACACTTTTCAGTTCTTTGCAAACTTACCTTCCTACTAATGGAAGGATAAAAACATGCCAGATTGAGCTGTATTTTAATTTTCAGTGAAAGGAAATGGCTTTGGCCCTACTGCCATACCAAGGCAACAGGTGTAGGAAAATAATTAACCACTCATACACATGGTACTCGTATTGGAAATGTCTATTTACAATTTTTTTCCCCAAAGCAGAACATTAACATGATGTAATATTATTCCTTAATCCCAAGCAACCAGCAACAATAATAACCACTCCACACCAATATTGGAACGTGGTGTTCCAATGAAAGTTTCATTTTCCTCTCCCTCACTAAGCATTTCTCTACTGAGACGAACAACAACTCCATTACTTGATTTTGATGTTGTAAGGTGAGAGAGGTTTACATTATAGGATCTTGTTATAGTACTTTGTCAGGAAATGTGATGGAGCTAAGAGGACAACCCATCACCTTGAAATAAACTCCAGTGGTTCATTCCACCTGGCTCCACTCAAATACTAACAATTCTCAAGACTATAGTCTCCAGGAAGGCTAGAAATCCATGAGGTTTGCTTTATCTTCTGTGCCTGAAACAGTGCTCAGTTCCTAAAGTACCCTTCAGTGTTGTTGAATGAATGAGCCATCATTATAATAGCAGCTATTTCTTTTTTTTTTTTTTTCTGAGTTGCTTTTATTTTTTTTATTTTTTTTTTATATGTATGAAATTTATTGACAAATTGGTTTCCATACAACACCCAGTGCTCATCCCAAAAGGTGCCCTCCTCAATACCCACCACCCACCCTCTCCTCCCTCCCACTCCCATCAACCCTCAGTTTGTTCTCAGTTTTTAACAGTCTCTTATGCTTTGGCTCTCTCCCACTCTAACCTCTTTTTTTTTTTTTTCTTCCCCTCCCCCATGGGTTCCTGTTAAGTTTCTCAGGATCCACATAAGAGTGAAACCATATGGTATCTGTCTTTCTCTGTATGGCTTATTTCACTTAGCATCACACTCTCCAGTTCCATCCACGTTGCTACAAAAGGCCATATTTCATTTAATCAAAGGCATCAAAATTGGCAAAGATGAAGTCAAGCTTTCGCTTTTTGCAGATGACATGATATTATACATGGAAAATCCGATAGACTCCACCAAAAGTCTGCTAGAACTGATACATGAATTCAGCAAAGTTGCAGGATACAAAATCAATGTACAGAAATCAGTTGCATTCTTATACACTAACAATGAAGCAACAGAAAGACAAATAAAGAAACTGATCCCATTCACAATTGCACCAAGAAGCATAAAATACCTAGGAATAAATCTAACCAAAGATATAATAGCAGCTATTTCTAAATACCCAAGATGTATTTAGATTTACCCAAGATGTGGGTGTCTGGGTGGCTTGGTGGGTGATGCATCCAACTCTTGATTTTGGCTCAGGTCATGATCTCCTGGTTTGTAAGTTCAAGCCCTGCGTTGGGCTCTGTGCTGACAGCGAGGAGCCTGTTGGGGATTCTCTCTCTTCTATCTCTGCCCCTCCCCTGCTCATACACACACATACACACTCTCTCTCAAAATAAATAGGTGGGCTTAAAAAAAATTTTTAAATACCCAAGATGTAATAGGTGCTATTATTTACTGTACCAACTCCAGTTCTAGTAACAGCTAAACCTGTAGTGGATTATTATCTGCGTTGTCTCATTGAGGAAACAGGCTCAGAAATGTTAATATGCCACGTTCATACAGTGAAGGGATTAGGATTCAAAGCTAAATATGTCTGATGCCAATGCTTCCGTTTTTTTCTCCTACAGAATGGAAAGTGTTATATGACCTCAAAAAGGGTGTCATACATAAAAATGAAAACTCCAATGGTGCAGATTCAATTTCTTTTGGGTTATCTAGTAACATTATCCAAAAAGAAAAAGAAAAAAAAAAGAATCCATGTTTGTTTCTGGGATTTTCCCATTGGCTTGCCTCTGAAGGGCTGGGAAGAACCTTTGGTAAGTGACGGTTATTAAAACTTTTAGGCTCTGTTAAGAAAAAAAAAAAAAACAGCATATGTGTATGTATGAGTAATATGTATATGTGTGTCAGTCCATTTTTTTCAATCTTTTGTTGCTGCCTAATCTCTCTTCAGCAACCTGGCAGCTGGGGATTGCTAAAGGGCTCAGACTTCATATCAAGTATCAAGTCAGGGGCATCTTGACTTGATACTTCCTTCCTACCCATTGCGTCTCTTCAGCAGCTGGGCCACCTTTTGAGGTGACTGGGCAGCCATGGCCAGAGAGAGCCCAGGATCCCTGCAGAAGGGAGCAGAGGGCAGTGCAAAATAGCCCTCCAGGAGACGAGAACATCAAAAATATTTGTTCACCAGAGTTTGCAGTTCCCTGCAGTTTTATAAATAATTCACTTGGGTAATGTTTTATCAAGAACTGCACAATTGTCTCAAAAGCCTGAGAATCTGATGGGCTTAAAAAAATTCTTAATCGAAAAACATCAAGGCTTTGACTGGATACCTTTATCCTTTTTTCCTTCTTGGAAAAAAAAATCTGTAACACGCAAATGAGTTTGTTGTAATTGCCCACCTAGTGTGTAAAATTTCGGCTTCAGTGTCACGCTTAACAGGGAATGTGCATAAGTACATGAAGCCAGCCGAGCATTCAAGGTTTCTATTTGTTGTTTTTCTTTACCAGCCAGCAGTTGGACACTGTGCTCGTCTTCAGGAAGAAGTCGTTAAATCAATTCTTTATTTAACCTCTTTGCTGACTTATGTTCCCTGTCCTATGACGAAGGTATTTTAGTCCACCTGCTCCTTATTAAGCATGAATTCCCCTCATAGTGTTTTAATCCACTGGTTTGCATTTCTGGACATACATCCCTTGCATGAACTAATAGTAAAATCTATTTTTCTGGTCACAAGGTGAAATAGGCAAGAATATGTGAATGATTCATGAAACTCCATCATCGCTCAGGAGAGATTGTAAGTTATTTGCCAAAGATGGTGACTCTTTAGAGAAGATGGATAGGATTGATTTAGTGGTAAAAGTGTGTGATCTGGGTCAGATGACCTAGTTTGTAGCTAAGCTACACCACATGTGAACTGTGTGACCCTGACCGCCCTCTTTAACTCTCTGTGTCTCAGCTTCCCTGCCTATTAACTGTAGATAATAATTATTCCTACCTAAGAAAGTTTCTGTAAGGATTAAGCAAGTTAATAAATGGAAGGCACTCAGGGCAGGGCTAGAGCAGAGGATGCACTTTGTAAATGTAGCTGCTCTGAGTCATTTTGTCTCAACACACTTTCTGGGTGAAGCTCTTCCTCCTGACATATAGCAAATGTTAATTAAATAAGTGCACACATGTTTCCTGGAGTTTCCACCCTGAAGCTGTGGACATATCGGATTTTCTGTTTTTCATTCTGCTTTCCATCACCAGGTTAAATTTAATGGATCAGTGCTGTCCTTTTGTACCCTAGATTTTCCATATAAGATTCCCACAGAACGATGCACATGACCAGTGGATGGGGCAAAACAAAGAGGAGGCAAAACAAAGAGGCAGTCTATCAAATTAGCTGCCATTCTTTTCCTCCAGTGACAAATCTATAGTGATCAATTTGAGCTGCAAAGACTTCAAGCTTTTACTTTTTCTGCTTCTCAACAGATAATCTCTTTGAATTGTTAAAAGATAAACTGAGGCCTATTAAAATTTTTAAAAGTTGATTTGAACAAAAATCAATTTGAATCAGGCAGCATGTAATCTGGCAGATAGAGAGGAGCTCCAAGGAGTTGCACACAATGAAAGACTTTTATAAGCAGAAGGGAGCAGGAACAAGGAAGTTATACTAGGCAAAAGAACAGGTTGGTAATTGCAAGGTTACCTTCCTTTAGGGGACAGCAGAGGCCTATCAGGCAGATTACTTAACTAGTACTGACAGGATGATTCTTTTTTAAGTGAATATTCCGTTTCACAGAAAGCCAAAATTGTAATTAGGTCTTGCTTTGGTGGTATTAAGCTTAGCATAGGCAGCTCCATTTTGGGCAGACCTGTTGCCTCGTTTTCAACAATTCCCCTCATTTTACTGGACTCTCTGCCTACCTTAGAGAGGTCTTTAAAATTTAAGGCATGAGTGCCACTCTCAGCTAACTCTGGGGTTCTCACAGTTTTTGCTGAATCTCTGTGTGATATTCACAGGTCACAACTTCAGATTCACATGTTTTTAGTAAGTTTTTAATTTTAATTCCAATGTGGTGAACACACAGTGTTATTTTAGTTTCAGGTGTCCAATACAGTGATTCAACAATTCCACACATCACCCAGTGCTCATCATGACAAGTACACTCCTTAATCTCCATCACCTATTTAACATATCCCCTCCATCCACCTCCCCTCTAGTAACCATCAATTTGTTCTCTATAGTTACACATCTGGGTCTTAATTTGTCTCTTTCTCTCCTTTTTTCCTTTCCTCATTTGTAAGTTCAGATTCTTTTAGTTGGTCATTATCTTTGTTCCTTTTCCAACATTCTATTCATCAGGAGATCTTTTGTTTGTGGGAGGTTGGCTGTGAACATGCATTTTGAGAGAATTTAGTGCACCAAGAAGACTTATGATTATTATAAGCAGGATAACTTCCAATGTTTGGAATGCACTTTGGAGGCTTGGTCTCCAAGACCCAAACCAATGAGAATCAAACAAGTAAAGGAAGTTCCCATAGAAGGCATCACTTTCTTAAGCCAACTGGCTTATTCATTGATCTCACGTAGCTGGGTCCCAACTTCCCCAGAGATGTTAATCCAAGTGCAGGTGGTATTTGCCATAGCATAAACACCTTCTTCCTCAGCTAAAATATAATTAAAGACTTATACTATTATGAGAACAAGTTTGGTCAGAGAATCTAGGGATTTTGTTGGGCAGCTATTGCTTTGCCAGCAGATTCGGGGATAAGTGCAAGAATTAAGGAACAATGTCTGCCCATGCATTAACAAAGAAGAAAAGCAAGGCGCAAAAAGGCAGAAGAATAAAGGTTTCATACTGGGGATGAACATTTTGATCCGTGATCTTGGGAAAGCTGCCCACCTCAAGATGCCGTCTGCTTCTGGGGAGAAACCTCCCTAGTCAATTTTAATTTTAGATTTCCAGCTGGTGTACAGTTCCAAGAGTCTGAAAAAACCCTTTTTAATTGGGATATATGAACCTAAAGTTCAAGTCCCTGAAGTTTGGCTGCTATTTGGGTAGTGAGAAGAACCTGGTATCATCCCTTCCAAGGACATTCAAGGGCGGTCTTTGTTCTTCATAATTCCAAACCAGAAGGGTGGGAGAGAATTTGGAAACATTAGTTTTTGAAAAGTCATAACCAGATATTTGAGGAAACTAGAGGAATTCAGCATCCAATTCACTTTCCAGGTATGGAACAAACCTTAAAGACAATTAGCAGGATTAGAATTTAAATACAGATAAAGGTCCAAAGATAATTTCTCTCTCTATAATCAACCTCATTTTACCAAAGATAATCACAGTAAAGCTAATTTGTTTGCATTAAACTTGGCGTGGTATTATTTACCTAAGTCCAACAAGAATTCCTTTATAAGAAATCTCAGATTGAACTCTTAAAGCCTTTTGAGGGTAGGAAATCAAGTCCAGGACTTGCCATCAGATGTGTCCTCAGACTTCGCCTGTAATACCTATAGATTTGGGTGAATTCTTCCCTTTTTGAGGTTCCACAGATATCTTGTTTCCTGGGCCTGCCAGGACATCACCTTTTTTACTTTCCTGGTAAGGCAGCTGGGAACCGTTGTAAGCAAGGTCTTTCCAAGGGGCTTTATTAGCTCCATAAAGTAAACCTTAGTTCCTTAAAGCTGTGGCCCTATCTGAGTCAATATACGTTCTCAAATATGACATTCCAGCGAAGGCCTTGGCAATATAACCAATGTTTCCAATTGTGTCCTGTTACAAGGAGAACAGTATGAAAGAGACTATCCTCTCAAGATCCAGAGTCACTCTCAAAGATAACCAAAACAGACAATTCCCCCTAAGAACCAGCAGGAGTTGGTGGGACCCTAAGAAAGAAAGCAGGGCAACCTACATTTCTGCCCAGCCATATTTTGGAGGACCCCAATCTCACGATTGTCAACCTAAGTTGGTAGGACACAAAATGAGACAAACAAGAAGGCAGTAGCTGTCTCTGGGAAAGGACCAACAACTAATGGTACCCGAGAGCAAATTCATGAGTCACAATTCAAAGACCTAATTGTTACAAATGTTTTTGTTTTTGTTTGTTTGTTTTTTTCTTGCCAATCTTAATTTGGAAAGGAAGAGGCAAGGACATTTTACCTTCCTCTATCCACCAGGCACCACAGATAGAGATAGGAGAGCCGACTTTGGTACAAACGCTTACCCTTTAGGTGGCCTCGGCCAGTTTTCCCAGAATGCCCCTGCCGGCCGCTGAGAGAGCACGATGCCCCAGCGTTCTCGTCCTGGTCACCAGATACCTCAGAGGAGGACCAATATCCCCTTTCCCTCACGGCGAGGGCTCGGCTGGGACGCCTTTGTCTGGAGGGCACCGCGCAGGTGCACGAGCCGCTCCCGGACGGAAGAGCTCCCGCGAGGCCACGGTAACGCGAGACGGTCTTTGTGGAGCTTCAGCTCCTCGTGCAGCCTTCCAGCGGAAGGGCTCGCCGCCCGCCGCCCCGCCCCGGCCCCGCAACCAGGCAGTTTTTACAGCGGACGCCGAACAACCCGAACTCAGTCCCCCTTCACAGTCGGACCCGATCCGGTTTCTAAGCCGGAACCAGTCTGGCCCCGAACTTCTTCCAGTTTTGAAGTGGGACTAAGTCTGCCGTGGGACCCGGCCTGGTTTCGACGTCAGACCCAGTCCGACTTCGGCCGGCTTGTGGGTCCAGTCAGGAAGAAGGAATGTTCCAGGAACGCTTGAGAGCTTCTCACGTAAAAGCTGCTGGAATCTCACAGGGGCGTCCCGACCACCTCCTGAGGCAGCGAGAAGCAGCGAGCTCAAGGATCCTGTTGCTGGAGCTCAGGGGGCTCAGCAGGTACCTTCCTGGGTCTGGTTGCTGGAGCTCAAGGGGCTCAGCAGGTGCCCTGGTCTGGTTGCTCGAGCTCAGGGGGCTCAGCAGGTACCTACCTGGGTCTGGTTGCTCGAGCTCAGGGGGCTCAGCAGGTACCTACCTGGGTCTGTTTGCTCAAGCTCACGGGGCTCAGCAGGTACCTGGGTCTGTTTGCTCAAGCTAAAGGGGCTCAGCAGGTACCTACCTGGGTCTTGTTGCTCCAGCTCAGGGGGCTCAGCAGGTACCCAGGTTTGGTTGCTGAACCTCTAGGGGAGCAGCAGGTACCTACCTGTGTCTGGTTGCTCCTGGTTCCCTCTTCCATCACCAGGACTGTGAAAACATAAACATGAGGCATATTACAATTTCAAGACGTTATGTGGGCAAAAATGGATTCGGATCCAGCAACATCCAATCTAGCAGATCGAAAGGAGCTCCGAGGAGCTGTACAGAATGAAAGACATTTACAGCCAGAGGGGAGCAGGAACGAAGAGGTTACACTACTAGACAAAAAGGCAGGTTAGTTGTTGGAAGGTTACCTTCCTTTAGGGGATGGAGGGGTCTATCTGGCAGAATAAGTAACTAGTGCTGATCAGGAAATTCTTCTTCTTTTGTTTATTTATTTAATTTGAGAGTGAGAGAACATGGAGCAGGGGAGGGACAGAGACAGAGGGGAGTCCCAAGCAGGCTCCGCACTGCCAGCATGGAGACCCATGCAGGGCTTGAACCCACGATCCATGAGATCATGATCCTATCGGATACCAAGAGTCAGATGCTCAGGGGACTGAGCCCCCCCAGGTGCTGCTGATGAGGGGATTCCTGATTGGTTTAAGATTCCTCTTCTGGGAGAGCAGGAACTATAATTAAATTACGCTTTGGTTTGGTGGTGTGGGGCTTAACATAAATGACTCTATTTTGGCCCTGTTGTCTTTTTTTTTTTTTTTTTTTTAACAATACTGCAAAAGCACCACTTGCAAAACTTATCTGCAGGCTTGTTAAGGTAATTTATTAAAATTAAAGGAGGCAATTAGTTATTTTAAGCCACATGGGAATTTTAAGGAAAAGGTTAAGATTTTGAAGAGCTAGAATTTCTGAACTTTTTCTCCTTTTTTTTCTTTTTCTTCTTCTCCTTCCCTTTTCCTCTCTTTCCCTCCTCCTCTCTCTTCTTCTGCTCTTCCTTTCAGTGCAGCTCAGTGTGTGGCATTGGTGGCTGGAAGTCTTCAGTGAACCTAGGTATGTAAGAACAAGGTAGTTTGGCTAGATTAAAGCTTACTGTGAATGGGGTAATCAATAGTTGGAAAAGTAGGTATAGGATAGATCCAAGAAAGCTTGAGATGCTGTGCTAATGCATAGTAACTCAGAGTCACTGAGGATGAGGAGGCAGAGGGAATGAGATACATAATATTTTTTATTACTCTGGACATGAGGTCATAGCCTAATCAGGTTTTCTCCAGAATCCACAAAAACTGAAGTGTCCTGGTTACTCTTGTAAAATATTAAATGGGAAGAGTGGGCAGAAACAAGCTTTATGTGTTGCTGGGACTCACCTGTCTCTGAATTCAGCCTTCAAACTTCAGCAGAGTCGAAACGATGGTGCGGGGCACCTCCAAGAGACAGCGAAGAAAATTCTGCCTTCCTGTTTCCTCCTTCAGATGATCTTCCTTTCTTATAACTAACCTCCCCCAACTTACTTCTGCTTTGATTTCTGTACTGAAAGTGTCCATCTTACCTTTAAGGCCTCTAGAATCAGAAGGTTTCTCTTTTTCTTTTGGACTTTCTTTTTTACAAGGAACTTTTAACAAAGTCCAGCAAAGCCGTGGTGCTCCTGAAAGCTTGCTCTGTTTATATTGTATCTAGAATTATAATTTCTTTAACGGTGGCCATTCCTCTGGTATTGTGTATCACACTGAAAAAAAGATATTTTGAAATTCTTTAACAGCATATTAAAATGCAAATCGGTCTTCCTATTAAAGATTTCTGGAAGTTCTCTGACAACACATTTAAATGCAAATTGCTGAAGTGTAGATGCTAAAATTAAAATTGGGAACAGAATACACCTCCGTGGAGGGGCTGGTGCTCTTAACAGCATAGAGGAAAGAAGTACTCTAGGCCTCCTGTATTGTAATCACACAGTCAGTAGGTGACCCACCGAAGGGACAATTCCAGAGGAGAACATTCCCACCTCTCAGTTGCTCCTCCTCTTGGCATTTAATTCTGCAAAATGGATCTGAGCCGAGTAGGCTCATGGCAACCTAATACAATACAGATTTTTTCCTCCTCTTGTGTCGTGTTGTCTGGACAGGGGCAGGCAAAGCTCCTAACCCACTGGTATTATTTACTTTGCAACTCTGCCGTGGTCTATTTACAGCTTGTCTGAGATTTCTTCCCTTTCTTCTGCTCTTCCTAGAAGTGGATTGTTCTAGGAGGCAGGTCCCTATAGCAACGATACAAGCCAGTGCTTTTCCAATTCTCCTTTTGTGACACTGCAGGGTCCCTCTAATTATTCCAAGGGGGTGTCATGGGACTCTTAAAACAGAATTAGTTTTAATTCACTCTAAATTTAAAAATAAATATGTGTCATTCTGTGGTTTGGGGCCACTGGATGGTAAAGAATGTGGGCTGTGCGTAAGGATGATGATGAGAGTGAAATTAAATAATGATCTGTTCAAAACGACTTGAAAATTTAATGGTAGAGATTATTTCAGGATGATGTGGTTTCTTCAGAATAATGGAGAATAGACTCCTAGTCCTTAAAATGTGGCTCCCAGGTTGCTATTCTCATATAGGCTGGGCTAGGAGGAAAGCCTTTCTTGGCAAGGCTGAGCACTCTGTCTTCTGACATTGTTTTTCTTTTTTTAATGTTTTTTTAACATTTGTTTATTTTTAAGACAGAGAGAGAGAGAGCATGGACAGGGGAGGGTCAGAGAAAGAGGGAGACACAGAATCTGAAACAGACTCCAGGCTCTGAGCTGTCAGCACAGAGCCCGACGTGGGGCTCAAACCCACGGACTGTGAGATCATGACCTGAGCCAAAGTCGGACACTTAACCGACTGAGTCACCCAGGCGCCCCTTGACATTGTTTTTCCAGGTGATGTGTCCTTCGGACTTTTTTAAGTAGTCCTGGGAAAATATCCTGGCTCAATAGGTCTCTTTGGTACTCTTTATTGGATCCTCTGTTTAAAAGTAATTTTTAGTTATACAAATACACATGAATACATTTTCCCTTAAAGGCTCTTTTTCTTAAACCCAGTACCCTCTCCTTGTTCTGGGAGTTAACTCCTGTTGTGAACTTAATATGTACTCTTCAAAATGCTTACATATATATCTACAGATGATATGTAGCACTATTGTTAAACTATCGTTTAAAAGTCATTCTAGGGGTACCAGAGTGGCTCAGTCAGGTTAAGTGTCTGACTTTGGCTTAGGTCATGATCTTGTGGTTTGTGAGTTCAAGCCCTGCATTGGGCTCTGTGCTGACAGCTCAGAGCCTGGAGCCTGCTTCAGAGTCTATGTCTCCCTTTCTCTCTCTGACGCACCCCCCCCCCACCCCTGCTTGCACTCTGTGTCTCTCTCAAAAAATAAATAAACATTAAAAAATTTAAATATATATAAAAGTCTTTCTAAAATAAGATCTTTGTCTATCAGGGTGTCTTAGAGGATTGTCAGTTTTGATGTTTATAGCTTTAATTCATTTATTTGCTTTTAGTGTTATATAATTATATTATAGTTTATTTAACCAATTTCTTAATGGTATACATTTAGATTACTTGTAATTTTTCAGTATTACAAATAATGCTGCAAGGAATATTTTTGCATTTGGCTCATATTAGGGTAGATACTGAGAAATGCAATTACTCTGAACCCAAGTTTTCAAGGAATTTGCCCCTTTCTCTTAGTCTTCTGTATCAGCAGATATATCTAGAAACATTCCTTTTTTGACTGGTAGGTTCTGGTTTACTGAAAAGAGAGATTTTGTTCCCTGTTGAAACTCTTTTCCATAATCTGCGTGATTAAAAAAAATCACAACATTGCAAGAAATTACATCATAATGGCAGTCATATCCTGTGTTTTATCCACAGCGCAGATGACAGGGCATAAAGCAGGGCTCTGAGTGATGGAGTTAATATCATTGATTCATTGCTGCTACGTGTCCATAGATTCTGTATTCTTCTCCAAGGGTCAAAAGCTCCCTATCAGTTTTTCCCCTAAGTGTGTCATTTCTCTTTGAAAAGTTTGCCATAGAGCAGAAATAATAATTCTCAATTGTATAGTTCTTTGTATTCTTTGGTGGGCCTCATAATCTGGAAATAGTGAAATATCTGGTGAATTCAGAGAGTGTAGATAGCTCAAAGTTGGTAATGATGGCGATGATGATGATAGTGCTCCAGTGAGCTAATGGGAATCCTTGCTGAAGGAAAAAACAAACTGCTCAATGACTTCCTTCTGTAGAGTACATGTTAAGCTTAGTTAGGGAATAGATAAGCTTTTGCATTATTTTATTTATTTATTTATTATATTTAAATACAAGTTAATGAACATAGTGTATTAATGGTTTCAGGAATAGAATTTAGTGATTCATCACTTACATACAACACCCAGTGCTCATCCCAACAAATGCCCTCCTTAATGTGCCTCACCCCTTTAGTCCATCCCCCAACCTACCTCCCCTCCAGAAACCTTCAGTTTATTCTTCTGTATTTAAGATTCTCTTATGGTTTGCCTCCCTCTCATTTTTTATCTTATTTTTCCTTCCCTTCCCTATGTTCATCTGCTTTGTTTCTTAAATCCTACATATGAGTGAAATCATGATATGTATCTTTCTCTGACTTATTTCCCTTAGCATAATACATTCTAGTTCCATCCACGTTGTTGCAGATGTCAAGATTTCATTCTTTTTGATCGCCAAGTAATATTGCATGATGTAATTTTAGTCGCAGAAGGCCAAACTTGGAAAAGCACTTAGACAAACACCCTCATATTCTTTTAAGAAAATTGGGTCTCGGTGCACCTGGGTGGCTCAATCGGTTGAGCATCCGACTTTGGCTCAGGTCATGACCTCACGGTTTGTGAGTTCGAGCACCGTGTCAGGCTCTGTGCTGACAGCTCAGAGCCTGGAGCCTGCTTCAGATTCTGTGTCTCCCTCTTTCTCTGCCCCTCGCCTGCTTGTGCTCTGTCCCTCTCTCAAAAATAAATAAACATTAAAAAAAAAAAAAGAAAATTGGGTCTCAAAGAAGTGATATATCTTGTCCAAGATCACTTAGGAAGATAGTGGTAGCATCAGCATTATAAATCAGATTTTTGAAATTTTATTTTTAATAGTTCTATGAATTTTGACACATTCGCTAATACATTCAGGATACAAAACAATTCCATCATTCCAAAAAACTGTTTCCCCTGTGTAACCAAATCTGACCTCCATCCCTAACCTCTGGCAACTAGTGGTCTCTGAAATAGAAGTGCTTTTTCAAGGATTTCATATACATGAAGCATAGAGTAACCTTTTACATTTGGCTCCTTCCCCTTAAATAATGTGTTTAAGATTCCTTCATGTTTTGAGTGCATTAGAAGTTCATTCCTTTTTATTTCTGATTTGCATTCCGTTGTGTGGATGTATTGCAGTTACTTCATCCATTCACCCACCGAAGGGCAATTGGGTTGTTTCTAATTTCTGGTGATTACAAATAATGCTGTTATAAATATGTGTGTGCAAGTTTTTGTGAGAACAGAAGATTGTATCAGTCTAGAGTAATTTCCACTGGAAGCGGAATTGCTGGGTCATACAGTAAGCATATATTTAACATTAGAAGAAGCTGCCAAACTTTAACCAGAGTGGCTCTACCATTTTGCAGTGCCACCAGAGCAAGATGTTCAGGTATTTTCACCTTTGCCAGCACTTGCTACTGTTCGTGTTGAGATTTTAGCAATTTTAATATGTTTGCAGTGTATCTCACTGTAGTTTTAATTTGTGTTTACCTAATAAGGAACGATGTTAGGCAGGTTTTCATGCCCTTGTCATTTGTAGGTCTTCTTGGGGGAAATGCCTGTTAAAATGCTTTATCTAGTTTTTAATGGGTTTATTTATTGCCTTTCTGTTGAATTTTAAAATTAAAAATATGTATATATTCAAGATATAAGTACTTTGTTGAATATGTGATTTGTGGCTTGGCTATTTTCCCCCCTTGGTATGTAGTTAGTCTTTTCACTTGCTGTCTTTTGCAGAGCAAAGTTTTCAATTTTGATGAAGTCACATTTATCAGTTTTATTTTATGGGTTGTGATTTGATGTCACATCTAAGAGCTTTTTGCCTAACCCAGGGTTTCAAGAAATCCTTGTTGGCATCAAAAAGTTTAATAGTGCTTTGTTTTCTGTATAAGTGTAGGATCCATTTTGAGTTAATTTTTATTTAACACATGAGGTATGGGGCGCCTGGGTGGCGCAGTCGGTTAAGCGTCCGACTTCAGCCAGGTCACGATCTCGCGGTCCGTGAGTTCGAGCCCCGCGTCGGGCTCTGGGCTGATGGCTCAGAGCCTGGAGCCTGTTTCCGATTCTGTGTCTCCCTCTCTCTCTGCCCCTCCCCCGTTCATGCTCTGTCTCTCTCTGTCCCAAAAATAAATAAACGTTAAAAAAAAAAAAAAATTTAAAAAAACACATGAGGTATAAATACAGGGTTTTTGTGTTTTGTTTTTTGTCTTTGTTTTTGGCTTCTATATGTTCAGTTGTCCATCCCCATTCATTAGAGTCTATACTTTTTCTTCATTGACTTGCTTTTGCTCTGTTGTCAAAACTCTGTTTTCTGTATGTCTGTTTCTGAAATCTGTATTCTGTTCCATTGATCCATATGACTCCCCTTGCATCCATACCACACTTACTGTCCTATTTAGTGTAGCTTTATAGTAAGTATTATGGAATCACGTGAGATATCTCACTTTTGTTCTTAATCTTTAAAATTGGTTGGGATACTTTGTTCTTTTACCTTTTCATCTAGATAGAACCGGTTTTTCAAAATTTCAAAAAAAAAATCCTACTAGACTCTTGATTGGGATTGTATTATATCTTTAGATCCATTTGGAGAGATTTGAGGAAAATCAAAATCTTAAAACATTGGGAAAATTAAAATCCTAAAATATTGAGGCTTCCATTCTGCACATATAGTATATCCTTCCACTAATTTACATTCTTCTTTATTTCATCAGTGTTTTAAAGTTTTCAGCAACAGATTTAGCACATATTTTGTTAGCTTTATCACTAAGTATTTAATTTTTTGGAGCTTTAAAACATTTTTTTTTATCTTCAAATGTTCATTGCTTACTGTAAAGAAATATGATTGATTTTTGTGTGTTGATCTCATATGATGCAGCCGTGTTGAACTCATTTATTAGGTCTAGGAACTTTTTGATAGATGCTTTGCAATTTTCCATGTTGGCAATGATAGTGCCTATGAGTAGAGACAATTTTATTTCTTCTTTTGCAATCCATATACATTTTATTTCTTTTAGTGTGTCTTATTGCAGTGACTAGGGCTTTAGTCTAATATTGAACAGGAAAGGTGATAGTGGGTATCCTTGCCTTGGCCTCCATTCTAGGGGAAAAGCATTAATTCTTGATTCATTAATTATGATGTTGGCTGCATGTTTTTAATTTTTTTTTTCAACGTTTATTTATTTTTGGGACAGAGAGAGACAGAGCATGAACGGGGGAGGGGCAGAGAGAGAGGGAGACACAGAATCGGAAACAGGCTCCAGGCTCTGAGCCATCAGCCCAGAGCCCGACGCGGGGCTCGAACTCACGGACCGCGAGATCATGACCTGGCTGAAGTCGGACGCTTAACCGACTGTGCCACCCAGGCGCCCCGGCTGCATGTTTTTAAAGAGGTCTTTATTCAGTTTAAGAAAGCTCTTCTTTTTAAAATTGTTTTAAAATGTTCATTTATTTTTGAGAAAGAGAGAGAGACAGAGCGTGAGAGGGGTAGGGGCAGAGAGAGAGGGAGACACAGAATCTGAAGCAGGCTCCAGGCTCTGAGCTGTCAGCACAGAGCCCAATGCGGGACTCGAACCCACGAACACATCATGACTTGAGCCAAAGCCGGATGCCCAACCGTCTGAGCCACCCAGGCACCCCAGCTATCTATTTCTTCTTAAGTGAGTTTTGGTAGTGTGTCTTCACCTGGTGCACTTCATCTAAGTTGTTGAATTTATGGCCATAAAGTTATTCTTACCATTATCCTATAATCCTTTTAACGTCTCTGAAGTCTGTAGTGATATATTCTGATATAGGTAATTTGTGTCTTCCCTCTTTTTAATTTGTCAGTCTGGAGGGAGGGTGGTTTTTTTTTTTTTTTTTTCTTTTTTCCCCATAAATTAAGTTGATCTTTTCAAAGAAGCTGCTTTTGGTTTCATTGATTTTTCTTCTGTTTTCCATTTTCTTCTTTATTTACTTCCTTCTGCTTGCTTTAAGTTCCATATGTTATTCTTTTCTTAGTTTCTTAGGGTAGAAACTTTGATTATTGATATGAGAATGTTTTTCATTTCTTTTTTTTTTTTTAAGAAAGTTTATTTTTTTTAGTAATCTCTACACCCAATGTAGCGCTCAAACTCATGACCCCAAGATTGCTAGCTCTTCCAACTGAGCCAGCCAAGCTTCCTCATTCTTTGTTTCTAATAGAAGCATTAAATGCTGTATGTTTTCTCTTCAGCACTGCTTTAGGTGAATACCATTGTTTTTGACGTGTTGTATGTTCATTTTCATTCAAATTTGAGTATTTTCTAACTTCCTTTGGCTCCTGGATTATTTACAGGCGTGTTGTTTAACTTTCAAATTTTGGGGGATTTACTCGGTATCTTTCTGTTACTGATTCCTGGTTCAATTTTGTTATGAAAAAATATCTTGCATTAGTTAGATTAAACATTTTGTTAAAGTTAGTTTTTATGACACAGCATATGGTCTGTCCTGTTGAATGTTCCATGTGTACTTGAAAACAACATGTATTGTACATTATTGAATAGAGTGTTTTATTTCAATTAGGCCAAATTGGTTGATAGCTTTCAGGACTTCTGTGTCCTTGTTGGTTTTCTTTCTGCTTGATCTTTGGATATGAGAGATGAGTTTACAAGTCTCCCAAGTTTCATTATGGCTTTGTTTCTCCTTTCAGCTACACTCATTTTTGCTTTGAATATGTACTTTGAATATGTTATTAGGTACAAATACACTTAGAATTTTTATATTAATGAATTGGCCCTTTGAAAATAATTTCTGTAACATCCCTCTCGATCTCATAATTTTTCTTGTTCCAAAGTCTTAATCTTTTCTTTATGTAGCCCCCACTATGATCAATTGGTGGCAAAGGAGCAAGAGAATAGGAAGAAAGACTCCTGAGCTCACAGCAGCCCTCTTTTCCACTTCCTCTGATCATAGCAAAATATGGCTTTCAGATTAGATAAAAGTCTGCACAGGAGTATAGCCTCATGATTTAGGCTTGCCTGGAGATAACACAGGAGGCTAAAAAATATTAAACCAGTATTCCCCTCACAGTGCTATCCATCCCACAGAGGCCCCTTTCCTGGTTTTTTGGCCTTGAAGAGAGGGGAGAGAACCCTCCTGAAGTGTTTTCTGATTACACCTGCTGCATGGTCTTGAGATTCAGAGTTTTGTGGAGTTCAAGCTGGTAGATGGGGGGGGGGGATAGGAATATCTGTACCATATTGGTCATGCTCACAGTTCTATTATTTACTTGTAGGGTAATCAGGTAGTTGCTTAATGTATATTCTGCTCAGTATTCTTCATTGTAGTCAGGAAAAGAAAGTATGGAGTGAGCTTACTCTGTGTTAGGGGGAACCTTCACCTCAGAAATCACACTGTAATCCTCACTGTGGACAACTCAGACTTCCCTCTCACTATCTGTCACTTTGGTCAAAAATATCTCTCAACTGGTTCTATTATTCTTCTTGAAGCCCTTATGTTTCATACTAATTTTAACATATGTGAGTAATGCAAATGCAATACCCAGCTGTTTTTAGCCAATTATGCCTTAATTCTAATCCTTTTAATAGATAATCACTAGTATAGATCATAACCAAGAGATAGCAGAACCAAAAAGGAGAATTAAAATTCCTTGGTAGAAATAAAAAGAAATCCTAGAGACTGGCTTTCTAGAGACCATGTCTTAGAAGGGCATGAAAATATATGTCCCTGAACCCACAAAGGACAAATAAGAACTTTGATTACCTGAGGGATATAAATCAATAGGTATTGGGTTTTATCAGTAAGTACTCTTTTGGTTGTGATCATAGCACTATTTAGCTTAAGCTAAAAAATAAGTTTATTTACAAATCTAAGGGTAATATGATTTCAGAAGTGGCTAAATCTCGTTAGTTAAATTATACAGCCAGGAATGTCTTCCTCATTTTTTTTTGGCTTGTAGAGTTTTCTTTTGGCTTCATTCTTGGACAGATTCTTCCCATGATGTGTTAAGGTCACTAGTAGTTTCAGATTTACAGTGTTTCCTCAAAGTAACTCCAGGAAATAGAGTATCTTTCTCACAACTGTAATTGAAAGTTCAAGGTTAGCACTGATTGGCCTGGTCAGGGCTTTGTTCCCGTTTCTCAACAAATGACTATTCTGATTTTCCTGGTCTGGGTCTGGAAATGGGAAGTAGGTTCAGCCACTGATAGAGCACAGGCTACCAGTGAGGAAAGAGCAAATCCTCCAGGAAATTTGAGGTCCTGTGATTATAAGAAGAGGGCATTGATTCTAAAAAGGCAAAACGAGCTATCCACCATGTTGGCGATGTTGAAAGAAGGGTGGAAAGCTATGAAAAGAAACCTTTCCTACTTTGCAGTCTATTTTGTGTGAGAAGGAAACTTTAAAGGCTGATTTTCTAAAACTCTAACAGTAACAATTCTCTTGAATCCAGGGGAGTAAGTGAATATACTGAGTTTTTGTAGTCAATGATTTCAGCACTGACATGTATAGTAAATGCCATTCTTCAGTAATACTGAATGGCATATACAAAAGACAGACCAGTGTCCCCCTTTTTTTTTCCCCACTAATTGCTACCTGCTGTATTTTGTTACTTATAAAAAAAAAATAAGGAACAGGTTTCAAGTTAGATTGCTTTTCACGTTAAAAAGTATATCAGATACGCTTTTTAATTTTGACATATTTATAGCTAAGAGAAAAAAAATTACTGGGAATTAAAAGCAGAACATTGGTTGAAGAAAAGAATCTGGAAGGAGAGAGTAGGCATTTCCAAAGTTATGGGTGCTGCTTTCTCCTCTTCCATATGTCTCACCACAAACTGGTGTACTGGGGGTTCAGGGTTCAGTGTCACAGACAAAATCCCTTAAGTGATCATCAGAAATACGCCATCCCAGGAGCACATCACTGAAACCACCACCACCACCATTCAGCTGCCCACAGAGATGCGGAGGTGAGAAGCTTGCAGGTAAAACTGCTGCACAAAAGATTGTGCCTCTCTCCATCCAAGGCGAGTTTGTGGGAGGCTGTGAAGATGTTCTGTGCCAGGAGGGGTTTGTGATTTCCCTGCAGCCCCTGTATCACAAAAGAAACATTTCCTGAGAACTGAGGAAGAGATTGGAGATTGAAGCAAATTTCTCGGCCTGTTGCAAACGGCAAGGTGACTGTTGAACACTTCAGAAAATCCAAGAGCCTAAAATGAGTCCTTACACACACATCTTTGGGATAGGAAGAAAAAGGAAAATAACCATCAAAAAAATGCTTTAATGTTTTATTCAAAGTCTGACATGTAGAATAACTGGCATAGCCACCTCTAACTGTTGGAAAGCATCTCAGGATGAAAAGTTAACTCACAGCTTTCTTAACGTTCTTTCCTTTCCCTATTTCTGGCTTTTGTAGAGTCAGGGGACCTTCAGGTGATGTGTATGGCCCAAATAATATACTCTGGAACCAAGCTTTTTGTTTTTCTGAGACCGCACGGATGTAGTATGGTTTTTCACTAGGGTCTACCCAAACTCTTTCATAATATACACGTTCCCATGTGCTGTTTCACTCTACAAGTATGAAATTACTGGATCATGAAAGAAGCATTTCTATTTTAATTCAAAAATTGTACGACACATTGCTATTTTGCAAACATAGGGCTTTAGTTTCATATGATAATGTTTTGTAGTTGGTGTTCTGATGATCTGACAAGACCACAAACCTTTATTAAAAGACTAATCCCTTTATAAGTTTTTGCCTTATTTCTTATTCTTTCTTATTTCTTATTTTTGCCTGAATTTCTTCAAAATTCAGAGTAGATAGAACAATTTTTAAATGTACAGAATTTTTGTGTTTCAACCACAGGCCTAAGTGGAAAGCATGATAGTAATGGCTGTCATACTAATTTCTTTTTCCACTTTAAGCCTTCTGCTAATGGTGATAGTAATTATCGGATAAAGGATTTAAATCACTGGCATCATTACTTGATGTTTTGGGCAGTCACATGTTTGATTTTGTTTTGAATCATTGCCAATTGCCAGGCCTAGTTTGATGTGAAACTTGGAGGTTTGGAGATGTTTGTTATGTGTTTAGATAGCTCTCTTTCTTTCTTTGTTTCATTTAAAATTTTTTTTTTTTTAATTTTATTTTTGAGAGAGAGAGAGACAGAGTGCAAGCAGGGGAGGGGCAGAAGGAGAGGGAGACACAGAATCGGAAGCAGGCTCCAGGCTTGCAGCTGTCAGCACAGAGCCCGACACAGGGCTCAAACCAACCAACCATGAGATCATGACCTGAGCCTAAGTCGGCTGCTTAACCAACTGAGCCACCCAGGTGCCCATCTCTCTTTATTTCTTTATGTTTTCAGCTGCTTTATTTGAGATCCTAGTCATGCATCATATATATCACAGTGTATGAATAAAGATACCTTTTGTCCTTCCCCCAAATAAAAATATACTTCTATGTGGATTGCAAATTGAGTGAGTTGTAGGTACAGTCATAGGCCTGGATTGACCCATAGATTCTCTAGCAGAGTCACCATTGTGATTTCCACTATCATTTTTGGGAATTGACTTGGTTGTACTTAATCTACAAAAGTGTTTGTCCAATGATAAAGGGCTATAGGATTTGTGATGGAAAATAAATCACTTAACAAATAATACAGTCTTCTGCTTCTTATACTGCAAGCCTTTGATTGAGTTGCACAATTTAACAATTCAATTTGGTAAATAGTTATGGACACCCACCATGATCCAGACACCATGAGAGATGTGGGGCTCTGAAGATGAATGAGACGTTGTCTCTAAGGATGGAGGTACAGGTGGGAAAACATGTTATAACAAATGGACATGTGCGTTGTACCTTAGAGTTAGCCATTTAAATTCAGATTCCAAAATTTGATTTTATAATGGAGAATTATGACTATTTCTGTTCTTAATTTTAAGAATATCTGCAAAGTCCTTTTATATAGATTGAGTTACCTAGAACTGGATTAGTGATAACACTGTGAGTTAGTTACCATGGTTGGTGAGGAACAATCTACCTCCCCTGGTCATTAGGATGATGGCTGTAGTGGTAGCCATAGTGAGAGACATAGTGATATTATGTCAGATCCTTCTTGGGCACTCACTGTGTCCCAAGTCTGCTTCTAAAATTATTCGATTATTTACCTCACTTATGTAGTAGTGTAAATCCTCCCAGAAGTAGATGCCAAGACAGGACAACACAGGAAAGCATTTTGTTAGCAAGATACCTGTGAGAGAAAATGGGAGGGAGCCTGGGAAGGCTGGCGGGTCTGTCAGGTTGTGATGCGAGTTTCACCTCAGGTGTGAGAGGGAAGGTAGGTTTGGTGGAGGTGTCTGCAGTTACATTAGTCTGAGGAAGGTTAGGCAAGGTGGGCAGGGAGTCCTTGAGTCAAAATGAGCCAGTAAAGGAGTCTCATGTCTTCTAGAAACTAGCCTGCCTTAATATCCTTCCTGTGTTCTGCTGAGAGCAGTGACGGGCCTGTGCGAGGGCAGGGGGCCTTGGTGCATATGCTGCTGTCCGTTTCACGGGGCAGCTGCCAGGGTCCTTGGTTGCTTAATGGATTATAGCTTCCCATGGTTGGAGTCTGTGGATATGTTCTTCTGGCCACCATACTTTATAACAGTTCCATTTTACAGATGAGAAAACTAAGGCAACAGATTGAGTGATTTGCCTAATGTTAGCAACTCATAAGTGGCCAAGACTCCAACCCGTGCTGTTTGGTGTCAGATTCTCTGCTTTTAATCCCTTGACCAAATCCCAAGGTTATACTGTCATAGTCTGATACTATTGAAACAAAAATCTTTACGCTGATTTACAAACTGTAATACCATATGAAGATATGCAGCAGCATTTCTTTAACTTCAGACTGCGTACATTCACCCCAGAGGTGCAAATGAATATAGCTTCTCCCCCTACAAATTCTGGTGTAGTAAATCTGGGGTGCACCTTCAGGGTATAGATTTTCAAGGGCCATCCCTAGTGATCCTTTACAAATGCTTCTTGAATCGGACTTGTACAAACCCTGCCCTAGAGAAAATACTGGGTATGGAGACAGAAAAGAGTGGTTTCACTTCTGATTGTGCCAGTTTCTAGGTGTAAAGTCTCAGGTTGCTCTGATTTGCCTAACTCAGCTTACAAATTTGCAAACGGAGATGATATAACAGCAGTAATTAACTAAATAGGGCTCAGCAGGTCGTTGTGAGTTTGTTGGACTAGATGTGAAGGCGTTGCTTCGTTAGCTGGGGGAGCACTATGTAAATGTCTGCAGTGATGCTGCTGGCTGCGGTGCCCTCAACGGTAGCATCATCGCTGTGTTGTTGAATGGTTGGGGCCCCTGGCTGTTTGTGGGTATGTGGTGTGCTTCCGATGCGAGAATATTTGATAGCTACCCTTGAATCCAGGTGAGGGAAAAGGGGTGTCTTTAAAGTGGTCAATAAAACAAAGAATAATTTCTCTTCTAGTTCTGCAGTAATAACTAGTATATCCAGTCTTTAGAGATCATCCTGGTTATGTGGGAGGGTCAAAAATGGAATCCTTGAAAAGGCATTTCATTGGTATTTTTTTCCTTTTGTTCATGGCATTACTATTGGTTCCTTTGAAAAATTAGCAGGGATAGTAAATCAGCGTGCTGGGGAAGATGAAGAAAATATTCATGTAATGCATGTCTCTTCCTCCAGCTTCCTGCGGGACCCAGATGTGCTAGAACCTGCACCCTACTGAGTTTAACCCGAGGTATCTAACATTCCTACATTTTGTGAAAGCAAATTTCAGGCATCAACTCAAATGCCTGTCTGCCTAGGATTTAAGATGATGAGGATTTAAGCTGTGAGGTGCCTGTCGTTAATATTTTTACCTGTCTGTAGAGATTGCTTGTCACTGGTCTCATGTTACCCTTCCTCTGCCTGTCTATGAAGCAGTATCTGGTAGGAGACGGGTACCTGTTGTCTGAGATTGGGCACTGCTGCACACATTCCCTCCGTGGATTCTATCCTGGTGCTTTTCTCTTCTCCATTGTGCTCTTCAACCCATGATCTTAGGAAAGGAAAAAGCCACTTAGCCCCTCTGAGCCTCCTTCTCTTTACCTGTAACTTGAGGGTAATAATACTTTCCCCTTCTGTTTCAGTGTGGATCAGGTAAGGTAGAGGCAATCCCTTTCTTAAGACCTAACTGGTTATCAGATTATGGTTACACAAGAAGCTCTCTTTAATACTGATCCCTCCTTCCAACAGGGAAAATATTTTAAACTTTTGTTTCTAGAATTACATTTCACACCATAAAATTAACAGAGCTACCAAAAGTAAAAGAAAAAAAAAAAGAAAGTCCAGATAAAAATTTTTCATGAACATTTATTAAGTATATAAAACCAAACAATAAAACCTTCTGTCATAAATATTCCTTACAGGAAAATTTTCACATGGACTGAATTGGATGAGATATAGACTAAAATATACCTATTAAGATTATGATTATTTTTTGTACTGGAATTTTCCTTTTACAGTCATAGGTGTTCTTCTTAAACAGATTTATGATTGAGTCAGTGTGCCTGAATGCCTCTTAATTGCTAGACGAGTAAACGCCCAGGGAGAAGCATTTTCCATAATGCCTTCTTTTTCAAACATCTTTCTTTCTTTTATACTGGTAACATCTTTCCTTCTAAGCATCCATCAGTGATGTGCCTTGTAAACAAATGTCAAATTTTCTCTTTTGGGTATGTAACATTACCAAGATATTTGCTTCCAAAGAAGTCCTGTTTTTATTTTCTTTTAATGCCTGTCAGGAAGGGTAGTTTTCACCTTCAGCGATTTCAGCTAATGTCCCTGGAAGTCATTCCTGAAGTGTCTGCATCTTTGCATGCAGCTTCCCTTGAACTCTGACCTCATGCCAAGCAATTATCTTTCTGTTCAGATAGAGCCACAAGGATTATAAAGAAATTTTATCAGTTTATTTACAACAATGTTGATTCCAGCGTATTTTAATGTGGATTACCAAGATGTAACGATCGAGGATGTTAAAATAATTCAGAACATTGAGAGCTGGGGTTAGGCAGTGAAGACTTTTTAGAGAAGAGAGGTGTTAGGTCTAGAAGAAATAGTATATACATAATAAGTTTATAAATAAATGGGAAGATTGGGTCTCAGAGCCAAGGGAGCAGAATGAGAAGTATGGACTGCATAATACTCTTTGATGATTCCTCAGTTGGCATCCTTAAGTATATAATATCATCATCTCCTGGTCATTCTTTCCTTTTTCTTCTTTTCTTCTTCTTCTTTTTTTTTTTTTTTTTGTTAAAAGAAAAAAGTTGTTTTTTATTTGCTGCACATTTGAAAATCTGGACTATTAATCTTTTAAAATATTTTATTTTCTATTGAGATATAATTGACATATAACATTGTGTAAGTGAGGAGTATGAGGTGTTGGTTTGATACATTTACATTTTACAATGTGATTATGACAGAAGTGTTAGCTGACTCCTATATTGCATCACATAATTCTCATTTCTTTTTTGTGTTGAGAACAATTAAGATCTAGTCTTAGAGTCACTTTGAAATTTATAACATGGTTTTGTTGACTATACTCACTCTGTTGTAAATTGGACCTCCAGAATTTATTAATCTTCTCTTGTATACTGTTGTTCCTTTCAAGCAATCTCAGTTCTACCCCTGCGAGTATCCCTCACCTTCGTGCCTGTATACATGCTGAACTTTTTTTCAGATCATTTGTCTTGCTTGCCTCTCCCAGACAAAGTTTATGACTCTTCCCTCAGTGCTGCAATATACTTTTTTAGAGAGGAAAGTTTCCAGGGGCTTCTGTGAGGTTTACCTAAAAATTATTAGACCAGGGACTGTTAAAATGAGATAAAATTCAGAGGGTCTGGGAACGTAGTTGGAAACAAAATTCATCTATATTTTTATACACCACTATCTTAAACTGAATATTTATTTATTTTTTAATTTTTTACAATTTTATTTGAGAGAGAAAGAGCACGAGTTGGGGAGCGGGGCAGAGGGAGAAAGAGAGAATCTCAAGCAGGCTCCATGCTGAGGATTTGCGGGGCTCAGTCCTACAACCCTAGGATCATGACCTGAGCCAAAAACAAGAGTTGGACATTCCACCAACTGAGCCACCCAGGCGCCCCTTAAACTGAATATTTATTTTAGTTATGAATGATGGCCACCAAACAGGGTAATATTAACAATATCTCTGATTTTGATATTAGTAGAACTTACAAATGTTTTTGTGTCATATCAGTTATTTTAGATTCTTGAAATGTTGTTTAAGGTTACTTCTTCAAATTTAGCATAATTATTAGACTGCTGCTAGATCCTGTTATTTAATGTACCAGTGAAGGCACTCATATATTTATGTATAGATTTAAAATAGCACTTTTACTATTTTTCAGCGTTACTGGTTTCCTGTGTAATCATTTGTCTTTTATTTTATGCATCTAAAAACTTTTATATGAGGAAGGATTCATGGGATCTTCATCAGATCGCTCAAGGGACATTTGGCACAAAAATAGGAATACTTGCACTATAAGCTCAATGAGGTCACAGCCTGTGAGGGATGTTGGTGGTGTCCATACAGGCCCAGTTCAAGGGAATGGTATTTTGGGATATGGTGAGAATACCCTTGCTGTGGTAAGGAATTTAGCATTGAAGTCCTGGTTAATCCAGGATATAAAGAGCAGAATTTGATTTGATGAAATCTTTCTTACAGTGTTTTGTTTTGTTTTGTTTTGTTCTTTTTTGAGAGACAGAGTATTTGCATGCTTGCGTGCACTAGCAGGGGAGGGTTAGAGGGAGAAGGAGAGAATCCCAAGCAGGCTCCCTGCTCAGCTCAGAGCCCAATATGGGGCTCAATCTGACAACTGTGAGATCATGACCTGAACCAAAACAAGGGTTGGACGCTTAACTGACTGAGCCACCCAGGTGCCCCAGTAAAATCATTCTTTTAGGAAATTGGGTCTATTTGTCCTTCCTGGATTAGATTAGATGGATTAGAGGGTCAAACTCATTTAGAAATTTATTGTAGTCCAGGTATGAGATGAGGAGGCCCAACCAAAGATGGTGGCCGTTAGGATTTAAGATGAAGAAATGGCCTGGACTACACAAGAGGCAAAATAGAGCTAGATGGAGATGAGCACCGAAGTGTTTTTCTGGGTAGGAAAGACCAAGAGTGAGTTTGATTGTTCTCTCTTTGAGTTACCATAAAAGTCTTGTAGGTTTAGATGCTGGTTTGGAGATTCATCATGAAGCTAGCGACTTGAAAGCTATCAGTACAGAGAAGTGAATGACAGAAGAGGCTGACAGTTAGGCAGGAAGGCTCAGAAAGAATAGAAAGTTCTCAGTTTTCCACCTCTCAGAGCAATCTCTGCTCTGAAGGCATTCACCCTCTGTGGAGTCAGGATCCAGAGGGCGGGCTGGGCTGCTGGGTTGCATGTATGTAGGAGACAGTTATGTTGCCCAACAAGGGCCAGTGTTCAGTAGTGACCAAGAACCCAGGTTGGTTTCAGACTGTTATGCTCCTGGCATATAATTCCTTTTTGTACAGAAGCTTGGTGACCTCGAAGGCCAAGTCGCGCGCACATTGCTACGTGACTCATTAGGAGCTTGCTCTTCCTCTTCCCTGGCCTCACTTCCTACAGCTCTCACGGCATCCAAGTCCCACTCTTGATATGACTAAAGCTATTCTCTGATTTCTCCAGATCCTTTTTCTCTTCCATTGTGATTCCTTCTCTCCAGGGCTTTCCTTTCTCTGTTAATTTATGACGCTTTCCCCATGTGTTTGATCTTGAAGTCTTACGCTGTCTTTCAAGCTTTAAAAAATTTTTACTGTCATGCAGAAACCCTCAAACCTCTGCTCCCCTAATTTGTTCCTTTTGCAGACATTTAAATAACTGTATGGATGTTTGCTCTTTAACATGTTTCCAATCATTTAGTGGTTCACGTTTATTGCTTCTATAATTTTTTATTGTGCCTTTTGTACACATTTCAATTTTTGTTTTTTAAAGGTTTGCTCTTAAAAATAAAGATGCATTGTGGCTTTATTTTTATATGTCACTACTGTCTCTGACTTCATCTATTGCTGAAATTCTATTTTGAAGTATCTTATAATTTGACTGAAACTTGATCCATCTATAGGGACCTTCAAAAACATTCATATTAAGCAGGAAGGATGGTAACCTGCTTAGCAGACTGAATTTGGAATATCTATTCCCCTCAGGTCCAAGCCAATTTCAATGATGAACTAACCACAGAAGCATAGTTTAATAAAACGAAATATCCATTTCATTTCATTAGTCAGTTTTTATGTGATTAAACAAGAAGCCAATTGCATTTTGCATATAATGTTAAATGTTTTTTAGAAGATTATCTAGTAATTTAACTAGAATATAAACCCTGCATCCTCTTAAAACTGCGGTATTTTTTGAATGAATACGAGTAAGTCATATCATATTTTGCTTTTGCTGACACTAAGAGGGAAATAATAAAAGAAAAACCTGAAACATATTATCATGAATTTTTAAATAGCTGTGAACTTAGTTTCAGTTGATACCCATCAAAGTTAGGCCGATAACTTTATAATTCAGTGCTACTTGCTTTTTTAAAGATTGACTTTATTTTTTTTAGAGTAATTTAAGGGTCACAGCAAAATTGAGCAGGAAGTGCAGAGATTTCCCCTATGTCACCTGCCCCCACACACATATAACCTCCCTATTACCCACATTCCCCACCAGAGTGGTGTATTTATTACAAATGATGAATCTACATCGTAATCTCCCAGAGTCCATAGTTTATATCAGGGTTCATTCAGTCTTTGTGTTATACATTCTATGGATTGGACACATGCATAATGCCATGTATCCATCATTATGGTATCATGCAGACTATTTTTACTGCCCTAAAGCCTTCTGTGTTCCACCTATTCATCTCTCCCTCTTCACAACCCCTGGCAGCCGTTAATCGTTTTACCATCTCCATTCTGGAATGTTGAATTGTTGGAATCACACAGTTTATAGCCTCTCCATATAGGCTTTTATTACTTAGTAATATGCATTTAAGGTTCCTCCATGTCTTCCATGGCTTGTCAGTGCTGGATAATATTCCCTTATAAGGATGCACCACAGTTTATTTATCCACTCGCTTACCGAAGGACATCTTGGTTGCTTCCAAGTTTTGGCAAGCATGAATAAAGCTTCTGTAAACATCTATGTGCAGATTTTTGTGTGGCCCTAAGTTTTCAGCTTCTTTGGGTAAATATCAAGGAGCACCATTGCTGGATTGTACGTTAAGAATATGTTTAGTTTCATAAGAAACAGCCAGATTGTCTTCCAAAATGACCATACCGCTTTGCATTCCTGCCAGGCACAATTGAGAGTTCTCGTTGCTCCCCATCTCCTGGCCGGCATGCAGTGTTGTGAGTATTATGGACTTTGGCCGTTCTAATAGGCATGTAGTGGTATCTCATTGTCATTTGCATTTACATATGCCTGATGACCCATAACATGGAATATATTGTCCTATGCTTCTTTATCATCTGTATATTTTCTTTTGTGAAGTTTCTTTTAAGGTCTTTGGCCCATTTTTTAATCAGGTTGTTTATTCTTGTTGGTTTTAGGAGTTCCTTTGTATATTTTGTATAACCATCCTTTATTAGATGTGCTTTTGCAAAGATTTTATCCTAGTCTGTAGTTTGTCTTCTCATTCTCTTGACATTGGCTTTTGCAGAAATTTAGTTTTTAATTTTTCTTTAAAGTTTTTTTTTTAATTTTTATTTTGTTAAGTCATTTCTACACCCAACATGGGGCTCAAACTCTTGACCCCAAGATCCAGAGTCTCATGTCCTACCGACTGAGCCAGCCAGGTGCCCCAGTTTTTAACTTTAATGATATTCAACTTGTCAATTTTTTCTTTCATGGATGCAGCTTACTTTTTAACTTGATGTCTAAGATGTGTCTTCTCTAAGATTCGTAGAGATGTTTCATGATACATTTCCAGATACCTACCTCACTCTCTGGGTATGTGTGGGCATGTTTATACATGAGCTTTATTTTTAATTATCTGGCAGTTTTTCTTTAGTTACTGCATTATCAGATTATCTGATCCAAATTTTGCAAGTCTGTTCATAGCTGACAGATTTTTTTAATTTTTATTTTTATAAATGTGCCCTTTGCTGATCAAAGTCTTAAG